>NW_028270163.1:54940255-55540672 GCF_037043375.1 Chiloscyllium plagiosum | reverse complement strand
TTCTTGGTGTTTTCTTCTACTAAGCCACCACACACTGCAGCATAGAGGAACTACGCAGAGCAGAGGAAAATCACCTATACAGTGTGTTCAAAAAGAATGGGTACCCAATGAACACAGTCCACTGATTTCTCAGTAACAAACACAAACAAGCAGACAAAACGCGTCCAGAAACCCTAACCACTCTCCCCTACATCAAAGACATCTCGGAAATGACTCAGACCCCTTGGCATCATGATATCCCACAAACCCACCAACATACTAAAACAGCAGCTAATGAACTTGAAAGACTCTATACAGACAACAAGCAAAACTAATGTAATGTACAAAATACCTTGCAAGATCTGTAACAAACACTACATTGGACAAACAGGCAGAAAACCAGCTACCAGGATACCTGGACATCAATTAGCCATAAAATGATATGATCTCTCTCGCTAGTTTCCTTATGAACAAAGAGACCTTGGAGCGCAGGTTCATAGCTCCTTGAAAGTGGAGTCGCAGGTAGATTGGATAGCGAAGAAGGCATTTGGTATGCTTTCCTCTGTTGGTCAGAGTATTGAGTACAGGAGTTAGAAGGTCATGTTGCGGCTGTACAGGACATTGGTTAGGCCACTGTTGGAATATTGTGTGCAATTCTGGTCTCCTTCCTATCGGAAAGATGTTGTGAAACTTGAAAGGGTTCAGAAAAGATTTACAAGGATTTTGCCAGGGTTGGAGGATTTGAGCTCTAGGGAGAGGCTAAACAGGCTAGGGCTGTTTTCCCTGGAGCTTCGGAGGCTGAGGGGGTGACCTTATAGAGTTTTAGAAAATGATGAGGGGCATGGATAGGATAAATAGACTAAGTCTTTTCCCTGGGGTGGGGGAGTCCAGAACTAGAGGGCATAGGTTTAAGGTGAGAGGGGAAAGATATAAAAGAGACCTAAGGGCAACTTTTTATCACAGAGGGTGGTACGTACATGGAATGAGCTGCCAGAGGATGTGGTGGAGGCTGGTATAATTGCAACATTTAAGAGGCATTTGGATGGTTATATGAATAAAAAGGATTTGGAGGGATATGGGCAGGGTGCTGGCAGGTGGGACTAGATTGGGTCGGGATATCTGGTCGGCATGGACGAGTTGGACCGAAGGGTCTGTTTCCATGCTGTACATCTCTATGACTCTATGACTCTAAGTACACTGGAACGAGCCATCAGCATCAAACAACAGGAGACCAGGACAAAGAAAAAACTATTCCTACAAGAAAACCTGGACAAGCTCGCACCAAAGAACAATACGAACAATTTAAACTTGGATTAAGAACCTGTCGGACTTACCACCAACAGACAGGAAAAATCTGTACTAGTAAGAGAGATGAACTACGACTACAGAAACAAAAAGCACCTCCTAGCAGCATTGGAATTAACACTAAAATGCAATGGACTTATGGAAGAAATCCAGCAGACCATCAGATAGATAGTAGCACCAATACTAAGTAAGAAGAAAGAAGAGAACACCCGCAACACATAGGAAAGGAAAACCCTAAAAGTACTCAAAAAAGGCAGAAAAACTGTAATCCTACCTGCAGACAAAGGGCGCATGACTGTCATCCTAAATAGAACACTCTACATTGAAAAGGCGAACTCACTACTCACAAATACCGACACCCGCCAACAGGTGGCGATGGACCCAACTCCACAGCAAGAAAACCGTATCACAGCATAACTGAGGAAACTCCGCAAATCAAGCGAAATTAATAAGACAGATCTCGAAAGAATGAAACCTGCTGATCCAACACACCCTGCTTCTACGGATTACCTAAGGTACACAAACCAGGGACCCCCTCAGACCCATAGTCTCACTTTCCGGCACACCGATATGCAGACTAGTAAAGGAACTTCACCGAAGACTGAAATACCTAGTAGAAGACTCATGCCACTCCATCCACTACACCCAAGAATTCCTGAACGTCATCAAAGATACAAGATAGAAGTAGATGAAGTCATGGTTTCCTTCAATGTAATGCCCCCTATTCATATCAATTAACATCAGCCTGGCCACAGAAACACTTATCTCACTAACAGACAAACCAAGGACACAAACACCAGGCAGCACCAACTCCATCAGCAAGGACAACATCCTCAAGCTAGTAGACCAGTGCCTCACTACCCACTTCACCTTCAATGATAAGACCTACAAACAAATCAACGGACCACCCATGGGATCACCAATATCAGGATTCTTAGCAGAAGCAATAATGCAGAGACTTGAGCAAACAGATCTCCCCATGATCCAACTCAAGTTTTGGGTCCTCTATGTGGATGATACCTTTGTCATCAAAAAACGGAACAAATTAGAGGAAACCTACCATATCATTAACAACATCCTTACTGACATAAATTTCACCAAAGAGGAAGAGGACAACAACAGACTCTCCTTCCTGAATGTCACAGTGGAACGAACACTTAATAGAGGACTGCAGACCAGTGTCTATAGGAAAGCCACACGTACTAACCTCTCAAGCCACGCCACTTAACTACGGGAGCAATCATCCCAACATGCACAAAAGAACTGCATCAGAAGATTAATTAAACGGGCCACAACACACTGTTGTACCCAGGAACTAGGAGCAGCAGAAGTAAAATAGCTATATAGCATATTGAAGAAGAACGGGTACCTGATAAACACAGGAGAAAGTGAGGTCTGCAGACGCTGGAGATCAGAGCTGAAAATGTGTTGCTGGAACAGCGCAGCAAGTCAGGCAGCATCCAGGGAACAGGAGAATCGACGTTTTTGGCATAAGCCCTTCTTCAGGAATGAGGAAAGTGTGTCCAGCAGGCTAAGATAAAAGGTAGGGAGGAGGGACTTGGGGGAGGGGCGTTGGAAATGCGATAGGTGGAAAGAGGTCAAGGTGAGGGTGATAGGTCAGACTGGGGTGGGGACGGAGAGGTCAGGAAGAAGATTGCAGGTTAGGAAGGCGGTGCTGAGTTCGATGGATTTGACTGAGACAAGGTGGGGTGAGGGGAAATGAGGAAACTGGTGAAATCCGAGTTCATCCCTTGTGGTTGGAGGGTTCCTAGGTGGAAGATGAGGCTGATAAACACAGTCTGCTGATTCTTAAGCGACAAACCCAAACAAGAAGACACAACAGGCTCAGAAACACTAGCCACACGACCATCTCAGAGATGACTACCAGACTAGTCCGACCCCTCAGCATCATGGTAGCCCACAAACCTACCAACAACTGGATCAGCTATTGATGAACCTAAAGGACCCTGTACCAACAACCAGCAAAATGACTGTCATATACAAAATACCCTGCTAGGACTGCAACAAACACTACATTGGACAGACAGGCAGGAAACTAGCAACCAAAAGACATGACCAGCTATCACTTGTATCCTTACATACAGACGAGGATGGACACCACTTCGACTGGGCCAACACATTTAGACTAGTTCAGACTAAACACAGACAAGGGCGGGAATTTCTAGAGCCTGGAATTAAAACCGGAACTCCATCAATAAACACATCGGTTTGGACCCTATTTACCAACCTCTGAGAAAAAGAACCGGAAATAATATCACCCACCTTAACAGACCAAGACACATAAATAGAAAGCGAGACAGAACACAAGTGCTTCAATGGAGGCTCACTGATGTTATCTAGCATGGTGATAAAACATTGGAGAACAAACCTACCGGCTAAGTGAGCAAACTTACAACCTGAACCTCATCCTAAGCTACAAATTTTCTCAAAAATTGCAAATATCCAAAGATTTGTGGTTGGAAAATTGGCTAGTTCAGTCACATAAAGTTCCATATTAGGAATTCATCATCCTTGAATCAAGGGATAGATGGAGACAATGATGTATGATCCCTGAGGAAACCGATAATTTTTAAAAAGAGATTAATTTCCCAGCAGCGGAAATAAATAAAGGACAAGTTTCATGTTTTAAGACATTTATTGTAAGTGAGTTTCTTTTCCCATGCAATTAGGACTCATATGGCACATGTCTTTGGGTAGATTAGTATAACCAGCTTTGATCCAACAAAATCTGTTTCACCTTAAATTAGAGAAAACATTTTTAAGTCCCACATTTGTAACCATCATAGAAGGAATTTTGTGTCATTGGAGAAGCTAAAGAAGATTTACCTGGATCATACTGAAATGTGAGGCTAAAGGTAAAATTCAGATAACCCAAAATGGTGATTATGGCAAGTTGTCAGCCATTGTAAGTGGCGAAATAGGAAATCCAATAGAAAAATGTTCCTGATTAATTAAACCTCTGGATTGGTGACTCTGTATGAGTCAAACTTGTATATACTTGCCATAGGACTGTGCCTTCCAGTTGGAGTGGAATTAGGTAATGGTTGAGCACAAAATCACGACAATCTTCTAAAATGGTCTCGCTGACGTCATGAGTGATGCTTTTAATACTGGTGGAACCAGACTGCTTCACTTTCTTTTAGCAGGTTTCTCCTAAATATTTAAAAATGAAATGCATAATGCTGGAAAGAGAAGCAACGACAGTGTGAGTACCATGGTCTACATTGTTCAAAATCATACAACATCAGGTTATAGTCCAACAGGTTTATTTAGAAGCATTTGCATTTTGACCGTTGGTAGGTAGAGAAGGAGCAGCTCTCCTAAAGCTAATGCTTCCAAATAAACCTGTTGGACTATAACCTGGTATGGTATGATTTTTGACTTTGTCGACCCTAATCCAACACCGGCTCCTCCACACCATGGTCTACATCAGCATGGCTAACACCAAAATGCTGTTGCTTCTTGTGATAGGAAGTCCAAAGAGCTGTGTTGATTTTGCTAGTGTCAAGGCAGTATGTAAGGAGTATGAGGCTTCACAAGGGCCAGTATATTTGAGTCATTGATTAGAAAAGTTGGCAAAAATGTATCATTAAAACCAAGTATCAATATGGGTTTCGTGGAGGGAGTTACAGACTCTCATGCAGTTGCCATATTCTCAATTAATATCTGCAGTGTGGATAGAATACCTCTGATGTCACTGAATATGAGGATAGTGAACTCTACCTTGATCCATATAATCTACTGCACATCATGAAGGTGATGCTCATCACCTTCTTTCCATAGGTGATGTGATTTTACTTCTTCATGCTCTGTGACTGAAGTGGTGCTATGGTTTAATCTTGATCTCTCATTGTCATAGTACGTCAGCTGGTGCATGGGGTAGGGAAGACAGGCAATGAATGGTGTGAAAATGAGAGGAGCAGTATTTCTACAGACACTGAGCTGGGAAGGTTATCATTATCATCACCATTGTCCTTGTTGTCTTGTGAAAACTATTTCACCAGAAATTTCCTGGGGTTTCTCCTGCTTTGCTACAGCAATTCTTGGCATTTACGCATATAATCAGGATTGCTGAATTGCAACTTACAGCAGTGGAGGATGAGAAGGTCTGAGGAGGTTCTTAGTAATAGATAAGCATTTAGATAATGCTGGGCAAAATCACCCTCTGAGAACATTTTCCATTTGGTATGCAGTGAAAGACATCTCCTCAAGTATTTTCCCATGGTAGAGTCCAAGTGATAACTCCTCCAATTAACTCATTTAATACAACAGATAATATCTGCATGAAAATAGCTAATTGAGGATCATTGTTTGAATATAGTAAGTGTTCCCTAATGACATCACAAAAGCAATTCCTAAAATATTTCAATAGTGATTAGCTGATATCTTTGTTAGGCTTTTACTCTGATAACTGCTTATGTTAAGAAGATAAAATGGTTGCTCAGTTCATGATAAATTGAATTTTAGGATCGGAATGACGAACTGTTTTCAACATTACTAATTTATTTCAACTTGTAGTTAATGACTTCATATTACTTTCCAGTTTTTTTATCTTGGTCTCGTGACTTATGCGCCCTCATTAGCACTGAGTCAAGGTAAGCGTACACTTCTTTTCTTGTGAGACTTGGTTTATGTATTACATAGTCATTGCTGTGATGAATATGTTTTGTGTTGAATCAAATCTGGAAATGTCAAAATAATGAAGTTGGTTAAGATTTTGCTCTGTATAAGTGCGTACTTTCTTTAGAGATATTATTTTTATCTTGCAGTGATTTTAGGTGTGGTTGAATCTTAACATTGTAATTAACAAATTAATTGTTCAATCACAGTTGATGGGTATTTATTTTGGGCCACATGAACATAGCTTACATATCAATATATCTTTTTTAAATTTTTGAGAAGATTTGTAGCTCAGGATGGGGTTCAGGTTGTAGGTTTGTGCTCAGATGTTTCATCACCATGCTAGATAACATCATCAGTGAGCTTCCATTGAAGCAATGGTATTCTGTCTCGCTTTCTATTTATGTGTCTTGGTCTGTTAAGGTGGGTGATATTATTTCCGGTTCTTTTTCTCAGAGGTTGGTAGATGGGGTCCAAATTGATCAGTTTATTGATGAAGTACTGGTTTGAATGCAAGGCCTTTAGGAATTCCCATGCGTGTCTCTGTCTAGCCTGTCCTGGATGGATATATTGGCCCAGTCAAAGTAGTGTCCTTCTTTGTCTGTATGTAAGGAAACTAGTGATAGTTGGGTCATGTCTTTTGGTGGCGAGTTGGTATTTGTGTATCCTTGTGGCTAGTTTTCTGTATGTCTGTCCAATGTAGTATTTGTTACAATCCTTGTAGGGTATTTTATAAATGACATTATTTCAAAAAATATCTTTTTGAATAACAACATAATCAATTATTTGTCTCTTTTTACTCAGAGGACAGAAAAAAAGTGTAGAGAATTTATATAGTTCCTTTTCCAATAACAGTCTCCGGGATGTTGGAAACTACCAGCATTAGTTGTATTGACCCAGCTGGAATCTTAAATATTCACTTCTTCAAAAATCATTACTGTGTCCTAATCCTATTTGAGTCAGCAGTGCATCTTCTGGAGCAATGTGGAAGGAGGTGGTTATCTTATAAGCTGCTTCTACATTCTCCCCTCTAATTAGGGACTAGTAGCAGCCAACCAACATTGGAAAACCAATTAGAGTATCGAGGCTCCAGGAAGATGTTATCTGCAGTTCTAGTTTAAAGGTTGGAGTTACAAGTGGGGACCCAGGTGTATTATATGAGTGGTGTTGTGGGTATTGTAGAGGTAAAGTCGCCATTGTCGCAGAGGACCATAGGATTATTCTCCTAGACGGACAGAACTGGTTGTGAGCTTAATCTGAGGGTCACCTTGCCCCAAGTGAGGAGTAGGGTTGGGAAGGTGGGACATTCATAGTGACCTTAGTCAGTAAAGGAATCGAACCCATATTGTTGGCATCACTCCATATTGCTAAATGATAGAACAGACTCCTGGTACTGGGTATTGTACCAAGGTATGTTTTGGGTACTGTACAAAAACTGTTTTGTTTCTTATCAATTTTATAAATGAATATTATGGAATTAATGATTAAAGTATACTTTTACTGTATGTTTAAAAAATCTTTGAATTTACCTTCTAAGTAGATGGTTTGGTGGCGTATTCTATTTTACCTTCATTTCTTTTGTTAATAAACTTCTGTTTAATTGTTAAAGCAAAAAATCCACAGTATTGCATCCTTATGTTTCAGAGAGAGACCACTTTATTAAAACAAAAACAAATCAAAATCTGAATTAAAAATAAAACACGTTTCTCACTGGGATCTGAATAGTCTAGTAATAACATCAACTAGGATAACAACAAGTAATGATGTGGAGGAGCTGGTGTTGGACTGGGGTGGACAAAGTTAAAAATCACAGTCCACCAGGGCTGGTATGGTGGCTCAGTGGTTAGCACTGCTGCCTCACACCACCAGGGGACCCAGGTTCGATTCCATCCTTGGGTGACTGTCTGTGTGAGTTTGCAAATTTTCCCCATGTCCGTGTGGGTTTCCTCCGGGTGCTCTGGTTTCCTCCCACAGTCCAGAGATGTGCAGGTTAGGTGAATTGGCTGTGCTAAGTTGCCTGTAGTGTTAGGTGCATTAGTCAGAGGGAAATGGGTGTGGGTGGCTACTCCTCAGAGGGTCGTTGTGGACTTGTTGGGCTGAAGGGCCTGCCTCCACACTGTAGAATTAAAAAAAGCTTTATTTGGAAGCACTAGCTGTCGGAATGCTGATGAAGGAGCAGCATTCTGAAAGCCGATGCTTCCAAATAAACTTGGACTATAACTTGGTGTTGTGTGATTTTAAACAAGTAATGAGTCAGCATTTAAATAATACCACTTGTTTCCCTTTGTCTCTTTCAGTTACTGGTGTAAATTTGTGGATTTCCATTGTAACAACGGCGCTTGTGTGTACAGTGTATACAGCATTAGTAAGATTGAATTTGAATATTTCCTGCATTTGGTAATCTTGATAGGAGATAATGGTCCCAAAATTCCATGTGCTGCAGTCTTGATAAGATCATAGTTTTCACTACGAACCCTTCTGGAATATATGGTTTTAAGGTTGGGAGTAGCCTTAGTCTCATGAGCTGGCTGGCATCGTTTTAAGCTTTTGCCTTTCTCAAATGGCATGGTTCGTCTGTTTTGCAAACAGATCTCCCATCAGCTACACTTGCAATGTAACTTACTTGTTATGTGTGCTTGTAGGAGGGCAATGTTGAAATATGTTTCAAAAATTATTCTGAAATTTGTGGGTATCTGCATCAGAATCCCAGTTTGAATCTCCATGGAATATATGCAACATTATCCTTTGATAAATTGGCCTTCTGCTTCTGCATGACTGTTAGGTTAAGAACATGAAAATGGAACCTTCCACCATCCCCAGACTGCCCACTTCACATCAGTGGTATTCTAGAGGGTAAGGCTTCACTCTCAAAACTAAAACACGAGCAATTTATAACTGTGGCTAATGTGTGGTGTGTTTGAACTTTTGTATATTTTGTCCTATCTGGGTTATTGGGGGTGTATGTTGGGCACACCATGGAGTTTTGGATTCACTGTTTTAATATACTGATACTGAACTTTCCTTTCACCTGTAAGATCATGCAATTTATAATTGTAAGGTGTATTACTGTAGCTGCTGTATGCGCTATTGTACATTATTGGTGAATCAAATAAACAGGAAACGAGTGCCATGAAAAATTGTATAAACAAGGTTAAACTTGTCAGTTAGCAAATCCTTGTTGATGCCATAGTATATTTAATTTCTTTGATCTCCCTATTCACAGTTAAAAATATTTTCTATGGTTCTCTTTAATTTTCTATCTCCGCCTTTTTGTTTCTTTTGAATGCTGTCTCTTTCTATTACTGTTCTTTCCCTAATTCTCATGTGCACTGTTTAGAAATTCCTGCTGGTACTCAAATTGAGTATTATTTTCTGAGGTAGATATGTAAATGCTTTGTTAAGTATGGCTTGTCATTAAATACTCACCCCTTGATTGTGTATTACTCACTTTCGTCATCATATCATTTCAACAACTGAAGCTCTTTTAAATGACATGACTGCAGTATTCTGAGTGTGGCTTTGTGGCACAGGGATAGAGTCCCCTAGGCTTTGGGCTTGAAGGCTTGGATTCAAGTCCATCTGCTCCAATGATGCATCGCAATATATTTGGAGCTCTTGTGGTGCAGTGATAGTGTCCCTACCTGTGAGCCAGGAGGTCTAGGTTTAAGTCCTACATGCTCCAAAGGTGTGAAATAAAATCTCTGACCAGGCAGATTAGAAATTATCAGCATTTCATCTAATCCCAGCATAACAGAGAGAAATGCTATTTCAGGCAGAAAATCCACTGCTGTCAGTTGTCCTATTAGGACCCTTGTGGTGCAATGGTAATGTCCCAATTTCTGAACCAGGAGACCTGGCTTCTAGTCCCACTTCCTTAAGAAATATTTTAACAGCTTTGAACAGGTTGATTAAAAATAGATGCAGCATTCTGTTGTAGGGCAATCTTGTAAATAAGCACAAGGAGATAAATGATCATTTGGATTTCAATCAGTTCTCCCAATGACTAGTACATTTACTGCTTCCACAGTGGAAGTATAGCTTAGAGTTAGCAATGAGGGCACAGATTTAAAATAATTAGCAAAAGAAGTAATGGTGACTTGAAAAGGTTTTTATGCCTCAAGCAGTTAGGTCCTGGAATGCATTACTTTAGAGTGTGGTGGACTGAAATCACTGGCTTCTAGTGCTAAAAATGGTTATGAAATGTTGCATTGTATTTAAATTAGTAAGATAAGTTAACTGCACAGCAATCAGTCAGGTGAAGTGGAGAAGACGGTGATGATGAAGGTGCTTTGAATGTTTCATGTGACAGCAGAACTTTTTAAAGGAGTAACTTATCTGAATTATTCTTCGATAAGTACTTCGCTTACCAGCCTTCACATTAGAGTTTCTACAGCTACTTTGATCTTAGGCTGGCCTTTTCCTTTTTGAGAAGCATAATGTGGCAACCAGCAGGACACATATTTGGAGAGTCTACTGCAAATCTTTTGTAAGATTTAATTTGTCAAGATATTTCAGACATTTCTTCAAGATAGTATTTATATGGAAATAAGAGTAGGGGAATAACTTTCAGAGACCACTCCCTTGTCTCTCATCTTTGCCTCCCAGATTGGGGCAATTGGGGCACCCCAGCCTGGAAAACTGGTTGCCCTGACTGCCCAGTCAGGAAACAAGCCCTTTTTTGCCCAATAGGGAGATATGTGATTGGGGTGATCATAGTTGAGGTCCTGAAATAGCCATTTATTGACTTAAGGGCTTTAATTGATGGTGGGTTAAGAAGGTCACCCAGACCTAAGTGAGATGGTTTGAAGGGTAACTCTACTCATTTCTCTTTTTTGCAATCTCTGGTGATATGAAAATCACACCTACTTGACTGAAGTTGATGGCTGTGGCTGTGGTCTCATTTGTAGATATTTCTGGGAATCTCATTAGATTAAATTCCATATAGGCACTTACCTGCCTATCATTAGAGTTTGCTGGCCTATCAAATGAAAATCCCGCTTCCAACAATTACTAGACAATTAGAGTCTATAGAGAGGTGTTGCTTTGAAAGTTATGGGAGGACTCCTCTTGTGGGTCAGCCTCTTCCTTGCATGCTGCCTTTGCTGTTTACATTTGGCCTCCACCTGGATCTATGGTTTTCAAAATAGGCGCCTTCTCCAGTTTGGGTCTTGGACAAGAAATTCCCATAAATTGGCTGAAGTGTTACATTTTTTCATGTTGGCTTTGAAGACGTATTTGAACTTTCCTCTACCCAACTGACAATCAAATGTTGTGATGGACTTTGCAATAGAGAACTTGTTTTGGATTCATGTGTCAGGCAAGTGGACTACGTGTCCTGTCCATCATAACTGGAACGAATGTTTTGCTTCTGGCGATGTTGGCCTGAGGGGTGGGTGGGAGATAGTGTTGTGCACTGGGAGCATCTTCTAGATGTTTAGCTTAATGCCCATTCTCTCATACACTTCCTTGAATGCATCAGTGGCAGTTTGGAACTTGGCCTCTGCGTATGCACAATTACAAGTGTTGTCTGCATACTGCAGTTCAAGAACAAAGTTTGGGATCATTTTGGAACTGCATTCGAGGCAATATAGATTGAACAGTTTCAGTTTGTCGGTCAAATCTGAGCAGGATGTTTCATAATCTCTCCTGATTGACAGAGTCAAATATCTTTGGGAGGTCCAATGAAGGCCTTGCATAATTTCTGCTTGTTGACGTTTCCTGGATTTGTCTTTCTGTGAAGATCATGTGTAGAATCTTCCCAGCCACTGAACATTGTGGGTATAGGCATTCAAATTGAGAAAATAGGGTGAGATCCATAGTAAGGATATTCTCAATGTTGGTAGTAAAAAATCTGATTTTCCAAGTATTGAATGGCAAGACAGGAATATTGTTAGTTAGTAGCCTATTTGTATTCATGTGTATGTGTTATCATAACTGCAAAATACTACAGGGAGTTGTGAACACAGCCCAATCCATCACTCAAACCAGCTTTCCATCCATTGACTCTATCTATACTTCCCAATGCCTCAGGAAGGCAAGCAGCATAATCAAAGACCCGTCCCACCCCAGTTATAAACTCTTCCTACCTCTTCCATCGGGCAGAAGATATAAAAGTTTGAAAGCACATCTGAACAGATTCAAGAACAGCTTCTTCCTTGCTATTATCAGACTTTTAAACATACCTCTGAAATGTTAATTCAGGGATCTCTCTCTCTGCACTTTCTCTGTGGCTGTTACACTGCATTCTACACTCTGTTCTGCTACCTTAATGCATTTTGTATGGTATAATCTGCCTGCATAGCTCGTGAAACAACACTTTTTCACTGTATCTTTGTACATGTGACAACAATAAATCAGTCAATTAATTTGCCTAATTTACATGCAGTTTCCTATTCTCCTACTTGTCACATAGAAACTAGATGGTGTCAATTCCTGACATGAATGTGTGAATGGTTACTTGGAGACTCCAGCTCACAGCTTGCCTCTCTAGCCCTCCTTTTTGGACAGCAATCACCAACACCTCAAGCCATGGTTCATGAATGTTGACATTTGCTAAATACCTCCAAAGTTACCTTTCATTTTCTTTGCCTCCAAAGTTACCTTTCTTTTTCTTTGTTCAGTATGTGGACCTCTGAGATCTGTGCATAATATTGGCTTCCAGGAGTGTGACTTTGTGAATAATTAATTCCAGATGCCAGTATTGTATCTCAAACAAAAGACCATAATTTTTTTAATGCACAATAACTTCAGTGGAGCAAAATAAATACACTGATTAATGTCTGTGCTTTTAAACCCAAAACATATTTTTCCGTGCATTCACACAGAAGACAGACAAACAAATACAGTTATCCACTTAACAAAAGAAACTGGCTTTAATACTTAAATGGTTTTCATGATGATGTTGTTTCACAGGCATAAATCTGGACTCCTTGATTCCTTTCATGAAACTGCCAATTTGGTCACCTCAGTTCATAAAAATATAGGTAGTGATACTTCTAATTTAGCTTTCTGTTGGAAGCTAGTATAGCAGATTAGGTAAGGAGTTTTCAAATCATACTGTTTTGTCAGTAGCCAAACTCATCTCCTCAGAAAACATCGTTAAAAAAAAACTTCAGTTCTGGTGCGCCCCTGATAGATTGATTGTCTTGACCCAAGGCCTCAAATACCATTCCACATCTGTCATCTGCTAGAATATAGAGTCTCTTTTGGACTTGCTGGAATCAATTTGCAGGTACTTACCTTGTTAATAGCCAAATTTTGCTATTTGTTTAAACATAATGCTCTTCCAGGAGTCAGTGTATCACTTTTAATCAAGAATCAGATTGCAATTAACCTCCAGGCCTAGCTTCACAAACAAACAAAGCTTGTTTGATCGATTTGTTTTCTTATACCAAAGGCTATCCCAAATTTCAAACATAATTTCCAGATCACAACTCGTACTCAAAATTGATAAAATAATAAAAATAAAAAAGTAATAAAAAGTCAGTGAGGGTTCCAACACAGGTTGAACTCTTTTGTAGTCATAGTATCCTACATATGAAATGCATGCGATTAAAGAAAATACAAATCTCGCCCACAAGAAATCTTGGGTAAAAACAATGACTGCAGATGCTGGAAATCCGATTCTGGATTGGTGGGGCTGGAAGAGCACAGCAGTTCAGGCAGCATCCGAGGAGCAGTAAAATCGACGTTTCGGGCAAAAGCCCTTCATCAGGAATAGAGAGAGGAGGAAATCTTCTTCAAGGCAGGCATCCTTGCAAGAGGATTCGCAATAGGGTTAAAATCAACTAGGTAAAAACAATGACTGCAGATGCTGGAAACCAGATTCTGGATTAGTGGTGCTGGAAGAGCACAGCAGTTCAGGCAGCATCTGAGGAGCAGTAAAATCGACGTTTTGGGCAAAAGCCCTTCTAATCCACAAGAAATCTTGACCTGCCATTGGTCATTGCAGATTGAAGATAGCAATCTGTGTGAAGTAGAAGTAATCGCAGAAGACTTTAAAGATCGCACCTATGGGACACAATTCACAAATTTAAATCATATCTCATAGGCTGCACAATGGCATGGAATTGATTTTCCTTCACCTTGAATTAAGTATTCACCAATATGCTCTTGTATACGATATTATCTTGCTTGGGTGCTGTGGGAACGGGAAGACAAGGCATCAATAAACATTTAGCCCTTACATTCTCCTGCTGTATTTGCATGACATGGCTTGTGCTACTTGCATTGAAATTAGGTCCCCATGTCATAGAATTGTGTAGAGATTTTCTCTGGCCCACCTTGGTGAAGTTCTTAAAGTTCCACTGTATGGCACAGCATATAAAATCATCAAGGGCCTTTCAAGGATTGTTACTGGGAAGCCTCTCCAGCGACTCCATTAGAATGTTCCATTGATCCCAAGAGTGATAGCATCTCAACCCCTGGCAAGGCCAGCCATGAAGGTAAGTTTGGAGGGAAGAACCAGACAAGGTGCAATCTAAAATCCTCAGCAGTGATCCAGGCAGAAGATATTCATGTGATATCAATAGCTGTAACAGCAGATAAAAGCTGTGGCAGGAGGGAGATCCCCAGTTGATGTTTCCTTCCAACAGGAACTGAATCTACTGCTGTCAAGGACTGTGTGTCTGCTGATGTGCAACAGCATTCTCATGTTAAAAGATGTCTACGCAAGATGTCTACCTAGAGGAATTCAAACGCTGCCAATCCCCAATCCATAGACTATATTTAATGTTAATGGAAGAGGCAGTGTCTGGGGTCCTCAACTGGGGCTTGTCCATTCAAGCCTTTCAAGCCTTTTTTTCTTTTTTTTCCTTCTTTTCTTGTTCTTCTCTCTGTTTTTAATTTTTTTTTGTAGTGTTTCTTTTCAACAAAAGAACTTTTCTTGCCGTGACATCATCAAAGCAGCTGAAGGCTGGAGCAAAGTGGGCTGGTGGCCTGGACTGGAGTGAGCTAGAGGCTCCAACAGCTTTGAGGTGGTCAGTGTGTCTGGACCAGAGCCGGGTTGGCCAGCATACCCCGAGTGCACAGGGACAGCCAGCAGGCTGGAGGCTCGAGTGTAACTGGGACGGTTGTTGGACCAGGGACCAGTGCAGACAGTCAGCAGCTTGCAAGCCTGATCAGACCACAGGTGGAAGATCCCTGCATTGATCTACTGTAGGCCCTTTTGACAAAGACTAATCTTTGTCTTTTTAACTTTAGTTTTTATTTTTCTAATTTATGAATAACAATAAGAAAATGTAACTCTTTATTTTTCTGTCTATTTTGTATCGAAGATTTATATCTGATACTTTCCACCTAAGATGTCACCATGTGGGGTGATATTGTAAACCTTTCACTGTGCTCCTGAACTTCTGTTCCTGAGTACACGTGACAATAAACCTAATTTTAATCCCCCCAGCACACCTAATACCAGTTCTGTGGCATTTGGTGAGAGGTGATAGGGACAGGATAGGGAGATCTAGATGTCCCTAGCTTCAGAGTAGCACATAAGCGGTGGAGTTTGACTCAGTTGTATTGCTTTGTAAAAGGAATAGGAGAACTTTTCGGCAGCTTTCTTCATGACTGAATAGCCCTCTTCAGGATCCACTCAGTTCACCCTGCAAGTTGAATGGCAGGACAATCTTAGCCAGAAGGCTAATCTTTCTATGGTCTGAAAACCAAAGTCAAACTTGACCTGGGAACCTGGAATCTATGAATCCTCATGGATAATAACTAAAACAGTACTCCAGAATGAAGAACTGGCCTTGTTGCCCATGAACAAAGGCACTTGAACATTTATATCGCTGCCTTGCAGGAGACTCGAACAATAGGTGAAGGGGAGCTAAGAGAAAAAGGTGGCGGTTACCTTCTTCATAGAATCCCTACAGTGTGGAAACAGGCCCTTTGGCCCAACAAGTCCACACCGATCCTCTGAAGAGTAACCCACCCAGACCCATTCCCCTACCTGATATTTACCCCTGACTAATGCACCTAACCTACACATCCCTGAACACTATGGGCAATTTAGCGTGGCCAATTCATTTAACATGCACATCTTTGAATGTAGGAGGAAACCCACGCAGACGTGGGGAGAATGTGCCAACTCCACACAGACAGTTGTCCAAGGCTGGAATTGAACCTCCATCCCTGGCACTGTGAGGCAGCAGTGCTAACCATTGAGCCACAGTGCTGCCCTTTTCTGGAGAGGAAAACCTGAGGATCATTCCAATAAATATTGTATTGAATTCACTATCAAGAATATTCTCATCAACTGAATCTGGGAGCTTCCCATTGGCATCAACGATTGCCTCACAAATCTGTCCATAACTTTCCAAAAACCAGCAGGCAATGGTTGGAGTATCTATGCTGCAACCCATGATGCCATAGATGTGACCAAAAAAAGCTTCTATTCCACCTTGGGCAATGTACCTACCAACATCCCTAAGGAAGGTAAAATACAAGGTTGGAAAGGACTCCCCACTCTGGAAAGGAACCATCAGAAAGGAAGGAGTCGGGGATTGCAACTCCAATGGGATTCTCCTGTTCACCATATACAGAATACCAGCTGAACATCACCAGCACACTGTTCGGATAAAAAGACAAGTTCAAGACTTCCTGGAGGCATCCATGATAAAAGCAGTAGCACATGTTTGACTACCACATCATTTGATCTAGAGACCAAAAGGGTGTTCCTCATTACCAAAGTGATTTCCAGTGCAGCCGACTGCTGACATACCACATTCCTCAATGTCCATCAAATGCCACTAGAAGCCACTGAAGATGAAGAGGCAGTTCAGAAACAAAGCTCAACATTGAGTGGCTTCATGAACCAAGTAGATTGGTGAACGTCCAACAATGTCTTCACAAAAATGTCCAAAGAGTTTATTTTAATGAAAGAAATCTGGAAGGAGGTGAAGAGAGCTGTGAAAAAACCTTTAGCTGCTAGATCAGGGAAACACAGACTGGTTTGATAAGAATAATCACATCATTGAAGACCTCATCGGCAAGAAGAGGAAAGTTCTCCATGCCTGGCAAAAACATAACCAGTGAGGCAAAGAGGAGGAGTTATCAAACAGCAAGGTCGAGTTACAAAGAATGAGGGAAATCAAGAACCAATGGTGGATTAAAAAAGCTAAGGTGTTGCAACCCTTTGCTGACAAGCACGTCACCTGGTTTTCTTCTGTGCTACCAAGGCAATATATTGATCTAACACCCTTTCCCTTAAACCAATATAGAGAAGGATGGAACCTTTTGAGATGGAGAGAAAACATGCTGACACTGACTCTGTCGGAACTTTATTAGTCACTGGCTGAAGTGTTGAAAAAGACTTCTTTACTCCCACTCTTTGCCTTCTTCCAGTCAGCCAATCCTTTATCCATGCCACTACCTTGTCCCGAATACCATGAGCAGTCTTATTTAGCAGCCTCCTGTGGGGCACCTGGTCAAAGGCCTTCTGAAAATTCAAATAAATCATATGCACTCGCTCTCATTTGTCTAACTTATTCCTTAATATATCAAAGAATTCTAATAGACTCAGCTCTATTTTATAAAGCATTTCCAAGTACTCTGCAATCTCATTCTTAATAATGGGTTCTAAAATCTTACCAATGACCAAAGTCAGGCTAACTGTCCAATAGTTTCCTCCCTTAATCCTTAAACAAGGGTGTTACATTAGCATTTACTGAAGAAGAGTCACTGGACCTGAAATGTTAACTGTGCTTTCTCTCTACAGATGCTGCAAGTCCTGCTGAGCTTTTCCAGCAATTTATGTTCTTGTTACTGATTTCCAGTATCTGCAGTTCCTTAGCTTTTTTTTAATGATACTTAGCGATTTTCCAGTCCTCTGGGCCACTCCCTGGCTCCAGGATTCCTGAAAGATCACCAATAATGCTTCCACAATCTTCTTGAGAGCCCAGGGATGTAGTCCATCTGGTAGATTTTTCCACCCTCCGATTTTTCAGCTTCTCAGCACTTTCTCCTTAATGATAGCCACTACATTCACCTCTGTCCCTAACTCTTGAAGTTCTGATATCCTACTGGTGTCTTCCACCTTGAAGACTTATGCAGAGTTCCTATTCAGTACCTCCTCTATTTCTTTGTTCCCCATTACTCGTTCTCCAGCCTCATTTTCCAGCAGTCCAATGTCTACTCTCACCTCTCTCTTACGTTTCATATGTTTAAAAATACACTTGTATTCTTCTTTTCGTATGAATAGCTGGCATATTGTCATGTTGTCAGATTTCATCTTCTGCCCCCTTGTTGCTTTTATTGTTGTCCTCTGTTGGTTTTTAAAATCTCCCCAATCCTCTGGCTTCCACTAATTTTCGCCACATTGTATGCTTTTACTTTTGCTTTTATGTTGTTGCTGACTTTGCTTGACAGCCATGGTTGTCTCATCCTTCCTTTCGTATGCTCCTTCTTCCTTGGGATGAATTTTTGCTGTGCCTCCTTATATATTCCTGAAACTCCTATCATTGCTGTTCTACCATTTTCCCTGCAATCCTGTCCTCCCAATCAATTCTGGCCAGCTCCTTCCTCTTGTCTTTGTAGTTTGCTTTACTCAGTTGTAATAACGTTACATCTGATTCCAGCTTCTCCCTCTAAAACTGCAGGATGAATTCTACCACATTGTGGTCACTGCTCCCTAGGGGTGCCTTTATCTTAAGTTCCCTAATCAAGACTGCCTCAATGATAATTCATTAAATGTAACTTTATTGTTGGTCAAAAGGCAAGCAATCTTTGTCTGCTCCCAGAGGCAAATGAAGCTTTTGTTCATTTGTTTATTGTTCACTTTAGCCTTTGCTGAATAAAAGTGATAAAAGTGATCACCTGATGAAGGAACGTCGCTCCGAAAGCTAGTGTGCTCCCAATTAAACCTGTTGGCTTATAACCTGGTGTTGTGTGATTTTTAATTTTGTACACCCCAGTCCAACACCAGCATCTCCAAATCAGGCTTTCCTATATGTGATTGTCCAACATTGGACAATGAGGGGATGTGGGACTACATGGGACATTGTGGATGGAGTAACACTCCCTTAGATAAGGTTCTAACATAGGATGAGGTTAAGCACAGTTGAGCTGTCCAGGAGAGTTTACATTTTTTTCAATTCTCTTCTGGGATACAGGCCTCGCTGGTTAGACCAGCATTTATTGCCCGTCTCTAATTGCCCAGAGTGCAGTTAAGAGTTAACCACATTGCTGTGGGCCTGGAGTCATATGTAGGCCAGACCAGGCAAGGATAGTAGTTTCCTTCCCGAAAGGGCACTAGTGAACCAGATGGGCTTCTCTGACAATTGACAATGAATTCTTGGTCACCACTAGACTCGTAATTACAGTCATAGAGATATACAGCATTGAAACAGACCCTTCGGTCCAACCCGTCCATGCCGACCAGATATCCCAACCCAATCTAGTTCCACCTGCCAGCACCCGGTTCATATCCCTCCAAACCCTTCCTATTCATATACTGATCCAAATGCCTGTTAAATGTTGCAATTGTACCAGCCTCCACCACTTCCTTTGGCAGCACATTCCATACACGTACCACCCTCTGGGTGAAAAAGTTGCCCTTTGGGTCTCTTTTATATCTTTTCCCTTTCACCCTAAACCTATGCCCTCTAGTTCTGGACTCCCCCAACCCAGGGAAAAGACTTTGTCTAATTATCCTATCCATGCCCCTCATGATTAGATTAGATTAGATTAGATTACTTACAGTGTGGAAACAGGCCCTTCGGCCCAACAAGTCCACACTGCCCCGCCGAAGCGCAACCCACCCATACCCCTACATTTACCCCTTACCTAACACTACGGGCAATTTAGCATGGCCAATCCACCTGACCTGCACATCTTTGGACTGTGGGAGGAAACCGGAGCACCCGGAGGAAACCCACGCAGACACGGGGAGAACGTGCAAACTCCACACAGTCAGTCGCCTAAGGCGGGAATTGAACCCGGGTCTCTGGCGCTGCGAGGCAGCAGTGCTAACCACTGTGCCACCGTGCCGCCCACATGATTTTGTAAACCTCTATGAGGTCACCCCTCAGCCTCCAGCGCTCCAGGGAAAACAGCCCCAGCCTGTTCAACTTCTCCCAATAGCTCAAATCCTCCAACCCTGGCAACATTCATGTAAATCTTTTCTGAACTATTTCAAATTTCACAACATCTTTCTGATAGGAAGGAGACATAGGAAGCATGCAATATTCCAACAATGGCCTAACCAATGTCCTGCAACATGACCTCCCAACTCTTGTACTCAATACTCTGACCAATAAAGGAAAGCATACTAAATGCCTTCTTCACTATCCTATCTACCTGCGACTCCTCTTTCGAGGAGCTATATTCTAGACTTTTGTTGAATTCAAATTCCACCATCTGACGTGGCAGGATTCAAACCCTGGTCTCTGGATTAACAGTCCAGTGATAATACCACTAGGCCATTGCCTCCCTGAGCTCATCCCTAGTTGCCCTTGAGAAGAATAACAAAATAATTCATGATACAACAACCAGACAACGTTAAAAAAAAAAGCAAAGCTTATGTCTGAATGTTTGGCACCATAAAAGAAAACCTGATGGAAAGGATCAAGAAAGAAACAAATTTGCAAAATGCAATGACAAAACAGAATGCTGCATCTGTGGAAAATAACTGGATGGTACAATAAATACAGGTTTCATTCATCTTGCTTCGAACGAAATTCTGGGAATACCTAGAAAGTTTGTTAATTTTACACTGTGTTCAGTCATTTTGTTATTAACTGTATTCTCCATTTGAGTTTGCAAACCTGAAAACTGCACCCTTCCTCCTGCATTCATAATGTTTTCTGTGCACAGCGCTGGTCTCGACTCTGCTCCCTGAGGACCATCAGTTCACGCGTTTCGCACCCCCCCCCCCCCCAGTCTGAGTGTAAATACCTTGATGCCTCATTCTCTGTTTCCTGCTTTTGGATCTCCTGTGATGTGGTTTCCTAGCTGTCTGTTCCCCAGCATTAGGAGCTGAAGACACTGGCTGTGGAGCACTGTGTGGGTGATACTGAAGGTGTGTGAGCTGTTGGATGACTTTTTGCATTGGGAACAAACCTCCTCCGCAAAACAAAGATTGCACAAAGTACAGGATAGAGGCGGAGGTTATGATCCAAAGTTGTTGAACTCCATACTGAGTCCAGAAGGCTGTAGAGAGTTGAGCTGAAAGATTAGGAGCTGTTCCAGAGCTTGTCTTCATTGGAACATTGACGAGCGTGTGGTACTGGAAAAGCACAGCAGGTCAGGCAGCATCTGAGGAGCAGGGGAATCGACGTTTCGGGCAAAGGCCCTTCATCAATGTCAGGCTGTCATTTGAGCGTGGGCAGCAGGTATAACATTCAAAGTATGAGCAAGATGCAGATCTCAAATGACCTGCTTTTGTTCTTCCTCGGTGAGTGTACCTGCTGGCAGTTTGCAGCACTCATAGCAATTCCTACAGAGTGGAAGCAGGCCATTCAGCCCATCGAATCCACAGCAACGCTACCCAACACCCACATTTCCCACAACCAATCTGCCTCACCTGCACATCTTTGGATTGTGGTAGGGAACCTGAGCATCAACAGCACGCAGACACATGGAGAATGTGCAAACTCCACACACACAGTGGTTTCAAATATGGGTCCCTGGCGCTGTAAGACACCGTGTCTCTGTTTTTGTTTCACATTTGCACACTTAGCAGTACTCAGTGAGCTGGTGGAATTCACTACCACAGAAACTGGCTGAGCCCAAAACAGTATATGTTTTCAAGCAGGAGGGAGATTTAGCTCTTGTGGCTAAAGTGATATGGAGGGGAGGGAGGGTTTTGAGTGGCCTACTCCTGTGCTATTGTTTATGTCTCTTTGTAAATCCCGCAATAGGAAGGTACAGGGCTGTCTGTGATTGTGGCAGAGGTGAGGACTGCAAATGCTGGAGATTAGAGTCTAGATTAGAGTGGTGCTGGAAAAGCACAGCAGATCAGGCAGCATCCGAGGAGCAGGAAAATCGACATTTCGGGCAAAAGCCCTTCATCAGGAATATGATGACGGGCTTTTGCCTGAAACGTCAATTTTCCTCGGATTCTGCCTGACCTACTGTGCTTTCCCAGCACCACTCTAATCCTGTCTGTGAATGTGTTCACTAATGTTCTTTAGGGAATGAAATTGGGGAACATTCCCTGATTTGGCTGAGGTATAATTGATTATTACCTGCCCTCTGAAATGATCTGGCAGCTGACTCAGTTTAGTTTGGATGGGTAACAAGTGCTGGCCTTGCCAGTAATGCCCACATGCCCTGTAAGAATTAAGAAAGAAAAGTGCAACGTGCCAGACGTACAATTTTGTTGAACAGATATGTTTTGTTTAATAAAGGAAGAGATTAGATTTATTAAACTTCAACTGCTCTAAGTAAAATAACAAAGGGCGATCCAACTTCTGCACACATACGCTACATTCACCCCAGTTAGAAGACTACCTCACAGCCAGAAAGTGCTGTCAGGGGGATGAGGAGCTCCTAAAAATGGGGAATGACAGTCCAGTGACAGTATATTAGGGTGAAGAGCAAGGCTGGTAGGTGGCATGAATGCTGGATGACTAGAAAAGTAGAGGCTCTGATCAAGATAAAAAGGAAGCAAATGTTAGGTATAGACAGCAGGGATTGAGTGAATCCCTGGAGGAGTATAAGGGCAATAGGAGTATACTCAAGAGGGAAACCAGGAGAGCAACAATGGACATGAGATAACTTTTACAAATAGGGTTAAGGCGAATCCAAATGGATTCTACGAGTAGATTAAGGACCAAAAGGTAACTAGGGAGAGAATAGGGCACCTCAAAGATTAACAAGGCCATCTATGTGTGGAACCACAGGAAATGGGAGAGACACTAAATGAATATTTGCTGGGGAGAACGGTATGGAAGCTGGAGCACATGGGGGAATAAATATTGATATCTTGAAAATCATCCATATTATAGATGAGGAGGTGCCGAAGTTCTTAAAATGCATAAAGATTGATCAATCCCCAGAACCTGATCAGGTGTACCCCAGAACTCCGTGGGAAGCTAGAGAGGAGGACGGGAAAAATTTCTGGCTGTAAGAACTGCTCCTTTTTTTTGAGGTATTTTAGGTGTTGGAGGTGATTTCCTCGAATTCCAGGAGCAGCAACTACTGTTTTATATGCTGTTGCATTGTTTTGGAATTTTGGAGAAAAAAAGTCAAAACAACAGCAGTTTAAAAGGGAGAAGAGAAGACAAAGAAAGCACATGGTGAGGACAGTGCAGGAGAGAGAGAGAGAGAAAGAGAAAAAACACCTGCACAGTTACTGCCTTTGCTGTTTGAATTTGTGTATCGCTGGACATCGGAGTGCATCTGGGAAAATTAACAAACAGTAAAATTCACAACTAATCTTGGAGGAACTGTTGGGCGAAGTTCACAACACAGAATCAGATAAGTTAATTGTTGTTTTAAGTCTGTCCAAGAGAAAGGCTGGAGTAGTGAGTATAGTGGATTCTTTCTTGATTATATGTTTCTGGAGATAAGTCTCTTGATTAAACTTAAAATATAAGTCATAGCTATTAATTTAACCTGGGGCAGTGTTTATAGAGGAATAAGACGGTGTTATTTTCTGGGTCTGTAGATTGTGAAGGAGCGAAAATGGCCTTTGCAGTGATATGTACTTCTTGTCAGATGTGGGAGTTTAAAGAGAGTTTAAGGGTTACTGCGGATTATATCTGCCATAAATGCTGTTGGATGCGAATCTTATCAGATCGAGTGGATCGGTTGGAGAGACAGTTAGAAGCGATGAGGAATTTGCAACAGCAACGGTATGTGATGGATGGCAGTTATAGGAAGGGGGGAAAGTCTCAGATACAGTCACATAGATGGGTTAACTCCAGGAAGGGTGAGAGAGGTAGGCAGCTAGTGCAGGAGTCTTTTGTGGATATACCCATTTCAAACAGATATACTGTTTTGGAAAATGTAGGGGGTGATGGATTCTCAGGGGAACGTAGCACGAACAGCCAAGTTTCTGGTATTGAGACGGACTCTAATGCAACGAGGGGTGTTCGGCTTCCAAGAGATCAATTGTGTTAGGGGATTCTGTAGTCAGAGGTACAGACAGACGAAAACACAGAATGGTGTGTTGTTTCCCTGGTGCCAAGATCAAGGATGTCTCAGAGAGGGTGCAGAATGTTCTCACGGGGGAGAGGGACCAGCAGGAGGTCATTGTCCACATTGGAAGCAATTACATTGGAAGGGAAAAGATTGAGATTCTGAAGGGAGATTACAGAGAGATAGGCAGCAATTTATAAAGGAGGTCCTCAAGGGTAGTAATATCTGGATTACTCCCAGTGCTACGAGCTAGTGAGAGCAGGAATAGGAGGATAGAGCAAATGAATGCATGGCTGAGGAGCTGGTTATGGGAGAAGGATTCACATTTTTGGATCATTGGAATCTCTTTTGGGGTAGAAGTGACCTGTACAAGAAGGATGGATTGCACCTAAATTGGAAGGGGACTAATATACTGGCAGGGAAATTTGCCAGAACTGCTTGGGAGGATTTAAACTGGTAAGGTGGGGGGGTGGGACCCAGGGAGATAGTGAGGAAAGAGATCGATCTGAGACGGGTACAGCTGAGAACAGAAGTGAGTCAAACAGTCAGCGCAGGCAGGGACAAGGTAGGACAAATAAATTAAACTGCACTTATTTCAATGCAAGGGGCCTAACAGGGAAGGCAGATGAACTCAAGGCATGGTTTGGAACATGAGACTGGGATATCATAGCAATTACAGAAACATGGCTCAGGGATGGGCAGGACTGGCAGCTTAATGTTCCAGGATACAAATGCTACAGGAAGGATAGAAAGGGAGGTAAGAGAGGAGGGGGAGTGGCATTTTTGATAAGGGATAGCATTACAGCTGTGCTGAGGGAGGATATTCCTGGAAATACATCCAGGGAAGATGGTGGGTGGAACTGAGAAATAAGAAAGGGATGATCACCTTATTGGGATTGAATTATAGACCCCCTAATAGTCAGAGGGAAATTGAGAAACAAACTTGTAAGGAGATCTCAGCTATCTGTAAGAATAATAGGGTAGTTATGGTAGGGGATTTTAACTTTCCAAACATCAACTTGGACTGCCATAGTGTTAAAGGTTTAGATGGAGAGGAATTTGTTAAGTGTGTACAAGACAATTTTCTGATTCAGTATATGGATATACCTACTAGAGAAGGTTCAAAACTTGACCTACTCTTTGGGAAATAAGGCAGGGCAGGTGACTGAGGTGTCAGTGGGGGTGAACTTTGGGGCCAGCGACCATAATACTATCCGTTTTAAAATTGTGATGAAAAAGGATAGAGCAGATCTAAAAGTTGAAGTTCTAAATTGGAGAAAGGCCAATTTTGACGGTGTTAGGCAAGAACTTTCGAAAGCTGATTGGAGGCAGATGTTCGCAGGTAAATAGACGGCTGGAAAATGGGAAGCCTTCAGAAATGAGATAACAAGAATCCAGAGAAAGTATGTTCTTGTCAGGGTGAAAGGGAAGGCTGGGATGGATAGGGAATGCTGGATGACTAAAGAAATTGAGGGTTTGGTTAAGAAAAAGAAGGAAGCATATGTCAGGTATAGACAGGATAAATCGAGTGAATCCTTAGAAGAGTATAAAGAAAGTAGGAGTATACTTAAGAGGGAAATCAGGAGGGCAAAACGGGGACATGAGATAGTTTTGGCAAATAGAATTAAGGAGAATCCAAAGAGGCTTTACAAATATATTAAGGACAAAAGTGTAAGTAGGGAGAAAATAGGGCCCCGCAAAGATCAGCAAGGTAGCCTTTGTGTGGAGCCACAGAAAATGGGGGAGATACTAAATGAATATTTTGCATCAGTATTTACTGTGGAAAAGGATATGGAAGATATAGACTGTAGGGAAATAGATGGTGTCATCTTGCAAAATATCCAGATTACAGAGGAGGAAGTGCTGGATGTCTTGAAACGGTTAAAGGTGGATAAATCCCCAGGACCTGATCAGGTGTACCCAAGAACTCTGTGGGAAGCTAGAGAAGTGATTACTGGGCATCTTGCTGAGATACTTGTACCATCGATAGTCACAGGTGAGATGCCGGAAGACTGGAGGATGGCAAACGTGGTGCCACTGTTTAAGTAGGGTGGTAAAGACAAGCCAGGGAATTATAGACCGGTGAGCCTGACCTCGGTGGTGGGCAAGTTTTTGGAGGGAATTCTGAGGGACAGGATGTACATGTATTTAGAAAGGCAAGGACTGATTAGGGATAGTCACCATGGCTTTGTGCGTGGGAAATCATGTCTCACAAACTTGATTGAGTTTTTTGAAGAAGTAACAAAGAATATTGATGAGGGCAGAGCAGTAGATATGATCTATATGGACTTCAGTAAGGCGTTCGACAAGGTTTCCTGTGGGAGACTGATTAGCAAGGTTAGATCTATGGAATACAGGGAGAACTAGCCATTTGGATACAGAACTGGCTCAAAGGTAGAAGACAGAGGGTGGTGGTGGAGGGTAGTTTTTCAGACTGTAGGCCTGTGACCAGTGGAGTGCCACAGGATCGGAGCTGGGACCTCTACTTTTTGTCATTTACATAAATGATTTGGATGCGAGCATAAGAGGTACAGTTAATAAGTTTGCAGATGACACCAAAATTGGAGGTGTAGTGGACAGCGAAGAGGGTTACCTCAGATTACAACAGGATCTGGATCAGATGGACCAATGGGCTGAGAAGTGGCAGATGGAGTTTAATTAAGATAAATGCGAGGTGCTGCATTTTGGGAAAGCAAATCTTAGCAGGACTTATACACTTAACGGTAAGGTCCTAGGGAGTGTTGCTGAACAAAGAGACCTTGGAATGCAGGTTCATAGCTCCTTGAAAGTGGAGTCCCAGGTAGGTAGGATAGTGAAGAAGGCGTTTGGTATGCTTTCCTTTATTGGTCAGAGTATTGAGTGCAGGAGTTGGAAGGTCATGTTGTGGCTGTATAGGACATTGGTTAGGCCACTGTTGGAATATTGCGTGCAATTCTGGTCTCCTTTCTATTGGAAAGATGTTGTGAAAGATGAAAGAGTTCAGAAAAGATTTACAAGGATATTGCCAGAGTTGGAGTATCTGAGCTACAGGGAAAGGCTGAACAGGCTGGGGCTGTTTTCCCTGGAGTGTCAGAGGCTGAGGGGTGACCTTATAGAGGTTTACAAAATTATGAGGGGCATGGATAGGATAAATAGACAAAATCTTTTCCCTGGGGTCGGGGATTCCAGAACAAGAGGGCATAGGTTTAGGGTGAGAGGGGAAAGATATAAAAGAGACCTAAGGGGCAACTTTTTCATGCAGAGGGTGGTACGTGTATGGAATGAGCTGCCAGAGGATGCGGTGGAGGCTGGTACAATTGCAACATTTAAGAGGCATTTGGATGGGTATATGAATAGGAAGGGTTTGGAGGGATATGGACCGGGTGCTGGCAGGTGGGACTGGTTTGGGTTGGGATATCTGGTCAGCATGGACGTGTTGGACCAAAGGGTCTGTTTCCATGCTGTACATCTCTATGACTCTATGACTCTAAGTGATTGCTGGGCCCCTTACTGAGATATTTCTATCATCGATAGTCACCGGCGAGCTGCTGGAAGACTGGAGGTTGGCTAACGTGGTCCCACTGTTTAAGAAAGGTGATAAGGACAAGCCAGGGAACTATAGACCAGTGAGTCTGACGTCAGTGGTGGGCAAGTTGGAGGGAATCCTGAGGGACAGGATTTACATGTATTTGGAAAGGCAAGAACTGATTAGGGATAGTCAACATGGCTTTGTGCGTGGGAAATCATGTCTCACAATCTTGAATGAGTTTTTTGAAGAAGTAACAAAGAGGATTGATGAGGGCAGAACGATAGATGTGATCTATATGGACTTTAGTAATGCATTCGACAAGGTTCCCCTGGGAGACTGATTAGCAAGGTTAGATCTCATGGAATACAGGGCTAACTAGCCATTTGGATACAGAACTGGCTCAAAGGTAGAAGACAGAGGGTGGTAGGGGAGGGTTGTTTTTCAGACTGTAGGCCTGTGAACAGTGGAGTGCCACAAGGATCGGTGCTGGATCCTCTACCTTTTATCATTTATATAAATGATTTGGATGTGAACATCGGAGGTATGGTTAATAAGTTTGCAGACGCTACCAAACTTGGGGGTGTAGTGGACAGCAAAGAAAATTACCTCAGGGTACAATGGAATCTTGATCAGATGGGCCAATGGGCTGAGGAATGGCAGATGGAGTTTAGATAAATGTGAGATGTTGCATTTTGGAAAAGCAAATCATATAAGGACTTATATACGTCAAGATAAGGTCCTGGGGAATGTGCTGAACAAAGAGACCTTGGAGTGCAGATTCATAGTTCCTTGAAATTAGAGTCATAGTTAGATAGGGTCGTGACGGAGTTTGGGGTGCTTTCCTTTATTGGACAGAGTTGTGAGGATAGGAGTTGGGAACGTTACGTTGCGGCTGGTGGTTAGGCCACTGTTGGAATACTGCATTCAATTCTGGTTTCCCTGCTACAGAAAAAATATTGTGAAATTTAAAAGGGTTCATAAAGGATCTACAAGGATGTTGCTGGGATGAGAGGGCTTGAGCTATAGGGAGGGGCTGAGCAGGCTGAGCCCCGTCCCTCCAATCGCCACCAGGACAGAACCCCACTGGTCCTCACCTACCACCCCACCAACCTCCAACGTCGTCATTTCCGCCACCTCCAAACGGACCCCACCACCAGGGATATATTTCCCTCCCCTCCCCTATCAGCGTCCCGAAAAGACCACTCCCTCCGTGACTCCCTTGTCAGGTCCACACCCCCCACCAACCCAACCTCCACTCCCGGCACCTTCCCCTGCAACCGCAAGAAATGCAAAACTTGCACCCACACCTCCCCCCTTACGTCCCTCCAAGGCCCCAAGGGATCCTCCCATATCCGCCACAAATTCACCTGCACCTCCACACACATCACTTACTGCATCCGCTGCACCCGATGTGGCCTCCTCTATATTGGGGAGACAGGCCGTCTACTTGCGGAACGTTCCAGGGAACACTTCTGGGACACCTGGACCAACTAACCCAACCACCCCGTGGCTCAACACTTCAACTCCCCCTCCCACTACACCAAGGACATGCAGGTCCTTGGACTCCTCCATTGCCAGACCATAGCAACACGACGGCTGGAGGAAGAGCGCCTCATCTTCCGCCGAGGAACCCTCCAACCACAAGGGACGAACTCAGATTTCTCCAGTTTCCTCATTTTCCCTCTCCCCACCTTGTCTCAGTTCCAGCCCTCGAACTCAGCCCCACCTTCCTAACCTGCAATCTTCTTCCTGACCTCTCCGGCCTATCACCCTCACCTTAACCTCCTTCCACCCATGGCATTTCCAACGCCCCTCCCCCAAGTCCCTCCTCCCTCCCTTATATCTTAGCCTGCTTGGCACACCTTCCTCATTCCTGAAGAAGGGCTCATGCCCGAAACGTCGATTCTCCTACTCCTTGGATGCTGCCTGACCTGCTGCGCTTTTCCAGCAACATATTTTCAGCTCTCACTGTTATCTGTCTAATTAGGAACATGCAACTTTTAAAAAGCTTTTGCATGAAGGAAACCACTTTATATCAGTACATCAGGGTAGCCTGCTGGGGCACTTGAAGAACTGGACCCTATTCTCCTAGGTTATTAGAAACTGGTTAGTTTAGCTTATACGTATCAGTGTTATGTTGTAAATTAAACTAATCTGTCTGTAAGAGGGTTTTCTATTCCAGACTTCCAAAGAGTACGATCTCCGCAACAAACAGAGAGGGAGGCTTTACAGGTCTGAGTCTACAAGGGATTCCCTGGGCCATCTCAAATCTCCACTTTAACATTCAGAGATGTTATTACACACCTCTGGAGCAAGTGGTCCTCCTGGGTCAGAGGTAGGAACACTACCATAGCTCCACTCTAGCATTAGCCTCGGGATCTGGTTTGCCCTTCTTGTGATATTACTACTGCACCACTATTTGAGGCCTGATTCTCAGCTGTCAGCTGGCTTTTCCAACCTAATTTTGAGCTGGTGATGTGTTGAGATGGTAGCTGGTAGTGTGCTATATGGTAAGGTCTAGAGCACTAGATTGAGAACTGAGTCTTGGTTGAGGAGATCCTTCCAGTGAGCCCTGACTGCCCCTCATTTGAGTGCCACTCAATTCTGAGCTCTATTGGGATAGGTTCTTGGTTGTTCATATGCACAATATCCCAACTGGTCTCTGTGCAAAAATAATTTGCAACTTTTATCTAATTTTTCTGCCAATTTCTTTACATCTGTGCCTCTTGGTTATTGACCTTGAATGGAAATAGTTCCTACCTATATAATATATTATTTTATTTAACCTATTTTTCTAATAAACCTATTCAGGGATGCTTCAGGGTTGGGGACATTAACACTGCACCACAAGAGGGCCCTATATGCTCTATCTAGACTCTTTACAATTGTGCTTTTAAATTAAATTTTGAATTAAATGTTTCTTTAGTCTAAACAAAAACTGAAAGGACTGTGGATGCTGGAAATCAGAAACAAAAACAGAAATTGCTGGAAAAGCTCAGCAGGTCTGCCAGTACCTGTGCAGAGAAATCAGGGTTAATATTTCGGGTCCAGTAACCCTTTCTCAGAACTGAAGAACCATCGGCTCTGAGAAAGGGTGACTAGACTCAGAATGTTAACTCTGATTTCTCTCCACAGATGCTGCCAGATCTGCTGAACTTTTCAGCAACTTCTGTTTTTTTTTCCTTGGTCTATGCTGTTTCAAAGAAAGATGAGCTCCATCTTTTTATGCTGTAAGCTCCTATTTAACAAACTTACCTTTATCTGTAATTTTGTCCTAGGGTGGTATCAAAGCTGTTGTTTGGACAGATGTATTCCAACTCTGTATAATGGTGATTAGCCTTCTGACTGTGCTGATTCAAGGATCAATTCATGTTGGAGGGCTCAACAAGATTTGGAACATTGGTGTAAATGGTGGCCGGATTAATTTTTTAGAGTGAGTATTTTGACATTCATAGGTGAAAGGAATAGTTATATCAAAAAGTTTGAGTTCTGTGAATTTCAAACATTTGAAAGGTCATAACTTAATCTGGTTTGATATTGGTGCACCTAGAATGGACTTGTGATTTTGACCTATATCATGGCACTATCAATGTAATTGGGATTAAAAGAAATGTCAATGTAATTGGACCCCAGTATGCAATTAAGCAGCAGACTAACCCACTTAAGTTAAATTTTGTAAATTTTGTTTGAGATTTAGAGATTTAACACAATGCTATTACCACTAATTCTAGTTTAATTTGGTTAACTAGTAGGTTAAATTAAAAAATTAAAAGAATACTGGGCCCTCTTGTGATGCAGTGGTAGTGTTCCTTCCATTGGACTGTGAGGCCCGGGTCAAGTCCCGCTTGCTCCAGAGATGTGTACTAATGTATCTGAACAGGTTGATTAGAAAAATATAGGTTAAATAAAAAAATAAAAATTAAGAGTAGAACCCTGAAAGTTAAAATCAGAATGAGTGAAATCTCCTGGCATTTAAGAAACTCATCTTTAGCTGTGCTCTGAAAGGTCACAGACTCGATTTTTACCTCACTCACATGCTAATTGGCATAGGACAAATCTGATTAGATTATTGAATGTGTGTTGTGGGAGAAATGGGTTCTGCTTCATGGAGCATGAGCACCAGTACAGGGGTAAGTGAGATCTGTACAGATGCAGCAGTCTCCATCTAAATATGCTGGTGCCAATGTTCTTATCAACCACATAACTAGGGAAGTAGCGAGGATTTTAAACTGAATAGTGGAGACAAAGGATCAGATTTGGGAAGATGTGGTAAAAGAGTAGAGCAAGGTTAAAGACAAAAGTGAAAGTGAGGACTTCAGATGCTGGAGATTAGTTGAGAGTGTGGTGCTGGAAAAGCACAGCAGGTCAGGCAGCATCAGAGGAGCAGGAGAATCGACGTTTTGGGCACAAGCTCTTCATCAGAACAAAGGTATTAATCCAGAAAATGATAAACAGTCTGTGCCAGGAAGGAATGAAGAGGGGAACCCTTAAGAATAAACCAAAAAAAGACTAGAATTTACAAAAGGAACAAAACAAACGTCACTTTATCTGAATGCATATGGTATTCAAAACAAAACAGATGAACTGAGAGTGCAAATAGAAGTAAGTATATGATTTGTAGCCATTTCAGAGTCCCTGCTACAGGATTGGTGCATGCATTATGATGGATACAGGAAACAAAGGAAGGACAGAAAGCTAGGAAAAGGTGGAGGGACGACTCTCTTAGTATTAGTGTAATGGAAAGGGATGACCTAAGTTCAATAAATGATTTGGGTAGAAATGAGAAATGATCAAGGCAGGAAGTCACTTCTGGGTGTATTGATCTATAGAAAGTGATTCTGGAGAATTGAAAATGGAAAATAAGAAGACGGCACATGAATTGAACAGATATTTTGCATTGATCAACATTGCAGAGGATACCAGTAACATTCTCAGCGATTAAATCAGGAAGTAGAAAGGTGAGAGGAACTAAGGGAAGTCATAATCATCTGAGAAGTGATGTTGAGTGATTTGTTGGAGATAAGTACTTGAGTCTGGATGGAGTTCATCCTAGGATCTGAAAATCAAAAATGGCTAGTGAGGTATTTAATACAATACATTAGTTTTAATTTTCCAAAACTTCATTGATTCAGGGAACGTCTGATTGCAAATAGCGAATGTAACTCCTTTATTCAAAATGAAGGGAAATAGAAAGAAGGAAACTGCAGGCTAGCTATGTTAATATCTGTCAATGGACAAATGTTAGCAGCTATTATTAAAGAATTTTTAGCAGAGAACTTAGGTAAGTTCAAGGTAATTAATCAGTCAACATGGTTTTGTGAGAGGGCGTCATGTTTGATTATTGTATTAATTCTTTTGAGGAGGTAACATGTTTTGTGGACAAAAGGGAATTGATCAATGTACTGTTCTTAGGTTTCCAGAAGATGTTTGATAAAGTGTCATATCAAAGTTTATTGGAGAAAATAAAATCTCTTGGTATGGGTAGCATATTAGCATGGATAGAAGATTGGCTGGCGAACTGGAAACATAGAGTAGGCATAAATACGTTGTTTTCATGTTGGCAAAATGTAACATGTGGTTTTGCTACATGGATTGGTGTTAGGACCTCAATTGTTTGCAATTCATATAAAAGACTTGGATGAAGGGACAGAAGTTGCCAAACTTGCTGATGTCACAAACATAGGTTGGAAAGTAAGTTGTGAAGAGGACTTAAGATGGATGTGCATAGTTAAGAGAGTGGGCAAGACATGAACATGTCCATTTTGGCTGGAAGAATAAAAAAGAAGCATATCATCTAAATGGTGAGAGGTTCCAGAACTTTGTGATGCAAAGAGAACTGGGTGTCCTTGTGTATGAATGTTAATATGCAGATACAAGTAACTAAGAAATATAAGTGATAATGTTGTCATTTAGCATGAGTGCATTTGAATACAATGTGAGGAGCTAATGCTTCAGTTCTACAGGGCATTGGTGTAACTATATCTGGAACCTGAACATTGTTGGTCACTTTATTGGAGAAAGGGTTTACATGCTATGGAATCATTTCACAGAAGACTTAACGTCTGGAATAAGTTTATTGTCTTTTGAGCAAAGGTTGGATGGACTCTGATTGTATCCACAGGAGTTTAGAATAGTTGAGGAGTAACTTGATTGAAATGTGAAAGCTCCTGAATTGTTGATGTGGAGAGGATGTTTCCTGTTACAGGAGAGTTAAGAACTAGGAATCACTGTTTAAAAAATGTAGGGATTGTGCTTTTAAAAAAGATGATGCAAAAGAGGGTTGTGGGATGTTGGAACTCACTTCCTGACAAAAGGCAGAGTTCTTGGTAGAGGTGAATTGTGGACCAGGCTCAAGGAGTGAATGTCTTACTCCTGTTCCTTGATCGAATGTTCGTATGTGCACCTTTTGATTTTCAGATGGATAACGTAAAGATAAAGAGAAGTTCTACAAGAGAATTAATAGGTGCTCAAATAATTGGAGAATATTTGTATTTTAGTTTTGATCCTGATCCAAGAAGAAGACATACATTTTGGACTGTATTAGTAGGAGGTACGTTTGGATGGACAGCAACGTATAGTTGTAATCAAGCGCAAGTACAAAGATACCTGGCTTGTAGGAGTGAAAATGAAGCAAAAAAGTAAGTTATCATTTAATTAAAATCTAAGTTTGAATTCTTAGTTATGAATGTGCTTCAACACTTTTATATATCTTGGATTTCTTGTGGAGTCCTTCATAAATTTGAAACTAATTACACTTCAGTAATTGATGCATTTTACTTATCAATAGACTAACAATTTTATCATGAGTCTGAACTTTGACCAGGACTGTGACTACACTTAGAACTTGGACTTTTGAAAATTTGTCAACATATTGCAACCACTACGTAAATCATTGAGAGTAATTTCTTTTCAATAGACACTTGAGCTTTATTTCATTTCACTATGAATCTAAATGTCTCCTGAAGGAGGATACTGGTTGGAATCTTGTGCTCCTGATTGTGGTGAGGCTGGAGACAGGAAGGTACATAAATAATAAATATTGGGTATTAGCATAACCAAACAATACTGACATCTTAATAAAAGGAAAATTTGACCAGTGCTGGAATTCTGAAATAAAAATAGTACTGGAGAAACTCAGGTATGGCAGGACCTGTAGAGAGAGAAACCAAGTTAATATTTCAAGTCCAGCAGGAGTCTAATCTGGAGCTCACTACTTTTGAAGTTGGCTCCTTGTGTCCACTAGAAGAAAATCATGATGACAGCTGGCGTATCGAAGATAAGTCCTATCCCTGTTCCCATAGAATTGACAAATAGTAACAGAGGAATGTCATTACCACAGTAGTTATCATCATAATAGTTGTGATAGTTTTCATATCTGGTTTTAACTGAGATGGTAACTGGGAGGAATTCTGCAGTGTACTGCAGCTTGCATGTCTCACACTTAAAAAGTCTGGACTTTCTCATTTAATGAAAACTTGTTGAACAACCTTAGATGCAGACACAGAAGTATATCAAGCTAACTGTCACTTAGAAATCTTTTTATGTGTGCTATCACGCTTGAACTATTAATGAAACCTTCATAAATAAAAATGGAAAGAACTGCAGATGCTATAAATCAAAACAAAAATAGAAATTGCTGAAAAAGCTTAGCAGGTCTGGCAACATCTGTGGAGAGAAATCAGTATTAATGTTTTGGGTTGTGACCCTTCCTCAGAACTGAATGAAGCCCTCACTTCGGTTTAATACATTCCACATTTGTCACCACTGTCTGAAATTATGGGCAACCTATGGTGAGAAAACAGCCTGAGAGATCTGTAGATTAGAGTTCTATGCCATTGTTGTTACGCCTGTAACTGCCACAATTTTACAGTTTCGTGGAAATGGTGTGTGGGTGTGTAGTGATCGGAACCAGGTGGATCTCGTCGAGTACGAGATCCTTGATTAGGGTTGTTTTCCTGGGCCATTCAGGAAGCCCTGGCTATAGAATGTAAATAGGGGATACATCTGTGCCTGACTGTCCCTGGAGAAGGAGCACGAATGTCTACCAACACCCTCTAAGTTTTTAGGGATAGGTGGGCACCGCAGGGAGTGGAGTGCATTATTTCCCCCTCCAACTCTATTTTGATTTAATCTCTGCCCACCCCTTCTCTGTTTGATGGCACAGCATTGCCCTCTGAGGAGGATACTGCTTGTCACCAGGCACTCTGGTGTTCCCTTTCTTCCTGGTCGTGGAAAATGAATAAAGAGCTATATACCCATTGTCTTTCACTGTGTCTCACAATTGCACGCGCACATCATGGGTGTTGGGGAAATATAAGCACTTCCGCCTAACTGCGGTGGGAGTAAGAAAAAAAAAGAAAAAAAACAGGAGATTTTGAATCTCCAAAAAAAAAGAAAGAAAAGAAGGAAAAAAATATAAACGGGGATATATCTGTGCCTGAGTGTCCCTGGAGAAGGAGCACACGGTGTCTACCAACATCCTCGAGATTTTCAGGGAGAGGTTGGCACCACAGGGAATGGAGTGTTTTATTTCCCCCTCTGACTCTATTTTGATTTAATCCCTGCCCTCCCCTTCACTTTTTGGATCACGCAGCATTGCCCTTTGATGAGAATGGCACTGCCTGTCACTGGCCACTGGTGTTCCCTTCCTTCCTGGTGGTGGAAATTGAATAAAGATTTAAACACCTGTTGTTCTTCACTGTGTCTCACGCCTGCACACACACATGATGGATACTGGGGAAAATATGCCGCTGTTAGGTGGTAATGTGTGGGAAATTTAAAAAAATTAACCAGTAGATTTAGTAGTAAGAGGCTAGGGTCCAAATCTATTGGCATGGAACTGGTTGAGAAAGATTCACTGAGATTGGCTTAATATTTTTGGTTCAAAAATGGCTGCCTCAGTGAAGTCCTAGTCAAATACCCAGGAGTTATTCAGGAATGGCTTGGGACTATTACTGGGGCCAAAGCCATTTTACATGTTGATCAGGAAGCAATTCTGTGATTTTGCAAGGCCCGCCAGGGACCATTTGCATTCCTGGCAGAAATAGAGACAATAGTCAGGAGGCTGGAGAGTGAAGGAATCATCAACCCAGAGCAGTTTGTGGAATAGGCAGCGATTATGAAACCTGACGGCTGAGTTTGCCTTTGTGAGGATTTTAAGCAAATGGTAAACCGCTTTTCACAGCTAGATAAATATCCAACCTCTCGTATACAGGACTTGTACAGAAAGTTGGCGGTGGGGGGCTGTCCTTTACGAAGCTGGATATGAGCCATGCCTTCCTGCAATAGAGACTGGATGAGGAGTCCCAAAAGTATGCCACAATTAACATCCATGATGGTTTCTGCCTATATACAAGGCTGCCATTTGAGGGTGTCATCAGCCTGTGCTGTTTTCCAGCGGGCCCTGGTGAACATTTTACAAGGGCTACCCCAGGTTGCTTATTATCTGGATGACGTGCTAATAACATGGAAGACCAATAAAGGGCCCTTGGAGAACTTGGACAAAGTGCTTAAATGTTTTTCCCAGGTGGAGGTATGCCCTAGAAAGAAAAACTATGTATTACACGTGTCCTAAGGGACCTACTTGTCGACAAAACCAGGTCACAACTGTTGGAAAATAAAGTGAGGGTGGTCAAAGGACGTTTCCTTGGGCAAGTGAATTATTATGGAAAATTCATACATAATCTGGCCTCCATCTTGGCACCCTTATACCTGCTATTGAAATAGGTTCAACCTTGGAAATTGCCGCATAGACAAGAAGTAGCCTTTAAAGAAGTGAAAAAGCAGCTATTATCATCTCAGATATAGGCCCACTTCAATCTGAAGTGAGAGGTGGTACTGACATGAGATGGCTCCCTAAATGGTATTGATATAATGTTGCCACAAAGGTGACCCAACACCCAATAGTCCCGGATCTTGGCTGATGCAGAATACAAATATGCCCAGATGGAGAAGGAAGGTTTGGCGGTCATCTTTGGTGTGACGATATTCCACCAGTATCCTTACAGAGGGAATTTGTCATAGTAACAGATCATAAACCCCTCCTAGGGCCACTGAAGAAAGACCATACGGCGCCCATAGCTTCCAATAGAACTCAGCAGACGCCTCTTATTTTCAATATGTACAGGTACAAGTTAGTACACTGTCCAGGGTGCTAAGTGGCTGATGTGATTGCCTTGATCTGCCTCCCACAGGCAGATACTCCACTGGTGGTCCCTCCCTGGAAAGTCCATTCTAGACATCCTTCCGGTTACTGCTGACAATGTCTGACTGTGGGCACAAAAAGATCCTGTCCTAACAATACTAAAACAGCTGGTGGTAATGGGGTCATCACAACCAGGATTAAAACATTTCTGGACCCACTGAGACCAGATCACTGTAAAGGATGACTACAGGAAGCAAGAGTAATTGTCCTGAGTAAAGGTTCCAACCTGATACTGGCTGAACTCCACTAGGTTCATCCAGGGGTTTCCAGGATAAAGATATGTCTGGTGGCCAAGGTTGGATGCTGACATAGCTGCGTTGGTGGGACAGTGCTCAGAGTGCCAAGAAGGACAAAAATAGTTACCAGTGATGCTCCCACATTTGTGAGAATGGCCGAGTTAACCCTGGATTCAGTTACATATCAACTATGCTGGTCCTTTCATGGGCTCAGTATTCCTGGTAATTGTGGATCCCCATTCAAAGTGGTTGGATGTATATAAAGTTTGTTTGGCAAACCTAGGGTTGACAGTTGAGAAGCTGTGCGCATCATTTGCGATGCACGGATTCCCAGAAATATTGGTCATGGACAATGGGACATGATTTACCAGCAGGGAATTTGAGTATGTCCAAAGTCAAATGGCATTTGGCACATAAGGATAGCTCCATACCATTCACCATCCAATGGTGTGGCAGGATGAGTGGTCCAAACAGGCTTAAAGAAGTAGCCTACAGCCTCACTCGACATCAAACTGTCCCAGTTCCTGTTTGATTTATAGTACCACCCCTCATACAACTGCAAGGATAGCTCCAGCAGTGTTGCTGATGGGAAAAAGACTCCGCACCAGGTTAAACCTGATATTCCCAGACCCCGGGGAAGAGTGTGAAACAGCAGCTGGAACGCCAATGCCGGCTGTCTGCTTCATGTAAATGAGAGAGAGAGAGAGCTTAATTCGGGATACAAAATTTGGTGCTGAAACCATATAAATGACCTTGGATGGGTATGAGGTGACATTGACGCAAGGTCAGCTCCTGTGACTTCCAAAGTTCAGTTAGGTGAGGCGATCCTGAACAAACATGTGATCATCTGAAAGCTGTTACCTCACAAAAGGGCAGGAGAAAAATATGCCTTGCCCCTCAGAACAGCCAGAAGGCCTGTCAGAAATCTTGGGTTCTCCCACTCCATCTAATGTCAGCATCCAAGATGGATGCAGTCTCAATAGACTTACCATCGGAAGAAGAGGAGGAACTTTCCCAAGATGCTCTGGATGCAAGAGAAGGGCTATGGTCTGGTACATGTCACTCGTGTCAGAGTCTGAATTAGAGGAACTGGATCTGGGGCGAAAATGTTGCAAGAAAATCTTCAAGAGAAAGACCAAGCCTACTTAGGAGGCGAGGGATGTATTTATTGGAACCAGGAACTTATTTGGGGTTGTTATCCTGGGCCAATCAGGAAGTCCTGGCTGACCAATGTAAACAGGAGATTTAGGTTTTCTTCAGTTTAGGGGACTGACTCTGCACTGGCTGGCCAAAGGCAGTGTCCTGTACACAGGTAAATAAAGGGTGACCAGTGAGGGATACTGGCCTTTGTGCAGTTATTTTAGGGCTGCTCACTCATGGTCTAATTGAGGCCCTGAAGTGTGCAATTAATACCTGTTTAATGAATTGAATTGAATTTATTGTCACGTGTACTAAGGAACAGTGAAAAGCTTTGTCTTGCGAGCAATACAGGCAGATCACATAGTTAAGTAGCATAGATAGTAAGTAATAGGTAAACAGCTGCAAAAACAGGTATAGGCGAATGTTAAGAGTTTGTGAGTCCATTCAGTATTCTAACAATAGTAGGGTAGAAGCTGTTTTGAAACCGGCTGGTGCATGTGTTCAGGCTTCTGTACCTTCTCCCCGATGGTCGATGTTGTAGAAAAACATTGCCAGGGTGAGATGGATCTATGAGAATGCTGGCAGCCTTTCCTTGACAGCGGGCCTGGTAGTTGGATTCTATAGATGGGTGGTTGGCCTTTGTGATTGTCCAGGCCGAGTTCACCACTCTCTGTAAACGTCTCCGATCTTGAATGGTACAGTTGCCATACCAGGTCGTAATACATCCAGACAGAATGCTCTCGATGATGCACCTATAAAAGTTGGCAAGGGTATTTGCCTTCTTGCCAAATTTTCTCAGCTGCCTGAGGAAGAAGAGACAGTGTTGGGCCTTTGTAACAAGTGCATCCACATGAAGAGTCTAAGAAAGCTTGTTGTGGATGACCATGCCTAGGAGCTTGACACTCTCCACTTGTTCCACCTCTGTGCTGTTAATGTGTAGAGGGGCATGAGTTACATCCCGCCGAAAGTCAATAATGAGTTCCTTTGTTTTGCTGGTATTGAGAGCTTGGTTGTTCTCAGTGCACCATTTTTCCAGGTCTTCCACCTCAAGTCTATAGTCTGTTTCGCCATCTGAGATTTGACCGACTATGGTGGTATAACACTTCATTTTGCAGCCATTTTGATTTTACAGATCACACTATATATGCGGGCAGGTATAATCTTGTGAGCTGCTGATCAGTGAAGGAGAAGTAGGAATGTTGGGTTCCTTTTCCCTGGCCATTTGTTCAGTTAGAACCCCAACAAGATCATGGACTGAGTTTGGAGGTGTTCATTGTTCCACTTCTTCCTACAATACTGGCTGATATGGTGTGGCACTGAGTCTGCTAGCTTATGGTCACTGGCAGCCCTCTGAGGCAAATGAAGTTCCACATTAACTAAAAGATTAGAGCAGAACAAGCTGGGCAAACTGAAGCAAGCTCGCACCCAAAATTTACTCTGTAGTCCAGGATGTCCACCCATTTCATATATTCCAGTTCAATGTCTCCCCATACTTCAATATATAGGCGAACCTTCAATGCAGCATCTTAATATATGACAACATGAGAGTTCTTGCCCTTATATAGCATTGGTATAAATAATCTGCTAAAAACCTCAGAATGAAGACATACACTTCTTTCTGCACTGCTCAAAACTCCCTGATATTTATACACATGGTTTTCAGTAAAACAAAGTCAAGAACATCTTATTGAGACCTTGCTGTCCCTGGATGGCAAACATCCAAAGAAATGTGCTGCTTTTTCTCCATTGTAGTGCTTTGTTTAGGTATGACTTGTGGATCAGTATTGCAAAAGATGCTTGACGACTTCAGGGACACATTAGGATTATGGGACATGGGTGTCCTCTTTCATGGTTCTTTATTCCTTGGAAGAATCTGCTTTGGTTAGATATCTCAAACTTGTTGTGTCAGAAGTGTGGTCTTCTCCACTGGCTCACTGAGGGGAACATTTAGAGCCGTAAGAGATGGCATGCCTGGGCAAGTCAATGCTCAGATTATTGGGATGACTGGGCTAATTTTAATCTGGGTTGCCTGAGCATGTGCAGATTACAAAATTTTCTGGTATACAATATGCATATTAAAAGAAATTACAGGATAAATGTATGAGTTTATCATTTTGTGAGAACTTGAGATTTCTTCCACCTTTACAAAGTTAAGGAAGAGAAAGCAATTGTAGATTAAAAGTCCAAAGCCCGTGTTTCAGTCAAATTAGGACATTGTATTTGATTAGTTTGTTAATTAGAAAGAATAAAACCCTGGTCTAGATGTATTGTTCAAACTTATTAAAGCATAGGGCAGAGTTGATGAACTAGATTGGGAGTAAGAAACTTAGATTAGAAATAACCGTGCCAAGCTTAAATAAAATTAATTACAGAGGAGTGAGGACTGAGTTGCTGGAATGGACTGAAAAGAAGTTTAACAGCAAAGAAGGTTAAGGAATAAGGGCAGACCTTGAAGGAAATAATTCATGACTCGCAATAAAGATGTATCACAGTGAAAAAGAAGGATTCTAGGAAAGGGATTTGCCAGCCATGATTAACTAGGGTTTAAGAAACAGTATCAAATTGAAAGGAAAAAATAAGACCATAAGAAATAAGAGTGGAAGTAAGGCCATTCAGCCCGTTGAGTCCACTCCGCCATTCAAACATGGCTGATGGACATTTCAATGCCACTTACCCACACTCTCCCTGTTTCTCTTAATTCATTACGCGATTAAGAATTTATCAATCTTTGCCTTGAAGACATTTAACATCCTGGCCTCCACTGCACTCTGTGGCAGTGAATTCCACAGGCCCACCACTCTCTGGCTGAATGTGCAATGCGGCAAAGATTAGTGATAAACTAGATGATTCAGAAAGTTTTAAAAATCTGCAAAAGATGAACAGAACAAAAGAAAGAGAGGGAAGATAAACCTTTGAGAGTAAAGTTGCAAGTAATATCAAGATGGACAGCAAGAGCTTCTTTAAATAAATACAAAGGAATAGAGAGGCCAAAGTGAACATCGATCTGTTAGAGAGTAAACTCTGAAAATAATAATGGAGAACCAGGAAATGGCAGAGGAGTTGAATAAATATCCTGCTTCAGTATTAATGGTAAAAGCCATTAATAGCATTCTAAAAGAATAAATAATCCAGTGTCAAAAAAGGAGAGGAAATGAATACACCAACTATGACTAGAGAAAAAAGTACTAGAGAAACTAATGGGACTAAAAACTGATATGTTCCATAACCTTGATGGGATGCAAACTAGAATATTAAAGAAAGTTGCTACAACGATAGTGGATGCACTGATGGAATGTCTTCCAAGAAACTGTAGTTCTGGAAATGTACTGGAGGATTGGAAAACTGCCAATATAGATGTAGTTATTCAAAGGTAAGGAGACAAAAATAAAGTATTGGCCTGTTTCTATATTATTCATCTGAGAGATTTGTTCAGGTTGAGGTTCTGAATGTAGGTTTGCTCGCTGAGCTGGAAGGTTCATTTTCAGATGTTTTGTCACCATACTAGGTAACATCTTCAATGAGCCTCCAGATGAAGCACCGGTGGTGTAGCCTGCTTTCTACCTCTATGTTTGGGTTAACATATAAATAGAAAGCAGGCTACACCACTTGTGCTTCATTCAGAGGCTCACTGAAGTTGTTACCTAGTATGGTGACAAAATGTCTGAAAATTAATTTTCCAGCTCAGTGAGCAAACCTACATCCAGGTTTGAGAGATGTGGGCATCACTGGCTGGCCAGCATTTATTGCCAGTCTCTAGTTGCCCTTGAGAAGGTGATGGTAAGCTGCCTACTTGAACCACTGCAGTTCACCTGCTGTGGGTTGACCCACAATGCCATTAGGGAGGGAATTCTCAGACTTTGAACAACAGCAGTGAAGGAAAGGATGATATATTTCCGAGCCAGGATGCTGAGTAGCTTCGAGGGGAATTTTGAAAGTGGTGGTGTTCACATATATCTGCTGCCCTTGTCCTTCTAGATGAAATAGTTGTAGGTTTGGAAGGTGCTGTCTGAGGATTTTTGGTGAATTTCTACAGTGAATCTTGCAGATAGTACACACTGCTGCTACTGAGTGTCAGTGGTGTAAGGAATGGATTCTTGTGGATGTAATGTCAATCAAGCGGGCTGCTTTGTCTTGGGTTGTGTTTCTTGAGTGTTGTTGAGTCTTGGGTCAAGATTCTTGAGTGTTGTTGAGTCTGCACTCATCCAGGCGAGTGGGATGTATTCCGTCATACTCCTGACTTGTGCTTTGTAATGTGGACAGGTTTTGGGGAGTCAAGAGGTGAGTTACAGTACTTCTAACTTCTGACCTGCTCTTGTAACCACTGTGTTAATGTGGAGAAAGTGAGGACTGCAGATGCTGGAGATCATAGTCGAGAGTGCTGGAAAAGCAAGCAGGTCAGGCAACAACCGAGGAGCAGGAAAATTGATGTTTCAGGCATAAACCTTCATCAGGAATGCGGCTTATGGGCCGGGGAGCTGAGAGAGAAATGAGAGGGGGTAGGGTCTGGGGGGAAGGTAGCTGAGAATGCGATAGGTAGATGAAGGTAGGGTTAACGGTGATATGTCAGACAGGAGGGGGGAGTGGATAGGTGGGAAGGATGATGGACAAGTCAAGAGGGTGGTGCGAAGTTGGAAGGTTGGGACTGGGATAATGTTGAGGGGAGGGGAAATGGGGAAACTGGTGAAATCCACATTAACCCCATATGGTTGCAGTGTCCCAAGGTGGAAGATGATCCAACCTGCATGTCCTTGGTAGATTGGGAGGGCAAGTTAAAATGTTCAGCCAAGGGACAGTGGGGTTGGTTGGTGCAGATGTCCCAGAGATGTTCCCTGAAACGATCTGCACATTGGTGTCCTGTCTCTCCGATGTAGAGGAGACCACATCGGGTGCAATGGATACAGTAGATGATGTGTAAATTTCTGTCAGATGTGGAAGGATCCTTTGGGGCCTTGGATGGAGGTGAGGGGGGAGGTATGGACGTGGGTTTTGCATTTCTTGCAGTGGCAGGAGACGAAGCTGGGAGTGGGTGTGGGCTGGTGGGGGTCGTGGATCTGACAAGGGAGTCGCGGAGGGAATGGTGATTCTGAAACGCTGATAGGAATGGGGAGGGAAATATTACCCTAGTGGTGGGGTCTGTTTGAAGGTGACGGAAGTGACAGAGGATGATGCAATGTATATGGAGATTTGTAGGGTGAAAGGTGAGGACCGGGAGGCTCTGTCCTTGTTGCGTTGGGAGGGGTAGAGTTCAAGAGCAGAGGTACGGGAAGTGGAGGAGATACGCTGGAGGGCATTATCAACCACGTGGGAGGGGAAGTTTCTGTCTTTGAAGAAGGAGACTGTCTGGGATGTTTTATGGGGGAATTGGTCATCCTGGCAACAGATATGGTGGAGACCCCCATACTTCCCATCTATTCACTCCCCACTCCTCCCCGACTTATACCTTCTCCCTCATCTTCATCTACCTATCGCATTCTCAGCTACCTTCCCCCACAGCCTCACCTCGCTCCCGTTTATCGCTCAGTCCCCCAGCTCACAAACCACATTCCTGATGAAGGGCTTATGCCCGAAACATCAATTCCCCTGCTCCTCAGATGCTGCGTGAACTGCTGTGCTTTTCCAGCACCACACTCTCGACTGCGTTAATGTGGTGTGTCCAGTTGAGTTTCTCGTCAATGATAATTCCCAGAATGTTGATAGTGGGGAATTCAGTGATGGTAACACCATTGAATGTCAAGTGGCGGTGGTTAGATTGTGACTTATTGGTAATGGTCATAGCCTGGAATTTGTGGTGCGAATGTTACTTGCCACTTGTCAGCCCAAGTCTGGATATTGTCCAGATTTTGTTGTATTTGAACATGACTGCTTCAGCATCTGAGAAATTGTGAATGGTGCTGAACATTGTGCAATCGTTGGCGAACACATCCACTTCGGACCTTATGGTGAAGGTCAAGTAATTCATTAAGCAGCTGAAGATGATTGGGCCTAGGAAACTACCCTGAGAAACACCTGCAGAGATATCATGGAGATGAATGACCTCCAACAACCTCAACCATCTTAATATGTGTCAGGTATGACTCAAATCACTGGGGAGTTTGCCCCCTTATACCCATTAATTCCAGTTTTGCTAGGACTCCTTAATGCCAACACTTGGTCGAATGCAGCCTTGAAGTCAAGGGCTGTCACTCTCACTTCACCTCAACTGACTTGATTGCAACTGTAATTGGAAAATATTAGCATGTATTTTAAAGGATATAATAGCAGATCATTCAGAATTACATAATGTAACCAAGAAAAGTCAGGATGGCTTCATGAAGTGGTAACATGCAGGATCGATAAAGGAGAAACAGTGGGTATAATTTATTTGAATAAACAGGAGGCTTTTGATAAGGTACCCCATTTTATGCTAGTTAATAAACTAGAAGCCAATTACTATGTACTAATGACTTGGATAAGTGAAGTGACTGTACTACCACTAAGTTTGAGGATCACTCAAAAGTAGATGAGAAGTAAGTGATGAGAATGAGGAACTGAGTATGTAGAGGGATATAGACAGGGTAAGTGAATCACAGAATCCCTACAGTGTGGAAACAGGCCATTTGGCCATTGACTCTACTCCAAATCTCCGAAGAGCATCCCACCCAGATCCATCCCCAACCTATCCCTGTAACTCTGTATTTCCCATGGCTAATCCACTTAGCCTGCATATCCATGGATACTATGGGCAATTTTAGCATGGCCAACCCACCCAACCTGCACACCCTTGGACTGTGAGAGGAAACTGGAACACCTGGTGGAAACCCACGCAGACATGAAGAGAATGTGGAAACTCCCACACAGACAGTTACCCAAGGCTGGAATGGAACCCAGGTTCCTGGCACTGTGAGGCAGTAATGTTAACCACTAAGCCAACGTGTTGCCCCTTTTTAAATTATGGTGCTGCCGGCATAATTACAGAAAAGTGCAGCAACAGTGAGGACTTGCCTCCCCTGACCCCCTAGATGTAATATAATGTGGAAAAATATGAGGTTATGCAAAGATTTGAGAGTCCTCATACATTAATCACAAAAGACTCATAAGTTCAGCAGATAATAGAGCAGGCAAATGAAATGTTCACTTTATTTCAAGGTGAATGGAGTATATAATTAGGATGTCTTATCTAAGAAAGGTTATACTGGTATTAGAGGCAGTCCAGATCAAGTCCACTGGTAGATCCTGGATATAAACAAATTTCCTTATGAGCAGAGGTTGAGTAGATTGGTCTCGTACCTATTTGGTTTAGATAAATGGGGGCTGACCTTATTGAAATGTACAAAACTCTTAGGTGGCTTGACGGGATAGATGTGGAGCAGGTGGTTCTAGGACCATATGGCGTAATCTTAGAACCCACAAACAGATGGGAGGGATTTCTTCTCTCAGTAGGTAGCGATCTACAGAATTCTTCCCTATGGAGGGCTGTTGAGGCTGGGTTATTAAATATATTTTCTAGATGAAATGAACAGATCTTTAATTAATAATGGAATCCAGGATTATGGGGAAAAGGCAGGGACCTGGAGTTGAAGATTATTAGATTATCCATGAGTTCATTGAATGGAGCAGACTGAGTGACCTGAATGACCTATTTCAGTTCCTGAGTTTATGACCTACTTTCTGAAACATCTTTCATGCAAGAGACAACCTGTGGATAAATAGATTAACAATTGTCATATTATGGATGCCTCACAACCAAACACTACCCATAGGAAGCAGAACAATTATCCATAGTAACCAAAAGATGGTAAATGGCCCTCAAGAGGGCATCAATACACTGCTGAAATAGGCAAATACTTGGATTAATCATTGAAATTGAGTGCAGAGATGTGCTAATTCATATATTTTAAGTAGAAAAATTGAGGAATAGCAACAGAAACTAAATGGTGAAGAAACAGAGAGGCCTGGGGTGTTGTTGGATACACCAACCTGACTTTGAAGTATATCACAATTATTTGGATGTCAAAATCATGGATCTCCCTACTTAGTAGAACTATGTTTGTCCTTATGCCACAAGGACTGAATTAGTTTAAGAAGACAGCTCACCACCACATTCTCCAGACAGTTAGGGATGGACAATAAATGCTGACCCAGCCATTGATGTCCATCTTTCCAGAATGAATAATAAAAGTTGGCAGGATAAGTTGAGAAGATTATTTTAAACAGTGTATGGAATCCTTAACATTACCTTTTAGAGTCATAAAGTATGGAAGGATGGAAGTTATGTTTGTGCAGAATGAGTTTACTGGAATAGTACCGGGATTAAGAGACTTTGGTTACATGGGACGATTGGAGAAGCTGGCCTTGTTCTTCTAATAGCAAGAAAATTAAGAGGAGTCAAATAAAAGCAACGTACTATGGATGCCAGAGATCTGAAATAAAAACAGAAAGCACTGGAGAAGCTCAGTACGTCTGGTTGTACCTGTGATAAGAGAAACAGGTTGGTTTCACAGGTTGGCGCAACATCGAGGGCCAAAGGGCCTGTACTGCGCTGTAATGTTCTATGTCCTATGTTCTAAGTATGAGAGAGTTCCTTTTCCTATTTAAGATGATGACCCCACAAGGACAGGAAGGATAACTGAAAAGCCATAAAAAGAGCAAAGGTAAATTATGAAAGAAAACCAGCATAAAATATAAAATGGATAGCAAAAGCTTCGAAAAGTACATCAAAAGGAAGAGAGCAGTTAAAGTGAATATCGGTCCTTTGAGGGATGAGACTAGGGAATTAATACTGGGAAACACAGAAATGGCAGAATCACTAAATCAATATTTTGCTTCAGTTTTCACAGTGCAGGACACTCGTACGGTTCCAACTGTACAGGTAATGCAAAGGTTCTGAAAATGTTTGAGGAACTGAGAACAATCATCACCACTAGGGAGAAAGTAATATTGGGGTTCGAGTCATACAATCATTGTTATGATACGGAGGTCGAACCTCTCTGCTAATTAAACCAAACACCCAGAAAGGTTCACCTCACCTCGTAATCTATTAAAATGAGTGACAAAGAACTTCTAAATTCTACTGTTTAAAGTAAAATAACAATTTATTTTCTTAACTCTCGTAGTGAACACTAAGCAACAATTATTCACAAGTCTAAATCCCTCTTTTCCTAAGTACTTACTATCTGACTCCAACTGTATAAAAATATGCTGTTTCAATAATCCACTTATTAAACATTGCATTAACTTAATCTCAAGACCACACAGTCTCTATTTTCTCCGCTATCTTCAATCTTCTGGCTGCTCATCTCCCTGGGTTGTCTTCTTTCTTTTTTTTACTGCTGGTACGTTCTACATGAAAAGATATTTTCTAATTTCCTTGAGAACAAGATGTTAGATGGGCAGTTAGTTCTCTGGCTCTACAGCAATTGCTCAGTTGTTCAATGGCAGTTACTCTCCCTCTAATTTTCAAAATACTGTGTTTATATACTCCCCCATGACACATTAAATTCTTATTATTTAATTGGTTTCCAGGTCTCAAAACAATAAAATTCAAATTCTTTGACTTTTAGTATCCTGGGCATTATTTAAACAAATTGGTTAAATTCGAATTGTTGCCAAAACAACAACCAAAACTCAGGTATCCATTGAACTTGCAGCATGGGTTGGTACCTGGGACTTCGATGTTTTGGCCATTTCGGAGACATGGATAGAGCAGGGACAGGAGTGGTTGTTGCAGGTTCCGGGATTGAGATGTTTCAATAAGAATGGAGAAGATGGTAAAAAAGGGGGAGGTATGGCATTGTTAGTCAAGGAGTAAGTGAGGACTGCAGATGCTGGAGATCAGAGCTGAAAATGTGTTGCTGGAAAAGTGCAGCAGATCAAGCAGCATCCAAGGAGCAGGAGAATCGACGTTTCGGGCATGAGCCCGAAACGTCGATTCTCCTACTCCTTGGATGCTGCCTGACTTGCTGCGCTTTTCCAGCAACACATTTTCAGCATTGTTAGTCAAGGACAGTATTACGGTAGCAGAAGGGATGTTTGAGGACTTGTCTACTGAGGTAGTATGGGCTGAAGTTAGAAATGGAAAAGGAGAGGTCACCCTGTTGGGAGTTTTCTATAGGCCTCCGAATATTTCCAGAAATGTAGAGGAAAGGATAGCAAAGATACTTCTGGAAAGGAGCGTGAGTAATAGGGTAGTTATTATGGGGGACTTTAACCTTCCAAATATTGACTGGGAATACTACATTTCGAGTACTTTAGATGGGTCAGCTTTTGTTCAATGTGTGCAGGATGGTTTCCAGACACAATATGTAGACAAGCCAACAAGGGGCGAGGCCACATTGGATTTAGTACTGGGTAATGAACCTGGCCAGGTGTGAGATTTGGAGATAGGTGAGCACTGTGGTAATAGCGACCACAATCCGGTTATGTTTACTTTAGTGTTGGAAAAGGATAGGCATATAACGCAGGGCAATAATTATTGCTGGGAAAGGCAATTGTGATGCGAGTAGGCAACATTTAGGATGCATAGGATGGAGAAGCAAACTGCAGAGGATGGGCACAATTGAAATGTGGAGCTTATTCAAGGACTAGCTACTGCGTGTATGTACCTGTCAGGTAGGGAGGAAGTGATCGAGCGAGGGAGCCGTGGTTTACTAAAGAAGTTGAATCTCTTGTTAAGACGAAGAAGAAGGCTTATGTTAGGAGAGACATGAAGGCTCAGTTAGGATGCTTGAGAGTTACAAGTTAGCCAGGAAAGACTTAAAGAGAGAGCTAAGAAGAGCCAGGAGGGGCCATGAGAAGTTGTTGGCAAGTAGGATCAAGGAAAATCCTAAAGCTTTCTATAGATATATCAGGAATAAAAGAATGGCTAGAGAATGATTAGTGCCAATCAAGGATAGTAGTGGAAATTTATGTGTGGAGTCTGAGGAGATAGGGGAAGCTCTAAATGAATATCTTTTGTCAGTGTTCACACTGGAAAAAGATAATGTTTTCGAGGAAAATACTGAAAGACAGGCTGCTAGATTAGACAGGATTAGACAGTCCAATATGGACTGAAGCTCTTTTGAGGAAAGGCTGAGGGACTTGAGGCTGTTTTCGTTACAAAAAAGAAAGCTGAGAGATGACTTAATTGAGACATACAAGATCATCAGAGGATTAGATAAGGTGGACAGTAAGAGCCTTTTTCCTTGGATGGTGATGGCTAGCACGAGGGGACATAGCTTTAAATTGAGGGGAGATAGATATCGGACGATGTCAGAGGTAGTTTCTTTACTCAGAGAGAAGGAGGGCTGTGGAATGCACTGCCTGCATCAGTAGTAGACTCACCAATTTTTAGGGCATTTAAATGGTCAATGGGTAAACATATGGATGAAAATGAAATTGTGTAAGATAGATGGGCTTCAGATGGTTTCACAGGTTGGCGCTATGTCAAGGGCTGAAGGACCTGTACTGCGCTGTAATGTTCTATGTTAACAGTCAAATATTACATTTGGAATAGCCTGACCTTTAGCTGGCAGCTGTGGCTGTACTTTAAATTCAGAAAAGCTCTTTCTATCTTAAAGTGACCATAGGTGCTTTCGACTTCATAATTTCAGTCCAATTCGTCCATGCAGACAAGTTCCCAGGGCCCAATGGCCTACATCCTATGTTCTTAAAGGAAGTGGCAGCAGAGATAATGTTGGTTATAATATTCCAAAATTCCCTGAATATGGGAAATGTTCCAATGGACTTGAAAAATACTGATGTTCACACCGTTATTCAAAAAAGGAGGGAAACAGAAAGTAGGAAACTACAGACCAGTTAGTTTAACATACGTTATTGGGAAATTGTTAGAATCCATTATTAAGGAAGTAACAGCAGAACATTTCTGATGCCGTGCAATCTATCAAACTAAGCTTGACTATATGAATCATGTTTGACTAATTTGCTAGTTCTTTGAAGATATAACATGCAGTGTGGAGAATAAGGATCCTGTAGGTATAGTATGCCAGAAGGCATTTGATAAGATGCCACACAAAAGGTTATTACACAACGTAAAATCACATGGGGTTGGGAGTAATTTATTAGCTTGAGTAGAGGATTGCTTAACAACAGAAAACAGACAGTTGAGATACATAGGTTTTTTTATTTGGAAAGATACGACAAGTGGAGTGCCACAGGGTTTGGTCCTTAGATCTCAGCCATCTGTACTCTACGGTTTGGATGCAGGGATAGAAGGTAATAGAGCTAAATTTGCAAATGACATTAAAATAGGTGGAAAAGCAAGTTGAAATTAAGAAATAATAAATTTACAAATTGATATGTGAATAGTTATATACATATGTGTAGGTTAAGTAAATGAGCAAACATTTGGCGAATGACATTTAATATGGAGAAGTGGAGGTTATCCATTTTGGTTAGAAAAATAGAAAGGCAGCACGATACCTAAATGGAATAAACTTCAGTGTGATTTGGTGTAGAGGGAGCTAGGTATCTTTGTGCATGATTTGCCAAAAACCAATATGCAAGTACGGCAGATAATAAGAAAAGCAAATTTTGGAATCTGTTGCTAAAGTAATAGAGTATAAAAATAAGGAAGTGTTTTTGCAACTGCATTAATGAGACTGCAGCTGCAATATTGTGTACAATTTTGATCCTCTTGTTGAGGAGGGATATAGTTGCATTGGAGGCATTTTAAAGGAGGTTCACTAGATTGATTGAGATGTGGGGTTTGTCTTATGAACAGAGATTGAGCAATTTAGGCCCTTATTCTCTGCAGTTTTGAAGGATATGAGAAGATCTAATTGAGGTACATAAAATGCTAAAGGGGATTGACAAAATAGACATAGAAAGGATGTTTCCTCATGTTGGGGCAATCTCGAAAAAGTCGTCATAATTTTAAAATAAGGAGTAGAAAATTTAAAGTAAAGGCAAAAATTACCTCTCTCAAAAAGTTAAGAATCTGTGAAATTCACTATCCTGGTGTCTGGTGGATGTTGGGACATTGAGTAAATTTAAGGAGGAGATAGACTAATTCTTCATTAATATGGATTGAAAGATTATAGACCGTGGGCCGGAAAGTGGAGCTGAGCCCAGGATAAGATCAACCATGATCGAATTAAGTGATGGAGCAAGCTACAAGTTCAGCCTGGAGACTTTAATGGTTGAACAATATCAGGGCCAAAATACATACCATGAATTACAATACTAAGTGAAGAAAATATTTCTTGAATGATATAATTTTAGCATGTTTTTTTCGGCTAATTGTTCTTGGTTTTTTTTCTCCTGACTTAACTGAATAACTTAACCATAATTACATATTTGTAATATTCAGTTACATGAAGAGCATGAATTTTAACATTCACTGCAAGATTATATTGTGTCAGTCATATTTTGTTCAGATTTTAACACTGAAAAGTGTATAACTAAGCAGAGTTCATTTTGTAAGTGTCATGCAAAATGTGTAATCTTGCTGTACTTATTACCACAATTTTTTCTGATTTCACAGAGCTCTGTTTCTGAACTGGTTTGCTATGATTATTGTGCTTACAACAGCTTGCCTGTGTGGTTTAGTTATGTATGCTGTCTATGAGACCTGTGATCCGATAAAGGCAAACAAAATTAGTAACTCCAATCAAGTGAGTAATGTTTTATTCAGTTTTAAAATGAACTTAATTTGTAGCAACATTAGTTTTAGCATTTGTTTTCTTTTTGTAGTATCAGATTTTGACCTCACGATACAATTCACTAATAACATGTAAGGTCAAATAGATATCACAAAAACGTTCTCACTTATCATGTTCCAAGCATCACAAGTTAAGCTCAAGTGTTAACTATAGAAATTCATGAGAACAGTGGTCTTATAAAGACTTGGGATGTGACATTATAAGAAGATCAAAAGGATTCAAGACACTTAGGGCGCACAGTGAGGACAGATAATTAATAAACTGATCGACATTGACAGCATAAAATCCTGGTTCAAATGGATTGCATCTGAATGTATTAAAATAAGCTTTGGAAGAGATAATGGGAAAATATTGCATGTATAAAAATTAATTTGCAGTGGGAATATTGCCTTGGAACCACCAACTTGTGTGGTTCTTAAAAAAGTAGAAAGAACATGCCAAAGGGATTATGGACCAATTATAGACCAGTCATTGGAAAGATAATGGACTTCTCAAAAAATGTTAGGAGGATGTGAGGACTGCAGATGCTGGAGATCAAGAATCGAAGAGTGTGGCACTGGAAAAGCACAACCAGTCAGGCAGCATCCAAGGAGCAGGAGAGTCAACATTTCAAGCAAAACCTCTTCATCAGGAATGAGGGGGTGACCCAAGGGGGTTGAGAGATAAATGGGGGGTGGGTATGTGTGGAGTTGGGGGGGAAGGTAGATGGGAATGTGATAGGTAGATTAAGATGGGGTGAAGGCGATAGGTCAGAGAGGAGGGTGGAACGGATAGGTGGGAAGGAAGATGGACAGGTAGGACTATTCAAGAGGGCAGTGCCAAGTTAGAGGGTTGAATCTGGGATAGGGTGGGGGAGGGGAAATGAGGAAACTGGTGAAATCCACATGCCATGTCGTTGGAGGGTCCCAAGGAGGAAGATGAGGCATTCTTCCTCCAGGTGTCAGGTGGCTAGAGTTTGACAGTGGAGGAGGCCCAGGACTTGCATGACCTTGGCGAATTGGGAGGAGGAGTTAAAGTGTTCGGCCACAGGGCGATGGGGTTGTTAAGTGTGTGTCTCCTAGAGATGTTCTCTGAAACGTTCCACAAGTTGGCGTCCTGTCTCCCCAGTGTAGAGGAGATCACATTGAGAGCAATTGTGGAAGGATCCTTTGGGGCCTTGGACGAAGTTGAGGCTGGAGGTGTGGGTGCAGGTTTTGCACTTCTTGTGGTGGCAAGGGAATGTAGTACTTCCACACATTTCATCTACTGTGTCTCTGAGAGAAAGTGAGGGCTGCAGATGCTGGAGATCAGAGCTGAAAATGTGTTGCTGGAAAAGCGCAGCAGGTCATGCAGCATCCAAGGAACAGGAGAATCGACGTTTCGGGCATAAACCAGGTGAGTGCCAGGTGAGGAAGAAGCTTTAACATGGAGATAAGAGCAATCCATTAGTGAAGAAGGGTTTATGCCCGAAACGTCGATTCTCCTGTTCCTTGGATGCTGCCTGACCTGCTGCGCTTTTCCAGCAACACATTTTCAGCATCTACTGTGTGTCCCCTATATTTGGGAGACAGGACGCCAACTTGCGGAGCGTTTTAGAGAACGTCTCTGGGACACTTGCACCAAACAACCCATCGATCTGTGGCTGAACAATTTAACTGCCCCTCCCACTCCACCAAGGACATGAAGTCCTGGGCCTCCTCCGCCGTCAAACTCTAGCCACCCAATGCCTTGAGGAAGAATGCCTTATCTTCCGCCTTGGGACCCTCCAACCACACAGGATTAATGTGGTTCCCCCACATTCCTGATGAAGAGCTTATGCTTGAAACATTGACTCTCCTGCTCCTTAGATGATGCCTGACCAGCTGTGCTTTTCCAGCACCACACTCTTCGACTCCTCAAAAAATGTTGCAGAAATACATCTAGAAAACAAAAATAAAAAAAAGTTGATTATACAGATTTTAAAACTGAAGATCATGCTTGACTCCAAGTTTATTTAACTCTTTTAAGAAGTAACATGAAGTGGAGATATGGATAATGTAGGTTGTGCAATATATTGGATGTTCAAAAAGCCTTTGATATTGTCCTGCCTTGTGGACTTATCACTGTTGCCAGAACATTCATAAACCCAGTGGACAGGTAATGGCATGGATAGCAAACAAGACAGAAAATCCAATTAACATGTGTATTAGCAGCTGAAGCCGGCCATTTGGCTTCTTGAGTCTACTTCATCATTCAACAATCATGATCTGTTTGTGTTGTGATTTGAATTTCACACTCCCATTTACCCCAATAAACTTTGACTGTGACCTGACAAGAATCTGTCTAACTTTACTTTTAAATATTCAATGACCCTGCTTTCACCACCTTCTAGGAAGAAGAGTCCCAAAGTTACCCAACCCGCTGAGAGAGAAAAAACTTCTTGTTTTTATTCGAAAGGATGAGTGCACATTTTAAAATAGTATCCTCCAGTTCTGAACTTACACCTTGTCAAGACCATTCAGGGTCAATCTCTTCAACCAACCTTCTCTGAATTCCAGTGGAAACAAGTCCAATTTGTCCAACCTGTCCTGATAAAACAACCTACTCACTACAAGTATCAATTAAATAAATTTCCGTTGAACACCCTCTACCCTTCCTTAAAGAGACCACAAAAATGTTGGAAATTTGATTTTTTTATGTTTAATTTACAGTCTATTTAGTATGACTGAAAGGTGAATACATGTAATGACAAATTGTATGTAGTAGTGTTTGGGAACTAAAAGTAGAATTTTGAAATTTGCTGACGGTGCTGTATTAGAGGATGCTGAATGTCCAGAGGAAGATTCTGCCAAAATGCAGAAAGACATTAATCAACTTGCAAAATGGGCAAGAAATTGGCGACTGAACATTAATTTATTGGGTGTGAGGTAATGCATTTTCATAGGTAAAATAAGGATACTACAGCACAGTATCACAGTGGTAATTTAGCAGATTTGCAATCAAGAGGCCAGAGACAGGAGTTCAAATTCCACCAATGAATCTGGGCAAATTGTAAATTCCATTGGAGAATTTGGAATAAAATATTGGTGTCAGTAATGATAATAAGGAAACAAATGATCATGTTAAAAGCCAACAAATGCTGGAGATCACAGCAGGTCAGACACAATCCATGGAGAGAAAGCAAGCTAACATTTCGAGTCTAGATGACTGATGAAGAGTCATCTATACTCCAAATATTAGCTTTCTTTCTTTCCATGGATGCTGTCTGACCTGCTGTAATCTCCAGCATTTGTTGTTTTTAGTACAGATTCCAACATCTGCAGTAATTTGCTCCTACATATTAAAAAACAACCTGGTTCACTAATGCCCTTCAAGGAAGTACATTTGTCTATTCTGGCCTATGTGTGACTCCAGACCCATTGCAACATGTTTGACCTTCTGCAATGGCTTAGCAAACCACTTATTTTCATCAAAAAGCTTCAGAAGTGTTGAATAAGAATAAAATTGAATGAACCACCTTGCAAAACCCTGTCTTACTGACAGGAAGACTCACCAGAATGGTGACACAGACGTATACAGTTGACAGATCACAATATTGACTACAGATCCCATAGAGTCTCATGCCATTAGTTCAAATAAATACAAGGAAATATACTAATTGTAACTACTAACTACCCTCCCTCAGCTGACAAATTTAGATTCCTACATGCAGAACACTAGTTGAAAGAAGCACTGAGGATAGTGAGAATACAGAATATACGTGTGTGGTGGATTTTGATATCTTTAGGTAGTCGATAACATGGTATCATTGTCATTGAACCAGCAATACAGAGGTCCATGTAAATGCTCTGGGATCATGGATTCAAATCCCACCATGCAGCTATTGGAATTTAAATTTAATTAATAAATCTGGACAATGATGCTAGTCTCAACAGTGGTGACTATGAACTATTACTGATTGCGTTACAAAGGCACTTGATACTTAATATTTCTTGGAGGACTTAAGTTTTGAAGGATTGTAGAAAATTAGACTTATTACAAGTTTTGTAGAAATATAATGATTGTTGAATGTCTGGAAAAACCCATCTGGTTCACTCATGCTCTTTAGGGAAGTAAACTACTGTTCCTACCTGGTCTGGACTGCATGTGACTCCAGACCCACAGCAACTTAATGGTAAGGTCCTAGGGAGTGTTGCTGAACAAAGAGACCTTGGAGTGCAGATTCATAGCTCCTTGAAAGTAGAGTCACAGATAGATAGGATAGTGAAGAAGGCATTTGGTATGCTTTCCTTTATTGGTCAGAGTATTGAGTACAGGAGTTGGGAGGTCATGTTGCGGCTGAACAGGACATTGGTTAGGCCACTTCTGAAATATTGCATGCAATTCTGGTCTCCTTCCTATCAGAAGGATATTGTGAAACTTGAAAGGGTTCAGAAAAGATTTACAAGGATGTTGCCAGGATTGGGGGATTTGAGCTATAGGGATAGGTTGAATATGCTGGGGCTGTTTTCCCTGGTGGGTCAGAGTCTGAGGGGTAACCTTACAGAGTTTTATAAAATCATGAGGGACATAGATAGGATAAATAGACAAAGTCTTTTCTCTGGGGTGGGAGAGTTCAGAACTAGAGGGCATAGGCTTAGGTGGTTGTCACCTGATGAAGGAGCAGCGCTCCGAAAGCTAGTGCTTCCAATTAAACCTGTTGGACTATAATCTGCTGTTGTGTGATTTTTAACTTTGTACACCCCAGTCCAACACTGGCATCTCCAAATTATGCAGCAGTTGACATGCTCAATCACTTCTCACCTTGGTATGTAATGCTAATGCCCCAGTAAAATTTTCACTTTCTCCTATCCTGGTTGTTCTCCTTATAGCACTTGCCATGTTTGCTTTGCTAAGTCCACCTGATGTGTAAGAAGCCCTGTTATATAAGTTTATACACAGGGATTGGTTTAATCTCGTATGTTGATTTTTCATTTATAAATAGCTTGTAGACTTGTGATATAGCTAGAAATAAAATGGTTGAAGTCCTTCATTTTCAGGATTGTTCAGAGTTTGGATGACATTTAACAGTCAGAAGCTTTATTGTTGTGGACACTTTTATGTGAGTAGGGAATGGTTAACAAGGGGTCAATGGTATCCAGAATGATAGGGTAGCCTTATATCATGGACAAACTTACAATGTTCTGCAGATATATTCAAAAACTGAAATATAGCGTATTTTAAGGGATGATTGTGTGTGATTAGATCTCCATAAAGATTTTAAGCCTTTCTTTGCAATTCCCTGCAACATATATAATATAATTGACAAAGGTTACATTCCCTACTCAGAGCAAAAGTTGATAATATTATTTATTTCTTGGCATGACTGGCTTTCAACTTTCAGATCAAGTCTCATTTAAACCCTGAAGGTTATTTACAGCCAAATATTGGTGTCAAGTTCGAGAATCTCACAATGTATACTTGAAAGTACCGTATGTGATGGAAAACACATTTTGCCATTCATCATTAGATTTAGCTGGAGCAGACTGAGTGTTATTTGTTTCTTTCCTTCACTGCCAAATTGATAATTACTTCATGATCATCTTTAATTCAAAAAAATCCCCCGGATTATTTTCTGCATTGTCTTCTTAAACCACTTTTCTCCCATTCTTCACCCTTCTCAAAACAACTGCAATGTGCTTATAGATCTGAAAACAGACCAGTCAGTCTTACGTCTGTGGTCAGCAAAGTTTTGGAAAGAATTCTGAGGGATAGGATTTATGACTATTTGACAAAGCACAGTGTGATTAAAGGCAGTCAGCATGGCTTTGTGAGGGGCAGGTCAAGCCTCACAAACCTTATTGAGTTCTTTGAGGAGGTTTCAAGACAGGTCAATGATGGTAGAGCAGTGGATGTGGTGTATATGGACTTCAGCAAGGCATTTGATAGGGTTCCCCATGGTAGGCTCATTCATAAAGTCAGGGATACAGGGAGATTTGGCTATCTGGATTCAGAATTGGCTGGCTGACAGAAGGCAGAGAGTGCTTGTGGATGGAAAGTATTCTGCCTGGAGAACAGTGTTGAGTGGGGTCCCGCAGGCTCTGTTCTTGGGCCTCTGCTCTTTGTAGTTTTTGTAAATGACTTGGATGAGGAGGTTGAGGGGTGGATTAGTAAATTTGCAGATGACACAAAGGTTGGAGGTGTTGTCGATAGTATAGAGGGCTACTGCAGGCTGCAGCGTGACATTGACAGGATACAGAGCTGGGCTGAGAAATTGCAGATGGAGTTCAACCGGGATAAAGGCGAAGTGATGCGTTTTGGAAGGTCAAACTCGAATTTTGAAAATAGGATTAAAGACAGGATTCTTGGCAGTGTGGAGGAACAGAGGGATCTGGGTGTGCAAATACATAGATCCCTCAAAGTTGCCACCCAAGTGGATAGGGTTGTTAAGAAAGCATATGGTGTTTTGGCTTTCATTAATGTGTTTAAGAGCCACGAGGTTTTGCTGCAGCTCTACAAGTCTCTGGTGAGACCACACTTGGAATATTGTGTCCAGTTCTGGTCGCCCTACTATAGGAAAGATACAGAGGCTTTGGAGAGGGTATAAAGAAGGTTTACCAGGATGCTGCCTGGACTGGAGGGCTTGCCTTATGAAGAAAGGTTGAATAAGCTTGGACCTTTCTCTCTGGAGAGAAGGAAGGAGAGAGGAGACCTGATCGAGGTGTACAAAATAATGAGAGGAATAGATAGAGTTAATAGCCAGAGACTTTTCCCCAGGGCAGAATTGACTGGTACGAGAAGTCATAATTTGAAGATATTAGAAGGAAGGTATAAAGGAGATGTTAGAGGTAGGTTCTTTATGTAGAGAGTTGTGAATGCATGGACTGTGTTGCCAGCTGTGGTGGTGGAAGCAAAGTCATTGGGGACATTTAAGCGACTGCTCGACATGCACATAGAGAGCAGTGAGTTGAGGGGTGCGTAGGTTAAGTTACTATATTTTACATTAGGATTAAATCTCGGCACAACATTGTGGGCCAAAGGCCCTGCTCAGTGCTGTACTTTCCTATGTTCTACAACAACAAATGCTGCAGATCACGGTGGATCAGAGCATCCATAGAGAGAGAGGAAGCTAATGTTTCAAGTCTGACCAGCTGTGATATCCTGTATTTGTTTTCAGTACAGATTCCAGCATCTGCAGTAACTTGTTCCTACATTGTGCTTGTGGACCACTTTGCCATTAAAATTGAGACCATCCAAATTTCATCTGTGATCAAATTCTAAATCACACCTCCTTATGTTGGCATGGTACAGTGGTTAGCACTGCTACCTCACAGTGCTAAGGATCCAGGTTTGATTCCAGCTTTGGCTGACTTCCTGTGTGGAATTTGTGCATTCTTCCTATGTATGTATGACTTTCCTCCCACAATCCAAAGATGTGATGGTTAGGTGGATTGGCAATGCTAAATTGCCCTGTAGCTTTCAGGGATGTGCAGGCTAGGTGGGTTAACAGTGATAAGTGTGGAAAAAGGGTGAGTTGCTATTTGGAGGGTTGGTGCAGACTTGATGGGCTAAATGACTTCCATCTGTACTTTAGGGATTCTCTTATTCTATCTGTAGGGTCATTGAAAATTTAAAAGTAGTACTGGATAGATTTGTGTCAGGTCAGAGAATCAAAAATATCAGTCTGTAAAATTAAAGCACGTGGCGTTAGAGTAGTGTACTGACATGGATGGAGAATTGGTTGGTTAGATCAGTTGGCTGGATTACTGATTTGAAATGCAAAGTTCAATTCCCATACTGGCTGAGGTTACTATAAAGGACATTCCTTCTCAACCTCTCCCCTCACTTGAAGCATCGTGACCCTCAGGTTAAATCACTACTAGTTGTTTCTCTGTAATGAGAGAGCAGCCATCTGGTCTGATAGGACTATGGTGACTTTACCTTTTACTTCTAAATTGAACTAGCATTTGATGTAACACTTTGAAGAAGAGTTTCTGTAAATTCAATCAAGATGTGTAGAAGCAGGTCAAGACTTCATGGTGGGTCACACATGGATGTGAGTGAGCAAGATCTGCATCAGAATCAATTTAATTTGCTTTTGGGCTTGCCAAAGGTGAGGATATCACAATAAATTTTATTAATTAGATCTTCAGCCTGATGTGGTCTCAACATGACAGGGTGCCACTGCAAGATCACATTTCTTCACAGGATAAAGAACTTGTGTACTGCTATCAAACAACAGCTATGCCCAAACCTACAATAACATCTTATATATAATGGATGTAATGAAACTTTCCAAGGTACTTGATCATGCACTCTTAATGGTCTCCTATATTCTATTCTGATTAAATGTGAGGTCATCTAAACCTTTGCTGCCGGGGTCTTAATTCCCACATCGTCCCACTCCCATCGCACCCCTGTGGTCACTGAACTACATTTGTACCATGCATTTTGAGTGGGAGCAGCGGAAGTGAGGTTGGAGCGCATAGCTGGGCGGGAAGTGTACAGTCATGGCAGCGCAGGCGGTGGAATGTTCCTCCTGCAGGATGTTTGAGGTAGGGGTGACCACCGATATTCCTGCCGACTTCGTCTGCAGGAAATGCAGTCAGATCCTGATCCTCACCGAACGAGTTAGGGAACTGGAACTGGAGTTGGATGAACTGAGGATTATTCGAGAGGCTGAGAGGGTGATTGATAGAAGCTACAGGGACATAGTTACGCCGGAGAACAGAGGTAGCTGGGTAACAGTTAGAGGTGGGAAGGGGAAGAAGCAGGCAGTGCAGGGTTCCCCTGTGGTCGTTCCCCTAAAAAATAAGTATACAGCTTTGGAAACTGTTGGGCGGGACAGCGTTGCAGGTGTAAGCTGCATGGAAGGGGTCTGTGGCTCTGAGACTCAGAAGGGAAAGGGGGAGAGGAGGAGAGCGCTAGTTATAGGGGACTCTCTAGTTAGAGGGACGGACAGGCGGTTCTGTGGACATGGGCGAGACTCACGGATGGTTTGTTGCCTCCCGGGTGCTAGGGTCCGAGACGTCTCAAACCGTGTCTTCAGAATCCTTAAGGGGGAGGGTGTGCAGCCAGAAGTCGTGGTACACATTGGCACCAACGATATAGGTAGGAAGAGGGGTGGGGAGGTCATTCAAGAGCTCAAGGAGTTAGGCTGGAAGCTAAAAGCTAGGACAGACAGAGTCGTCATCTCTGGGTTGTTGCCGGTGCCACGTGACAGTGAGGCAAAGAATAGGGAGAGAGTGCAGTTGAACACGTGGCTGCAAGGCTGGTGTAGGAGGGAGGGCTTCAGATATTTGGACAATTGGACTGCATTCTGGGGAAGGTGGGACCTGTACAAACAGGACGGGTTGCACCTGAACCAGAAGGGCACCAATATCCTGGGGGGTAGGTTTGCTAGCACTCTTCGGGGGGGTTTAAACTAATTTGGCAGGGGGATGGGATCCGGACTTGTAGTCCAGCAAGTAAGCTAGCTGTGTGTCAGGATGCCCAAGACTGTAGGGAGGCTGTGGAGAAGGTAGCACTGACAGGGACTACTTGCGGACACAGAGATGGGCTCAAGTGCGTATACTTCAACGCAAGGAGTATCAGAAATAAGGTGGGTGAACTTAAGGCGTGGATCGGTACCTGGGACTACGATGTTGTGGCCATCACGGAAACGTGGATAGATGAGGGACAGGAATGGCTGTTGGAGGTTCCTGGTTACAGGTGTTTCAGTAAGATTAGGGAGGGTGGGAAAAAAGGAGGGGGGGTGGCATTGCTAATTAGAAATGGTATAACGGCTGCAGAAAGGAAGTTTGAGGGGGATCTGCCTCTGGAGGTAGTATGGGCTGAAGTCAGAAATAGGAAAGGTGCAGTCACCTTGTTGGGTGTTTACTATAGGCCCCCCAATAGCAGCAGAGATGTTGAGAAACAGATTGGGAAACAGATTTTGGAAAGGTGCAGAAGCCACAGGGTCGTAGTCATGGGCGATTTCAACTTCCCAAATATTGATTGGAAGCTCTTTAGAACAAGTAGATTGGATGGGGCGGTGTTTGTGCAGTGTGTCCAGGAAGCTTTTCTAACGCAGTATGTAGATTGTCCAACCAGAGGGGAGGCCATATTGGATTTGGTACTCGGTAATGAACCGGGACAAGTGGTGGGCTTGTTAGTGGGTGAACATTTTGGTGATGGTGACCACAATTCTGTGACTTTCACCTTGGTTATGGAGAGAGATAGGTGCGCACAACAAGGTAGATTTTATAATTGGGGGAAGGGAAATTACGATACTGTAAGGCAGGATTTGAGGAGCATACGTTGGGAGCATAGGCTGTCAGGGAAGGATGTGGTGGAAATGTGGAACTTTTTCAAAGAGCAGATACGACGTGTCCATGATATGTATGTACCTATCAGGCAGGAAAGAAATGGTCGTGTGAGGGAGCCTTGGTTGACGAGAGAGGTTGAATGTCTGGTAAAGAGGAAGAAGGAGGCTTACATAAGGTTGAGGAAACAGGATTCAGACAGAGCAGTGGAGGGATACAGGATAGCCAGAAGGGACCTGAAGAAAGGGATTAGGAGAGCTAAGAGAGGGCATGAAAAATCGTTGGCGGATAGGATCAAGGATAACCCCAAGGCATTTTATGCGTATGTGAGAAACCTGAGAATGACGAGAACGAGGGTAGGTCCGATCAAGGACAGTAGTGGGAGACTGTGTATTGAGTCGGAAGAGATAGGAGAGGTCTTGAACAAGTACTTCTCTTCAGTATTTACGAACGAGAGGGACCGTATTGTAGAAGAGGAGAGTGTGAAATGGACTGGTAAGCTAGAAGAGATACCTGTTAGGAAGGAAGATGTGTTGGACATTTTGAACAACTTGAGGATAGACAAGTCCCCCGGGCCTGACGGGATATATCCTAGGATTATGTGGGAAGCAAGAGAGGAAATTGCAGTACCGTTGGCAATGATCTTCTCGTCTTCACTGGTAACGGGGTGGTACCAGGGGACTGGAGAGTAGCGAATGTTGTGCCCCTGTTCAAAAAAGGGAATAGGGATAACCCCGGGAATTACAGGCCTGTTAGTCTTACTTCTGTGGTAGGTAAAGTAATGGAAAGGGTACTGAGGGATAGGATTTATGAGTATCTGGAAAGACACTGCTTGATTAGGGACAGCCAGCACGGATTTGTGAAGGGTAGGTCTTGCCTTACAAGTCTTATTGAATTCTTCGAGGAGGTGACCAAGCATGTGGATGAGGGTAGAGCAGTGGATGTAGTGTACATGGATTTTAGTAAGGCATTTGATAAGGTTCCCCATGGTAGGCTTATGCGGAAAGTCAGGAGGCATGGGATAGAGGGAAATTTGGCCAATTGGATAGAAAACTGGCTAACCGGTCGAAGGCAGAGAGTGGTGGTAGATGGTAAATATTCAGCCTGGAGCCCAGTTACAAGTGGAGTTCCGCAGGGATCAGTTCTGGGTCCTCTGCTGTTTGTAATTTTTATTAATGACTTAGATGAGGGAGTCGAAGGGTGGGTCAGTAAATTTGCAGATGATACGAAGATAGGTGGAGTTGTGGACAGTGAGGAGGGCTGTTGTCGGCTGCAGAGGGACTTAGATATGATGCAGAGCTGGGCTGAGGAGTGGCAGATGGAGTTCAACCCTGCCAAGTGTGAGGTTGTCCATTTTGGAAGAACAATAAGAATGCGGAATACAGGGTTAATGGTAGGGTTCTAAGTCAGGTGGAGGAACAGAGGGATCTTGGGGTCTATGTACATAGATCTTTGAAGGTTGCCACTCAGGTGGATAGAGTTTGTAAGAAGGCCTATGGAGTATTATCGTTCATTAGCAGAGGGATTGAATTCAAGAGTCATGAAGTGATGTTGCAGCTGTACAGGACTTTGGTTAGGCCACAGTTGGAGTACTGTGTGCAGTTCTGGTCGCCTCACTTTAGGAAAGATGTGGAAGCTTTGGAGAGGGTGCAGAGAAGATTTACCAGGATGTTGCCTGGAATGGAGAGGAAGTCATACGAGGATAGGTTGAGAGTTCTCGGCCTTTTCTCGTTGGAACGGCGAAGGATGAGGGGTGACTTGATAGAGGTTTATAAGATGATCAGAGGAATAGATAGAGTAGACAGTCAGAAACTTTTTCCCCGGGTACAACAGAGTGTTACAAGGGGACATAAATTTAAGGTGAAGGGTGGAAGGTATAGGGGAGATGTCATGGGTGGGTTCTTTACCCAGAGAGTGGTGGGGGCATGGAATGCGCTGCCCGTGGGAGTGGTGGAGTCGGAATCATTGGCGACCTTTAAGCGGCATTTGGATAGGTACATGGATGGGTACTTAATCTAGGTTAGAAGTTCGGCACAACATCGTGGGCCGAAGGGCCTGTTCTGTGCTGTATTGTTCTATGTTTCTATGTTTCTATAAACTTCATTTTAAAATGCACATCCTTGTATTCTCAATCTTCCAAGGCCTCCTCACCCTGTCTGGAATTTCTTCCAACTTCACATCCTTGAGATATCTGTACTCCTCTTAACACTGTTTATTTTGCTTCCTTAATTCTAAACTCTCCACTATTGGTGATTGTGTCATCAAATGTCAAAACTTCTAGAGTCATAGAGTTGTACAGCATGAAACAGATCCTTCAGTCCAACTTGTCCATGCTGACCTGATATCTTAAATTAATCTAGTCCCATTTGCCAGCATTTGGCCCACATCCCAATAAATCCTTCTGATTCATGTCCTCATTCAGATGCCTTTTATGTCTTACCCCTTTCACCCTAAACCTATGCTCTCTGGTTTTGGAATTCCCCTAACTAGGGAGAAATACCTTGGCTATTCACCCTATCCATGCCGCACATGATTTTATAAATCTTTACAAGGTCACTTCTTAGTCTCTGACACTCAAAGCAAAATAGCCTCAGCCTATTCAGCCTCTCCGAACAGCTCAAACCCTCCAACCCCAGCAACATCCTTGTAAATCTTATCTGCACCCTTTCCAGTTTCACAACATCTTTCCTATAGCAGGGAGACCAGAATTAAACACAGTACAGTAGCGCCTCAATTTACGAACTTAATCCATTCCGGGACCCAGTTCGCGAACCGAAACGTTCGCGAACTGAATCAATTTTTCCCATTGTTCAGATAGCGTAAGAATGCTTGGACGTAGCAACGAATGCTGTTCACAGCGTACACCCCAAAGATGAACTGAATGAGATCATATGGGGCACGAGAGCTTTTGCATTCAACAAGCGCGTAGCAAAGCAGAACAATGAAACCATGTGGTCGCACATAGGCTTTTTGCGTTCGTACCTTTGCTCGTACTTTGACTTTCGTACATACGTTGAAGCAAAATTTTACGTACAATCCTGTTCGTAAACTGATTTGTTCGTGAACGTGGTCGTTTGTATGTCGAGGCGCTACTGTATTCCAAAAGTGGCCTAGCCAATGTTCTGTACAGCCGCAACATGACATCCTGACCCCTACACACAATGCACTGACCAATAAAGGCAAGTGGGCCAAATGCCTTTTTCACTACCCTGTCTACCTGTGACTCCACCTTCAAGGAACTATGGACCAGCACTCCAAGTTCAGCAACACTCCTCAGGAACTAACCATTAAATGCATAAATCATGCCCTGATTTGCCTTACCAAAAAGTAACACCGCACATTTATCTAAATTAAACTCCACCTGCTCTCTTTGACCTGTTGGCCCATCTGATCAAGGTCCCTGTGTACTCTGAGATAATCTTCTTCACTTTCCACTATGCCACCAATACTAAACCTTCCTCTTATATTACATCCAAATCATTTATATATGTAAGTGACAAAAAGCAGTGGACCCAGCACCTAACCTTGTGGCACACTGCTGGTCACATGCCTCCAACCTGAAAAACAACCCTCTCTCACCAGCCTCTATCTCCTACTTTCAAATCAATTTTGTATCCAAATGGATTCCATGTGATCTAACCTTGCTCACCAGTCTACCATGTGAAACCTTGACAAATGCTTTGCTGAAATCCATGAAGACAATCGCTCTACTTCATCAGTCTTCTTTGTTGCTTGTTCAAAACATTCAATCAAGTCAGTGAGACAAGACTTCTCACGCATAAAGCCATGTTGACTATCCCTAATCAGTTACTGCCTTTCCAAATGCATGTAGATCCTGTCCCTCAGAGTTCCCTTCAATAACTCACCCATCACTGATGCCAGGCTCGCCGGTCTGTAATTTTCTGGCTTTTCCTTACCACCTTTCTTAAATTGTGGAAACACATTAGCCACCCTCCAGTCTTCCGTCACCTCACCCATGGCTATCGATGATACAAATATCTCAGCAAGGGGCCCATTAGTCACTTTCCTAGTTTTCCGCAATTCTAATTTTGAAACACCCTGTTCATATCTTTCTACATTCATTTCCTCCCTGAAGATACTCCTTAATGTGTAGCTTTGACCAAGGTTTTGGTTACTCTCTCTCAATACCTCCTCATTGGTTTAGTACATTCTTTGTCCTGCAATGCTCCTCTGAAATTCCTTGTGAAGTTTCATAACTTTCAAGGTGCTACATAAATAAAGAGGTTGTTGGTTATGATGTGCACTGCTGCAAACCCCCTCCCCCAACAAAAGGACAAAAACAAAATTTGTCTTGGGAAAGAATTGGAACTTGGAATGGCACCCTCCCATCTTGAGATAAGGTCAAGATTTAATTTGTGAATTGCCTTGTCATGTTCTTTCCATTGACAGGCTCAGATTGATAACTTTGCAAATCCTGCTCCCTGAGGTCTACATGTGACCCTAGCATGACACCTTTACCTGCTTCCAACTCACTTTGATTCAATGTGCAAACCTCCTTCACTGTCGTTGAGTCAAAATCCTGGAATTCCCTTCCTAAGGACAATGTGGGCCAACCTACAGAATGTGGGCTGCAGAAGTCAGCTCACCACCACCTTCACAAGGGCAACTAGGGACAGGCAATAAATGCTGGCTAGCCAGTAACTTACACATCCCATGAATGAATTAATAAAAACTAGAAATACTAGTTGGAAGTCTCTTCTATATCAGAATTCTCTGTCAAGACGAAGCGCACTTAGGATTTTGCCTGCTGAGTGAATGTTGCTGAGTGCAGGTTCATTCTTCAGTATAATCTGGGAATCTGCAGATATGTTACTGAATGTTTTCCACAAAAAAGTTCATAATACCATTTTTGCAACATACTGTGTTTGTGTGGAGAATTGCCATTGAAGGTCTGCAACCTTCCATCTATGCAGCTGGTACAACAGCCATGGTCGCTTTTGTTTTAGGTATTAGGAAACGTTCTAGTACTTAACAGGTATCAAATACTTTGCATGTAGGATGGTCTTTTTGCTGTTGATACAGTTGTCAGGGAAAATTAAGTTAACATCCAGTTTCTGATCTTGAGAAGAGTCTTGTGGCACATGGTAGTGACTGTTCCCTGGGCCAGCAGGTATGAGTTCAACTCCTTTCTTAGAACTGATGGCCATAGGAATATGTCCAAGCAGGCTAATTAACTTTATGGGTTCTTGCAATGTAGTGGTAATGGTCCTGTTGCAGCACCTGAAGGTTTTGGTTCAAGTTTTGACTGTCACAGAAGTCATTCATAACATATCTGAATAGGTTTACTGAAAAGTACTTTTAAGTGTATGATCTGCATCAAAGTCCGAGCAGCTAATTATTTTTTGTTTCGGCAGTCTTGGCATCCATTGTTCAGAAAATAAGAATCTTTTCAGCCCCAACTCTTAATGTAGCTAGGAGTATAAAAGGAGAAACAATTTTATGTTTATAAATGCTTTTTTAAATAACATTAGCAACTGAAAGAAGATTTTCCACTTGGGGAAAATGCATATCTACAGCTTTATTAATTTTAATGACCAGAAGATCATAAGCTGAGACATGATGTGTAGTTCTAGAATGTGGCAGGTGCACTAAATTGACAAATCTCTCCCGATTTCAAATTTTTCCCAAAACTACTTAGATAAATTAATTCTTACCAAATGTAAAATAATCATAAAATCAACCACAAACTGTATTATAAATGTAATGGTTCTTTCTTAAATTGTTTACTTTTAATTCTGTATTTTTTCTAAGCTGATGCCATTACTGGTAGTTGAAACTTTGAATCAGGTGCCAGGAGTTTCTGGACTCTTTGTTGCTGGTGCATATTGTGGCACATTAAGGTATGTAACATGCTTCAACAGGAAATCGCAGTTTATCATCTCTATGAATCACTGACATTAATAATACTGAACAAGGAAAAAAATAAGTTATTTTAGACAATTCAGATAGAATTTATTTGGAATTGTGGAAACAACTACTCTGTGTGGGAGGTCAAACTCATACATCACATATACTGTTACTACTAGTTGCATTAAGTTTCACTTAATATTAGCTTTGCAATTCCAAACAAGGTCAAGCTATTTACATTCATGAGTCCTCCTCCAAACATACCCTGTGCCACAGATGCTAGCCTTCAGCCAATTTAAGTCACTCCATATGATGTGCGGAAACTGTTGGAGGTATTTAAGCTTCAATGGCTATGGGCCATGACAACATTTCAGCAATTGTACTGAAGCCTTGGAACGTGTTGCACCAAGCCAAATTGTTCCCGTCCAATTACATATTGGAATTTACCCAACAATGTGGTGAACTTCCCAGGAATGTCCTGAAGACAAAGCAGAAGAATTTCAAACTGGCCACTAACCACCTCTAGTATAATCTTTATTGTCAGTAAAGTGATATAAGGTGACATCAACAGTCTTGTCGAATAGCATTTGCTTGGCAATAACCTACTCACTGACATTCAGGTTGGGTTCTATCAGGGCCATTCAGCTCCTGACCTCATTACAGCCATTTTTCAAACATGAACAGAAAAGCTGTATTCCAGGAAAGAAGTTAGAGTGATTCCTCTTGACATCAAGACCACCTTGAATGAAATGTGGAATCAAGACAATCTATAGCAAAACTGCAGTCAATGGGAATCAGGAGAAAACCCCACACTGGTTGGAGTCTTACCTAGCACAAATGAAGGTAGCTATGGTTGTCTCAGCTCCAAGACATGTTTGCATGAATTCTTCAAGGTCAAGTCCTAGGCCCAATCATCTTCATCTGTTTCATCAATTCCTTCTATTGTAATTTTGGAAGTGCAATGTTTGCTGATGATTCACAATCTTCAGCAGCATTAACTAATCCTCAGATTTTGAAGTTGTCCATGAATAATTCCCCAGCTTGGATTGACAAGTAGCAAGTCAGGTACCAGTCTTGCCACACAGGTACCAGGCAGTTATCATCTCCAACAAGAGAGAACCTAACCATCGCTTCTTTAAATTCAGTGGCATTACTGTCACAAACATCCACTATCGGCATAACAGATGTTAACATTAAGCAGAAACTGAACTGGACTAGTCATATACATACTGTGGCTTCAAGAACAGGTTAGAGGGTAGAAATCCTGCAGGGAATAACTCCCCTTCTGATTTCCCAAAACCTGTCCACCATCTACACGTCAGGAGTGTGATGGAATGCTCCCCACTTATTTGGATGAGTACATGTCCAACAGCACTCAAGAAGCTTGACACCATTGAAGGCAAAGAAGGCCATTTGGCATCGCTTTGACATAGTTTCTTGGATTACAACATAACAACCAATCTGGAGTCCCACGTAAGGCTAGACCAGACAGGGATGACAAATCTCCCTCCCTAATGACATGCCAAATGGGCGGTGGTTGACTGTAGAGTATTGTTGGGCAATTAGGGTTAGGCAAGAAATGCTGGCTGAATCAGTGGCACTCACATCCCATGAACAAGGGGTGGTGCAGTGGCTCAGTGGTTAGCACTGCTGCCTCACAGCACCAGAGTCCCAGGTTTGATTCCAGCTTCAGGTGACTGTCTGTGTGGAATTTGCACATTCTCCCCGTGTCTGGGTGGGTTCCCTCCAGATGCTCCGGTTTCCTCCTACAGCCCAAAGATGTGCAGGTCAGGTGAATTGGCCATGCTAAATTGCCTATAGTGTTAGGCACAGTAGTCAGAGGGAAATGGGTCTGGGTGGGTTACTCTTCGGAGGGTCAGTGTGGAGTTGTTGGGCTGAAGGGCTGTATCCACACTATAGGGAATCTAATCTAAAACAAACAAATTTAAAAAAGATGAAAACCATGAGGACTCAGGCACTTAATAATCCGCAGCTCCAACAATTCACTCAATATCACTTCACTGGTGATTGTAATTTTCTTGAAATCGTTTTTACTTTCCATTTCCTGTTTTACAACAGTTTATAGTACTTGTATCCTTTATAATGAAGACTGAAAAAAAAATCTGTTCAATTAGAGTCATAGAGATATACAGCATGGAAACAGACACTTCGGTCCTACCCGTCCATGCCGACCAGATATCTCAACCCAATCTAGTCCCACCTGCCAGCACCCGGCCCATATCCCTCCAAACCCTTCCTATTCATATACCCATCCAAATGCCTCTTAAATGTTGCAATTGTACCAGCCTCCACCACATTCTCTGGCAGCTCATTCCATACACGTACCACCCTCTGCATGAAAAAGTTGCCCCGTAGGTCTCTTTTATATCTTTCGCCTCTCACCCTAAACCTATGCCCTCTAGTTCTGGACTCCCCGACCCTAGGGAAAAGACTTTGTTTATTTCTCCAATCCATGTCCCTCATAATTTTGTAAACCTCTATAAGGTTCCCCCCTCAGCCCCTGACGCTCCAGGAAAAACAGCCCCAGCCTGTTCAGCTCTCCCTGTAACTCAGATCCTCCAACCCTGGCAACATCCTTGTAAATCTTTTCTGAACTCTTTCAAGTTTCACAACATCTTTCCGATAGGAAGGAGACCAGAATTGCATGCAATATTCCAACAGTGGCCTAACCAATGTCCTGTACAGCGCAACATGACCTCCCATCTCCTGTACTCAATACTCTGACCAATAAAGGAAAGCATACCAAACGCCTTCTTCACTATCCTATCTACCTGCGACTCCACTTTGAAGGAGCTATGAACCTGCACTCCAAAGTCTCTGTTCAGCAACACTCCCTAGGACCTTACCGTTAAGTGTATAAGTCCTGCTAAGGTTTGCTTTCCCAAAATGCAGCACCTCGCATTTATCTTAATTAATTTCCATCTGCCACGTCTCAGCCCATTGGCCCATCTGGTCAAGATCCTGTTGTAATCTGAGGTAACCCTCTTCGCTGCCCACTATACCTCCAATTTTGGTGTCATTTGCAAACTTACTAACTGTACCTCTTATGCTCGCATCAAAATCATTTATGTAAATGACAAAAAGTAGAGGGTCCAGCCCCGATCCTTGTGGCACTCCACTGGTCACAGGCCTCCAGTCTGAAAAACAACCCTCCACCACCACCCTCTGTCTTCTACCTTTGAGCCAGTTCTGTATCCAAATGGCTAGTTCTCCCTGTATTCCATGAGATCTAACCTTGCTAATCAGTCTCCCATGGGGAGCCTTGTCGAACGCCTTACTGAAGTCCATGCAGATCACATCTACTGCTCTGCCCTAAATCTTCTTTGTTACTTCTTCAAAAAACTCAATCAAGTTTGTGAGACACGATTTCCCACGCACAAAGCTATGTTGACTATCCCGAATCAGTCCTTGCCTTTCCAAATACATGTGCGTCCTGTCCCTCAGGATTCCCTCCAACAACTTGCCCACCACTGAGGTCAGGCTCAGCAGTCTATAGTTCCCTGGCCTGTCTTTACTGCCCTTCTTAAACAGTGGCACCACGTTTGCCATCCTCCAGTCTTCCGGCACCTCACCTGTGACTATCGATGGTACAAATATCTCAGCAAGAGGCCCAGCAATCACTTCTCTAGCTTCCCACAGAGTTCTCGGGTACACTGATCAGGTCCTGGGGATTTATCCACTTTTAACCGTTTCAAGACATCCAGCACTTCCTCCTCTGTAATCTGGACATTTTGCAAGATGTCACCATCTATTTCCCTACAGTCTATATCTGCCATATCCTTTTCCACAGTAAATACTGATGCAAAATATTCATTTAGTATCTCCTCCATTTTCTGCGGCTCCACACAAAGGCTGCCTTGCTGATCTTTGAGGGGCCCTATTCTCTCCCTACTTACACTTTTGTCCTTAATATATTTGTAAAAACTCTTTGGATTCTCCTTAATTCTATTTGCCAAAGCTATCTCATGTCCCCGTTTTGCCCTCCTGATTTTCCTCTTATACTCCTACTTTCTTTATACTCTTCTAAAGATTCACTCGATTTATCCTGTCTATACCTGACATATGCTTCCTTTGTTTTCTTAACCAAACCCTCAATTTCTTTAGTCATCCAGCATTCCCTATACCTACCAGCCTTCCCTTTCACCCTGACAGGAATATACTTTCTCTGGATTCTTGTTATCTCATTTCTGAAGGCTTCCCCTTTCCCAGCCGTCCCTTTACCTGCGAACATCTGCCTCCAATCAGCTTTCGAAAGTTCTTGCCTAATACCGTCAAAATTGGCCTTTCTCCAATTTAGAACTTCAACTTTTAGATCTGCTCTATCCTTTTCCATCACTATTTTAAAACGAATAGTATTATGGTCGCTGGCCCCAAAATGCTCCCCCACTGACACCTCAGTCACCTGCCCTGCCTTATTTCCCAAGACTAGGTCATATTTTGCACCTTCTCCAGTAGGTACATCCACAAAGTGAATCAGAAAATTGTCTTGTAAGCACTTAAGAAATTCCTCTCCATCTAAACCTTTAACACTATGGCAGTCCCAGTCGATGTTTGGAAAGTTAAAATCCCCTACCATAACTACCCTATTATTCTTACAGATAGCTGAGATCTCCTTACAAGTTTGTTTCTCAATTTCCCTCTGACTATTGGGGGGTCTATAATACAATCCCAATAAGGTGATCATCCCTTTCTTATTTCTCAGTTCCACCCAAATAACTTCCCTGGATGTATTTCCAGGAATATCCTCCCTCAGCACAGCTGTAATGCTATCCCTTATCAAAAATGCCACTCCCCCTCCTCTCTTACCTCCCTTTCTATCCTTCCTGTAGCATTTGTATCCTGGAACATTAAGCTGCCAGTCCTGCCCATCCCTGAGCCATGTTTCTGTAATTGCTATGATATCCCAGTCTCATGTTCCAAACCATGCCTTGAGTTCATCTGCCTTCCCTGTTAGGCCCCTTGCATTGAAATAAGTGCAGTTTAATTTATTTGTCCTACCTTGTCCCTGCCTGCCCTGACTGTTTGACTCACTTCTGTTCTCAGCTGTACCCGTCTCAGATCGATCTCTTTCCTCACTATCTCCCTGGGTCCCACCCCCCCACCTTACCAGTTTAAATCCTCCCAAGCAGTTCTGGCAAATTTCCCTGCCAGTATATTAGTCCCCTTCCAATTTAGGTGCAATCCGTCCTTCTTGTACAGGTCACTTCTACCCCAAAAGAGATTCCAATGATCCAAAAATGTGAATCCTTCTCCCATACACCAGCTCCTCAGCCATGCATTCATCTGCTTTATCCTCCTATTCCTGCTCTCACTAGCTCGTAGCACTGGGAGTAATCCAGATATTACTACCCTTGAGGACCTCCTTTTGAAATTTCTGCCGAACTCTCTGTAATCTCCTTTCAGAGTCTCAACCTTTTCCCTTCCTATGTCGTTGGTTCCAATGTGGAAAATGACCTCCTGCTGGTCCCTCTCCCCCATGAGAACATTCTGCACCCTCTCTGAGACATCCTTGATCTTGGCACCAGGGAAACAATGCACCATTCTACTTTTTCTCTGCTGGTCACAGAAACGTCTGTCTGTACCTTTGACTACAGAATCCCCTAACACAATTGATCTCTTGGAAGCTGATGTACCCCTCATTGCATTAGAGTCAGTCTCAATACCAGAAACTTGGCTGTTCGTGCTACGTTCCCCTGAGAATCCATCATCCCCTACATTTTCCAGAACAGCATACTTGTTTAAAATGGGTATATCCACAAAAGACTCCTGCCCTAGGTGCCGACCTCTCTCACCCTTCCTGGAGTTAACCCATCTATGTGACTGTATCTGAGACTTTCCCCCCTTCCTATAACTGCCATCCATCACATACTGTTGCTGTTGCAAATTCCTCATCGCTTCTATCTGTCTCTCCAACCGATCCACTTGATCTGATAAGATTCACATCCAACAGCATTTATGGCAGATATAATCCGCAGTAACCCTTAAACTCTCTTTAAACTCCCACATGTGACAAGAAGTACATATCACTGCAAAGGTCATTTTTGCTCCTTCACAATCTACAGACCCAGAAAATAACACCGTCTTATTCTTCTACAAACACTGCCCCAGGTTAAATTAATAGCTATGGCTTATATTTTAAGTTTAATCAAGAGACTTATCTCCAAAAACATATAATCAAGGAAGAATCCACTATACTCACTACTGCAGCCTTTTTCTTGGACAGACTTAAAACAACAATTAACTTATCTGATTCTGTGCTGTGAACTTCAGCCAACAGTTCCTCCAAGATTAGTTGTGAATTTCACTGTTTGTTAATTTTCCCAGATGCACTCCGATGTCCAGCGATACACGAATTCAAACAGCAAAGGCGGTAACTGTGCAGGTTCACTGCTCTGCCAGTTTCTTTCTCTGTCTCCTGCACTGTCCTCACCATGTGCTTCCTTTGTCTGCCCTTCTCCCTTTTATAGACAATAGACAATAGGTACAGGAGTAGGCCATTCAGCCCTTTGAGCCGCCACCGCCATTCAATATGATCATGGCTGATCATTCCTAATCAGTATCCTCTTCCTGCCTTATCTCCATAACCTTTGATTCCACTATCTTTGAGAGCTCTATCCAACTCTTTCTTAAATGAATCCAGAGACTGGGCCTCTACTGCCTTTGGGGCAGAGCATTCCACACAGCCACCACTCTCTGGGTGAAGAAGTTTCTCCTCATCTCTGTCCTAAATGGTCTACCCCGTAGACCATTTAAACTGCTGTTGTTTTGACTTTTTTTTCCAAAGTTCCAAAACAATGCAACAGCATAAAAACAGTAATTGCTGCTCCTGGAATTTGAGGAAATCACCTCCAACACCTAAAATACCTCTAAAAAAAGGAGCAGCTCTTATAGCCAGAAATTTTTCTCGTCCTCCATCTTGGATTAAGTTCATCTACCATCTCTTATTTTCCATACTCACTTTCTGTTGGACCGGAATTCAATTTGTTAACTTTGAAAGAATGCATACTGTATACACTTGAGTAATAGTCGATCTCATGTAAAGGTTGACCCCCTATTTTTGGCTAAATAATCCAGAATTTTCCATACATCTCGATCATAGTTCTTCACAGATAACAGATCAACGTTTATCAGTTAGTTTGCCAGCCATTATGTTCCACTCCAGCTTTCCAGTCTGCCGGTTGTTCTGCTTTGTTGTATCCTGCTCCAGGTTTTCAGAATTACCATAATTTTTTTCATTCATTTAGAGATCATTTGGGCTTCTGCTGATGGTATGATATGAATTTTGATGGGCATGAATTTCAGCCCTTCAAAAATAGTATCCATCTAATAGTCGACCCCATAAATTTGACCTTAAAATGTAGTCAAAATAATTTGACTATTGCTTGAATATATACGATAAGTAGAAACTCTTATTGTTTTGATATTTTTAGCTGGCTTTCTCTGACATTGTTTCCTCTTTGTTAATCTTTCAGTCATTCTTTCCTTCTTTTTAACATGCTCTGTTCAAACTTGAGCCCTTTTTTTTCTTTGAACGTGATACTGTCTTTAACTTGTTTAGTCAACCATATGTGGTGCATCCTCTCCTTAGAATTTCTTTTACACGTCATTCTGCTATAATGCACGTTTCATTAATGCAAATTTGCTATAACACGATTGATGAATTAGGAACACTGTTTCTAAAGTGGTTATAACGCAATTCTGGCCCTGGTAGTTTAAATGGTGCTGTTATTTCATGATTTTCATATAACACAGGGTTCCGCAAGCATGGGATTACCAAGTTGTACCAAGACTGTACTTATTGGAGTGCATCTATTCTGTGTATTTTGAAATATCCCTTAAAATAATTTGTCTGCCACTGCAATTCTATTGAGTTATCCCATTAACTGTGTTGTCATGCTTCTTTTGTCTACTTTTTAAAAAAGCCCTAAGCTATTTAATCTGCTTTCCATGGAGAAGACACCTTGGCATCAGGTTTACAACACTCCTCTTCAAGAAAAACAGGACAGAACAAATCAGTCTTAAAGGCATATTTTGTTCCAACGACAATATAGTTGGGTCAGGTTTTTAGGAAATGTCTGTGAAAAAGATACTTTCTTAAGGATGCCCTGCGGAGGAAAGCAAATAAAGGTAGCAGAATGATGAAGCAGACAGAAAAAGGATGTAGAGAACAATGTTTGACTATTTTAAAGAGAGTTCAGGTTTTATAACATATTCGAATGAAGATTTAAAATTCCTGTAATAATGTTGTAATAGAAATATGCTAAGCATTGAAAAACCAATTAAACTTTCTGTTGTATTACCATTTAGGAAGATCTGTAATACTTATTTTTCTTTTTCTTATCCACAGCACAATCTCTTCTGGCATTAGTGCTATGGCTGCAGTCTTTGTGGAAGATTTTATAAAACCAATCTGGAAACCTTGGGAACAGCTTTCTAATAGAATGAAGACTCTGGTCTCAAAGCTTCTAGGTTGTCTTTAAATTAGCAACTTTAAATTTGTTTTTCAATAGTGTGCTTTAGCAACATTCCACATTTTCTTTGTTTTTCCATAGAGGAGTTTTATGTAACTTTTTAATAATAATCCCACAGATGATCTTGTAAACATAAGAAAGGAAAACAGGAATTTCTGGACATCCATTTAACAAAAAAGCAATAACTGAAAATACATCCCAGTTCAGTCAGCAACTGTTAAAAGCAATAGATTGTGATATTATGGCTCTGTTCACTTCATCAGAATGTACAATGGAGAATGAAAAGATGTCAGTGGGATCAAACAATATAAACAGTAAAAGAACATGAGGAGATTGAGAGAAGGAGAGTTTTTAGACCAAAGATTTTCCATTGCAATCATGTGAGGTGTTTTCTTATAAGCTTATGCTATGTTTTCATATAGGCATCTTGTATTTTAAATTTGGACGGAAGAGTCTATACTGGACATATAAAAATATCAATAGGATGTGAAACTATAGAATGTGAACTTAATTACATTTGATCAATGTGGCCTATTTATCCTTTCACTTCTATCTTGCTTTACCAATGTGTGTAGTTGCTTTTTTGACTTCACATGTGTAACTGCCATGTGATATCAGCTAGCAATGTAAAATTTTACACACTTCTTGCTATTTCTTGCTGCATAACAGGTTGAGACACAAAATTAAAACTGATGGGAGTGAGTTTTGATTAACAGATAGAATATGGAGCATAGGAATAATTTTTTTTTATAGCTTGGGAAGGTACAGCCAGAGAAATATTACAAGGATTAGTGCTGATTACAATTTATATAAATGGCTTAAATGAGTGTAATGTATCCAAATTTGGTCCAATGCAGGGTTAGGCAGGAAAGTAAGCTGTGCCAAGGATATAAAAGATTTAGATGGTTAACATAAATTGGAGAAGACAGCCAAGTGGTATTTGCTGAACTGTTAATACAGAGACCTTGGTAATGTTTTGGGGATCCAGGGCAGATGGTGGAATTTCAATGCAATAAAAATCTAGAGCTAAGAGTCTAGTGATGACCATGAAACCATGTTGATTGTCAGGAGAAACTCATTTGGTTTACTAATATCCATTAGGGAAGGAAACTGTAATCTTTACTTGATTTGGTCCACATATGACTCCAGTCAGTAATCTGGTTCACTCTTAACTGCCGGGGTGAGCCCTGAAGAAGGGCTTATGCCCGAAACGTCGATTCTCCTGTTCCCTGGATGCTGCCTGACCTGCTGCGCTTTTCCAGCAACACATTTCCCACTCTTAACTGCCTTCTGGCAATAAATAGTGGCTTAGTCAGCGATGTCCTCATTCTGTGAATGAATTAAACAAAAGACCACAATAGATGGTCTATTATGTGAGAGGAAAAATTGAAACATTTTTTAAGTAAACAGAGATTAGAAACTTTGGATCTAGAGGGACTTGGGTTCCATGTATACAAGGAGAAAGTGAGGACTGCAGATGCTGGAGATCAGAGCTGAAAATGTTGGAAAAGCGCAGCATGTCAGGCAGCATCCAAGGAGCAGGAGAATTGACGTTTCGGGCATGAGCCCTTCTTCAGGAATGAGGAAGGTGTGCCAAGCAGGCTAAGATAAAAGGTAGGGAGGAGGAACTTGGAGGAGAGGCGTTGGAAATGCGATAGGTGGAAGGAGGTAAAGGTGAGGGTGTTAGGCCGGAGTGGGGGTGGGGCGGAGAGGTCAGGAAGAAGATTGCAGGTTAGGAAGGTGGTGCTGAGTTCGAGGGCTGGGACTGAGACAAGGTGGGGGGAGGGGAAATGAGGAAACTGGAGAAATCTGAGTTCATCCCTTGTGGTTGGAGGGTTCCTAGGCGGAAGATGAGGTGCTCTTCCTCCAGCCGTCGTGTTGTCAAGGTCTGGCGATGGAGGAGTCCAAGGACCTGCATATCCTTGGTGGAGTGGGAGGGGGAGTTGAAGTGTTGAGCCACGGGGTGGTTGGGTTGGTTGGTCCGGATGTCCCAGAGGTGTTCTCTGGAACGTTCTGCAAGTAGGCGGCCTGTCTCCCCAATATAGAGGAGGCCACATTGGGTGCAGCGGATGCAGTAAATGATGTGTGTGGAGGTGCAGGTGAATTTGTGGCGGATATGGAAGGATCCCTTGGGGCCTTGGAGGGAAGTAAGGGGGGAGGTGTGGGTGCAAGTTTTGCATTTCTTGCGGTTGCAGGGGAAGGTGCTGGGAGTGGAGGTTGGGTTGGTGGGGGGTGTGGACCTGACGAGGGAGTCACGGAGGGAGTGGTCTTTTTGGAACGCTGATAGGGGAGGGAGGGAAATATACCCCTGGTGGTGGGGTCCGTTTGGAGGTGGCGGAAATGACGACGGATGATACGATGTCTAGGAAGAGGGAGAGGTCTAGGAAGGGGAGGGAGGAGTCTGAGACGGTCCAGGTAAATTTGAGGTCGGGGTGGAAGGTGTTGGTAAAGTGGATGAACTGTTCAACCTCCTCATGGGAGCACGAGGCAGCGCCGATATAGTCATCGATGTAGCGGAGGAAAAGGTGGGGGGTGGGGCCAGTGTAGCTGCGGAAGATGGACTGTTCCACATATTCTACGAAGAGGCAGGCATAGCTGGGGCCCATGCGGGTGCCCATGGCTACTCCTTTGGTTTGGAGGAAGTGGGAGGATTGGAAAGAGAAGTTGTTCAGAGTGAGGACCGGTTCAGTCAGTCGAAGGAGGGTGTCAGTGGAAGGGTATTGGTTGGTATGGAGGTTGGTGGGGTGGTAGGTGAGGACCAGTGGGGTTCTGTCCTGGTGGCGATTGGAGGGGCTCAAGGAGCGGGAAGTGGAGGATTGGAGGAGCGGGAAGTGGAGGAGATGCGGTGGAGAGCATCGTCGATCACGTCTGGGGGGAAATTGCGGTCTTTGAAGAAGGAGACCATCTGGGTTGTACGGTGTTGGAACTGGTCCTCCTGGGAGCAGATGCGGCGGAGACGAAGGAATTGGGAATATGGGATGGCGTTTTTACAGGGGGCAGGGTGGGAGGAGGTGTAGTCTCGGTAGCTGTGGGAGTTGGTCGGTTTATAGTAAATATCCGTGTTGATTCGGTCGCCCGAGATAGAAATGGAGAGGTCTAGGAAGGGGAGGGAGGAGTCTGAGACGGTCCAGGTAAATTTGAGGTCGGGGTGGAAGGTGTTGGTAAAGTGGATGAACTGTTCAACCTCCTCGTGGGAGCACGAGGCAGCGCCAATATAGTCATCGATGTAGCGGAGGAAAAGGTGGGGGGTGGGGCCAGTGTAGCTGCGGAAGATGGACTGTTCCACATATTCTACGAAGAGGCAGGCATAGCTGGGGCCCATGCGGGTGCCCATGGCTACTCCTTTGGTTTGGAGGAAGTGGGAGGATTGGAAAGAGAAGTTGTTCAGAGTGAGGACCGGTTCAGTCAGTCGAAGGAGGGTGTCAGTGGAAGGGTATTGGTTGGTATGGTGGGAAAGGAAGAAGCAGAGGGCTTTGAGTCCTTCGTGATGGGGGATGGAGGTGTACAGGGACTGGATGTCCATGGTGAAGATAAGGCGTTGGGGACCGGGGAAGTGAAAATCATGGAGGAGGTGGAAGGAGTGGGTGGTGTCCCGAACGTAGGTGGGGAGTTATTGGACTAAGGGAGACAGGACCGTGTCGAGGTATGCAGAGATAACTTCGGTGAGGCAGGAGCAGGCTGAGACAATGGGTCGGCCGGGGCAGTCAGGTTTGTGGATTTTGGGCAGGAGGTAGAAACGGCTAAACGCCAGCTAGCGGACACTTCCTCCTACTGCCCCCTTGACCATGACCCCACCTCCCACCACCAAACCATCATCACTCAGACCATCCATAACCTCATCACCTCAGGGGATCTCCCATCCACCACCTCCAACCTCATAGTCCCACAACTCCGCACCGCCCATTTCTACGTCGATTTTCCTGCTCCTTGGATGGTACCTGACCTGCTGTGCTTTTCCAGCACCTCTCTAATCCAGACTCAGGTTCCAGCGTCTGCAGTCCTCGTTTTTACCTTAGTCTTAAATAAACTTACTGGCAGAGAGCCTTCTCACTTGTATCCTTAATTGACTACTCTGACATCTCAGAGATCGTGATAGTGCAGTAAACCTCCAGCATTTCAAGATGTAGTTTTTGGTGGTTTATCGAGAGTGCTAGTTCATAAGGTGCCAGTTAAAACAAAGTTTGCTGTAAATAGTAATTGTGCAGTACAGAAATCTGGGCTGTGCATTCTATCATGAGAATCGACGTTTCGGGCATAAGCCCTTCTTTGACCTGCTGCGCTTTTCCAGCAACACATTTTCAGCTCTGATCTCCAGCATCTGCAGTCCTCACTTTCTCCTGTGCATTCTATCAACCTGAGTCTAAAAAGAGAGTAAGTCGTGGAATTTTGTGTAGTTTGATAAAACTTTTATGATGATTCCTGGAATAGTGGGATTTGATTTTCAGTGCACTACCCCAGGGTGACATGACAGGTTGAAGTCCTTGATTATTGATACTTAAGGATCTTTATCTTTCTGGGGCTGGGCAGATGACTGGTCTCTGTCGGTTCTCTGAGTACCAGTAGTCTGGGTTTTTTTTCTCAGCCAGTTGCAGAGCCGACACAGTGAGGTGCTCACCAGATTGTGAACCCATAATTTCCAGCCCTAATATTCCCACTGAGGTGTTAGTAACTGAGCTGGAGAAGAATGTAGGAAGCAGCCTTGTTGATGCTTTCACTGAGGCCTTGATGCTCTTCTCCTCAAAAGTCCATGAAGTGCTTCTAGGAGTGTGGGCTGTTTCTCTGCAGAAGTGGTTTAGATACTGGTTGTTGGATCAAATTTCTGCAGATAACTGCAAGACACAAGAGAGAAGGCATGTAGTTAGAAGTGGTGTGCAATGAACAAAACTGAAAATGGGATTAATGCGAGCATTGCAATAGAATGAAGAATGGTATTTACTCAGTTGACAGGACATTGATATCTCTGTATCCCTGCAGAGTAGTCCTAGTCTTCTCCTGCAAGGGCCAGGATTCTCTTCTCGTAGTGGGTGACGAGTCTAATGTCGGTCACACTTCCACCTTTACAGGCTTGCTCTGCCCTGTTATGTGAAGAGAGTCTTATGTATTGAGAGAAAAGGAAGATTTGAGTGGGGTGAACATGAGTGGATTGGTTGTTAATCTTTGTGGAAACCAGATGTTTTAAGGGGCTGAGGAGTCACTGCAGAAGACGTGTAGGTTTAGTGGTGTGGGAAGTTGGGGATGATGACAGCAGGTGAGGGAAGATGTTGCAGAGTATGAGCCTTGGTGTGAGATTTGTGCAGCAGCAGCGTGAGTGTGAGGTAGTAGAGAGAAGAGTGTGACACTTAACCTGGTGAAATGGAAAAGATCATACTTACAGCACTTTTGGCCATCCTTCCAGCCTGTAGATATGGGACAGACCTGGATGGCAACTTCAGACCAAACTGCAAGGGTCCTCTACCTGTACTCCAAGAGGTGGATAGTCCTCCTTTACATCATCCCCTCAACAAGGACCCCTTTGTCTCTGTCAGAGAATCACAATGCCATCTTCCCCTTTTTTGAAATCTTCCAGAAGCGTACTTGAGCAAGCAAGGCAGCTTCAGGATGCCAGTTCTCAACTGGGTTCACAGCAACTGTTTAAAGTTGGAACAGCCATATGGCATTTCAGCCTGTGGATATCCACCAAATAGTAAGCTGTTCTGGTAATGGCATGCAAGGTTGGGCCCCGAATTGAATATGACAAATGCTGCAGGGGTAGGATAGGAAGTTTGTGAGGCACATTTGATAAGACTTTGCATGAAGAACGTGCTAGGCCTTTTTCATTGGAGGGAAAGAACCTTACAAAAAACTTGATGTAATTTGAATTTAGCCAAAATAAAATCTTAAGATGCAACCCAAATAGTTTACTATCCTATGCAAAGGAATTGGTGTACAAGCATAAAGATGTTATACTGAAATTGTATAAGGCCTTCAGATCAAATCAGGAGTTTTTTTTTCTTTCCTTCAGGGAATGTGATCATTTGTTGCTCATTTCTAATTGGTCTTGAGAAGGTTGTGGTTGTGAACTGCCTCTTGAACTGCAGTACTATTAGGAACGGGATTCCAAGTTTTTGACAGTGTCAGTTAAGTAATGGTAAATCAGTTCCATATCATGACTGGAAGCTTAGAATTGGGGACGTTCCAATGCAATAATTATAGTTGGTAAGGTAGAGAACAGTGGTACACAATTTTTACAGTATCGAGGCACACTTTAGTGAGACAAACAATTCACAGCATACCCATTTTTTTCAGCTGTATTGGTTATTCATAAATGCCACATTTACTTTCGGTTACTATGGTTACAGCTTTGATGGAGAGATTTGCAACATAGTGCATGTAACAAGCTAAAGAAGGATCAAAAACATTAACAGCACAAGATACATTTTCAAATTCTTCTTGACACAACTATTTGTAACTATTCTCACAAGATAACCATCACATCGTGGTGAGTAATGCTAAATTTTGATGCTTGGCTCCCATTTCTGCATACAAGATAGTGAACAAGCGTGATTTCAATAGTCATGATTTTAAATCATTCACAATTTTCATGACTTGTTTCTAATATTGCAGCTAACTCTGATGGCTTCATTTTGGCTACAAGAGCTTCACGCTGGAGGGTGCATTGGATGATCTGAATGTCAGACCTTTACTCTTCCATCTTACATGACAAATTCTTTGATTTTCCCTGTCATGATGATGGCTTCAACACATGGCCCAGATAGGTTTATTTTCCCCCAAGTAGGTATCTGTAACCTGAAATATTTCTTCAGCAGTTGCATGGCTTGGTAGCTCCTTACAAAAGAAATAAATTCTCCTGAATGGAGTTCCCATTAACATACTGAATGTTAGCCAGCAGTTGATAGTGACCGTTTATTATCAATGGACCCTGAACCTGAAAAGAAAAATTAGTTTCTAGCAATTAACTGCTGTTGCAGCACCTCCTCAATATCAATTGACGTGTCATCAATTTGCCAATTAAGAGAATAGAATTTTGTTGATCTCTTTTGCAGCATCAATTCTTGACATCTGTTATGGACCTGACCAGATCCCCTCAAAATATTTTAAGAAGGTTGCCTGGACCCTAACGTTTTCTTAATTTTAAAGTTTGATGTGATGCGACTCGTCAAACAACTTGACATTAAGCAAAACACAATGTATTTAAAGACTATAATGAAAATACAAACAAAAAACGGGAAATTTAGATTAATTTAACTGTTGGGAAACTTAACCGAATAATAGATACAGTACCTATTACTAATTAACTGTTTCAATATAGTATCATCCCGTTAACACACCCCTTGGCAAAAAGGTAAATTCAGACAGATTCTTACATGCAGTTCTCCAATCTAGGAGGAAACAACTTCAAGAGATTTCAGAGCAATCAGCAGTAGGAATCATTCACTAAAGCTACCAACTCTTCTAGTATTCCAAATAGTTTATGACTACTAAAGCTAAAAAAAACCTAGAAAGCCTGGTCTATGAGAACTGGCCACTCCCATTCAAGCTGCTTCCATTGTTCCAACTTTTAAAAAATTACCCAAAGGTCGATTAAGTTGTTTACTTAGGCCATCTCCAGTAGCTAGTTCAGCGCCTCTACCGTTACAGACTCTCTTAAAAAAAAACCAAGACAAAATAACCTTTTTAAAGCGACAGCATTGTCACTCACCACATTTACATTTTGTTTACATGCAAGTATGATTAAGGTATTGGTAATGATCAGGATTTTGTTTGTTTTTGTTACAAGCTCAGCCACCAGGTAACTAGACTCTTGAGCTTTATCCAGTTCCTGCACACACTCTGCCAGGCATTGGTTATGCTTGATGTTTTGTTCTCTCAAGATCTGAATGTATTTGTTCGCAACAGATGGATATTTCATCTCATAGACTATCTAGAGTGCAGGCAGAAGCCATTGAGTCTGCATCAATCTTCCGAAGAGCATCCTACTCAGGCTCTGCCCTCTATCCTATCCCCCCATTACCATGGCCAATCCACCTAATCTGCACATCTTTGGACAGTGAAACTAAACTGGAGCACCCAGCGGAAACCCATGCAGACATAGGGAGAATGTGGAAACTCCACCTAGACTGGAATCAAAACTGGGTCCCTGGTGCAATGAGGCAGCAGTGCTAACCACTATGCCACATATGCAAATGTTATCTTAATTTACTTCATACCATTGCAATGTTGGCCAACTCCTGTCTGCAAATGAGATATTCAGATGAGGGGTAAGTGGCATCTCCTGTTCACGAAAATCCAAAAGCCTTATGGTTCTCACTGTGCTGCCTCTGAACAGTTGTTGCTTTTCCCATTGGGTTCAGACTTTGTGTCGACTGAATCAGCAGAAAAATTGATATGTTTTATCAAGAAACATATTAATTGTTTCTTTGAATTGATTTTAAGACTTAGATCAGTGGCTTACCTAAGAACATTACAAAAATATGCACCTTAAAATCTGTGTTAAAGTCGAAACATGTCCAGGTAGACTGGCCAGTTCAATGGTTGTTCAACAATCATGCACCTCTTAATTCCATGTATGCAGGTTCTTCGCATCTTGGAGATTTTATCCTCAATCACTGCACATGCGAATGTTTGGGCTTGCGCATCTGCAAGCAGTCTGCACAACAAGCAGATTTCCCAACGTTAACCGAATCTCTATCAGAAGTCGCCACAAAGCAGTGCTACTTCCTGAGAACTTTGCAGCAAACTTCTCATAGCCCTCAATTGATCTAAAGTGCTGATGAAAAAAATTTAGATGTTGCAAAAGTGCATCTTTTATATGTAAAACATTGCTGTCACTGTGCGCTGAGGTGGTTGGAGTGAAGTTTAAATAATAGGGTTGCACTGCTGATCACATGGGCTGCTCTGTCCTGGATGGTATTGAGCTACTTGAGTGTCATTGGGGTTGAACTTAAACAAGCAAATGGAGAGTATTCCAAGACACTCCTGATTTATTCCTTGGACATAGTAGATTTGCTTTGGAAAATTGGGGGGAATTACTCGTAATTGAATTGTCACTTCTAAACTTTGTTTCAATTTATTCATAAAATGTGGGCATCCCTTGTTAGGCTTGCATTTAGGGGTCCATCACTAACTGACTAGAGGATAGTTAAGAGTTAACTTTTCTTGTGATTCTGAAGTCACAATTAGGCTAGACTAAGTAAGAATGGCCAGATTTCTCTCTCTAAAGAGCATTAGTGAATCAGATGTGAATTAACAACAATCAGCTTGTTTACATAATTGCAAATAGACTAGATTTTTAGTGATTTCAAATTTCCTCAATCTGTTATGGTCCAATTTAAGTCTATATGCATCAGAATATTAGCCTGAGTTTCCTGAATAAATTGTCCAGCGACATCACCACTACACCACCACTTCCCCCATTCCTATATTGAGAGTAGTTAAGTCAGAGAATGGCAGATTTTAAATACTAAGGGATATTGGAGTATTGCTGAAAAGTGTGTAAGTAGGAGGTCAACCATAACTAAAACATTGATGAAAAGAGATTAAAAGTTGAAGCTTTTTGTATTCCACTTGTCAGAACCAGGACACAAAAAACAGCCTTGAGAAAGGAAACATGTTTTATACTGCTAAGAATGGTTAATCTTAATTCTCAGACCAAGCAGGTATCTTTTGATTGGACAGGGCTTTGCAATGGTGATGCTGTTCAGTTTACCTGTCTGCATGATCCCTTGTTTTGAAAAGAATGCAACATACATCAACATTGATCATTTTGCAATGGGATTCCTTTTAGGCCCAGCTCTATCAAATATTTATCAACTATAACCTCATTGAGTGAAGGGATCTACTTCTCTTAATTACATTCTTTTATTTTATCTAAGTGTTTTGTAGATGCTATTTGAAAAAGGAATATTTAATTGGATTAATCTATTGCTCTCTGATCATGTGCAGCTATGATATTTGGACTTGGTACAATAGGCCTGGCCGTGATAGTCTCTTTCTTACAAGGAAATATAATGCAGGTAAACATGTTTGAAACATTTATCAAATAATGTTTATGGAGTTATGAAGGTACATTTTAACAATGTAGATATGTTTCATTTTACTTAGCTAAGATTATAGCAAGTGTGATTCTGAATGTAAAAGTTTACTTTTCTTTGCCATTCTTCTCAGGCTGCACTAAGTGTTGCAGGAATAATTCAAGGACCAATACTGGGTGTGTTCACTTTAGCAGCATTGTTTCCAAAGAGCAATGGCAAGGTATGGTTATGTATTCAAAAATCCATGGAGAGACTTGTCTAAATTGGTAGTGTTTTGATATTGAAAACAGTGAAAAGCATGGCACTAGGGTCTACAAATGTGTTATGTGTGCGAACCATTGTAAGACCAAAAGATAAAAGAGCATGAATTAAGCCATTCAGCCCATCAAATCTGCTCCATCATTAAATATGGCTGATATGTTTCTCAACCTCATTTTCCTGCCTTTTCCCCGTAACCCTTGACCCCTCTTTTAGCCTTTCATCAGGGCCAGCAAAACAGTAGGTCAGCTAAATTTGTAAGGATTGGTTTGCAGATATTATTCAGAAATATTAGCTAGCAATACAGTAAGCAGGGTACTCTGAAATAGTTCTATTTTCCTAATGTTAAAGCTAAACAAACAAAACATGTAATGTCCAAAAGTCTGATGTTTAGGAAAGGGCAGATCTACCAGACATGGACTTTTGCAGACATTTAAAGTGGAACCTGGTTTTGTATGAATGCTATCCTGTCTAAAATGATCAGATGTTATACTTCACTTCAATAACATTTTTGTGTTGAATACACTGCTATATAATGTAGTTGAAACAGGTGTCAGAAGAGGCAACAAGGTGAGTCTCCAGGGCTGAAATAAAAAAGCATGTTTGTGAGCTGCCACTGAGCAAGAAAGAAAACAAAGATCACAGTGACAACACTATTTAAGAGAAAATCGCTGCAATCCTTCCGGCTGCAATAGCTATGGATTTGTTGAGGAAACCAGAAGAATTACAAGCACTTTACCACTGCAGGGAAGAGACTTTCAAAATACATTCCACCCAAATCTCTTTGAATAGCAGAAAAAAACACAGCAGAAACTTTATAAGCTTTGAAGGCTTATTTTGAGCCCAAAGGTGAATGTAATGTATGAAGAGTACCTATTCAAAACTAGGGAACAGATTAAAAAGTGTGCATTGATCAGTATGGATTATTAGTACTAAGGATCAATATATTATGCCATTAACTCAGCATGTATAAATTTATGCAATTAAAAGAAGAGCTAATTAGAGGCAGGACTATATTCGGACTAAGGAATCCAAATGTGAAGCCATACCAACTGAGAGGAGACAATTTACATTCAGGAGAAGAATTGACATGTACATAAGTGCTGAGGTTGTTAATCTACAGATCCAGTGAATTCACTGCCATGTCTTGCATTATCCTGACAGATGCTCCAGGCATGTGGGGCAGAACAACTACAGATAAGGGACAGGATGCAAACACTACTCTGAAAGGTTAGATTGCATGGAGTCAAGGGTGAGCTAGCAAATTGGATACACAATTGGCTTGATGATAGGAAGCAGAGGGTAATAGTTGAAGGATGCTTCTTAGACTGGAGACCTCAGGGGTGTGCCTCACGGGTCGGTGCTGTTTGTTATCCATATCAATAATTTGGACAAAAATGTGAGGAAGGCTATCAGAAATTGCAGCAGGACATTGACCAGCTAGGGAAGTGGGCCGAGAAATGTAAAATAGATTTTACTATAGATAAGTGTGAAGTGTTGTATTTTGGAAAATCAAATCGAGGAAGTTTCATGGTGAATGGCAGGGCCTTAAGGAGTTTAGTGGACAGAGGGACCTTGAAGTTCAGAAGCATGGTTCTCCGAAAGTGAAGTCACAGGTAGACAGGGCACTGAAGAAGGCTTTTGGCACACTGGTCTTCATCAGTCAGGGTATTGAGTATAGAAGTTGGGAAGTTGTGTTGCAGTTGTGTTGTACAGGACATTGATGAGGCCGCACATGGAGTATTGTGTTCAGTTTTCGTCACCTTGCTATGGGAAGGATATTATTAAAGTGGAAAGAGTACAGAAGACGTTTACAAGGATATTTCCAAGACTCAATGGTCTGAATTTTAGGGTGAGGTTGGACAAGCTAGGACTTTTTCCTTTAGAGTGTAGGAGACTGAGGGGAGATCTTAAAAGAAGTATGTAAGATCATGAGAGGCATGAAGAGGGTGAATGCATTCAGTCTTTTTTCCCCAGAATTGGGGAATTGAGGACAAGAGGGCATCAGTTTAAAGTGAGGGAAAGAATAAAAGAATACCTGAAGGTCAATGTTTTTATACAGGGTGGTACACATGTGGAATGAGCTACCAGCGGAAGTGATTGAGGCATGTATGTTAACAACATGTAAAAGGCGTTTGGACAAATACATGAATAGGAAAAATTTAGAAAGATATGGGCCAAGTGTTGGGAAATGGGATTATTGTGCTTGGACATTTTGGTCAGCATGGACCAGTCTGGGCCGAAGGGCCTATTTCCATGCTGTAGAGCTCTATGACAGTCTGACTCTAAGACATTATACAGAAGAGGAGGCATATCCAGCATGAGGAGATCACCATTCTCACTGCAAAAGAGCTGAATCATTTTTCATAAAGCACATTATTAAAATGAAGCAGGCGGTACAGATGGCCACTGGAAAGGTAGTGGTTGAAGATTCTGATAGATCACTACACATCTCACACAGATTAGTTCAGCCAAGTCAAAGGTGAGACATGGCAAAGTTTGTGATTGTGTTAAAATGCGACTGCAGAAGGAAAATATCAGGTCAACCTAAAATTGATAGCTACTCGTGCTTCATGTTATATCATGACCTTCACAGACTTGTACAAAGTAGCTCAAGATGTTGATTCAAAGATGAAGCCCTCGAATATGTGACGATACTGTCACTTTAAAAAGGTTATTTTGTCCTTGGTTTTCATCAAGAGAGGTCGTAAAGAGATGCTGAAATGTCTACTTTAACAATGACAGGGAAGTGGCCAGTTCTCCCAGTACAGGTTTTTCTAGTTTGATTTAGTTGTACCAGAGAACCTGCTGCAGTCCAGAGAAAGGTTCCAAGCTTCAGCAGATGAATCTTGACTGACTTTTCTCTCTGAAATCTCTCCTGCTGTAAGAACCTGTATTTGAATTTACCTTTTGCCAAAGGGTGTATTTATGGAATGTTACAGGAATTGGAACAGCTCTTTAGTTAAGTTGCGGTGTTGGGTCAGTTAAGTTTTCCAATATTAAGATATTCTAAATTCCCTTTTCTTTTGTTTGTGTTTCAACCGTAGTGTTTAAACAAATTCTGTTTGCTTAAAGCCAGGTGGTTTGACCAGCTGCATCACACCTGGAATATTCACTTCACATCTGCCTTTAAAATAAGAAAACTTAGGGTCCAGGCTATTTTATTAAAATGTTTTGAGGGGGTCTGGCCTGGTCCATAACAAATACTGTACAAAGCTAAGACTATATGATAGTTTCATACTTATGCTGAGAGGATAGATTATTTTGTGATCCCATTACAATAAATTGAAAAAGAATCTGGCGTTCCAAGTCGTAGACAACAAAGAAATACAACTACAATCTGAAGCAAGTCAAAAGATTTGGGTGGTAACCCTCAATATGTTAAGAGATTTGCAATGTGCCACAGCTTACTGGACCATTGCACCGTGCATGAATACAAATTTGTGTTCACAGAATTAAGATGTCTTCTAGTAGAATGTCATATCAAAGTAGATGGGAATGCAAGTCCAATTCAGCATCTGCTGAGTGAAGTTCCAGCTACCCTCAAAGGAGAACCTGGAAGACAAGACAGAAGAGCTGGAAAAGAGTTGAGTAATCAAGAAAGTGACAACTCCTACAGAACAGATTTTCCACATAGTAGCAGTGAAATCTGCAAATTATTTTTATTCACCGTGGGACATGGGTGTCTGTGGCTGGCCAGCGTTTATTGCACATATTGTCCATTAGTTGCCTTGGAGAAGATGGTGATGAGCTGCCTTATTGAACCACTGCAGTCCACATTGTGCACATTTGTTGATGTCTGCTTTGTTCCACAAATCTAGACAACACAAGTTTTCTGTACAACAGCAGTAGCTTTATTATCAGACAGCCGGCAACAGATTCAAAGTGTCTCTAAAGTAGCCGTGTGTCTACTTGTAGTGACACTTCTTCACGAATCTCTGCCTTACACATAGAGACGGTGTATTTTATAGAAATTAAATAAAGGTATATCAGTCACATGGGCGATTGTCATCATATAGTTTAAAGTAGGTAATTATGAATTTACAAAGTGCGATGAATTTCGATGTCCTATGATAACGTGTGAATGGATTTCTTCTTCATGATTATGTGTTGATGGGAAGAAATTAAGGCAGAAGGGTTCACATACCTATGCTAATATGGAGGAGAAGTAAGACAATGGGAGCGGGAGGCAGTTTAACAGGGTTGTGGCCAAGGCTATCTGGAAAGGGCAAATTCCTCTGTCTGAGGCTACGGGGGAATCCACATGTGTGGCTCCACTAGGCTCTATTTCTGAGATACAGTTAGCCTTCCCCCTACTGAGGTGTTCTGTCTGTATTGTAAGAGTATTGGTTTTCAATTGATACTGCAGTAAGTCCTTTGGCAGTGGAATGTTTAACCCTTGAGTCCCCAATGTGTCCTGAAACAGAAGCAAAGCATGGAACTGACCCCTCTGTGGCATTTTAATTTCCTCACATTGACCCACAATGCCACTAGAGAGGGAATTCCATGATTTTGACCCAGTGGCAGTGAATGAATGACAATATATTTCCAAGGCAAGATGGTAAGTGGCTTGGAGGGGAACTTGCAGGTGGTGGTGATCCCCTGTATCTGTTGCCCTTGTTCTTCTAGATGAAAGTGTTTGTCGGTTTGGAAGGTGCTGTTGAAGGATCTTTAGTGAATTTTTGTAGTACATGTTGTAGACAGTTGAAGTAGTGTCTATTCAGTAATGGAGGGAGTGGATGCTTGTAGATGTGGTGCCAATCAAGTGGCTGCTTTGTCCTGGGTGGTACCAGACTTCTTGATTTGAGTGTTGTTGGAGCTGCACCCATCCAGGCAAGTGGAGAGTATTCCATCACACTCCTGACTTGTGCCTTGCAAGTGATGGACAGGTTTTGGGAGTCAGGAGGTGAGTTACTTGCAACAGTATTGCTAACCTTGAACCTGCTGTTATAGCCATTGTATTTCTATAGTGAGCCCAGTTGGGTTCTAGTCAATAGTGGTGGATTCAGTGATGGTAACACCTTTGAATATCAAGAGGTGGTGGTTATATTGTCTCTTTTTGGAGATGGTCATTGCCTGGCATTTGTGGCATGAATGTTACTTGCTGCTTGTCACCCGAAGTCTAGATATTACCAGACCTTGTTGATTTGAACATGGACTGCTTTAGTATCTAAGGTATCATGATTGAATGGTGCTGAACTTAGTACATCAGCCAACATCCTCACTTCTGACTTTTGATGGAGTGAAGGTAATTGAAGAAGAGGTTGAAGATAGTTTGGCTTAGGTTGCTACCCTAAAGATCTGTGCAGAGATGTCCTGGAACTGAGATGACTAACCTCCAGCAACAACAACTATCTTCATATGTGCTAGGTATGACTCCAGCCAGCAAAGAGTTTTCCCCGATTCCCACTGATTCCAGTTTTGCTAGTGTTCCTTGATGCTACACTTGGTCGAATGCTGTCTTGATGTCAAGGGCTGTCACACTCACCTCATCTCTAGTGTTGTACACTTTGTTCATGTTTGAATCCATGCTATAATGAGGTCAGGAGTTCAATGGCCCTGATGGAACCCAAACTGGACATCATGAGCAGGTTATTGCTGAGCAGATGTTGCTTGATAGCATTACTCGTGATACCTTCCATCACTTTACTCATTATTGAGAGTAGGCTGATGGGATGATAATTGGCCAGGTTGGATTTGTCCTGCTTTTTGTGCATTGGACGTACCTGGGCAATTTTCCACATTGTCAGGCAGATGCCAGCATGGTAACTGTAATGGAAAAGCTTGTCTAGGGGCACAGCAAGTTCTGGAGCACAAGTCTTCAGTTCTAATGTTGGAATGTTGCCAGGGCCCATGACCTTTGCAGTATCTCGTGTCTCCAACCATTTTTTGATATCATATGGAGTGAATTGAATTGGGTGTAGATTGGTATCAGTGATGCTGGGGACCACTGGAGGAGACTGAGATGGGTCATCACTCGACATTTTTGATTGAAGATTATTGCTAACGCTTCAGCCTTATCATTTGCACTGATGTGTAGGGCTCTTTCATCATTGAAGATGCAGATATTTATGTAATACAGTATGTTGTTTAATTGTCTACCACTGTTCATGACTGGAAGTGGCAGGACTGCAGTGCTTAGATCTGATCTGTTGGTTGCGGGATCGCTTAGCTGTTTCTGTCACTTGCTGCTTATGCTGTTTGGCATACACATTTACTGGCTTCACCAGATTGACACCTCATTTTTAGGTATTGTTCTTGGCATGCCCTACTGTACTCCATTGAATTAGGCTTGATCCCTGCCTTAATCATAATGGTTGTTTACGGATTATCTCAGACCATGAGGTTGCCCGTTGTGTTGGAAGACAATTTTGCTGATTTAATGGCCCACAACACCTCATGAATATCCAGTCTTGAGTTGCTGTGTTCAAAGTTGCTCCATTTAGCATGTTGATACTGTCACTGCACAATGGAGGATATTGTCAGTGTGAAGGCAGGACTTTGTCCTCACAAGGACTGTGAGGTAGTCACTCTTATTGATACTGTCATGGACAGACACATCTGCAGCTGTCAGATTAGTAAGGATGAGGTCAAGTATGTTTTTCCCACTTGTTGGTTCCCTAAACACCTGCTGCAGACCCAGTCTAGAAGCTCTGTCCTTTAGGACACAACCAGTTTGATCAGTAGTTCTGGTTACAGAGTTACAGATTGAAATTTGATTACAGAAATATCATCTGGATGTGGGGAAGCAGTTGCATATTGCAAACTTACTGCTCAGAGCAGCCCTCCTGATTTAAAAAAAAAGTGGAGGATGCTGTAACAGAGTGTGAAACCTGCCAGATTCAACATGAAGCAGTAGCAGGTAATGTTCTGGAAGCAGAGAAACTGAGTAAAATAGACAAATACTTTACTCAAATCAAACAAGCTATCCAACAAGATGCAAGTCTCCAACTGTTGCAAGAAATTGAGGTAAAGGAATGATCAGAGAACATCAAGAGCACATCTGTTGCTATAAAGAAAATATTGAGAATTTGGAAACAAATTTACAACCCAAAATGCCATATTGTACAAAGAAAATTAGCGTAATTATCCTGACGGAATTAAAAGGAAAGATGTAAGGGTAAATTCATGCAAGCTACCAAGGAATTGAGTCAATTTTGAGAAAAGGAGAGATAGGCTATACTGGCCAAACATGAACAGTCAAGGAGCATGTCAGCCAGTTCAGAGTTTATAATAAGTACCAAAGTAGCAACCTAGAGTGCCGCTGGTGTTGCTGTTGATGATGATGGTGTTCCATAAATGAAGCTAGGACTATATCACTTCACTATATCACCGGAACTGATTATCTTTTCAAAGTAGATTACTATTCTCACTATTGGGCGATGGGACAGTTGACTTCAGTGGCTGCTGCTGAGATCGTTAATTGTCCAGCTGTATGACATTCCTGATATTGTCACAAGCAACAGTGACTCTCATTGCACAAGTGAAAAAGTCAGTTGTTCATGAAAGATCGATAAATTCAATACCAAAAGTGATCCCCACTCAAACGTAAAGGCCAAAATTGCCAAAGGAATCATAAAGAAATTGAAGAAATCCTTTTTAAGTGCAGAAGCATATCTACTGAATGCATGTAAAAAAGTGCAACACAAAAGGTTAATGTCACACTTTACAGAAACTACTCTTCCAATAACAAAAGCAATGACTAAAGCTAGAAGTAGTAACAGGTGCGAATGAAAACAACCAAGGTTAAATGTCAGAAGGCCAAACTTCATTTTGACAAGATTGCTAAACCATTATATTGGAAAGCCAATCAGGGTACAAATATTTAACCTTCTCAATAAAAGCCAGCCCAAGTGGCAAGTCTAGACCTGTGTGGAGTGGCTGTCACCTCAGCCATGTGTGGTAGAAGTGAACAACTAGAAATATTGTGACTAATGCGGGCAAACATGCTCAACTGCAGAAGGTGTTCCTCAACTGCCAGCAGCTGGTCAGGAAGGAGTGTTGCATCATTTGTACAGAACACATAACAAATATCAGATGCAGAGGTTCACGGCAACCAATAATAAAAATAAAACGACACTATCTGCAACAACAAATGACATAGGAATGACATGCTTGAGATTCACCACCCAGACGAATATTCAAGAACACCAACAATAATATGTAGTTGGAGCATTAAAAGACCAGCATGATTTTAGGGCTATGTATGCAATGCATTTACAGAGACTGATGGAAATAGTGAACTGTGAAGGCATGACATCAATAATCATATATGGTTGGTAACTTAGATAACTAAAAATATTTAGATTCAAATGTTTTAATCTGCCATAGTCACGTAACTTCTACTATGAAGCACACATCTGAGATATCACTTAAATAAAGACACTGCTATGTTGTGCACTCTAAATACCTTTTCCCTTTATTGTTTTCTCTTTTCAGTTATCCAAAGAAGTGAGGCTAATTTTTAGGCTTATCTGAACAAAAAAGGCCTTGAGATCAGATTCTAACACAATACCAACATTTAAAAATTTCATGCCTTCTGAAAAAAAATTTTGCTTTGCTGTTCTTACTACCAATATCCTTATACTTCCTTACATTATATTCCATCAGCTAACTTGTTGTCCTCACGTTTAACCTGGCTTTTGTAGCCTCTTTGTGTTCTCATAGGTTACATTCTAGCTTTCTTCAGCAAACTTAAATATATTACTTTATGTCGTTTCATTAATATATTCTGTAAATAGATATGGCTCCAGCACTAATTACCTTGAGGCAGCCCAGATGATGCAGATACCAATTTAAAAATTCCATGTTTATTCCTTTTCACTGCTTCCTGTCCATTAACCAATCCTTTATTCACGCTAGTATATTATCTTCAACTCCATAGGCTTTTATCCTGCATATTAGTCTTGTATGTTGTAGCTTGTTGAATAGTTTTTCGACATCCAAATATACCACACCTACAATCCCCCACTCCATTTTATTTATGCCAGTATTTACATTCACAAAAACATTAAGGCATTTGTCAAGCTCATTTTTCATTTTATAAAGTCATGTGAACTCTTTGATCACACTATGGTTTTCTAAGTACATCATTAAGGCTTCCTTAATAAGAGATTCCAATATTTGCATGATGACTAATGCCACACTAACTGGCTTGTAATTCTCTGTTTTCTGTCTCCCTTCTTTCCTGAAGGTTGATATTACATTTGCTATCTTCTAATTAGTTGGCACTATTCTAGAATTTAGGGAATTCTGCAAAATAATAACCATTGTATCCACTATCACTGTAGATAACTCTTTTAAAACAGTGAGTTGTAGTCCATCAGGTCCTGGGTACAGGATGTTCTGTTATAATGCACATTTCGTTAACGCGAATTCACTGTAATGCGATTGATGAATTGAGGATGCTGTTTCTCCAGTGCAAAAGTTAAGAATATGAGTTGGCTGTAACACGATTACACGCCAACACTTTAAAAACTGTTTGTAAAGCACAATTTTTCTGTTATGTGGGATTGCAAAGAATGCAATCATCATGTTGTAGAAGAACTGACTGTTGCTTTTTAGTTCAATAGTATTCTCCAAATACTTTTCTCAACTAAGTTTAATTGCTTTTAGTTTCTTTCTTCTATTAGCTCTTTGATTACCCTGTGAAAGATTCCATTAAAAATGGAGAATATGGAAGGGCCTGCCTCATTTAAGTGTGATACCCAGGAAGAGGTTAGAGAATTAAAAATCTTGGTCTAACTTGGATAACTATGAAACTGATCTCCCAACTCATCACTGACCATATGGACCCAATTTAAACTCATTGCTAGTGGGTCGGTTAAATTAATTAAAATCATCTTGTTTTCACTTCTGTTTGCAATGCAATGTGTCATACAAGCATTAATTATTTTCTTATTTTGTCTGTGCCAGGGTGCATTTTTAGGCTTGTTTGTTGGATTGGCCCTTTCCATGTGGATAGGAATTGCTGCTCAAATCTATCCACCCACTGATAAATTTACAAAGGTACTTCCAACATCAATATCAGGCTGTCTGCCATTAAATTCCACCATCTCCACACCGACGAATGTAACATCACTGCTAACCTATGTAACATCTTTAAGAGAGGAGAAAAGGTAATTTTGCTAGCATTGAACTGAGTCATTAAAATGTCACCTGTAATTTTACAATTGTTCGTATTACAATAAACCATCCTGACTTGGGTAGCTATTCTAATGATATTACAAATCAGTGCTTCATAACTGGACAATTTAGCAGAAACAACTGATAAATTTCCTCAAATCTCAATTGTTTGCAGCACATGTTAATTACAACGATACGAGAGTTTAATGAATCAAATTTGAATACAGGTTGCATAAGTTTGTATTTCCTTCAGTTCAGAGGTTGAGGGGTGATCTAAATGGTGTCTTTAAGATGTTAAATGGTTTCATAGGATAGACGCAGAGAAGTACATTGGTGCAATCAAGGATGTATTAAAATCAGAGCAGACACATGTAGGACTGACATCAGGAAGTACTTTACCACACAAACAGTTGTGGAAATCTGAAACCCTCTTCCCCAAATGGGGAAGTTGTAATTTCGAAAACCAAAATTGATAGTTTTTGTTTTCTGAGAACACAATAAATAGGAGTAGAATAAGACCATATGGTGTATTGAGACAGCCCGACTTCAACTCCACTTTTCCAACTGCTCCGTTATTTTTTTACCATAAGGGAAACGGAACAAATGAGTTTAGGTGAAGTTCAACCATGATCTAATAAAATGGTGGAACAGAATCAAGGGCTGAATAGCTTCCTCACATTCTGATATTCATTTGGTAGAAATGGAATTTTAAAAATGCACAAAATTATTTACTTTCTATAAACTTTTCCCCTATCCCTGGCTACTCTCTGAGACAGAACCAGATTCACAACCTTGCCATAGCATTTGACGTTGAACTGAGCTTCTGCCCTGATAGTCATGAAATCATTAAACCTATTTTCTCCTCTGTAACACCTCTGACTGAAGCTCTTTCCAGCTTATCTATGGTGGAAACGTAACAAAGAAAATTGATGAGGGCAGGACGGTAGACATGATCTATATGGATTTCAATAAGGTGTTTGACAAGGTTCCTCATGGTAAACTGGTTAGCAAGGTTAGATAACGTGGAATACAGGGAGAACGAGTCATTTTGATACAGAACTGGCTCAAAGGTAGAAGGCAGTGGGTGGTGGTAAAGGGTTGCTTTTCAGACTGGAGGCTTATGACCAGCGATGTGCCACAAGGATTGGTGCTGGGTCCACTGCTTTTCATAATTTATATAAATGATTTGGATGTTAACATAATAAGTATGGTTTGTAAGTTTGCAAATTTCACCAAAATTTGAGGTGTAGTGGAATGCAAAGAAGATTACCTCAGAGTGTAACAGGATTTTGATCAGATGGACCAATGGGCCGAGGAGTGGCAGATGGAGTTTAATTTAGATAAATGTGAGATGCTGCATTTTGGAAAGGCAAATCAAGGCAGGACTTGTACACTTAATGGTAAGGTTTCTGGGAGTATTGCTGAACAAAGAGACCTTGGAGTGCAAGTTCATAGTTCTTTGGAAGTGGAGTTTCAGGTAGATAGGATAGTGAAGAAGGCATTTGGTATGCTTGCCTTTAATGGTCAGAGCATTGAATGTCGGAGTTGGGACGTCATGTTGCGGCTGTACAGGACATTGGTTAGGCCAGTTTTAGAATGCTACATGCAATTCTGGTCTCCCTCTTATAGGAAGGATGTTGTGAAAATTGAAAATGTTGAGAAAAGATTTACAAGGGTGTTGTCAGGGTTGGAGGGTTTGAGCTATAGGGAGAGGCTGAATAGGCTGGGGCTATTTTCCCTGGATCGTTGGATGCTGAGGGGTGACCTTACAGAGGTTTATAAAATCATGAGGGGCATGGATAGGGTGAATAGCCAAGGTTTTTTCCCCAGGGTGGCAGAGTGCAAAACTAGAGGGCATAGGATTAAGGTGAGAGGGAAATGATTTAAAAGGGACCTAAGGGGCAATTTTTTCACACAGAGAGTGGTGCATGTATGGAACAAACTGTCAGAGGAAGTGGTGGAGGCTGGTACAATTAAAACATTTAAAAGGCATCTGAATGGGTATATGAATAAGAAGTGTTTGGAGGGATATGGGCCAAATGCTGGCAAATGGGACTACATTAATTAGGATATCTGGTTGGCATGGATGAGTTGGACTGAAGGGTCTGTTTCCTTGCTGTACAACTCTATGACTCTGATTCACTTATTCATGCTTTCTTCACTTCTTGATTTGGCTATTCCAATACATATTTGACTGGTCTTCCATATTTTCTTATCTGTAAACTCAAGGTCATCCAAAACTCTGCTGTCCATGTCTTAACTCACAGAAAGTCCTATTTCCATATTTTCCTTGTGGTAACTGTCCTATGTAGGCATCCAGGCAAGCAAAGTCTCGATTTTAAAATTCTGATCCTTGACTTAAAGTTCTTCTTTGAAGACAATCCTCCATATCTATGTAATCCCTTCTTATATCACAAGCCTCTGAGATATGTGTTCTTCTACTTCAGGTCCTTTTTTTGGAATCTCAAATTTCAATTGCTCCAATAGTGCTGGTCGTGCTTTTAGCTTCCGAGACCTAAAACTCCAAGAATATTCTGTTTCCACATCTTTGCTTCTTTACCTCACTTTCCTCCTTTAAGAAGAAAGTGAGGTAAAGCAATAGCACTTAAAAATGCAATGAAGCAACATTTGCTAAATAATAGTCTGTTTGCAGACATTCTTCTTGAGTTCCACTAGAGATACTTGGTGCCTGACGTCATTCTAGTCTTGATTCAAACATTGACAAAAGAACTGAACACTAGAGTTGAGGTGAGAGGGACTGCCCTTGACATCAAGGCCGCATTTGACTGAGTACATCATCAAGGAGTCTGAAGAAAATTCACTACTGGTTAGGATCATGCTTAGCACAAAGAAAGTGTTTGTGATTGTTGGAGATCAGTTATCTCATTTCGAGAATACCTGCAGAAACTCCTCAAGATAGTGTCCTAGGTCCAACCATTTCCAGTTGTTTCATCAATGACTTTGCAGTCATCATAAGTGGGGATTTACAGTGATGATTGCACAATGTTCAGCACCATTTGTAACTCCTCAGAATCCTTTTCCAAATACATCAAAACTTGTACAATATCCAAGCTTGGGCTAATAAGTGGCAAGTAACATTCATGCCACACAATTACCATAACAATGACGATCACCCCATGACATTTAATGGCATAATCATTATTGAATCTCCCACTATAAAATATTAGGCATTACTATTGATAGGAAACTGAACTGCATTAGCCATATAAATGCCATGGCTTTGAGATTAGGTCAGAGGCAAGTTACTCACATTTTGACTCCCCAAAACCTGTCTACTATCTTCAAGGCACATGTCAGGACTGTGATGGAATGTTCCCTATTTACCTGGATGAGTGCAGCTTCAACAACATTCAAGGAGCTTAGCATCATCTAGGAAAAAACAATCCTCTTGATTAGCACCACATCCACAAACTTTAATTCCCTCCAGCACTGTATATCATCAAGATGCACTTTAGCAATTCACAAAGGTTCCTTAGAGAATACCTCCCATATCCATGACCAGTACTGTCTAGAGGACAAGGGCAGCAGATACATGACAACTCTAAATCACTCATCATCCTGACTTGCAAATATAATGTTCCTTCACTGTTACTGGGTGAAAATCTTGGAACTCCTGCCCTAATAGCATTGTAATGTACCTACACAAAATACACAAAATGCAGCCGTTTAAGAAGGTTACTCACCACAACCTTCTCCAGGGCAATGAGGAGTCGATAGTAAGTGCTGGCATGAGCTACGAAGCTCAGTTACCATGAATAATTTTTTAAAAGATTCATATTTGGTGATGTAGATAGGGCTTTTCTTCCCCTTGGCCACATTATACGCCGAACTAAAATGAAGGCTTTAATGTAAAATTACGACATTGAGGTTAAAAATGATACAAAACAAATGCTATTAGTATAAGTAAAAATTGGTACTGAGAACATACGTAAGGTAATCTTGCATGAGATATTATTTATTCATTGGAACTGATTAATATTTTATATTTGTGTATATTTCAGGCCCAGCATTGCAGAAACCTTCTACTCCTTATCATATCTCTACTACAGCCCAGTTGCTTGTCTGAGCACGGTTTTAGTTGGTCTAATCGTCAGTATGTTCACTGGTGAGAAAATTTATGTAAATTGTTGCAAGTCAGACTATTGGTCTCTGCATAGCAACTTCATACAGGGCCAGATTTTCACTGATGGAGAATCTTGAAGTTTCTTGGAAGCACACATAGTGGTGCATTAAATAGTCAGCTACCTTAATTTCTATTGGATTTTGTTTTCCTCACTATCTGGAACCCAGAGGACAGAGGAAACTTGTTTGCATTTATTTTGGATAGTTGGTACCTACTTAGAGAGGTGATGTATCCTATGGCTATGGTCCCGGAACACCTTAGTGGTGATAGGTTGTGGGGCCAGGTGCTCTTGAGTTGGAGGTGCTCAGGAGCCTTTGCAGGAGGAATTCGGACCTTTTGGGAGTCAGGTACTTTTTGGTTTTATGATAAATGGAGATAAATGTGCGTAAAAACACATAAATTCATAGGAATTATCAAAGCTCAGAACTGTCAAATAGCTGTCAATTAAGGGGAGGTGATTTGCTAGTGGTATTACCTGCTAGACTATGAATCCAAAGATGAAGAGTGTAGTGCTGGAAAAGCACAGCCAGTCAGGCAGCATCTGGGGAGCAGGAGAATCAACGTTTCGAGGATAAGCCCTTCATCAGGAATTACTTTCTCCTATTAATCCAGAGATCCAAGTAATGTTCTGGGGACCCGGGTATAAATCCTGTCATGGTGGATAGTGGAATTTGAATTTAATAAAAAAAAGATCTGTCATTAAGAGTCTAATAGTGACCATGAAACCACTATCAATTGTCAAGAATATCCTTCTGGGAAGGAAATCTGCCATTTACCTGATCTGGTTTACATGTGACTCCAGAACCACAGCAATGTGGTTGCCTGAACAATTAGAGGACAGGCAATAAATACTGGCCTAACCAGCAGTGCATACATCCAGTGAATGAATTAAACAAAAAGCTGTCATAGAATTGTCAATTCTTATAAGCAGCTTTCAAAAAATGTGTGGAATTAGTAAATACACTGCTAGGAATTTCAATATGCTGGTTGACATAGCTATTTTAGGATTTATAGTGCATAGCTGCTTTCCAAACTCTCCACTTTCACGATGTGTGTGTGGGTCAAGTGAGCATGCTGACGCACACCTCCAACTGCTTATAAGTTACAAATATTCATTTTCTAAATTATACGCTTCAGTGAAATATTTGATTTGAACCTATGCCCTCGAGTTCTGCACTCCCCCAACCCAGAGAAAAGACCTTGTCTGTTTATCCTATCCATGCCCTCATGATTTTATAAACCTCTGTAAGGTCACTCCTAAGCCACTGATGCTCCAGAGAAAACATCCCCAGCCTATTCAGGCCTCTCCCTATAGCTCAAACTCTCCAAACCTGGCAACATCTTTGTAACTCTTTTCTGAACCTTTCCAAGTCTCACAACATCCTTCCTATAGAATGGAGACCAGAATTGCACACAGTATTCCAAAAATAGCCTAATCAATGTCCTGTACAGCCACAACATGACCTCCCAACTCCTATACTCAATGCTCTGACCAATAAACGAAAGCATACTAAATGCCTTCTTCACTATCCCATCTACCTATGACTCTACTTTCAAGGAACTATGAACCTGCACTCCAAGGTCTCTTTCTTCAGTAACACTCCTCAGCACCTTACCATTAAGTGTTAGCTGTCTCTGCTGGATGCCTTTACAACTACTGGGAAAAGAGAGCCAAGCAAATAAGCTTCTGCCAAATTCTTGCCTCTCCAGCAGCCAGCTCTGTGCCTTCCCATGGTGACATTGGTAAACTGCAAATTCCAGCTCACTTGACTATTGTGTGATCCTGACTGCATTTACAACATTCCCCATCAAACCAATGATCCCTCATAACCTTTGATTTCCTGCCTTCCTACCCCTCCTCCAACTCCATTCTACTTTCCTGGCATACAATCTGCAGCTGTTTTCCTATCCACCAGGCAATCAGCTGGAGCTATTATTTATTGGTTGAACGAATGGTCTAATTATGTTGCTGAGTTTGTGTAATTAATAAAGATGAACAATGCAAAGCTTAAATGTTGATTTATGTTTTCTGGCAATATTATAATAAACATCTACAATTAATTGTAAGCTGCTGGGGAGAGTTGCTGAACAAAGAGACCTTGGAGTGCAGGTTTGAAAATGGCATTTCAGGTAGATAGGATATGAAGAAAACGTTTGGTATGCCTGCCTTTATTGGTCAGTGCATTGAGTACAGGAGTTGGGAGGTCATCTTGTGGCTGTACAAGACATTGGTTCTGCAACGTTTGGAGTATTGTGTGCAATTCTGGCCTCCTTCCTTTAGGAAGGATTTTGTGAAACTTGAAAGGGTTCATAAAGATTTACAAGGATGTTGCCACATTTGAGCGTTTGAGCTCCAGGGAGAGGCCGAATAGGATAGGACTATTTTCCCTGGGGCATTGGAGGCTGATGGCTGACCTTATAGAGGTTTATAAAATCATGAGGGGCATGGATGAGGTAAATTTTCCCTGTGGTGCGTGAGTCCAAAACTAGAGGGCATAGGTTTAAGGTGAAGAAAGGAAAGGTATAAAAGGGACCTAAGGGGCAACTTTTTCACACAGAGGGTGGTGCATGTATGGAACTGCCAAAGGAAGTGGTGGTGGCTGGTAAAATTGCAACATTTAAAAGGCATCTGAATGGGTATATGAATAAGATGGGTTTAGAGAGATATGGGCCAAATACTGGCAAATGGGACTAGATTTATATAGGATATCTGATTGGCATGTACAAGTTGGACTGAAGAGTCTGTTTCCGTGTTGCTTGTCTCTGTGACTCTATCTTGTAGTATTGCCTGATCAACTCTTATGTTTTGATTGTAGGTGGAGCTGAAAACCTGGATTCTACCCTAATTGCTCCCGTGGTACACACTATTCACAAATTCATCTTTCGGAATGAACAAGGTTGCCCATTTCCAGAGATAGTAAGATAATTATATCTCACTCGTAATTGTATTGTTAGTGCCTGACCTTGGTTCATTTTACTGATAGTTAACACTAGGAAACTATAGTCCAATTAGCATAACATCTGGCATTGGAAAAATGCTAGAGTCCATTATTAAGGTAAAAAATGACAGGACATTTTGAAAATTTAATGCAATTAAACAGAGTCAAGTGGTTTTGTGAAAGGGATATCATGTTTGACAAATTTACTTCAAGGGTCTTCAAGAATATAATAAACAGGATTGATAAAGGAGAATCAATGAATGTTGTATATTTGTATTTCCAGAAGCAATTGTTAAGGTTCCAACATGAAAAGATTATTGCACAAGGTAGGAGCCCATGGTAATGGGAGTAGTGTATTAGCATGGATTGAGGATTGGATAACACATGATCTTTTTCAGTTTGAAAAGACATAACTATTGAAGTGCTGCAAAAGCCCAGAGCCTCAATTATTTACTGTCTATGTTAATGACTTGGAGGAGGGAGCAGAGTGCAATGCATCCAAACAAAATAGAAGTTGTTGCAGAAACTCAGTAGGCTTGCCAGCATCTGTGGAGAAAAAAAACAGGGTTAATATTTTGGGTCCAGTTACTCTTCTTAAGAATTGATAGTAGCTAAGAAAAGGTGGTATATATGCTGAAAATGGCGGAAAGGTGGTTTTACAAGGAGTATGTGATGGGTGAAGATGGAGTCAAGAGAGAGAGAATAGCTGTTAGATAAAGGGATGGGTAATGGTGAGTCAAGGAGAAAGAAAAGTTGAAAACAAGGCTCATTAGTAGATGAAAATGGGTCAGTTTTAAAGTTTGGAGTCAACATGCTACAGATTACTATTGGGGACAGTGAGGGTAACAGTAAGGTCTGCATAGGAACCAGGGCTTGGGATCAGGGCTTGGGCTTGGTAGACTCAAGCACCTTATGGTGGAATCTGCCATGTATCTATAGGCTCCAGGAAGGAAACATCTGTCTCAAAGCCATGCTAGATGATGCAAATGTGAGATGGTCAATAGCCATATCACATGTCAATTTCTCAGAATAGTGGAGCCGGATGAAGGGAATTTATCCAAAGGGAGGCAATTCCAGCATTTGAACCAATGACACTGAAGTAACGGCATTATATTTCGAAGTTAGGATGGTAAGTGGCTTGGAAGGGAACATGCAGGTGGTGGTGTTCCCATGTATCTGCTGGACTTGGCCTTCTAGAGGGAAGTGGTCATGGATTTGGAATGTCTAAAGTGCCTTGGTGCATTTCTACAATGTATTTTATAGACGGTACGCAGTGCTGAACTGAGCAATGGTAGTGGAGGGCACAGATGTTGGGCCAATCAATTGTTTTATCCTGGATGGTGTCAAGCTTCTTTACTGATGTTGGGACTGGCAAGTTTGGAGTATCAGCTTGTATGTTTGCTCACTGGGCTGGTGGATTTGTTCTCATTTGTTTCATCACCATGCTAGGTAACATCATCAGTGAGCCTCCAGTGAAGTGTTGGTGTTCTGTCCCACTTGCTATTTATCTGTCTTGGTTTGTTGTGGTACGTGATCTCATTTCCGGTTCTGTTTCTGAGAGATTGATAAATGGGATCTAACTCTTTATGTTTGTTAATGGAGTTCCGATTTGAATGCCAGGCCTTTTGGAAGTCCCGCACACGTCTTTGGTTAGCCTGTCCCAGGATAAACGTATTGTCCCAGTTGAATTGGTGTCCTCTTCGTCTGTGTGTATCGATACCAGTGATAGTTGGTCATGTCTTTGGTGGCTAGTTGGTGCTCATGTATCTTGGTGGCTAGCTTTCTGGCTGGTTGTCAAGGTAATGTTTTTTGCAGTCCTTGCAGGGTATTTTGCATATGATGTTGGTTCTGCTGTTGTTAATATGGGTTCTTTAATTCATCAGGAGCAGCTTCAGTGTAGTGGTAGGTTTGTGGGCTACAATGATGCCTAGGGGCTGGAATAGTCTGGTTGTCATTTCTGAAATGTCTTTGATGTATAATAAGGTGGCTAGAGTATCTGAACGTATTGTGTCTTCCTGTTTAGGTCTGTTGTGCAGGAATTGGCTGACTGCGCTTATTGGATACCCCTTGTTCCTGAATACATTGTATAGGTGTTTTTCCTCAGCTTCTTGTTGTTCCTGGATGCTGCAATGTGTTGTAGATCATTTAAATAATGTCCTGATGCAGCTCCTGTAGTTGAGTATCTGGTCAGTGTGTGTGGCTTTCCTGTAAACATTAGTCTGCAACTTTCCATTGGCTTTTCGTTCTACTGTGACGTACAGGAAAGGGAGACAGTTATTGTTCTCTTCGTCTTTGGTGAATTTTATACCGGTGAGGATGTTTATGTGTTTGTGGGTTTCTTCTAATTTGTTGCATTTTATGATGACAAAGGTATCATCCACAAAGCGGATTGTGGGAAGGACTGTTTGTTCTAACATCTGCGTTATGTTTCTGTTATTAGACCTGATATTGGTGATCCCATAGGTGTCCCATTGATTGGTTTGTTGATCTTGTCGTTGAAGGTGAAGTGGGTAGTAAGGCACAGGTCTAGGAGCTTGAGGATGCTGATTGAGTTGGTGCTGTCAGGTGTTTGTGTCCTGGGTTCATCTAGCAGTGAGGCCAATGTTTCTTGGGTTAGCATGATGTTTATTGATGTGAATGGGGCTGTCACAGTGAAGGGAACCATGATTTTGTTGTCGTCTACCTTGGTGTCTTTGATGATGTTAAGGAATTCCTGTTTCAAGTGGATGGAGTGGGTTGCATCTTCTACTAGGTGTTTCAGTTTGCATTGCAGTTCCTTTGCTAGCCTGTATGTTGGTGTGTCAGGAAGTGGGACTATGGGTCTGAGGGGGGATCTCCTTGTTTATGTAGAAACAGGGTGTGTTGGATCCTTCAGGTTTCATTCTTTAGAAGTCTGCCTTGTCCTCAGGGAAGCCATCATGAAGTTGGGTCCATCGCCACCTGTTGGTAAGTGTTGGTATCTGCGAGTAGTGTGTTTGCTTTATCAATGTACTGTGTTCTGTTCAGGATGACGGTCATGCGCCCTTTGTCTGCCGATAGGATTATGATATTTCTGTCTTTTCTGGGTTCTTCCAGGGCTTTCCTTTCCAATGTTTTGAGTGTGTTCCCTTCTTTCTTTCTGCTTAGTGTTGGTGTTACTGTCTGCCTGATGGCCTGCTGGGTTTCTTCTGTAAGTACATTGTCTTTCAGGGTGGATTCCAGTGCTTCTAGGAAGTCCTTTTCATCCACATCCCTATGGTTGAAGTTCATCTCGTGTACTAGGACGGCTTTTTCCGTGTCCGTGCGTGGTCAGTCCGACGGGTTCTTTATCCAAGTCTCTGAATTGTCTGTGTCATTGCTATGTGTGAGCTTGGATAGTTTGTTTTGTAGGGCTAGTCTTTTCTTTGTCAAGGTCTGCTGTTGTTTAGTGTTGATGGCTCGTTCTAGCATACTTGTCCATTCATGGTCAATAGCATTATTGTACAGAGTTTTTGGCACAAAATTTCTCATTCATATTTGTGGAGTCGGTTGTGGGCATCATTTACCATTTCTCGTAGCTTTCTGCGACTGTTCTGTTCTGCTGTTCTTTGGCTTGTGGGATGTTGAGAGGTGGTTTCTATTCCTAGTGTCTGACCTCATCATATCTAGTCTAGTTCAGTTTCTGGTCAGTGGTAACCCTCAGGATGATGATAGAGAGGGGTTCAGTGATGGTAATGACATTGAATGTCTAGGGACAATGTTTAGATTCTCTCTTGTTGGAGATGCTCATGGCTTAGCATTTGTGTGGCGTGATATCACTTGCCACTTGTCATTTCTAAATCTGCACATTGTCCAAGTCTTATCGTATTTGGACATGGACATCTTCAATATCTGATGAGGCACGAACGGTGCTGAACATTACAGAGTCATCATTGAACATCTCCATTTCTGACCTTAAGTTTGAGGGGTAGAATGGCCCTCTCCTGCTCCTGTCCTTATGTTTCTATCTGTTTATTAAGGAAGAAATGTCATTGCTCAAACTCAGCTAAAATGGTTAGGCTTGCACATTGCCTTGATGAACTCCTGTGGAGATGTCCTGGAGCTGAAATGATGACCTTCAACAGCCATCATAGTTGTGTTCTTTTGAGCCACATATGACTCCAACTAGTGGAGAGTTTTCTGCCATTTCGCTTTGACTTCAGTTTTGCCATGTGGCCTTGATGTAAAAGGCAGTCACTCCTATCTTGCCTCTGGAATGCAACTATTTTGTCCATTAGATTCCCTACAGTTTGGAAACAGGCCCTTTGTCCCAACCAGTCCACACTGCCCCTCAGAAGAGTAACCCACCCAGACCCATTTCCCTCTGACTAATGCACCTAACACAATGGGCAATTTAGCATGGCCAATTCACCTAATCTGCACATCTTTGGACTGTGGGAGGAAACTGGAGCACCTGGAGGAAACCCACACAGACACAGGGAGAATGTGCTAACTCCACACAGCCAGTCGCTTGAGGCTGGAATCAAACTCGCTTCCTTGGCTATGTGAGGCAGCAGTGCTAAACACTGAGCTACCGTGCCACCCCTATTTGAACTAAGCGTTTATTAAGATAAAGAACTGCATGGCTGTAGGGATATCAAACTGGATATCAGTCAGCAGATTATTACTAAGCAAGTGCTGATAGCAGGTCAGGCAGCATTGAGGAGCTGGAAAAATCGATGTTTCGGGCAAAAGCCCTTCATCAGGAATGAGGCTGGGTGCCTTGGGGGTGGAAAGATAAATGGGAAGGGAGGTGGGGCTGGGGAGAAGGTAGCTAAGAGTGCAATAGGTGGAGGGGGGGTGGGGGTGAAGGTGACAGGTCGAAGAGGAGGGTGGAGCGGATAGGTGTGAAAGAAGACTGACAGGTGGGACAGGTTAGGAGGACGGTGCTGAGCTGGAAGTTTGGAACTGGGGTAAGGTTGGGGGAGGGGAAATGAGGAAACTGGTGAAGTCCACATTGATGCCACGGTCCTGAGGCGGAAGATGAGGGGTTCTTCCTCCAGGCATCAGGTGGTGAGGGAGCAGTGGTGGAGGAGGCCCAGGACCTGCATGTCCTCGGCAGAGTGGGAGGGGGAGTTGAAATGTTCAGCCATGGGGCAGTGAGGTTGATTAGTGCTGGTGTCCCGGAGATGTTCCCTGAAGTGCTCTGCGCGAAGGCGTCCGGTCTCCCCAATGTAGGTGAGACTGCATCAGGAGCAACGGATACAATAAATGACATGTGTGAAAGTGCAGGTGAAGTGTTGATGGATGTGGAAGGCTCCTTTGGGCCTTGGACATAGGTGAGGGGGGAGGTGTAGGCGCAGGTTTTGCAATTCCTGCGGTGGCAGGGGAAGGTGCTGGGAGGAGAGGGTGGGTTGTTGGGGGGTGTGGAGTTGACTAGGTATTCGCAGAGGGAACAGTCTTTGCGGAAAATGGATGGGGTGGGGACGGAAATATATCTCTGATAGTGGGGTCCGTTTGGAGGTGACAGAAATGTCGGCGGACGATGTGGTTTATGCGGAGGTTGGTAGGGTGGAAGGTGAGTACCGGGACAGTTCTGTCCTTGTTGCGGTTGGAGGAGTGGGGTTCGAAGGTGGAGGTGCGTGACGTGGATGAGATGCATTGGAGGGCATCTTCAACCACATGGGAGGGGAAGTTGCGGTCTTTAAAGAAGGAGGCCATCTGGTATTTTCTGTGGTGGAACTGGTCCACCTGGGAGCAGATGCAGTGGAGGCGGATGAATTGGGAATACGGAATAGCATTTTTGCAGGAGGTAGGTGGGAGGAGATGTAATCCAGGTGGCTGTGGGAGTCGGTGGGTTTGTAAAAAATGTCAGTGTTGAGTCGGTCATTGTTGATGGAGATGGAGAGGTCCAGGAAGGAGAGGGTGGTGTCAGAGATGATCCAGGTGAATTTAAGGTCGGGGTGGAATGTGTTGGTGAACTTGATGAACTGTTCAACCTCCTCGTGGAGCACGAGGTGGCACCGATGTAGTCATCAATGTGGCAGAGGAAAAGGTGGGTAATTGTGCTGGTGTTACTTTGGAAGATGGACCGTTCTAAGTAGCCGACGAAGATACAAGCATAGCTGGGGCCAATGCGGGTGCTCATGGCTACCTCTTTCGTCTGGAGGAAGTGGGAGGATTTGAAGGAGAAATTGTTGAGGATGAGGACCAGTTCAGCCAAACAAATGAGAGTGTGAGTAGAAAGGTATTGGTGGGGATGAGGAAGAAGCTGAGGGCTTGGCTGCCTTGGTCATGGCGGATGGAAGTATAGAGGGACTGGATGTCCATGGTGAAGATGAAGCATTGGAGGCCGAGGAAATGGAAGTCGTGGAGGGCGTGGGTGGTGTCCCTGACGTATGTGAGGAGTTCCTGGACTGGAGGTAGGTGGAGGTGAATTCGGTGGGGCAGGAGCAGGCTGAGACGATGGGGGGTTGGCCGGGGTAGTCAGGCTTTTGGATCTTGGGTAGGAGGTAGAATCAGGCATTACGGGGTTCCTGAACAATGGAATCTGTGGAAGGGAGATCCCCTGAGGTGATGAGGTTGTGGACGGTCTGGGAGATGATAGTTTGGTGATGGGAGGTGAAGTCTTGGTCGAGGGAGCGGTAAGAGGAGGTGTCTTCGAGTTGGCGCCTGGCTTCGGCGGTGTAGAGGCCAAACTACCACTGCACCTCCTTTGTCCACTGGTTTGATGGTGAGGTTGGGGTTGGAGCAGAGGGAATGGAGGCTAGACAAGGATAACAGATCTCCTTTCCTAAAGGGCATTAGTAAATCAGATGAATTTTTAATTCCAGAATTTTATCAAATTCGGGTTCTACTTAAATTTGAACCTGGGCCCCCAGAACATTGCCTGGATCACTGGATAATTGGTCCAGTGATAATGCCATTCCCTTCCCAGGTTAGCCACATATGCTGTGGATACATGGTGCAGCTGGGAGATTTCTTCTTCATTCATTCATTGGATGAGGATGTTGCTGGCTAAGCCAGCATTTATTGCCCATCCCAGAGGGCAGTTGCTGTGGGTAACATGTGGGCCAGGAGATCCCGTCGGCATGGACGAGTTGGATTGAAGGCTCTGTTTCCATGCTGTATATTTCTCTAACTCTAATAATGGAAGAATTCAAATTCACCATCTGTCTTGGCAGGGTTTGAACTTGAGTCTCTAGATTAACAGTCCAGCGACAATACCACTAAGCTATTGCCTCCTTATGGAGGGACAATGTAACTGCTTAGAAAGAAGGAAGTGGAAACTACATTTGTGGTGTGTGTCTATCATTACCAAATGGACTGCAGTAAATCAAGAAGGCAGCTCACCATCCCACATTCTCAAGGGCAACTAGGGCTGGGCAATAACTGATGGCCCAGCCAGTGCATTTCACATTTCATGAATGAGCTGAAAACAAAAGTCCCACACACAGGAATGAAATAATAACCAGGTATCTTTGAAAGTGCAATGCTCCCTCAGCTCTGTACTATCTCAAGGGCTGGAATGGGACTTGAAATTGAAACATGTGAATCCGAGGCAAGATTACTACAAACTAAACCATTCCTGATGATAATCAGGTTTGTTTGTTTATTCTATTAAGTCTTATTACGTTTTGTATACAATCATTCCTAGCAATAGCATTTAGGCAATGGTTGTTTTCAACACTTTAACAAGGTCCAAACGTCCGCATCCAAAGTAAAGCCTTTCCTTCCAACACATTCAAAAGCCTAATATGTCAGCTGTAGGTTTTCTCAGGTATCTTCCAAAGATTTTGGTGAGCTTGGAGTGTCCTAAAATGTATGCATTTATTTATATTATATCAATGTGAAATATAATCTAATCATGGTTAATTAAGAAATTAAAGAACATATTGTTTGGAGTTAATCAAGTTTAATTGTGCCATTTTCTTTACATTTTATAGGATGTCAAATTGCAACCTCCATTATCAGAGCTTAAGAAGACAACTGAAAGCTGTGACAATGCAGTGCAAGTTCCAAATCCTACCAAATCAACTAGGATGTAAGATACAGAATTTGTGGGTAATTAGATTTTTGATGAAGAACAACTGGATCACTGCATATTGAGTGAATATAACAGATTTTAGGTAGTCAGTTGTTATTACCTTTATATTACTTGCTTTATAAGCAAATTCTGTTAGTGTTTTCAAAGCATTTATATTCTTAATCTGCATATGTTGAATGCAACTTTTGTGCTGCTCGTTAGTAATAACAAACAAGTTATGATGTTGGATCAGGATTTTGATGGATTTGTTTCAGATATTTTCCTTAATCAACATGTTCAGAAGTGTTGTGGCACAACTCTGGAGCAAGTGGGACTTGAACCCCAGGTCTCCTGGCTCAAAGAAAGGGACACTGCCACTTTGCCACAAGACCCCCCCCCCCTAGACATTTGTTTTACCTTTGGATTTTTCCCCTGGCAATGTTTAAAACTGTCCTCTTTAGATTACTGAATGGCTAAAACTCTCGTGTAAGTTTTATCATGTGATGACAAAAACAAAAAGCAGAATAGTTTCAATAGCAACGTTATTGGGTAAAGGGACAAATGTTTCTGTTTTGAAAAATGAAATTTGGTGCACAGATGTACATTGAGCCTATTGACCTAGAAATTGAAATGGACTGAAATTATTGCTAGTGCCTTCACCAAGTAATATGTTTGCAACTGCTGCTTAGAATGACTTGTGCGCCACCCATTAGCCAGCTCAACACTGAACTGACAACAATGATATCGAGATGCACTATTTAAAGTAGCCAGCAAACCAAAAAGAGATGTCAAAACAGGCTGCAAAACCTACAAATTCTGTCCAAAATGGCTAGAAAAAGGACTGGATAATTATCAATGTTTTCTGATGCTGTGTGTTGAAGACTTGATCATTAGAGGAGAGCAGCTCCCACTGTGATATCTGTGCTCTTCTCATTCTGGCATCTTGTGCATTACAAATCATAATTGCTTCAACATTGACAGTTGTGCCTTTAGTTGCTTAGGCCTCAAACTTTGGAATTCACTCCCATCATCTTGCTGCTGTTCTAGCTTGCTTGTCTCCTTTAAAACATTCCTTATAATGTATCCTTGGTCCAATCCATTGGTTATGTAACCTTTTGTACCTTATATCTTTTGTAGCTTGTTACTTTCCTCTATTGTAGAGTGGATATGATTTAGTCATAGTGTCACTGGACTAATTGTCCAGAGCTCCGGGATAATGTTCTGGGGACATGAAATTTAAATTCAATAAAAGCTGAAATTAAAACCTAGGCTAATGGTAACAATGTAATCTTTGTTCTTGTACTGCATACACTGTCACTCTTGCAAGCAAAGAGGGCGGCAAACAATATAATAAATAATTACAGAATTAGGCCATTCGGCTCATTGAGTCTGTTCTGCCATTCAATCTAAGTCGATTTATTTCTAAACCCCATTCTCCTGCCCTCTCCTCATAACCCTGGATCCTTTTACCATCAAGAACCTATCTGCCTCTGTCTTCAATATTCTCAATAACTTGGCCTCCACAGCCCACTACAGCAATGAGTTCCACAGATTCACCACCCTTTGGCTGAAGAAATTTCCCCTCATCTTGGTTCTGAAACATTGTTCCTTCACTCTGAGGCTGTCTGTCAGGTCCTACTCTCTCCTGTTAGTGGAAGCATCTTCTATACATCCACTCTATCCAGGCCTCTCAGTATTCTGTAAGTTTCAATCAGATCCTCCTTCATCCTGTTAAACTCCATTGAGTACAGACCCAGAATCCACAACCACGCTTCATATGACAAGCCCTTCATCCCCAGGATCATTCTTGTAAATCTCCTTTGGATTCACTGTAATGTCAGCATACCTTTTCTTAGATATAGGCCCAAACTGCTCACAATATTCTAAATGCAGTCAGACCAGAGCCTTATATAGCCTCATCAGTACATCTGTGCTCTTGTATTATAGTCTTCTTGAAATGAGTGCTAACATTACATCTTCCTTCCTAACTGCCAGCTGAACTTGCATGTAAACCTTAAGAGAATCCTGACCTAGGATTCCTAAGTCCGTTTGTGCTCCAGATTTCCGAACACTTGCCCCAGTTAGAAAATTGTCTATATTTCTGTTATTCTCACTGAAGTGCATAACCTCACATTTTCCCACATAGTATTCCATCTGCCACTTCTTTAACCACTCTCCAGTCTGTCCAAGTCCATAAGACATAGGAGCGGAAGTAAGGCCATTCGGTCCATCGAGTCCACTCCGCAAAGTCCTTCTGCAGCGACCCTGTTTCCTCAGTTACCCGTCCCTCCACCAATCTTTGTGAACTTGGTAACAATGCCCTCGATACCTACATCCAGATTGTTAATGTGTAACATGAATATTTGTGGTCCCTACATTCATCCCAGTGGAAGTCCTCTTGTGATCAGTTAACATCCTGAAAAAGATCCCTTTATCCCTACTGTCTTCCTTCTGTCCGTCAGCCAATCCTTTATCTGTGCCAGCACCTTATCCCTAATACCATGGGCTCTTAATTTATTTAGCAGCCTCCTATGCGGCACCTTGCCAAAGGCCTTCTGGAAATTCAAATAGATTACTTCCACTGGTTATCATTGGTCTAATTTGCTTGTTACCTCCTCAAAGAATTATAACAGATGTGTCAGTCATGACCTCCACTTGATGAAGCCATGTTGACTCAGTCCTACTTTACCATGCACTTCCAAGAACAGTAATCTGTAATCTCATCCTTTATATTGGACTGTAAAATCTTACCAGTGATCGAGATCAGGCTAACTGATGTATAGATTCCAATCTTCTTCCTCTCTCTCTTCTTCCTTAAACAGGGGTGTTGTATTAGCAACTTCCCAGTCCACTGAGACCCTCCTTGATTCCAATGATAATTGAACGATCACTACCAATGCCTCTACAATCTTCTCAGCTATCTGCTTCAGAACTCTGGGGTGTAGTCTATCTGCTCTAGGTGATTTATCATCTTCAGAACTTTCAGCTTCACAAGCATCTTTTTCTTAGCATGGCCACTACATTCACCTCTGTCCCCTGGCATGCTGTTGGTGACTTCTACTCTGAAAATTAAGGCAAAGTGCCTATTCAGTTTTTCTGTCATTTCTTTGTCGTTTGTTTATATTACCAGCTAGCTTACCCTCATATTTCATTTTCTCCCCACTTATTGTTTTTTAGTTATCCTCTGTTGCTTTTTAAAGGTTTCCCAATCCTCTGGCTTCCCATTAATCTTTACCACATTTTTCTTTTGCTTTTATGCTGTCCCTGACTTTCTTTCTCAGCCATGGTTGCTTTGTCGTCCACTTAGTATATTTCTTCTTCCTCTAGATGAATTTCTGCTGTTCTTCCTGAATTGGCCCTAGAAATTTTGCTATTAATGCTCCACTATTTTTCCTGCTAGGTTCCCCTTCCAGTCAAGACTGACCAGCTCCTCTCTCATGTTTTTGAAGTTACCTTTACTCAATTGTAATACCATTACATCTGATTCTGGCTTCTCCCTCTCAAACTGCAGGGTGAATTCCATCATACTATGGTCACTGCCCCCAGGGGTCCATTCACCTGAAGATCCCAAATCAAGTCTGCCTCATTACACATCACCAAATCCAGAATTGCCTGTTCCCTAGTGGGATCTATTGCAAGTTGCAGCAAACAACTATCTCGTAGACATTCCACAATTCCTTTTCTTGAAATCCGCTATCAACCTGATTTTCCCAGTCCACCAATGTAATGATTTCCCCCATGATTACTATAATAATGCCTTTCTTTACATGCCTTTTCTATCTTCCCATATCCTGACTACTGTTAGGAGGCCTGTACATAACTCCCAACAGGTTATTTTCCTTTGAGGTTCCCAAATCTATTGCACAGATTCTTAATCTTTGAACCTTACATCACTTCTCATTGATCTAATTTCATCTTTTATTAACAAGGCAGCCTTTCTCCCCTCTGCCCATCTGCCTGTCCTTTTGATAAGAGGTCTACACTTGGATATTTAGTCTGCACCCTGATCCCCTTGCAGCCAATCTCTGTGGCACCCAATCTTATCTGCCAATTTCAATTGGTACACCAAGCTCATTCAGCTTGTTTTATATACTGAGTGCATTTAAGTTCAAGAGCCTCAGTCCTGCATTGAATGTACCCTTCCTCATAATTGTCCCCTTATCTGCAGTTCCTGATGTTGGATCCCTGACCATATTGTCTGTCCTACTCCTTGTCCGCTCCAGAATTCCCCTCCCCGCCAACTCTCTTTCAATGCAATTCAAGGCCACTCCCCTGGCTATTTAATTTAAAGCCCTATTCAGAGCCCTAAACATGTGATTCACCAGTACTCTGATCCCAGCATGATTCAGGCGTCGCCTCTCCCATTGGAACAGCTCCTTTCTTCCACATTACTTGTGCTAATGTCCCATGAATTCGAAACCCTTTCTCCCACACCAATCTTTGAGCCACACATTTACCTCTTAGATCTTGTTCACCCATCCTAGTGGCTCAGATAGTAATCCAGAGATTATTACCTTTTTGCTTTTTTTTTAACTTCAACCCCTAGCTGCTCATATTCCCTTAGCAGAATCTATTTCCATTTTCTACCTGTACTGTTGGTACAATGCATGGAACATGGCAACTGGATCTTTTCCCTTCCACAGTTCTTGTGCTTCCTAGATTAGATATCCTAAACCCAGGCACCAGCAGGAACACAGTCTTTGGGACTCTTGATCTTGGCCTCAGAGAACAGTGTATGATCACCTGACTTTACTGACCCCGATTTTACTACATTTCTCTTTTTCTCCCTCTTCTTGAATGGCTTCCTGTACCATGGTACTCTGGTCAGCTTGCTCATCCTCCCTACAGCCCCCACTCTCATCCACACAGGGAACAAGAATCTCTGGTAGACACTCTCAAGGGTTGAGGTTCCTTCAACACTACCTTCTGTATCCCTGTTCCTGCCTGACTCATAATCACATCCTCCTGACCCTGACCACTGACTGAGTTCAAAGTAGTTACAGGTGTGAGGGGTGTGACTGCCTCCTGAAACACAGTGTCCAGGTAACTCTATCCCTCCCTGATGTGTCGCTGTGATCGAAGCTCAGACTCTAGCTCATCAAATCTGAATTAGTGTTCCTCAAGCAACCAACACATACTACAACTGATTTCCAACATTTGCAGTTCTTTTGTATTTTTTTCTTTACTCCTGATCCTTTTATCTCATCTAACTTCTCCATTACTCCATGCATTGCATAATATCTTACAGATGAGTTCAATAACATTTCTTTCTCTGTTTCTCTTTATACTACAAGATCACCCATGTTTTTGTTTTGGAGGAGGAGTTTAATAATGAATATGTAGATGAACCTCTGAGGTTAGCTGTAGTCATGTTTTAGGGTTTTACTAAAGGTTGGAACATGTCCAGTACAGAGCATGCTGCTCAATATCCTTAATATTCTGCCTGGTCTGTTAATATTTTTTTTAAAAGTAAGCTCAAAATCTGGTCTTAGCTAGTAATGAGATTTGAAAAACCCATGCCTGAATATGTGAGAAGCAATAGAGACACCACTCTCAGGTTAGTATTTACTTTACATTAGAGGAATCTAAGGAATCATGAGGGAAGACTCAGTGACCGTGAAGCAAGACTAAGGAAAATTCCCCATAAAATGTCTTGAAGGCAATGATATGAAAATTTACCTGAAATAAGTAAATAGTTGAAGACTTATTTGACGTTAAGAGAGATAAGCTTTGAAGTGGCAGCATGTCCTTACCTCTTCTTTAGCTCTTTGAAACTATCAGAAGATCAATATAGGCATGCAGATTTACTTATGGAAAATACACTTTGACAGGGACGGAATCACCTCAGGTCTCCTTTTGGAACAGCAACAATTCCAGGCCAGCACTTACATGCAGTGCTCCCTACGGACAACAACATCTGGCAAGATGTAGATAAAGCCTCACTAGATTTGAGTCAATCCTAATAGTGTTTAAATCTTACTCCATAGAAGAACTTGTTATCAAATGTGCCCAGTTCAACCAGCAGCCCCAACAGCCAGGAGAATCAGCGGACTCCTTTATTAATAATTTAAATAAATTGGTGTTACGTCACGGGGTAAACCCTCCTGCTTAATTTAAACCAGCAACACAGAAAAGATTTATCCCGTGCCGTAATCCATGAAAATTTGAGTGGCCAAGAACTATTTAAAGTAAAAATTAACAATTTTATTTCTTAAAGTTTAACAAAGAATAATTAACTAACAACTATTTACAACTCCTTCCTCTAACCTATCTTTTACCTTCCCCTTCTACAATACCAGATCTATAAAACCCTCGAGTAAGATTTACCAAAATTAAACTTTTCAAAACCGACCAGATGTCGAATCTTCTCTTTATGTCTTCCTCTGTCTTCTTTTCTTCTTCTTAGGCATTTCTGTTTCACAGGTTACTGATCGATAAAGGTACCTTTAAGAGAGCTATTCTTTGGGCAGTCTACAGATGCTGGTGGCTTGGCAGTTCTCCTCCCAACTGTTCAATTTTCACTGGTTTTATACCCCCCCCCCCCCAAAGCATCAGATTGTGTCATTGGCTTTTAAGGCTGTCCATATACTAAATTCAAACTCGATTGAGTTTGATTTTTTTGGGTATAATTTAAACTGATTGGTGTAGTTCAAATTTGTTTTGTCACCTCCAGGCAACCAGCTAATCGAGTTGTTCAACCAAATGTTACGTTAAAACTTATTCAGAAGACTTGGTGCTGTGTCAGATAATTCTGCTAGTTTTTAACTCTCTTAAAGGTACAGTCCACACACATCTTCATAACACCTCCCCCCTTAAGAAAAAATGAACCATCATAACGAAAAGATGGCTTCATTTTTTTTCTATTCTTTAAACACATTACCCTAACATAACTTTAATCTAAGTTCACCTTAACTTCTTCCCATAAAACTGTATAAAGATATATAACATTAAATAAAGACATCTCATTTAAACTTTTTCAGTTAATTCCACGATAACGCATCTGCAATTACATTTTTACAACCCGCAACATGTACGATTTTAAAAATAAAAGTATGTAATGTAAGACTCCAATGAAATAGTCTCATATTCTTGTCTTTAAAGCGTTCTCAGAATGTAAGAAGATTGTGATCTGTGTACGCAACCATCTCCGACACATTGTACGTGACATAGACATTAAAATGTTGTAAGGCCAGTACCAAACTCAATAGTTCTTTTTTGATTGTAGAGCATTTCCTTTGGTGGATGTTGATCTTCTTTGAAAAGCAACCAACTGGCAGTTCAATCCCATCCTCCTCTTCCTGTAGGAGTACAGCTCTAACTCCTATGTCACTAGCATTGATGGTGACTTTAAAAGGTTTTGAAAAGTTTGGTGTAGCTAAAACTGGTTTGGTGGTTAATCTGGCTTTTAAATGGTCAAATCCCTCCTGGCATGGTTCTGTCCACCGAAACTTTGTGTTCTTCAGCAAATCGGTTAACGGTGCTACTACACTGCTGAAGTTTGGAACAAAGTTCTGATAGAATCTGCCAAGTCCTAAGAATCGAAGCACCTCTTTCTTCCAGGTTGGTCATGGAAATTCTTTGAATTCTTTGGGGTCAACCTTCCATGACTGATGTTATGTCCCAAGAATGTCACCTCTGCTTTCGCAAATTCAGTTTTATTTAAGCTTGTCACTAGTTTTGCTTCTCAGTGTTTAGAGAGCACTGCCAACTGTACAATGTGATCGTTCCAGGACTTAGTAAAGATCAACACATTGTCCAATTAGACTGCACAGTTTGTTAACCCAGCCACAATTGTTCACGACTCTTTCGAATGTAGCAAGTTCGTTTTTCAAACGAAAGGACATCACTTTAAACTGATATAGCCCATTTGGGGTTACAACCGCAGAAATTTCTTTCGCCGTCTCTGATAAAAGTACCTGCCAGTAACTGCGCATTAAGTCCAACTTGGTGATGTAACTGCTTATCTGACGTCGTCGATACAGTTCTCCAATCTAAGAGCTGGGTATGAGTCTGATTTTATAACGTTGTTGACCTTCTGATAATCCACGCAGAACCGTTAAGTCACGTCTGGTTTGAGAACTAAGATGATCAGCGAACACCACTCGCTCTGGCTTGGTTCGATGATGTCCTTGTTGAGCATGGCCCCCACCTCCATTTGGACCTGTCTGGCTTTGAAAGAATTAAGCTGATAGGGGTGTTGTTTTATCAGAGTAGTATTCCGTACGCCTACTTCATGTACAATGGCATTAGTCCTACCCATCTGATTCTTACATATGTCCTTATATCGCACTAACAAATCTTTCAACTGCATTCTATGCTCCTGAGACAGATAGCTTACTAACCTATCCCACTCCCCATGGATTTCTTCATTTTTAAAATCTATTTTGAGGCACAAGGAAATCCACATCATCTGGATTTGATTCCCTACTCTGCCGGGCAGTAACTAACACATATTTCTCCAGTTCTTTCTCTCTAGTATAAAATGGTTTCAGCATGTTCAGATGATATACCCGATACCTTTTCTATCGATCTGGCATCTTTACTAGATAGTTCACCTGTCTCTACTTTTTTCTCAATTTGATAGGGACCACTAAATCTGGCTTTGAAGGGATCTCCTATCACTGGTAACATTGCTAACACACCACCCCCTCAGCGAAACATCTGGGTCTCAGAGCTTTTATCTGCCATCTGCTTCATTCTACACTGTGCCCTCTTTAGGTGATGTTTAGCTAACTCACCGGCTCAATTTAGTCTCTCCCTCACCTCCAAATCATATCTAAGTGTGAGATTTCTGAAATTTGTCCTGTCAATGTTTCTTTAATTAATTTCAAAGGGCCTCTCACTTCATGCCTGAATATTAACTGGAAGGGAGTGAACTGAGTAGATTCATTAGGGGCATCTCTAATGGCAAATAATAAGAACGGGATACCTATCTCCCAAACATTCGGGTAATCCTGACAGTATGCTGTCAACATGATCTTCAATGTCTGATGCCACCTTTCTCAGGCTATCTGGGATTCAGGATGATACGCATTAGATTTAAAGTGCTATATACCTAAGCTATCCATAACCTCCTTAAACAGCCTCTCAGTAAAATTTGACCCTTGGTCCAACTGAATCTCTCTGGGTAGCCCATAACATGTGAAGAAAACTACTAACTCCTCTACTACCCTTTTTGTCTTTTTTTATACTATATTTTTATTAAGAAAAAATAGATTTTTAAATATTACAACAAATACAAAACAATGCAATTCAAAACAGTACAAAAATAGAACAAAACTAAACCCAAATAATAAAAAAAGTTCCCCAACCCACCCTCCTATACGAATGTATAAACATATATAGAGAAGTATAAAATTTAAAAAAAACCTAAACTAGCTATTTAACTAACTAAATAAATACCTAACAACAAACAAATAAATAGTAATAACTCAGCCCAGCCAAACAAAACACTCAAACATTCACAGTTCCTCCTCCCTGGCTATTGGATTCATGAAACACAATTGTTACGGCTATATAAAAGCCCTTGTTAGTGTGGCAGATAAATCTGTGTCCAGGTATTTCAAAAAGGGTTGCCATGTCTTGTAAAAATTCTCAGTTTTATGGTGTACCATATTTGTGAGAAAATCCAGGGGAAATCTTCCGCCAACCCAACAGGCCTGGGGTTTTTCTGATATCCAAACTAGCAAGATATTCTTCCTTGCACAGAATGTAAGAATATTGAAAAGTTTTTCCTTATGCGAGTCTGCAGGAAATACAATGGGTAGGCCCAAAAGGAGCGAAATAGGGTCCTTCTCCACCCCTACACCTAAAATCTTCTCCATTGCACCCACCACAGCACTTCAATATGTTTGAAGCCTGTCACAAGACCAATGACAATGGGTAAGAGTACCCGTACAGACCTTGCACTTGGGGCATGCTGAAGATACCCCTGGTTTAAATTTTGACAAACGGTCTGGGGCTAAGTGGACCCTGTGGAGAATCTTCAACTGTAAAGCATGGGTCCTATTGCAAATTGATATCTTCCTTGCATTCTCCTAAATATCCTCCCATGCCTCTGAAGAAACTTCAACACCCAGCTCTCTTTCCCACATCTTGCAGAGTCGATCAGACTCATCTGACGTGGCACCCCCCAATTGGTGATATAGAGTACTGACAGAGAGTGTACTCTTAGCCCTTAGTACCCCTCTTTCTATGTCAGATTTGTAGGGGTCAGTCAAAAGTGTGGTCCTTTTTTGAATAAAATCCCAACTTGAAAAAAATGAAAGAGGTCTCTATTAGGTAACTCGTACTGCTATATTAACTGATCGAAGGACATCATTATATCTCCTTCAAATAAATCACCCATGCAAGATATACCCCTAGCTGCCCAATGTTTAAATCCTGAATCTATCATACCTGGTTGAAAATTCGGCATACCCAATAAAGGTGTAAACAAAGATGTTTTGCCAATATTACCTTCCCTCTGCCGAATTGCCCTCCATGCTGTAACAGTATTGATGACTATTGGGTTATGGCAATATTCCCAACTGTCCTCACCTTGTCCAAAAACAGCAAACTGGTAAGGGGGCACCTTGCCTGGGAGGCTTCGATATCTAGCCATATTGAAAGAGGGTCCCCACAAACCCAATCACTTACGTAGGTCAAAAGCGAGATTAATTGGTAATTTTTAATGTCCAGAAGGTCTACTCCCCCCAATCTGTGAGGCAACTGCAGTTTGGCTAATTTAATGAGGGGCCATTTGTGGTGCCAGATAAAGGAGCTGAACCAACTGTTCAGTCTCCTGAGTGTTTGTTTATTGAAAATCAGGGGGAGCATCCATATAGGGTATAGCAAACGAGGGAGAATATTCATCTTAATAAGCGCTATCCAGTCCAACCATGAGACTGGAAGTGCCTCCCATCTTTGGAGATCTTGTTTAATTTTTTCAAATAATTGAGTAAAATTGGCTTTGAACAGCCAATCGAGAACTGGAGTAATGAATATGCCCAAATACACAAAACCCCCCCTGTGACCACCTAAATGGGAATCTATAGTCACTCTCAAGAGCCAACTCTTTTGTAAGACCACCTATAGGCATAGCCTCTGATTTAGCAAAATTAATCTTATACCCTGAAAATGCGCCAAACGCGTGAATGCATTGTATCAGGCAAGGCACTGAAACTGCTGGAGTTGTCAAGAAAATTAGAACATCATCTGCATACAGCGAGATCTTATGTAATTTTGACCCCATTTCTGGAGCTGATATATTGAGAGCCCCACGAATAGCCTCTGCCAACGGTTCAATCACCAACGTAAAAAGTAATGGTGAAAGAGGACAGTCCTGCCGGCTGCCCCTAGAAATATTAAAATTGCTTGATCGTACCACGTTGGTAATGACTGCCGCGAGGGGTACACTGTAGAGAACCTTTACCCATCTTATGAAAACTTCGCCCAGACCAAACCGGTCTAGAGTATAGAAAAGGTACAGCCACTCAACTCGGTCAAATTCCTTCACTGCATCTAAAGAAATCACCAATCCCTGTATTGACTGCTGTCAGCATGCTTGAATTACGTTAAGCATCCTCCAAACGTTATTGGAGGATCTGCGACCCTTTATGAAGCCAGTCTGATCCTCTTTAATAATAGAGGGTAACACAGTCTCCAGCCTTAACACAAGAGTCTTAGAGAGGATCTTAAAGTCCACATTTAAGAGCGAGATGGGCCTGTATGAAGCACAGTCTTCCGGATCCTTCCCTTTTTTAAGGATAAGTGAAATATTGGCCTCTCTCAGAGATGGTGGGAGACAAACATGACTGTATGAATCATTAAACATATTCAGCATCGGGCCTGACAGTATACTTATAAATTCCTTATAGAATTCACTGGGAAGTCCATCGGGACCGGGCGCCTTTCCATTCTGAAGCTGCCTCACAGCTTCCTGCACTTCTTGCTCTGATAATGGGGCATTGAGAAAGGACTGTTGTTCGGGAGTCACACCCAGGAGCTTCAGATCTCTAAAAAAGGATTCCATTTTGACCTGTCCCTCCTCACAATTCTCAGACTGATATAACTTAGAGTAGAATCTCTGGAACGCCACATTAATCTTTTTAGAATCACATGTTAGGTTCCCAGACCCTTCCCTAATCGATGTAATGGTTTGTGGGGCACTTCTCTTTCTGGCAAGGTATGCTAAGTATTTGCCTGGCTTGTCACCATGCTCGTACAACCTTTGCTTTGCAAAAGCCAGCTCCTTCTTTGCCGTCTGCATGAGCACGGAATTTAGTGCAGACCGCAGTGTCGTAATCCTCTGTAGTTTGTCAAAATCGGCCTTCTCGGCTGCCTTCAACCATGCTTCAAGGAGACGTTGCTGCTCACCCTTCTGCCGCTTCCTACTTGTGGAATATGAAATAACTAACCCTCTGGCATAAGCTTTAGCAGTTTCCCAGAGAACAGATAAGCTATCAACTGAGCCTATGTTGATGTCTAGGAATGCCCGAAATTCCCTAGAGAAATACTCCACAAACTTGCTGTCCATGAGAATAAAGGGGTCCATTCGCCAGGACCTTGAATCCACTGTAACATCCTTAATTTTAACCATGAGGTACACTGGAGCATGATCAGAGATGGCAATATTACCAATCGTATAGGATGCCACCAGATCCAGGGTTACTGCAGGGGTCAGAAAAAAATCAATCCTCGTGTGACATCTGTGCAGATTGGAGAAAAATGTGAAATCCCTACCTGTAGGGTGGAGACACCTCCAGACGTCCACCAATCCTAATTCCCCACACAAACCCAATAACTGTTTAGTTTGTTCAGAGGGTATCAAGGGACCTTTAGGCAACCTGTCTACTGTGGGGTCCATGAGGCAGTTAAAATCTCCCCCTATGATGATGTGCCGAGACTTGAGACTTATCAGTTTAGAAAAAGCATCTACCAAGAATTTAAGAGGATGAGCTGGGGGACAATAAACATTTAAAATGCCATATTCTTTCCCATTTATCAAGGCTTTAAGAATTACAAACTTCCCATATGTGTCTTTAACACATTCGAACAATTTAAATGAGAGATTTTTCCTAACCAATATAGCCACTCCCCTACTTCTGGTATTAAATGATGAAAAATAAACTCAGTCAAAGCCATTCTGCTTTGTGATGCTCCTTGTCATCCAAATGTGTCTCGTGTAACAAAGCAATATCCACCTTCTCCTTTCTAAGACTCAAGAGTACCTTCTTCCTCTTAATTGGTGAGTGACTTCCCTTGATATTCCAGGTACACCATTTAATCAAATCATTAGCCATAATCTTCTGCAGTTACATTTAAGTTCCAGAGAGGAGGAACCCGAACCACAAATTGCTGAGCCTTAGTGTCGCATGGTCCACCAAATATAAAAACTACATAAACTAAAACCACTACATTTAACAAACATACAAAATTATTAAAAATAAAAAACAACAAAAACCAGAAAACAAACCAACATATAAAGCGCCAATAGCGCTGAGTAGGGGAACTCACACCCTGCCCGGGGTGGGGGGGGGGGCAACTACCCATCCCGAACTGCCCATAAATAGGCATCTAACCATCTCAGCCACCTTCACTTCTCCCAGCTAGAGCCGCATTGCAAGCACAAGCTAAAAAGAATAAACATCCCATAGAATATCAATATGAATAAAAAAAATTCTTTTATTAAAAAAAGGGGGAATAAATACCCCACCCATCCTTTGGTATGTCCTAACTTAGAAATTTAAAATGTACATCTTAACCACCGCCAGACATAGTTTGAACCAAATTATTATCAATAGAGGAAAAAAAAGGGGAAAAACAAAGCTCCAACTGGATTTCCTCCATTTCTTTTACAGAATGATAAACACATACCCAAGCAACAATATTTATACATACTACAATTGTTTAAATTAGGTTAGTTTGTCCACAAAGTCTCTTGACTTCTCCGATGTGTCAAAGAGATGCATGGATCCATCTAAGGTGATCTGAAGCACTGCCAGATATCTCAGGGAGTACTGAATCCCAGGGTCCTTCAATCTTCTCTTGACACCATCATACGATTTTCATTTCTGGATCACTGCTGCTGAAAAGCTCTGATAAAACATGATCTTAGACCCCTCGTAAATTAGGGTCTTTGGATCCTTCCCCTGGACTCTGGAAGCCTCCATGACTCTCTCCTTATCTCGGTAATGATGGAACCGCACCAGGAAAGGACGAGGGCGTTGACCCAGATCCAACCTCTGTGCTGCGACCCGGTGAGTCCTCTCTATTTTCAATCCTCTCATGCCAGTCTCCAAGTCAAGGAATTTCGGAAGCCAATCTTCAACAGATTCCGCAGGCTGCTCACCTTCCTTACCCTCAGGCATACGGATGATCCGAATGTTTTTTCTCCTGCCCCTGTTTTCAAGAGCATCCACTTGGTCATGCAAATTACGAACCTGCGTCTTCAGGGCTTGGATCTCTTCCTTGAATGAACTGGCATCAGCTTCCATCACTGTGACCCTGTGCTCCACCTCATCCGTCCTCTTCTCCAGGTCTCCCAGCTGCTGCTCGTGCTTCTGCAGCATGAGAGAGACTGGAGCCAGCTTCTCTTCAATCTGTTTCCCCAACATCTCGCGAGATTTCGAGAGCTGGTTCACCAGGTCCTGGAGAGTAATCGGCTCTGAGGCTGCTGCAGGCTGAGCTGCAGGCCCGGCCTTAGATGCTCCTCCTCCCTTTTTAGGCATTTCTGGACAGCTGAAAATATAGGTAAGTCAATGTTTAAATGTTTCTTGGGGCTCCACAATCTTTCCAAGAAATCCTGATGACCTGGGTTGGGTGGGTTAAAGGACTGTCCTGCACCTGCTGCGATGCGAAGCTGTGAAGTGTGATCTTCTCAGATTGCCGCCATCTTAGATTCCCCCCCCCTTTTTGCCTTTTTACTCCATAATGGAATTGCCTCTGCAAATCTGGTAGACATATCCATTATGGTTAACAAATACTGGTTCCCACTTTTAGTTCTCGGGAGGGGACCTGCACAATCAGTTATTATCCATGTGAAAGGTTCTTCAAATGTGGGAATTGGCAACAAGGGCGCTGGCTTTATTACCACCGGTGGCTTACCTACCATTTGACATGTATGACATGTATGGCAAACATTAACCACATTCTTGTGCATTCCAGGCCAATAAAAATGTTTTTGTACCTTAGCCTAAGTCTTTCGTACCCCTCAGTGACCTCCTAGAGGTAGTTCATGTGCTATGTGTAACAATTCCTGTCTGTATGCTACCGGCAACACAATCTGGTGCACTTCAGCCCATTTCTCCTCTGCACTAACCTACTGTGGTCTCCATCTTCGTCTTAGGATTCAATCTTTCACATAATAATTCTCTGGAATATTCTCTGTCTCTTTTTCTGAATACGCATTCACATATATATCTTTTATTGTCTTGTCTTGTTGTTGCAAGTCTCTTAGGCTTTCAGGACTAACCACTTCTGCTTGACCCTCTGCCTGTTCAGGTTTTTCCTGCACCATTACGGAGTCTCCGCTAACTGAACCTGCCCTCCTTCATCTTTTCCTTTACTTTTCGCTTTGTGCAGTGACTTATGACAGTGGGATCTGATTAGCACACAGTTTGGGAAAATACCAGGATATTTTTGTCTTAACTCCTCAGTTTCTTGGTCTTTGTTGGGCTTCTCCACAACAAGGGGTGTCACTCCCACCTTGGATCCTGCCAAATCATTCCCAAGTACAAATTGAATTCCTGGAACTGACACTCTGTCAATCACCCCCACTGTAACTTACCCAGTCTTGAGTTGGCACTCCAACCTGATCTTACATAGGGGAACGCTAAATTTCTGTCCATCTATGCCACAAATTACCACATTCTTGGGTAACAGATGAGAAAGAATACATATTCGCACATCTCTTACTATCAGTGAGTGGATAGATCCTGTATCTCTAAAAATTATAACTTCTTATCCTTCTCCGCCTTTCCTTTCTGAGTAAACTTTACCCACAGAGGCAATTTCTTTGTAGAGACCAGGTACTAAACCTACGCTGTGCACTGTCCTGCAGCTCCTTAGTTCTTCTTGGGGTCTTCTTTACTACCTTCACTAATGCCACTGGCTTAGCATCTTTTACCACATCTTTTCCTACAGCACCTTTCTTTAACGACCAGCACTGTGATTTTATGTGCCTCACTTTACCACAGTGGAAATACCTGAGGCCTTTCACCTTCTTTCCACCCTCTTGGGCTTCTTTTTTTTATCCTGTGGTAAATTCTTACCAGTGCTCTCTACTCTTCATTTCGCAGTGTAAGATCTCACCTTCTCCCAACTTCTATCCCTTACAGGACAAAATTCTAGCCAGAAGCTTATCTTATGCACCAACATGTATTCATCTGCTAATCCTCCACGTAAATTCTTACCATATCGTCGAACCTCAAAGGTCTTAGCTATTTTTAAAGCATGCACCCATTTATCAAAATGTTATGTTTGCTTCTTTCAAACTCAACATAAGTCTGACCTGGTTCTTTGTGTTTCTGAACCGCTGGCTATATGCTTCTGGTACCAATTCATAAGCACTTAAAATAGCCTGTTTAGCTTCTTCATAATCTCTTGTCCTCTCATCTGACATCGCAACAAATACCTCACTAGCTCTGCCTACTAGTTTAGTCTAAATTAGCATTACTTATAAATCTTCGGACCACTCCATCTGTCTAGCCAATTTTTCAAATGAAATAAAGAAGTCTTCAACATCTTTCTCATCAAAATGTGGCAGAGTCTTGACATATTTGTATATATCACTACCTTCTCTTTTAATCTCCATCCTGTTAACGTGATTTGGCTAACTAAATTGCAAATTCTCAAGTTCAAATTCTCTCTGTTTGCTCAGCTAAAAACCTTCTCTCTCTCTCTCTCTCTTTGTCGTCTCCCTCTCTCTTTTTCCTCTCCTCTGTTTCTCTCTCCCTTTCTCTTTTGTCATTCTCTCTTTGTTTATCTTCTAACTCCATTTTCCTCAATTGTAATTTAAGTTTTTGTACCCCTACTACACTTGTCGGTTTCTCTGACACACCTAAGTGTTTGAGTAATTCCTTTACAATTTCAGCTTTACTTTTGTCCTTGGTTAACCCCAAATCAAATTTCTTTGATGATTCTAAAAGTATGGCCTTTTTCTTTCCTTCTAAACTTTCTTGGTAAATTTGAGAATCATCTTCAAATCCCAGAATCTCTTAAGCAATTTTAAGAGCCATTTCTCTTACTTTAAATCAACCACAAGTCACTGAAATTAAACAAATTGTCTTATCTACATTTTATTTTAAGATCTAGGACATTAACCTGCAAGTGTTTAAATCTGCTAGGATTTTTTGTACCCCCAAATCTATTAAAATCTGTCTAAACCAGTTTAAATCACAAATCCAAGCCCCAGACTGTTCAAATCACGGACAAAAGCCCCCAAACCGTTTGAATCTCGACGATGAGCCTGCAAATCTGTTACGACAGGGGTAAACCCCCTCTGTTAATTTAAATACAGCAACACAGCAATGATTTATCACATTTAGTAATCTGTGAAAATTCAACAGGCCAAGAACTATTTAAAGTAAAATTAACAACTTTATTTCTTAAAGTATAACAGAGAATACTTAACTAAAAACTATTTATAACTCCTTCCTCTAACTTATTGTTTATTTTCTATTCTATAATTCCAATCCAATAAAACCATCGATTAAGATTTACCAAAATTTAAATTTCAAAGTCAGGCAGCTGTCAAATTTTCCCTTGTATCTTCCTCTGTAAAGTTTCTTCTTCTTAGGATTTCTCTTTCACCGGTCATTGATAGATAAAAGTACCTTTAAGAAAGCTAATTTCTGGGTGGGCTGAGATGTTGGTGGCTTGGCAGTTCTTTCTCAACTGTTCAAGTTTTCCTGCTGTTATACCCAAAAGCATCAGATTGTGTCACTGGCTTTTAATATTGTTAATGTACCAAAATCAAACTTGATTGGAATTTAGTTTTTTTGAGGGTATAATTTAAACTGATTGGCCACATTTGAATTTTTGTATCCAAGCAACCAGCTACTCCAGCTGCTGGGCCACATGTTACATTGTGAATTCTCCAGCACTCTGTGTGCCTCTCTAAGTCCTTCACTGTCTTAAAGGTACAGTGCACTTTTACACCTTCATAACACACCCTTCTTCAGGACTGATTGCAGCTAGGAAAAGTTTGGTATCGTTATGATGCAGAGGTCGAACCCCTCAGTTAATTAAAATCAAACACCCAAAAACGTTCACCTCACCTCGTAATCTGTTAAAGTATGAATGAGTGTCAGAGAACTCCTAATTTCCACTATTTAAAGAAAAATAACAATTTACTTTCCTAACTCTAATAGTGAACACTAAATAAAACTATTAACAAACTGTACACTCATATCCCTAACTGAACACAATCCTATTAACATGGTGTTCCAATAATACACTTCTTAAACATGACACTAACTCAATTCTCAAGTCCACACGGTCTCTGTCTTCTCCACTGTCCTCAGTGTTCTTTCTGCTAGTCTCCCTGGGTCTTCTTTCTTTTTACTGTAATTTTTTTTTAGGAAAAGATACCCTTTGATATAGAGTGCCTTCTAATTTCTTTGAAGCAAAATTTTGGGTCGGCAGTTAGATCTTTGGCTCTCCATCAGTTGTTCTGCTGTTTGGTGACAGTTTTCAAATGGCCTGGTTTTATGTCCCCCAATATCATTTCTTGTCATTGATTGATGTTGTCAAAACAATAAATTCAAATTTGATTGGGTTTTAGTACCCTGGGAATAATTTAAACTAATTGAATTGTTGTCGAAACAGCAACCAAAACACAGGTATCCTTTGGATATCAGAGTCGAGAGTGTGTTGCTGGAAAAGCATGCAGGTCAATCAGCATTAATACACTCTATTATCAGAGTCGCGAGTGTGTTGCTGGAAAAGCATGCAGGCCAATAATGCACTTCTTAAACATTACACTAACTCAATTCTCAAGTCCACACAGTCTCTGTCTTCTCCGCTGTCCTCAGTATTCTTACTGCTGGTCTCCCTGGGTCTTCTTTCTTTCTTTTTACTGTAATTTCTTTTTAGGAAAAGATACCCTTTGATATAGAGTGCCTTCTAATTTCTTTGAAGCGAAATCTTGGGTCGACAGTTAGATCTTTGGCTCTCCATCAGTTGTTCTGCTGTTTGGTGACAGTTTTCAAATGGCCTGGTTTTATGTCCCCCAATATCATTTCTTGTCATTGATTGATGTTGTCAAAACAATAAATTCAAATTTGATTGGGTTTTAGTACCCTGGGAACAATTTAAACTAATTGAATTGTTGTCAAAACAGCAACTAAAACACAGGTATCCTTTGGATATCAGAGTCGAGAGTGTGTTGCTGGAAAAGCATGCAGGTGAATCAGCATTCAAGGAGCATGAAAATCAACGTTTTGGGCATAAGCCCTTCATCAGGAACGAGGCCTCATTCTTGACTCCCACAAATTCCTTAAATTCTGAAACCTTTGCTTTATGCCTCAGGCATTAACTCCTATGCGACCAATTTTCTCGACCCCACAAATTCAATACAGCTTTGCCCTGTTTCCTTAAATTCCGAAACCTTTGCTTTATGCCTCAGGCACTAACTCTTACACAGCAATCTTTTTCCAAGTGCCAAATCCCAAGAAGCCTCCTCTGACAGCGAAGCATAAATTTCCTTTGTTTTACCTGTCAACTTACTCTGTATGAGCAGTGTCCAGTCTTATTTTGCTCAATTCATTTGTTTGACCATTATCTCAAATGACATGAAGAATGCCTCTTTGTCCTTTTCATCAAGTTTTGGGAGGGTCTGTGCAAAACTGGTTGAGGACTCTGCAGTGCTTACTCTTACAAATACAGTCATGGACAAATGCATCTAAAACAGGTAAATTAGTGAGGATGATGCATTTAGGTTTTTCTTTCTTGTCTGGTCCCTCAATACCTACCGCAGGCATTTTCCTTGATTTGGTGTACTGCCTGTTAAATAATGTTTGAGCTCTGTTGCTTCTTGTTGCAGTAAAAGTCGTCAAAGTGAATATGCATTTTCTTTCTGTTAGTTGCAGGAGAGTTGATCTTTCTTTTGTTAGTTATTAATCTCTACAGGAAATGTAACATGTTGTCCTTAAATCTATAATCTCCAGGCAACCGAAAACCCATCGAAATTTTTTCTTCAGACTTGGCAAAAGTTCATTCTTCTGTGAGGCATTCAAATGTGCAGAAAATATCAAATCAATGTAGTACCTTTGAGGGATAGTGGACTATCACACACCATGAAGGTCTCAGTTGGCTGGATGGCTGGTTTGTCATGTAGAGTGATGCCAACAGTGTGGGTTCATTTACTGTACAAGCTGAAGTTGCCATGCTGGTCCCATCTTCTCAACCTTGTCCCTCACCTGAGGCATGGTGACTGTCAGGTTAAACTCACCACCAGTTGGCTCTGCTGGCCATGGTGCTGTCCCTCCCTCTGGGCCCGAAGGTTTGCTTCAAGTCCCTGTCAAGGCTAGTTATCTACAGATAGAATGTTCATGATGTAGAGCAATAGGCTGATAATGCCTCATTGTTCAATTACCTCCCCATTATTTCCCCAATGGGATAGAATATCTTCATGAAGATATAGTAAAAGAAGATCATATCATAGAGAAGACAGTTTGGGAATATTGTTAGGTGAGAGGAGTGGAGTCTGGTTTGATAGGTCATTGAGGAGTGCATTCTGAGGGAGTGGGTGTTACACTTTGGGAGGGGCTTTACAACAGGCTAAGCCAAGGGCCAGTTGAAAAAGGACTCACTCAGTACAGGCTAGCTGCTTGGGTGTGGACCTTTCTTAGCATTGATTAAATATCAGCCTTGCAGGCTTCAATTGACCCAATGGGATACAGGCTGGCCAATATCACCACTGTCACTAACATAATTGCAATGAGGCAAGGGCCGTGGTGACAGGTCACCCGCTGTATCAGGATCTAGATTAGTGTGGTGCTGGAAAAGCACCACTCTAATCTAGACTCTGGTTTCCAGCACCTGCAGTCATTGTTTTTACCCACCCACTGCATCAGATATACCCTGCCTTCAAATCCACCAGCAGGCGAGTGCAATGTAAAGCAATTATTTTGGGAGTCTATTCTGGCCTGTGCAGCACAAGAGGTGGCTAACATCATCTTGACTCACTCCATTGTCACCACCGTGTTGTGTGAAGTTAAACAACACTTTGGCCTCACTGTCCACCTATTGTTATTTGTCGGCTTTGATCCAATGTCACTGTAGACCTTCTAGGTCTCCTTTCTATAGTCAAAGATCAAAGAAGAGCTTGCAAACTCAAATGTGAAATCAATGACCCCATTGGGGATTGTCACCCATATTTTGGAGACCTCTTCTGTATGCTGATGCTCCTTCCCTGCCAATTTAGTGGCAACACGGTGACTCAGTGGTTAGTACTGCTACCTTACAGCACCAGGGACTCAAGTTTGATGCCAGCTCAGGAGACTGTCTCTGTGGAGTTTGTACATTCTCCCAGTGTCTGCGTGGGTTTCCTCTGGTGCTCCAGTTTCCTCCCAGAGTCCAAAGATGTGCAGGTTAGATGAATTGGCCATACTAAATTGCCCAGTGTTCAGGGATGTGTAGGTTAGGCGCATTAGTCAGGGGTAAATATAGGGTAGGGGAATGGGTCTGGGTGGGTTACTCTTTAGATGGTTGGTATGGACTTGCTAGGCCGAAGGGCCTTTTTCCGCATTGTAGACATGCTACAATTCTAGTCTGGTCTCTCCCTAACCATACTAATAACGAATCACACTGCGAGTAAAATATTTTGGAAGGAAACTAGGTTCTCCCCTAGTTCTCAGGGACTTTTTTTATTCATGGAGGCTTTAACATATTAGTTCTACCATTAGTTTTGTGAAATGGCACGGCTTGAGTTCTAATACATCTCTTGTGGGCAGGACTGTTTTGATTTCAGGGGCAGCATAAGGATGAAATATAGAGGGGGTTATGATCCCAAAGGTAGTTTTTGCAGCTGTAAGATATACCACTGCAAGTAAATACTTGTACTATTAATTGGTTTAGAAGAACAGAACTATGTGAGATTAGTTGTATCTGCTGATTGGCAGTGAGGAAGCACCAGAGGAGGATGGTGTAGTTAATGGTGTCGAAGGTTTCGGACTGGTTGAAAACCCTAGAGGAAATAAGACCTTTTGGGTTAGTGAAAAGGATCCAGAAGATGCAGCTGTTCAGATTGCCTCAATAAATGACAACTACATCTGTGAGCTCTTACTTGGAAATAAAAGAGAGGGGTTTAAGAAGATGATAGTGCGCAATTTTGTCAGATGGAATAGTGTTTTGTGAGATCCAGTCAAATTTTGTGGTAGCTAGCAAAATCAGTTTACCACCATATCCTTTTAATAGTATGCAGCTTAGACTGAAGGGAACAGAGATGAGAGCCATAACAGGTGGAGGAACTAGAGCCAGAAATAGTAATTCATTTAGTTGGCAGAGTATCAAAGGTGGAGGTGATGGTTTATTTAAGAAAATAGTTATGACTAAAAATGTTATGACAAATGAAGGGCCAAATGAGATTTTGGAAGTAAAGATGCAACCGAATTAAGTACAGTTAAGATGGAATTAAGCTAATACAGCGAATTAAGATGGAACTGGGGAGTGAAAGCGCAGTGAGTAATACAAGGAACTTGCATTATGTGCTTATGTGATTGGTATATTGGGCTAGCAAGACCACATGAGATGGAGGACTGCAAATGCTGGAGATCAGAGCTGAAAAATGTGTTGCTGGAAAAGTGCAGCAGGTCAGGCAGCATCCAAGGAGCAGGAGAATCGACGTTTCGTTTATGCCCGAAACGTCGATTCTCCTGATCCTTGGATGCTGCCTGACCTGCTGCGCTTTTCTAGCAACACATTTTTCAGACCACACGAGATGACAAGGGAGTGATCATGAATATGTGGAGGGAGAGATTTAGTGGGGGGATAAGAAATCAGCGAAATCAAAGAAGAAACATGATGGGTTGAGAAAGAAGTTGAAATTACTGAGGATCCAAAGATATTTGGTGCAGAGGGATAATGTTGTTGAAGAACATTCTTAACATGTAGGAAGACAACAGATCTTGAATGAACTGTGATGGGGTGAAGAAGGATGAGACTTTTAAATTCATTCATGGGATATGGGTGTTACTGGGCAAATGTTTATTGCCCACCTCACTGGCCAAACTACCAGATTTGAAGTAAACCACACTTTATTCATACACTGTAGCTAAAATACAACAAAAGAAAGAAAAATAAAGAAAATGACAGGCTTGACTGTAACTGCATTGGAAAACTTAACAGAATTATAGATTATTTTACTACTAAACTGTAACTGTCCCAATAAAGTAACATCCCATAAACACACCCTTGGCAAAAGTCAATTTCATAAAAATAGATTTTCTCTCAGGCATTGTCCAGTCCAGGAGTAAAACCATCAAGGGAAAACTCTGAGATTCAGAGAGTAGCAGGGAAAAATGTACAGCAACTTCCAGACCCAGCAACTGCTACTTAAAACTAAAACTAAAAATCCTGGTTCATGGAAGCTTTCCCCACTCACTCAGGCTCCTTCAATTGTTCCTACTTAAAAAAAAAACCAAGGCCTCACAAAGTTATTTACTTCATGGACTATGAATAAACAGCTCAATACCTCTGACTTAAAACTTTTCTTCAAATAACCCAGGACAAAATATACCTCTTAAAGCCATTGTGCCATCACACTTCTAAATTGTGCCTTGTAGACAGCAGACAGGCTTTGGGGAATCCAAACATCAGTTATGAATCACAAAATTCCCAACTTCTGACATGCTTTTCTAGCTACAATATTTATATGGAGGATTCAATCCAGTTTGATTCAATGGAATCCCTTCCCCCCACCCACTCCACCATTACCACCAAGGTGTTGATGGTGGGGGATGCTGCAATCATAATGCCTCTGAATGCTAAAGGTTGATGGTTAGATTCTCTCTTGGAGATGGCCATGGCCTCTCATCTGTGTGACAGAATGTAACTTGGCATTTATTAGCCAAGCTTGGATATTGTCCAGGTTTTGGTGCATTTGGACATGGACTGCTATCTGAAAACTGTGAATGGTGCCAAACATTGTGCAACCATTACTGAACAACCCCATTTCAAAGTCTATGATGGAGAGAAGGTCATTGGTGAAGTAGATGGAAGATGGTAAGTCTTAGAATATGACAGTGAACTCTTGCAGAGATATACTGGAGCAGAGCTAATTTGTCTTCAACAATTACAACGTCCTTCTTTGTGTCAGGAATGACTCCAAACAGTGGAGAGTTTTCCCATTTCTCTTTGACTTCCAACCTCAAGCTAATTTGTCTTCAACAATTGCAGCATCTTTCTTTGTGCCAGGAATGACTCCAAACAGTGGAGAGTTTTCCCCATTTCTCTTTGACTTCCAACCTCAAGGTAACTTCTTTTACTTTTGCTCAGATGACGTGGCAGCACAGTGGCTAGCGCTGCTGCCTCACAATACCAAGGGACCGGGTCTGATGCCAACTTTGAGCAACTGCCTGCATGGTGTTTGCATGTTCTCCCTGTGTCTGTGTGGGTTTCCTCTGGGTGCCCCAAGTTCCTCCCACAGTCCAAAGATGTGCAGATTGGGTATATTGGACATGTTAAATTGCCCGTAGTGCCCAGGGATGTGCAGGCTAGATGGATTAACTATGGTAAATGTGGGGTTATGGGGATATGGTGGGATGCTCTTTGGCAAGTCGGTGCAGATTCAATAGGCCGAATGGCTAAATCCATATATTGTCTAAATTCCATGATTCTTTGAGAAGACTGTAATGAGGTCTTAAGCTGACTGGCCATGGCAGAACCCAAACTGAGCAATGGTGAGCAGACTGATCAGGTGGTAATTGCCTGGATTAGATTGTCGATGTAGACAGGGCCATATTGAAGCAATTTTCCATGTTGCTGGGAAGATGCCATTGTTGTAGCTAAGCTGGAAAAACTGATTTGTTCTGGAGCACAAGGTTTCAATACTACAGGTGGGATGTTGCCACAGCTCTTAGCCCTCTTATATTGAATTCCTTCAGCCGTTTCTTGTTATGCAGAATGAGCAAATTTTCTGAAGACAGGTTTCAATGATGCTGGGACCTCAGGAGGTGACAGAAATGGATCATTCACTTGCCCCCTCTGGCTGAAAATAGTTGCAAATGCTTCTTTAAATCTAATACAATTTTGAATTCATTGTGCATATCAACTGTTTAAATCAGAAAACCTCGAGTTTATTCATATAATACCCAGTAAAGAGGACCGTTTGAACAGGACTTGGAACTGTTCGATCACTATCCAACAGTTAATGGATATTTCCTGTCTGTCTCCTCCAGTGGGTAGTTATAAAGATATGAGTGCCTGCTGAAGATCTAAATAGGTCTTCTAAAGCAAGGAAGAACAAGGATCATTTAGACTGGCGTATTAGGTAGGTTCTCTGTTGGGACCTTCACCAACTGAAACCAGTGTGCTCTGACCAATGCAAAGGCCACCAACATTTTGCTCATTGTGATTGGCCTCCACTTTGCATTCCCATTTTCAAGCTATTTCCCTCCCTGTCATGTTGAACAAGTAACAAATTTAAACACCACCTCACTCTCCTGCCAAACTAACTGACAATTTGACTTTCCTACAACTACCTTTGTACAATAACAATTTGGCATATTGAGATGAAAAATTAACTAATAATAGATTTATTACAAATAGTTTATGATCAAAACAAAAATGACGAATAAAATTCTCATCATACATCTATGATGTATTTCTTTTTCTGATGAATAACTACCTACACCTTGTGGTAGTTATGCCTTCATGACATGTTTTTTTTGAAGTTCATTTTTGGACCTGTAATGAGATTCTTGGTAGACAAAAGTCTCAATTAGATTAGATTAGATTACTTGCAGTGTGGAAACAGGCCCTTCAGCCCAACAAGTCCACACCGACCCGCCGAAGCGCAACCCATCCATACCCATTCCCCTACATTTAACACTACAGGCAATTTAGCATGGGCAATTCACCTAACCTGCACATTTTTGGACTGTGGGAGGAAACCGGAGCACCCGGAGGAAACCCACGCAGACACGGGGAGAATGTGCAAACTCCACACAGTCAGTCACCTGAGGCGGGAATTGAACCCGGGTCTCTGGCGCTGTGAGGCAGAAGTGCTAACCACTGTGCCACTGTCCCGCCCACAAATTGTTCCCAATATCTTAAAAGTTCCTGAGGATCAATATTAAGAGTGCAACGTTCAATGCACTCTTTCTATTACTTGATTGATTCCTGGAGATGGAGATTATCTTATGAAGAGAGGTTGGACAGCCTGGGCTTGGAATTTAGGAGAATATGAGGTGCTCTAATGGAAACATATAAGGTCCCAAAAGGAGATTTTGCTGAATGGACACAGAGAATTCTTCCCCTTGTGGGAGTGATTAGAATAAGGGGACAAAGTTTTAACATGAGGGGTATTTTATTAAGGACAGAGATAAGGGAAAATTATTTTCTTGTCTTGTTAGTCTGCAGAATTCCTTTCCACAGAGTAAGTGCAAGCTGGGTCACTGACCATTCTGAAGGTTGAGTTACATAAATTTTAAATTGGCAGGGAGTCAAAGTGCATCAGAAGTATGCAGAAAGATAGTTGAGGCCACAATCAGATCAACCACGATCTTATTGATTGGTGGAGTGGGGTTAAACAACGTTTTCTGCTTCTAATTCTTCTTATATTGCTGGCATCTGTAAAAAGTTTACAGTGTGATGTAACTGAAATTATACTGAAATTTTTGCTATAAATTCTGTGCCTTATAATTGTGTCTTCCACAACCACCTGATGAAGGAGCGTCGCTCCGAAAGCCTGTGCTTCCAATTAAACCTGTTGGACTATAACCTGGTGTTGTGTGATTTTTAACTATTTTGCTATTGACTGAGATCATGGTTGATATGTGATTCAACTTCACATATTTTCTGTTACCCTAAATTTACTTCAATAACTTTAACTAACAAAGATTTAATGTCAGATTTAAAATCAATAATTGATTTGGCATCAATTGCTATTTGCACAAAATAATTCCAAACCTTTACCACCCTTGGTTCACAGAAATGTTTCCTAGTGTCACTACTGAAAAGTGTGGCTTTAAGTTTTACACCATAACCCCTTACCTTAGGCTCCCAATTAGCAAAAAAGAATTTCACTCTATCTATTTTATCTGTAACTCTGAAAATGCTCAACATTTTAACAAAATCACTCATAAACCATCTAAACTCTAAGGAATATGTATCTCTGTTCTCCCATCTTGTAATTATACAGATTATACAGCACAGAGATTATTGTTCAGTAAGATCATACTGGTGTTTTTGCTCCGCTCAAGCCTGTTCCCATTTTTCTCATCTAAATCTACCAAGATCACTGTCTATACCTGGCTCCTACATAAGCTACTCTATCCTCTACTTTCATTTCAATGGCTCCCCGCAGCACACTTATCCTTCTTTTGGTGAATGAGTTTCACCTGAATTCCCTGTTTAATTTCTTGTATTGATGGTGTGTAGCTTTGTTTTTCCACAAAAGCAAAATCATTGGCTTTGACTTCACTGGCTCCTGGGAGGCAGGATGGGAAGTGAATGGGAGACTGTTTGGCGCTGACTGGTAAAATAGATTGGAGTTGCATTGTACCAGCTCCCTTCCACAGGTCTCACCGTCAAGGCACTTACCAGTGGCAGAAATGAATGCAGAGAGGCTGCCCACCCTGGCAATTTGCATATATAAATGTACCATTAGAGGCCATTTTACATATTTGTTAACTGGATGCAACAAAATAGAGACAGTCTTCCAGCAGCAGTCTATCAACCACGGTCTCCACTTGCCTGGATATTAAATATCAGCAATATTTAAGAAAGTCAATATCATTTAAGATGAAGTAACCCACTTACTTTGTGAAACATCCTCCAACAGCTTAAACACTGATTCCTTCAAATAGCCACCACTATTGCTGCGGTGGGTACTGTAAAATGTATTGCAACAACTCACCAAGGATTTAGTGCCTTCCAAGCCTGCAACCTTTGTCAAAGCAATGCAAGTACTGCGTGCACGTTGGAATACTGGCATATACAAATTCTCCTCCAAGTGAGATATTTCCAAGAAAAAAATAATTTATCGTTTTGCTTTCATCATCACTAGATTAAAATCCTAAAACTCTCCATCCTACAGTAATGTGGAGTCTTTGCAACACATGTACCACACAGATTCAGGAAGGTGGTTCACTAACTGGTGGGTGATCCACTAAATATGACTCAATAGAAAATAGAAACAGAAGGAAAGGAGGAGAAGAAGAAAAGCAGGGCATCATGAAAAAAAGTAGCAAGAAGAAACAGTGAATAAAAGAGAAAAAAAATGAACATAAGGAAAGAAAGAGAAATGAGAGAGATGATATTCTCTGAATTAGTATGTGTAATGTGAAAAATCAACCAGTAATTAAACCAGCATTACATTTGAATCATCCTTTCAAATGAATGAATGTAACTATTTCCTGGCATCTGACTTGCCAGAGATTTACTTTGCATTTTTACTTACCAGTCAGCACACTGACTATCAATCCTGTAAGAATTGTAGTTATACAAGAAATCGGGCTGTAGAAGTAAAATGATAAAGAGTACAAAGTCTCTGCAATGCTGGGCCTGAAATATGAAAAGGAAATAGCTTTTAGAACTCAAAGTTAAATTTTATTCATTCACAGGACGTGGGCATCACTGGCCAAACTAGCATTTATTAACCTTCCCAAATTGCCCAGAAGGCAGTTAAGAGTCAACTACATTGCTGGGGTCTGGAGTTACGGATAGGCCAGACCAGATCGAGTCAGCAATTTCCTTCCCTAAAGGACATCAATGAACCAGATGAGTTTTTCCTGACAATTGGCAATGGTTTTTAATAGACTCCTAATTCCAGCTATTTATTGAACTCAATTTCTACCAAATGCCAGGTGGGATTTGAACCTGGGTCTCTAGAATATTACTTGGGTTTCTAGATTAATAGCTCTAGGCCATCACTGCCTCTAGAAATAATGAAACAGGGTAGGCAGTACAGCTCCTTGTCCTAGCACTGCCATTCATGGCTGATCATGCCTGATGTCTATCTCAATACCATTTTGGCAATTTGATCCATATTCCTTGATCTCATACTCTGACAAACATCTTGAGATATATCTTGGAAACTTTAAATGAATTAACTTTTGGGATTTCAAATGCCAAAGTTATGTGGCAGAGATGTCGGGTGGGGGGGGGAGGAGTTGAGTTTTACAAAGGAAATGTGTCTCAGCAGTGGCTACAGACAATGTGAATATTTCCTGGGGAAACAAAGGGATAGTAGGAGTCATTCAGGAAGTTAACATTCACTAGGGAGCTTATGTGAAATAAGGACACATCAAGAGTGTAAAGCCACACCCAATACATACTCTATTATTGGCCTACAAACAGGCGCCTTCGACTGCTTACTTAGGATTACATTTATGAACAGGGACAAAATGGTCCAACAGCAAGTGAGTGAAGTTGTAGAAATCTGGAAGCTTGCACTTAACAAACCTTAGATTTTTTTGATTTGTTCAGCAGATTTGATATTCTTGCAGCTTGCATGGATGAAAAAGCAAGGACTACAGTGTTGATGAGCAAACTGATCAGAGCACCATGTTGCAAGGAATAATTGAGGTGGGCATTGTGAAAAGAAATATAATTGTGTTTAAAAATTAGTATATTTAGGGAGAAATTTCCTCTGTTACCACAGGTGCTAGAATTAAGGACTTGAGACTTGTGTAAAACTAGGAGTAGGCATGGAAAGATCCAGTTGTGCTCCAGGTACCCACTTATGATATGAGAAAGAATAAGGAAGAGATTCTTCACAGGTATGAGTCGCTAGGTGCTAATTTGAAAGGCAGAACCACAAAAGGTAATGATTTATGGACTAATGTCTCAATGAGAGCAAACTGGTATACGGTAAATATGATCAGACAGTTGAATGTATGTTTCAGTGACTTCTGTGGGAGAAATGAGTTGAAACTCACGGGCACTGACAGCTAGACTGGGGAATTGGGAGCTGTACCACTGAGACAGTCTTCATCTGCACAGTGTCATGAACAGAGTACTGGTGAAGTACATAACTGACACTGCACAGTGAGGTATAAACTAATCTGTGGGGAAATGTCTAGTTGATGGAAGGGGAGATTTAGAAAATTTTTTTTTTTATTCATTGATAGAATTTGGGCATTTTTGGCAAAGACATCATTTGTTTCCCATGCCTAATTGATCAGGAGAAGGTGGTGCTGAGCTGCCTTCTTAAACCGTTATGGTCCATGTGATTTAGTCACACTTACAGTGCTGTTAGGATGAGAGTTCCAGGAACAGTGAAGTAATGCTAATATAAGTCCAAGCAAAGATGATGTCTGGCTTGGAGAGAAATTTACAAGCGGTGTTACTCCTACATTTATGCTGCCCTTGTGCTTCTAGGTGATAGAGCTCACAGGTTTGGATGTTGCTATCCAAGGAACCTCAGTGAGTTGTTGCACTGCACCATGTAGATGATGCACACTACTGTTACTTGATGATGAAGGCAATGAATGCGGAAGGTGATGAATGTGGAGACAATCAAGTGATAACTTTAACTTGGATAATGTTACATTTTTTGGAGCTGCTGATTTGTGACTTGTAGATGGTGGACAGGCTTTCAAGAGTGACGAGGTGTTGTCGGATTCCTAGCTTCTGACCTAATCTTGAAGCAATGTATATTACTATATTTCAGTTTCTGGTCAATTGCAGTACATTTGGATTTCCAAGACATTTGGTAAAGTGGCTTGTGGGTCTCCACACAAGATGAGTGTTTATGGTACATCAACAACTGTTCTGGTGCTGCTTCGTGCTCTTGCCTGGACCATAACAAATTTGTTAATTTTGCCTCTAATTTCCATATTTCTGTAACTTTCACATTGTTCATTTCTGACACTTCCCTTCTTTTCCTTGACGACTCTATCTCTATTTCAGGGAATAAACTGTCCACTGCCATCCATTGCAAAGCCAGTGACCTCCATAGCTACCTTCACTACATCTCTTCCCACCCACGTCCTGTAATTCAATCCCATTCTTCCAGTTCCTTCACCTACGTCATATATGTTTGGATGATGCCACTTTCCAAAACAGCACTGCTGACATGGCTTGCTTCTTTCATAACCATAGTTTCTGGTCCACTTTGATTGAAAGGGCCCTCCATGCATCCAACCTATAACCCATGCTTCCGCCCTTGCCCATTCTTGCCACCCACAATGGTGTGAGTGAGTCCCCCTTGTCATTTTTTCCCACACCTCATCTACTATGTCTACTGCTTTCAACATGGTCTTCTCTACATTGAGGAGACAAGACACCAACTCGCAAAATGTTTCAGGGAACATCTCTGGGACATACACACCAAACTACCCCAATAACCTGTGGCCGATCACTTCAATACTCCTTACCACTCTGCCAAGGACATACAACTCCTGGGCCTCCTCCACCACCAAATCAAAGCAACCCGACACCTGGAGGAAGAACACCTCATCTTCTGCCTTGGAAGCCTCCAACCACACAGCATCAACATCGATTTCACCAGTTTCCTCATCTCCCTTCCCCCCACCTCATCCCAGATCCAACCCTCCAACTCGGCACTGCCCTCTTGAACTGTCCTACCTGTCCATCTTCCTTCCCACCTATCTGCTCCACCCCCCCCCACCTCTATCCATCTATTGCCTTCCCAGCCTCTCCCCATTCCATTCCTGCTGAAGGGCTTATGCCCGAAACGCCGATTCTCCTGCTTCTCGGATGCTGCCTGACCGGCTGTGCTTATCTAGCACCACACTTTTTGACTCTGATTTCCAGCATCTGCAGTCCCCACTTTCTCCTTCTCACTTTTCAGCCCAACAGCATCCACATTCAAAGGATTATTCTCTGCATTTCAGACAACTCCAGCAGAACACTACCATCAAACACATATTCCCCTCACACCCCTGTCCATATTTCACAGGGATCATTCCCTCTGGTCCATTCCTCGTCCACTAACATCAACCGCCCCCCTTTCCCATGGCACCTTCCCATGTAACTGCAAAAGGCGTCACACCTTATCTTTCACCTCCTCCCCACTTGCCATCCAAGGGCCTTAACGGTCTTTCCAGATGAAGCAGCATTTTACCTGTACCTCCTCCAACCTTATGTATTTTGTTTGCTGCACCCAGTGTGGCCACTCTACATTGGAGAAACCAAACGCAGATTGAGTGACCACTTTGCAGGACACTCCGGTCCTTGCACAAGCATGACCCCGCCTTCCCATAGCTGATCATTTTAACACAGCATCTTGCTTGCATGGCCAGTTGTCCGTCCCCAGCATGCTGCAAAGCTCCAGCGAATCACGGTGCAAATTGGAGGAGCAACATCTCATCTTCAAACCAGGCAGTTTACAACTTTCTGGCTCAGTACTGAGTTCAACACCTTCAAATTGTGGACCCAATCCTTCCCTTTCTTTAACGTTTACTCGTTACATTCTCAGTCACCCTTCCTCCCCTCCCCCTAACACAGTGGGACTGTCTGTTCTTTCCAGTTAGATACTCCATTGTTCTGCCATTCTCACAATTCCATCACTTAATCTGAACTATCAACATTCTTTCTTCCCCAGTACCCTAAACCCACACCCCCCACTCCGCTATTGCCCTGTCTGTGGAATTGTGTGAAACAGTTAGGTTGCCTGATGGGAAAATTGGCCAACTCCAAGTTATAACACAATATGGATTGTGGCGAAAGTCGGGGCAATGCTAACCTCAGCAGACATGACACAGGCTGAATTTGCATAAATTCTCTAACCTTGGCAAGCCTCACCGGAATTTGATTAAAACGGCTCTGCATATGTTTTGAAATACTAACTACAGCCCAAACAAAGATATTCATATGCAAAAACAAGTTTATGGAATGATATGTATAACACAATGTTTTGGAAAGTCAAAACGATAACACTGATCAAAATTCAATGTACTGTCCTTAGGAATGACGAACATCTAGTGATAATTTCTGCCCGCTACTGATAAATGTTAAGTATAAAAAGTCCTATCTTTCTCTCTGTAAGCACGAAAACTTGAGAAGAGAAATTGGGAACAATTAGTATCTCTCTCTCTCTTCCAAACTTTAGCCAAACTGCATGCAGTACTAAGATAAATAGAGACTGATTATTGTCAGGCAAGCTGTGTTGATTTTTTTTGAGTAATGTTGATGCTTTTTGCTCTCACAGATCCCAGCTCTTTTAGTTAATTTTAATCCAATTTAACACCTCCACACTTCATTTCAGCTCTGATGAAGAATCATCTAGACTCAAAACATTAGCTTGCTTCCTCTCTGTGGATGCTGCCTGACCTGTTGTGATCTCCAGCATTTTTTGTTTTCAGTTCAGATTCCAGCATTTGCGGGAATTTACTGCTATAAGAGTTTATCGTGTTTGGGATAGTACATTATCATGGCTAGAAGTCTAGCTAATTCACAGGAAATGGAGAGTTGGGACAAATGAATTGGGAGTATGATGCGGGAAAATATGAAGTTGATCATTTTGGAAGGCAGAACAAAAGCACAGAGTATTATTTAAGTGGAGAAAAGGCTCCAGAAGTGGCAACAAAAAAGGATTTAGGAGTACTTATGCACGAAGCACAGAAAACTAGCACACAGGTGCAGCAGTGATCAGGAAGGCAAATGGAACATTGGCTTTTATTTCAAGAAGTGGAGGGAAGTCCTACTGCATTTTTCAGGGTGCTGATGAGACCACATCTGGTGTATTGTGAGCAGTTTCGGTCCCATTGTTTGAGAAAAGATATTTCATTGGAGGCAGTTCAGAGAAGATTCACTAGGAATCTCCCTGCTCGATGCTGTAGACCTACTGATTGCTTCCTGCATTTTCTGGTTTTATACCCAATACTGAAAGACTGACTCAGATTGGCATGGATTTATTCAAAACCAGGTTTCCTATTTCAAAGCACCCAGAATTTTTCTTAATGGGTCAATCTGTTCTGAGACTTGAAGGCCATGTGAAGGAGTCACAAATGTTAAGATAAAATATTAGATTAGATTAGATTAGATTAGATTACTTACAGTGTGGAAACAGGCCCTTCGGCCCAACAAGTCCACACCGCCCCGCCGAAGCTCGACCCACCCATACCTCTGCATTTACCCCTTACCTTACACTACGGGCAATTTAGCATGGCCAATTTACCTGGCCTGCACATCTTTGGGCTGTGGGAAGAAACCCACGCAGACACGGGGAGAACATGCAAACTCCACGCAGTCAGTCGCCTGAGTCGGGAATTGAACCCGGGTCTCTGGCGCTGTGAGGCAGCAGTGCTAACCACTGTGCCACCGTGCCGCCCATATATGCTTCACGTTAATACTACATTGATGTGCTCACCTTGCTTCTTGTTTGGTAGATATTATGGTGGTCAGCAGGGATGTTACATTCACAGGAGTAGAGGTGGTAGTATTAATCTCCATGCAGCCTGCTGTTGATGTCTCAAGTAACTCTGCAAATTCACTCGTAGGTGGATAGGTCAGGCCACCAATCCCTATCCATGTGGCAAAGATTACTCCAACAAACCAACCCACACACTCTCCCTGGAGAAGGTGTAACAAATAACAGGACCATAATTTAGAGGCTACTGCAGGAAAAACAAACACAAGTAATCGGTTTCAAATAATCTGTATTGTGTGCTATGCTTAATCATGATAACAATGTTTGTAACTGTACCCTATGAAACATCTGAATCTTATTACAAGTATGGTTAGAGATTAAAAGAAACTGCAGATGCTGGAATCCAGAACACACAGGCAGGAGGCTGGAAGAACACAGCAAGCCATCAACCCCCCCTTTATCTGCAGTTCCCCTCACAGTCCTGAAGAAGGGTGACATTCGAAACATGGACTTTTCCACCTCCTGATGCTGCCTGGCTTGCTGTGTTCTTCCAGCCTCCTGCCTGTCTGTTTCATATTACAAGTACAGCAGGCTTCTTAGGGAACATTATGCTCTTAAGTATAAGTTGTCCTGACACCATTCTGCTTCACTGTAATATTCCAGAACTTGTTCTAACACAGAAAATGTATGTTTCTTTTAACTGGATATCAGATAAACTAGTCATCATTTGCTGAGAGTATTACCCTATGAATTTTAGTACAAAGTAATGTACACTTAAGGAATCACTAAGGGAATTGTTCTCCTTTCTCAATATTCCTTTCAATTGGACTTTCTCGATTGTGTCAACAATGGTTTACTTGTTAACATTCTCACCTCAGAATCACAGGTTTTGAGCTCCACTCCCACTCTAGACGTTGAACTGAAAAAAGCAAAGTTAAAAATCACACAACACCAGGTTATAGTCCAACAGGTTTAATTGGAAGCACACTAGCTTTCGGAGCGACGCTCCTTCATCAGGTGATTGTGGAGGGCTCGATCGTAACACAGAATTTATAGCAAAAATTTGCAGTGTGATGTAACTGAAATTATACATTGAAGAATTGATTGTCCGTTAAGCCTTTCATCTGTTAGAATACAGTGATAGTTTCACTTCTTTCATGTGTAAATCACAAAACCCTTTTTTTTAAAGTTGCATTCTCGGGTTAGCTGTTAACAATGGTGATAGCTAGACAATATGTTGAAGGTGTTAGCCCCCTGTGTTCTCTGTCTATGACCTGATGTTTAGATTGATTCTAATCTAAAAAGTGAGATAACAGAGTTTTACATAAATTCATGCAGTTTTTGAGCTCAGAGTTCTACATGAATGCACACAGTTTTTGAGCAAAGTACAATGTAACTCTGCAAGTACAAATTCACCCCACAAAATATATGTGTGCATGTGGGTCTTTGTCTGTCTGTGTGTCTGTCTGGGGTGGGGGTTGTGAGTGTGAGAAAGTGTGTGTGTGTGTAGTGAGTGCAGAGTGTCTTAAGTCTGTGAGGGGGTGCATGTGTGGGAGTGTGTGTGGGTGTCTGTGTGCGCGTCTGTGTGTACCTGTGTCCGTGTGTATGTGAGAGTGTGTGTGTGTGTAGGAATATCTGTTTGTGTGTGTGTAGTGAAATGGTGATCACCTGTGTCCCGGTTGAGGCCCTCCCTATGGGTACCGAACTTAGCTATCAGCCACTGCTCGGCCACTTTCCTCTGCTGCCTGTCCCGAAGTCCACCTTGGAGGATGGTCACCCGAAGGTCCGAGGCTGAATGTCCTGGACCACTGAAGTGTTCCCCAACTGGGAGGGAACCCTTCTGTCTGTTGATTGTTGTTCAGTGCCCATTCATCCGTTGTCGTAGCCTTTGCTCGGTTTCCCCAATGTACCATGCCTCCGGGCATCCTTGCCTGCAACGTATAAGATAGACAATGTTGGCTGAGTCACATGAATACCTGCCATGTACAAGGTGGGAGGTGTTCCCACGTGTAATAGTGGTATCTATGTCCACAATCTGACACATCTTGCAGCGTCTACCATGACAGGGTTGTATGGAGTTGTCCTGAGAGCCGGGCAGTTTGCTACGAACAATGATCTGTTTGAGGTTTGGCGGTTGTTTAAAGGCAAGCAGTGGAGGTGTGGGGAAGGTCTTGGTGAGGTGCTCATCCTCATTGATAATGTGTTGCAGGTCCTCACCTTTATCCTCGATCATAACGTCTTCACCTTTGACAACCAATTCTTCACACGGAACAGCCATGGGGACCAAATTTGCACCCCAATATTCCAACATATTTATGCACAGGTTCGAACAAGATTTCTTCTCTATGCAGGATCTCCAACCGACATTGTACACCAGGTACATTGATGACATTTTCTTCCTCTGGACCCATGGCGAGGAGTCACTGATAAAACTACACAGTGACATCAACAAGTTTCATCCCACCATCAAACTCACCATGGACTACTCTCGACTGTCTGTCTCATTCTTGGACACGTGCGTCTCCATCAAGGACGGACACCTCAGCACCACACTCTACCTGATGAAGGAGCGTCGCTCCGAAAGCTAGTGTGCTTCATATTAAACCTGTTGGACTATAACCTGGTGTTGTGTGATTTTTAACTTTGTACACCCCAGTCCAACACCGGCATCTCCGAATCATGAAAAAAGCAAGGCTAACAAACTGGTGTAGGACTAAAGGACTGTATTTCAATGAGAAATTAAACGAAGGCCATTATGCTGTCTTGGGTGGGTGTAAAACTCCCATTGGAATATTCAAAGAAGAGCAGGGGTGTTATTTCATGGAACAGTTGAGTGAGCTGGAACGGCCCATAAACAGTTTTATAGGCCAGTTAGCTTAAATCGGTTATAAAACATTTTAGAATCTATTATAAAAGATGCTTTAGCAGAGTATTTAGAAAGACAATATGATGAAGTAGAATCTGCATGGTTTCATAAAGGGGAAAACATGCTTGACAAATTTATTACGGGAGGTAACAAGCAAGGTATAAAAAAGGGGAATCAGGAGATGTGAGATATTTGGATTTCCTGAAGTTGTTCAATACAGTACCACACATAAGATTACTTAGCAAGAGCCCATGGTGCTGCAGGGGATAGTATATTCATATGGACAGTGAGTTGGCTAACAGGAGAATGCAGAAAGTTAGGCGAATGGGGATATTTTCAGGATGGCAATCTGTAACTAGTGGAGTGCAACTGGGGTCAGTGCAATGACCATAATTATTTACTCGATATACATATATATTAATTACTTGGATGAGGAAAGTGAATGTATTATAGTTAAAGTTTGCAGATGACACAGAAGTAAGTGGGAAGTCAAACAGTGAGGATGACACCAGGAGTCTATTGGTTAATTGAGTGGAGAATATCTTGGCAGATGGAATATAATGGGGGAAAGTTTGAGGTTATGCACGTTAGTGGGAAGAATAGAAGAAATTAATATTTTTTAAATAGGAAAACCCTGCAGAAGGTTGCTTCACAGAAAGCTAGCACCTAGGTTCAGCAAATAATCAGGAAGGCAAATGGAATGTTGGCCCGTATTTCAAATGATATGTATGCTGACACCAAGAATCCGATCCTGAAGGACTACTATACAGGCAATCTCTGATTTTTTCAGACTGTGCATGGTCAATATAAAGCCCATTTCTAAATATGTTTTTAGAAAGTTCCACTTTGTTTAACTCTTTTTTTTTTTCCCTTCACCAACATACTTACTTTATTTTTCATTTTTCGGTTTTCTCTAGAGTCATAGAGATGTACAACACAGAAAGAGACCCTTCGGTCCAACCCGTCCATGCCGACCAGAAATCCCAACCCAATCTAGTCCCACCTGCCAGCACCCAGTCCAAATCCCACCAAACCCTTCCTATTCATATACCCATCCAAATGCCTTTTAAATGTTGCAATTGTACCAGCCTTCACCACTTCCTCTGGCAGCTCATTCCATGCATGTACCATCCTCTGCATGAAAAAGTTGCCCCTTAGGTCTCTTTTATATCTTTCCCCTCTCACCCTAAACCTATGCCCTCTAATTCTCCTCCCCCCTCCCCCAGGGAAAAGACTTTGCCTATTTACCTTGTCCATGCCCCACATAATTTTGTAAACCTCTATAAGGTCACCTCTCAGCCTCCGACACTCCAGGAAAATAGCCCCAAGCCTGTTCAGCCTCTCCCTATAGCTCAAATCCTCTAACCCTGGCAACAGCCTTGTAAATCTTTTCTGAACCCTTTCAAGTTTCACAACATCTTTCCGATAGGAAGGAGACCAGAATTGCACACAATATTCCAACAGTGGCCTAACCAATGTCCTATACAGCCGCAACATGACCTCCCAACTCCTGTACTCAATACTCTGACCAATAAAGGAAAGCATATCAAACGCCTTCTTCACTATCCTATCTACCTGCGACTCTACTTTCAAGGAGCTATGAACCTGCACTCCAAGGTCTCTTTGTTCAGCAACACTCCCTAGGACCTTACCATTAAGTGTATAAGTCCTGCTAAGATTTGCTTTCCCAAAATGCAGCACTCGCATTTATCTGAATTAAACTCCATCTGCTACTTCTCAGCCCATTGGCCCATCTGGTCCAGATCCTGTTGTAATCTGAGGTAACCCTCTTCGCTGTCCACTGCACCTCCAATTTTGGTCATCTGCAAACTTACTAACTGTACCTCTATGCTCTACACAAATCATTTATGTACCTCTACACAAATCATTTATGGAAATGACAAAAAGTAGAGGTCCCAGCTCCAATCCTTGTGGCACTCCACTGGTCACAGGCCTCCAGTCTGAAAAACAACCCTCCACCACCACCCTCTGTCTTCTACCTTTGAGCCAGTTCTGTATCCAAATGGGTAGTTCTCCCTGTATTCCATGAGATTTAACCTTGCTAATCAGTCTCCCATGGGGAACCTTATTGAACGCCTCACTGAAGTCTATATAGATCACATCTACTGCTCTGCCCTCATTAATCCTCTGTTACTTCTTCAAAAAACTCAATCAAGTTTGTGAGACATGATTTCCCACGCACGAAGCCATGTTGACTATCCCTAATCAGTCCTTGCCTTACCAAATATATGTACATCCTGTCCCTCAGGATTCCCTCCAACTTGCCCACCACTGAGGTCAGGCTCACCCGTCTATAGTTCCCTGGCTTGTCCTTACTGTCCTTCTTAAACAGTGGCACCATGTTTGCCAACCTCCAGTCTTCTGGTGCCTCACCTGTGACTATCGATGATACAAATATCTCAGCAAGAGGCCCAGCAATCACTTCTCTAGCTTCCCACAGAGTTCTCCCCTGGTCCTGGGGATTTATCCACCTTTAGCCGTTTCAAGACATCCAGCACTTCCTCCTCTGTAATCTGGACATGTTGCAAGATGTCACCATCTATTTCCCTACAGTCTATATCTCCCATATCCTTTTCGACAGTAAATACTGATGCAAAATACTCATTTAGTATCTCCCCCATTTTCTGCGGCTCCACACAAAGACCGCCTTGCTGATCTTTGAGGGGCCCTATTCTCTCCCTAGTTACCGTTTTGTCCTTAATATATTTGTAAAAACCCTTTGGATTCTTCTTCATTCTATTTGCCAAAGCTATCTCAATACCCCTTTTTGCCCTCCTGATTTCCCTCTTAAGTATACTCCTACTTTCTTTATACTTTTCTAAGGATTCACTCAATCTATTCTGTCTGTTCCTGACATATGCTTCCTTTGTTTTCTTAACCAAACCCTCAATTTCTTTAGTCATCCAGCATTCCCTATACCTACCAGCCTTTCCTTTCACCCTGACAGGAATATACTTTCTCTGGATTCTTGTTACCTCATTTCTGAAGGCTTCCCATTTTCCAGCCGTCCCTTTATCTGCGAACATCTGCCTCCAATCAGCTTTTGAAAGTTCTTGCCTAATACCGTCAAAATTGGCCTCTCTCCAATTTAGAACTTCAACTTTTAGATCTGGTCTATCCTTTTCCATCACTATTTTAAAACAAATAGAATTATGGTTGCTGGCCCCAAAGTGCTCCCCCACTGACACCTCAGTCACCTGCCCTGCCTTATTTCCCAAGAGTAGATCAAGTTTGCACCTTCTCTAGTAGTTGTTGTGTGTTAATGGTGGAAAAAATAATGTTTATAGTTGTGATGCCAATGAAGTGGTCTGCATTGTCTTGGATGATGCTAAGCTTCTTGATTGGGGTTAGAACTGTACCCATCCAGGCAAATGGGGAATATTCCATCACACTTTGGACCTTTGCCCAGTGCTGTCTCATATGGATACATTCCTCAAGTTTACTGGCATTCCTTTCTCAAAGGAAGACTCTGGTGGATCAGATGCCTACTTCCTTGAACCATTTACAGGAAATAATCACTTCCTTCAGTCTTCATGGCACAAATGGTACATATTCCAGTGGCTCAAGGAATCAAGGTCATAGTGATTTCGTTAAGAGGTGCACGCTTGTGAAGTATAACTTTAAAGAAATATAAATTTGTGTAAGCTTGACTTTCTGGAAATATGTGAAGTTGTTTGTATGACTTCTAATGTATATTGTGAAGAAAATAACAGCATGCTGATTACGAAGAGAAAGAAAGCAAAGAATGGAACTGTTAGTGAATCAGCTTTCTTACTTGACAGGCTTCAAACTCTATGCATTCAAGCTGCACTAAGCTGAAACTAAGAGAAGGCATTAGCCAGAGCATTTGGGTCAGAAATGGTACCAGCAGAGTCATATCATCACATATTGACCAAGTCACGATCTATCTCCCTTGCATATGTATACATTTGAATTGATCTCCACAATGCTTTGAACCTGAGTAGTAAACTATTTTAACATATTTTGATTATCAGTATATGGCCTTACCTTGCTATAGCTTTTTGGAAATAAAGCTGCTAAAGTAAATACACCCAGTATAGGTCCTAGAATTACTCCTTCAAAGGTTAGCGTTGCCTCGGCAGAACGAAATGTAAGAAATACATTTACTTTCCGAGTTATGCTGGGTATCATTGTTAAAATGCATTTATAACTCTGCAAAGTAAAAAGCAAGTTATTTATCAATGGGAAATGCTCCATACTCTATTTTCTACTTAAGTATTTCCAATGTTTCATATTTCCAATTCATATTTCCATCTTTGCCAGTATTTTGCCTTTGAAATTTCTTTACCTGAATTACATTTCTTCTAAAATTGAGCTGAGTCCAGCCAGGCCTATTGTTGTTAATCCAAAAGTCATTGCTGTATCATGAAAGAATAATTAAGAGATTAATCCAACTAAATTGTCATTTTTAGACATACATCTTAAAAAGATCATCCTTTATTTTAGACTGCAATTTATTTATTTTGTGATGATTGTTTGAAATCTCAGAGTTTTTGCATATATCAGAAATTCTGATCAAGACCCGGATGAACTGGGATAGAGCTGGAGAAAGGATTTCATGAGGACTCTGGCTGGTGTTTTCTGAATGGGTCCCTTCAATACTTTTTCTGGCCGTTGACATGGGAGCATATGAGGGAGAAGTAACTACTGATCAGGTGTCATTTAAGCCATCTGTAAGTATTATGACCAAGATAATGGCAATCATACATCCTACTCTGAGGTCTCAACAGAACTGATATAAGCTGAAAGTTGGTGCAATTCCTGCCGTGATTTGGAATAAGATTCCAAATTTTTAATCAAAAAAGATAAACAGACCCTTATGTGATTGTTTTGCTTCTAAAAGACACCCACTTAGTTGGCTGGAAATGGAAGTATCAAAGAGGACATTCCTTGAGGGCCTTCTGTTGACTGAAGCCACTTCAACATTTTGATAACTTAGAGTAGATGCTGATGCATCCTTTTGTATACAGGATCTATCCTAGTCATACAGATAACCAGGCTTTTGGGAGAGGGATGGTGACCAGTGAATGCAATTTGTGCACTGCAACACTTCAATGCTGGAGCAGATCCCCAGAGTCTGAGACATATAGACCTCATTTTTGATGGACATGAGAGATCTTTAGATGGCAGGTGGTGATTCTGGGATACCTGATCCTTTTCCCAGAGTTTCCGCTTTTCATGAGTGCCTTTTCAGGATGCAGACTGATTCGGTTTGTCAACCAGCATCCATCACTACTACCCTGATCAGATCCATTGTAGGAATAGGCACATTCTAGCCCTTCTCACGAAGAGGGTTAGCTTTTGAAAGATTTGTAGTTAATGGCCCCACAGAGGTGCCCTGAACTATGAATCACATGGGGGAACCTTTTGCAAAGTTAATTCAAGAGATTCACATAATGCCCCTGATGCCAATCTATGCACACTGCGCTCATCAATCCCCATGGACCCCTCATAATCTCCATACAAGTCCATGGCACTTCTAGTCATTCACTCACTATGTATTTTATAAGCAATGAACCATATAGTGACAATAATGTGTAAAAAAAAAGAAACATTCACTTCTAATTTTGCTTTCTTTAAAACAATTCAGGTCTGGCAGCATCTCAGGAGAGAAATCAGAGTTCTAAAGAATGATTACTGGACCCAAAATGTGAACTCTGATTTCTCTCTGCAGATGCTGCCAGACCTGCTGAGATTTCCCACCAATTTCTATTTTTGTTTTTATTGCTGCTAACCTTTCATCTCTTTCTTACCAAAAATCTAACTCTGCCTTAAAAATATACAAGGACTCTACTTCTTTTAATGGAAGAGATTTCTAAAAGCTTGCAACCCTTTGAAAAAAAATCTCATCTCTGTCTAAAATGGGATACCAAATATATTCAAACAGGAAAACTCTAGATCTAGAATCTCCCATAAGAGTAAGCTTCATTTCTATATTCAATCTATATAGACTATTTAAGATCTTATGTGTTTCAACTGAGTTGTTTCTTCATCTTATGAACTCAAGCAGATACAAATTATTCCAGCCTAAACTCACTTCAAAAAACAACCTGCTCTTTCCAGATATTAGTAAATCTTCCCTGAATTGTTTCCAACTAATTTACATCCTTTACAATTGTGGCCTTCCCACAATTGGAGCTTATTTCTAAGTTCTACTCAATTTTCCTTGCAATAAAAAAATTCCATAAGCTTTCCTAATTACTTGTACCTACATACTAATTTTGTGTAATCCATTCCTAGGTTCAACTGTATCAACAGACTAATGGATTTCAGGGTTCTCAACCAAAAATTATAAAAAAGAATGTGGGCATGACTGATTAGGCCTGCATTTATTGTCCATTTCTCATTTCTATTACAAAAGTGGTAGGGGGCCATCCACAGTAACAGTGAAGGAACAAGGTTTAGTTTTGAGTCTGAATTGGGTGTGGCTAAGAACGGGACTTGCTGGTGGTGATGCTTCCACACATCTGCTACCATTGTTCTTCTAAGTGATACAGGTCACAAGATTGAAAGGAGCTTTGCGGAAAGTCAGGAGGCATGGGATAGAGGGAAATTTGGCCAATTGGATAGAAAACTGGCTAACCGGTCGAAGGCAGAGAGTGGTGGTAGATGGTAAATACTCAGCCTGGAGCCCAGTTACAAGTGGAGTTCCGCAGGGATCAGTTCTGGGTCCTCTGCTGTTTGTAATTTTTATTAATGACTTAGATGAGGGAGTCGAAGGGTGGGTCAGTAAATTTGCAGATGATACGAAGATAGGTGGAGTTGTGGACAGTGAGGAGGGCTGTTGTCGGCTGCAGAGGGACTTAGATATGATGCAGAGCTGGGCTGAGGAGTGGCAGATGGAGTTCAACCCTGCCAAGTGTGAGGTTGTCCATTTTGGAAGAACAAATAAGAATGCGGAATACAGGGTTAATGGTAGGGTTCTTAGTCAGGTGGAGGAACAGAGGGATCTTGGGGTCTATGTACATAGATCTTTGAAGGTTGCCACTCAGGTGGATAGAGTTTGTAAGAAGGCCTATGGAGTATTATCGTTCATTAGCAGAGGGATTGAATTCAAGAGTCGTGAAGTGATGTTGCAGCTGTACAGGACTTTGGTTAGGCCACAGTTGGAGTACTGTGTGCAGTTCTGGTCGCCTCACTATAGGAAAGATGTGGAAGCTTTGGAGAGGGTGCAGAGAAGATTTACCAGGATGTTGCCTGGAATGGAGAGGAAGTCGTACGAGGATAGGTTGAGAGTTCTCGGTCTTTTCTCGTTGGAACGGCGAAGGATGAGAGGTGACTTGATAGAGGTTTATAAGATGATCAGAGGAATAGATAGAGTAGACAGTCAGAAACTTTTTCCCCGGGTACAACAGAGTGTTACAAGGGGACATAAATTTAAGGTGAAGGGTGGAAGGTATAGGGGAGATGTCAGGGGTGGGTTCTTTACCCAGAGAGTGGTGGGGGCATGGAATGCGCTGCCCGTGGGAGTGGTGGAGTCGGAATCATTGGCGACCTTTAAGCGGCATTTGGATAGGTACATGGATGGGTACTTAATCTAGGTTAGAAGTTCGGCACAACATCGTGGGCCGAAGGGCCTGTTCTGTGCTGTATTGTTCTATGTTCTATGTTCTATTTTAGCAAATTATTGCAATATATCTTGTGTATGGTATAGATTGTTGCCACTGTGCTTGGGTGATGCTGGGAGTGAATAATGAAGGTGTGGAATGGGGTGACAACCATTTGGATTATTTTGTACGGGAGATTCTTGTGTGTTTTGGAGCTTCAGCCACTTAGGCAAGTGGAGAGTATTTCATGGCATTTCTAACTTGTGCCTTGTAGGTGATAGACAAGCTCTGGGGAGTCAGGAAGTGAGTTACTTCACCATAATATTTCTAGCCTCTGCTTATGTAGTCATCGCATTATATAGCTGGTCCAGATTTGTTTCTGGTCAATTATAATCTCCAGAAATAGGTAGTGGGGAATTTAGCAATGGTAATGCTACTGAATATCAAGGCACAATGATCAGATTCTCTCTCATTAGATAATCATTGCCTGGTACTTGCATGGCACAAATATTAAGAGTCACTTATCATCCTAAGGGTGAATTTTGTCTAGCTCTTGCTGCATATGGACACAGAATGCTTCAGTATCTGAGGAGTCATGAATGGTGTTGAACCTTGTGCAATCATCAGCAAATATCCTCACTTTTGACCTTATGGTGGATGGAAGATCACTGAAGAAGCAGCAGAAGATGGTTGGGCAGAGGACATTACCTTGAGGAACTCCTGCAGAGATGTCCTGTGACTGAGATCATTGACTTCTATCGTCCTTTATGCTAAGTTTGATTCCAACCCATCAGAAAGTTTCCTCTTCCCCTAAAACCATTTCTATTGTCTACTATTTTGCTAGAGCTTCTTAGTGCCAAACCACCTTCACCTCAACTTTTGAGTTAGGTCCTTTGTCCATATTTAGATTAAAGCAATAATGAGGTTTGGAGCTGACAGACTCTTGCAGAAATTAAACTGAGCATCATTGAGCAGATTAATTCTGAGTAAGTGATGTTTGAAAGTAGTAACAATGACACCTTTGATAACTTTACTAATCATTGAGAGTAGATTAATAGCCCTTAATTAATGTTATTGGACTTTGTTGATATTCATTAGACTGTTGAAAAAGCCGAACTCTATGCCAAGGGAAACATTGCTTGATTGACAACTTGGCTTTCTGAACTCTCTGTCCCTTACACAATGTTCATAGGAGAGCACATGTATCATTGCATTTGTCTTTAATGGTTTGTGCTTATTAAGATGACATTGTCAGTCCATTCAATATTTTCTTTTCAACCTGCTTGGAGATGGGTGCTACACACTTCAGGAGAGAGTAGAACGTGAACCCATGCCCCCTGGCTCAGAATAGAGATACTACTTCTATGCCACAAGAACTCAACACAATGGTTATTTTTTATAGATATTTTTATTAGAAATTTAACATTTTTACAAGCTTACAAAAATAGACAAAACTCTCAAATATAAACATGGATATACAATTAAATCAAATATACAAGAGCCAAAATTTAACAAAAGAATTAAAAAAACGAAAAAGAAAAATAAACAAAACTGAACTATCTACTAATCTAACCTACAACTAACCAGAGTGTATATTTAAGTCTCTTACATGCTCGGAATGTGTTAACATCAGATGTAATAAAACCCGTATTCATGCGGGATTCCTCTCCTAAGGGGCCCCGGACCAGCCAGGTTTGTAATCTCAATTAAATAAAAGCCCTTGTTAGGATAGCCGAAATATCTGTATTTATGTAATTCAAGAAGGGCTGCCATATTTTATAAAATAATTCGGTCTTTCGGTGCACCACATTTGTAAGGAAGTCAAGGGGAATCAACACAATGTTAATAGGTTTCACTTGCTTGTAGTTGCTGATATGAAAAGACATTTTACTGTCTTGTAGTGATAAGTTTTTAACAAGTGGGATGTCATGAGTGAGTAAATAATTCCTTTAAATCTTCTTTTAAAATACATCCTAATATCAGATTAGGGCTTATGGTTCTGCAAAGTGAGTTGTACATGAATGGGCATGGAAGTGTTATGGTCTGGCATGAGGAAATGAAGCATTTCAGGAACAGAAATGGAGCATGTCTGGCATGGTGGCATGAGGCACCATGGGGGTGGTTGGAAGGACAGGATGTGGTGTGGATAGAGCCTGGGGAGGATGTTGTGAGTGATGGCTAGCCAGTCAGCTTTATATTTTTCATTGTAACTCAAAGTCCCATAGAACCAAGGTGAACCTTTTAAATAGCCTGCCTCACTAATGGGCAGACCTTGCAGCTGTCTCCAGCCTCTTTCCTGAATCACCCGGCCTAATAGTGTGTTATTATTCTACAGACTAAATAATAACCACCTTTCCAGTGTTGGTCCTGAAGCCAAGAATTTTCCTGACTTGTCACGCAAACCTCAAGATGAGGTCATAGAATATAATGTATATATTATATGATTATGTAGTGATTGGAATCAAATTGGCCAGGTGGATCTTGTTCAGTATGAAATCCCTGAGTAGATATTCGGGTGTCCTGGCTCATAAATATTAACAGGAGTCTCAGAGTGTCTCCTCAGTCTGGAGACTGGCACTGAGCTAGTTGGTCAGAGTCCATGTACTGTGCTCATATAAATAAAGGGTAACTGGATACCAGCCTCTGTGTAGTTATTTCAGTGGCGACAAGAGAGAACAGTATGCTCCCTACAAAAATTTACTTGCAACAGTTGTCTTTGAGTTGGGGTAAGCATTTCTGGCGTCACGCCTTTATTTGGGAAGCTTAACTCGTTCAAAAGTGCCATTGAAGATTGGGCCCAGTATATGGAATTAATGCATTATTTTTCCAGGGTAAATGACATTGGGGCAGAGGAAAAGCAACAAGTACTGCTTCTGACTGCTTGCGGACCCTCAGCATTTTCGATTGTTAGGAGCCTCAACTTCCCCTGGGATACCAGTCTAAAACTTTTGAGAGTCCACAGATTTAGTTAAGGAATATTACGATCTCAAGCCTCTCATTAATTCTGAGATGCTATCAGTTTTATATGGCTGTTCAAGAACCAGTTAATTGTATTGGGATTTTTGATGAGGTTAATATGACTGGCAGAGGCATGTGATTTTTGTCATCCCTGAATGAGATGCTGAGAGACCATTTGGTATGTGGGATTAATAATGTAACCATGCAGAAGCGCCTATAAGCTTTCTCATTACAAAATGTGGCAAGTGAAGCCAGTGATCTACAGGGCATCCCAATGGAAAAAGACACATTCACCTGACCAACTGAGCTTGGAGAAAACCACATGAATGGAGGCAATCACTGAGCCTCATGGAGGACATGTCCTGAGCAGAGAGACCCTAGGTCAGCCCACAGCAAAACCATGAAACAAAACCCAGCCTAAGCCAAGTGGCTAGAATGTTCTTCAAGATCCAAGCTGGCAAATCACTGTAGTTGCTGCTGATGTGTGGATTTGGGACAATAAAGGAATCCTAGAGAGTCTGACTTGAGTAAGAGAACTCATAGGCTAGTATCCAGGAGAGTACACACCCTAGAAAGTACATCTAAATCGGGCTTGGTACAATTAAATTGCTTAACAACAGCCAAATTAGAATTAATCAAAATAAATGTCTGGTTAAATAGTCACCTCTTTCTCATGGAAGTCGATACCAGCACAGCTGTATCTGTGGCTACAGAGCCAGTCTTTAACAAGATGCACTCTGGATTCCAAACCTGAAGTTTGCACAAGACCTTGGCCAAATAAGAATGTACAGATTAGATTCCCCACAGTATGGAAACAGGTCATTTGGCCCAAGTCCACACTGACCCTCCGAAGAGTAACCCACCCAGACCCATTCCCCTACCCTATATTTACCCTGACTAATGCACCTAACACCACAGGCAATTTAGCACAGCCAATTCACCTGACCTGCGCATCTTTGGATTGTGGGAGGAAACCAAAGCACCTGGAGGAAATCCACACAGATACTGGGAGAATGTGCAAACTCTGCACAGTCACCGGAGGTGAAAATTGAACCCAGGTCCCTGGCACTGTGAGGCAGTAATGCTAACCACTAAGCCACCATGCTGCCCTGAGGAACAGATTAAGAACAACAAAACAAAGAACAAAGAAAATTACAGCACAGAAACAGGCCCTTTGGCCCTCCAAGCCTGCGTCGATACAGATCCTCTATCTAAACCTGTCACCTATTTTATAAAGATCTGTATCCCTTTGCTTCCTGCCCATTCATGTATCTGTCTAGATACATCTTAAATTACGTTATCATTCCCGCCACTACCAACTCTGCTGACAAGCATTCCAGGCCCCCTGAGTAAAGAACTCTCACTGTGAACTCATAACCCCTTGTAATTGAGTTCTGCACTCTGGGAAACAGTTTCTTGCTATCCATCCTGTCTATACCTCTCATGAATTTGTAGACCTCAATCAGGTTCCCCCTCAACCTCCTTCTTTCTAATGAAAATAATCCTAATCTATTCAACCTTTCTTCGTAGCTAGAGCCTTCCATACCAGGCAACATCCTGGTGAACTACCTCTGCACCCTCTCCAAAACATCTGGTAATGTAGTGACCAGAACTGTATACAGTTATTCCAAATGCGGCTGAACCAAAGTCCTATACAACTGTAACATGACCTGCCAACTCTTGTACTCAATACCCCATCCAATGAAGAAAAGCATGTTGTATGCCTTCCTGACCACTTTGCCATATGCCTTCTTGACCGCTAAGGGTTCAACTTTGGTTCTGGTCTCCTATGGGAAGTAGTTGGTGCAGTTACCACCAATTGTAGTAAAAGGCTCAGGCCCAAGCATATTGTTGCTGAATTGGTTGAGAAAGATTCACAATGATTAGCTCATCATTTTTCGATTAGAAAATGGCTGCCTTAGTGAAGTCTTAATTAAATACACAGAAGATCTTCAGGTAGGTCCAGGGACTATTTAAAGAAGCCAAGGCCACTGTACAAGTTGACCAAGAAGTAATTCTCCGATTCTGCAATGCCTGCCCAGTGCCATTTGCCCTAGGTGCAAAAGTAGAGCCAGAATTCCTGAAGCTGGAAAGTAAAGGAATTATCAAACCAGTACAGTTTGCAGCTTGGGCAGCACCAGTTGTACCGATAGTGTAGCCAGATAGCTTGGCTTACCTTTGTGGGGTTTTTGAGCAAACTATCATAGCAGATGGATAAATGTCCACTTTGTTGCATAGAAGACTTGTTGGCAAACTTGGGCGAGGTGGGGAATCTGTCCTTCACTCGTCTGGACATGAGCCACACCAACCTCCAATTGCAACTAGATGAAGAGTCCCAGAAGTATGCAACAATAATGCCTATAAGGGTTTGTACCAATATACAAGACTGCCATTTTGAGGTACCACCAGCCTGCACCCTTTTCCAGTGGATAATGGAGAACAATTTACAAAGTCAACCCAGGTTACAACTTATCTGGATGATTTGCTAATAACGGGGAAGACCAATAAAGAGCACTTGGGGAAATTGGACATAGAGCTTAAATGTTTCTCCCAGTTGCGTGTACACCTTAATGTGTGTTCCAGGCACCCCAAGTGATCTACTTGGGCTATTGAGTCCATGCCTGTTGGAGATAAAGTAGAGGCCATCAAAGGTGCTCCGGCTCCTACTTCTGTACCAGAGCTTAGGTCTTTCCTTAGGTTAGTGAATTATTATGGAAAATTCAGAGGTAACCTGAGCTCCATCTTGGCACCCCTTACATCTGGTAATGAAAAAGGTCGGCTTTGGAAATGGTCATGTAGCCAAGAAGTAGCCACTAGGGATGTGAAAAAGCAGCTAATGCCATCTAAGGTGTTGGTCCATTCTGATCCCATGCGAGATTTGGTGCTGACATGTGATGCCTTTCCATACAGAATTGGGGTAATGTTGGCTCACCAGTTGCCCAACAGAGAGGAACGCTTGATAATGTATGCTTCCCAGACTTTGGCTGATGCCAAATGCAAATACTAGATAGAGATGGAAGGTTTGGCGGCCATCTTTGGTGTGAGAAAGTTCCACCAATACCTTTTTGAACATAAATTTGTAATCATAATGGACCACAAACCCCTGCTGGGGCTACTTAAAGAAGCCAAGGCTGTGTTGCCATAGCTTCTGGTCGAATTCAGCAGTGGGCCCTTATTCTCAGTGTGTACAATAAGTTGGAACACCATTCAAGCAGCCAAGTGATAGATGCAGATGCCTTGAGCTGTCCCCCACTGATAGATACATCACTCTTGGGTGCCACCACTGGAACAGTCCATTCTGGTTTTAAACTTTCTGGACACCTTTCCGATTACCGCTAACAATATCTGACTGTGGACACAAGAAGATCCTGTCCTGGCAAAACTAAAACAGCTGGTGGTGATTAGGGAAACAAAAGGGCCATCACAACCAGAATTGAAACGTTTCTGGACTAGGCGAGACCAGGTCACTTTAGAGGACGGCATATTATAATGGGGATCAAGACTGATTTTTCAGAGATAAGGTCACCACTAGATACTGGCTGAACTCCATCAGAGTCATCCAGGGGTTTCCAAAATGAAAATGTTCGTAAGAAGTTATGTTTGCTGGTCTGGACTGGATGCTGTCATAGCTGCGTTGGTGGGAAGAGCTCAGACCATGCCAAGAAGAATAAAAATTACTGCTACCCAGCTCCATCACATTTGTGGGAATGGCAAGGTAAGCCCTAGACTCAGTTGCACATCGATTATGCCTGTCCTTTCAAGGGTTCAATGTTCTTGGTCATTGTGGATGCCCATTGAAAGTGGTTGGATGTGCATAGAGTTCAAATTCAGGAATGAAGATTGAAAAGCTATGGGCATTTTTCATGAAAGACAGACTTATGGAAGTATTGGCCACGGACAATGGGCGTCATTTAGCAGCAGGGATGTTGTTTATTTCCTGAAGTCAAATGGCAATTGGCATGTTCACCATGTTCCATACTATCCATTGTCCAATGATCTGGCGGAAAGAGCTTTGAACGCAGGTTCAAGAAACAGCCTACAGCTAAATACCAAGCTGTCCCAGTTCCTGTTTGATTATAGGACCACCCCTCTCGCAACTACTGGGATAGCTCCAGCAGAGTTGCTGTTGGCGAGATGATTGCGCAACTAGATTAAACCTGACATTTGCAGACCTCAAGGGAAGGTGAAATAGCAGGCTACATGCCTCCTCTAAGTGAGAGAAACAGCTTACTTCAGGAGACAAAGTTTGGTGTTGAAACCACAGAAATGGTGATCCATATATGAGGTGAGGCCACCTTGAGGTCGGTTCCATAAGATACACAGTTTGAGTTTGAGGTGATCCTTAACAAACAGATAGATCACATTGAAAGCAAAATACACCTAGCTCCTCAGAACTGCCACAAAGACTGTCAGAAAGCATAGGTTCTCCGGTGGGGGTGGGGGGCGGGGGGGGGGGGGGGGTTCATGATTGGCCAAATGGATTGCATTGAGCATGAGATCTCTGATTTGGGCTGTTAACCTGGGACAATCAAGAAGTCCTGGCTGCCACATATAAACAGTCTCAGTGACTGGCATTGAGACCATATATTGTGCTCATGTAAATAAAGGGTGACAGGGTGAAAGGACACTGGCCTCTGTGCAGTTATTTCAGATTATGAAAGAAAATAATCCTAACTTTTAGAGCCATTGAATTGGCTGTCTGGTGTCAGTTGCCTCACTGGATCCACTCTGTGGACAAATCTACAAAATCATTTTCAGAAAGTGTCAAATTTCTGCACCTAATAATAGACAATAGGAAATTTCAATCGCACAACTGCCACAATTCTACTAATCACATTGTAACTTTTGAGAAACACACCTATTCAAAATAAATAAACTATTATGAATGAGCAGTCTACACAAAACATTTGTTCAGTAATTTTCAGAAAGTCAGTATAAATTTCAATATAAATTACTGCTATGCAATTAACTATGATCATATCTTATTCAAAATTAACGTAACCTTTTAAACTGTATTGCAGTGTATCCATGATGTGAGGGATAGTATTACAGGGTCATTATGGTGAGAAAGGCAGCATTACACGAAATTCTGGGTAAGGGACACTGTTATAAAGTAATAATGGTACAAGGGTCAATACTACAGTTTGGATATGAAATTTAACAGATAAGAATGAAATGACTTTTTAAATTCTTTCATGGGATGTGGGTGTTATTGCAAGGGCAGCACTTTGTCAGCAGAGGTAAAAGCATATTAGTTTAAAAACGATGAAGGTACAGAGTCAGCTGTCGCAATACTTATTCTTGCAGATGCCAGGAGATCGTGAAAATTATGAGAAAACTTTGTGGGGTTCTTGGGCTTTATTAATGAGGGCCTAAAGCAAGTAGGTTATGCTAAACCTTTATAAAATACTGGAAAGGCCTTAGCTGAAGTATTGTGTTCAATTCTGAGCACCACACTTTCAAAAGGATGCCAAGGTCTGAGAGACGATGCAGAAGAAATTAACTAGTAGAAATATGATGGACCAGCTATGTAGAAAGACTAGAAAAGCAATTATCTTTACAACAGAGAAAATTAAGTAGAAATTTATTAGAGGTTCAAAATCATAACCAGTAAAGTTAAATGTGGTGTAATGGAATTAATATCATAGAATGTATAATGATGATATCAGCGCCATGTGGTTATATTACAGAATTAGAAGGGAGTAGAACCTCTCCCATGAACTTGAGAGAATGTGTGAATAAATAATTTTTGTGGAAGTAATACGAGGGTAAGAAGTAGAACTTTGAGGAACTGAATACAGTTAGAATCCTTTAATATGATAAAAGCAGTTCGTTAAGTTCATTCATGGGATGTGAGTTTCCCTGGCCATTTTACTGCCAAACTAATTACTCATGTAAAGACGGTGGTGAGCTGCCTTCTTGAAATGCCATAGTCTATGTGGTGTATGTACATCCAAAGTGCTGATACAAGTTCCAAGATTTTGAAATAGCAACTCTGAAGGAATGCCAATATATTTTCAAGTCAGAATGGTGAGTGGCTTGAAGAAGAACTTGCAGATACTGGTGTTCCCTTTTTCCTTCTAGATGAAAGTAGTCTAAGGCACCTTAGTGAATTTCTGCATTGTATCTTATGGATGGTATACACTGTTGCTGCTGTGCACTGGTGCTGGAGATTGCAAATGTTTCTCAATGTTGTGCCAGTTAAATGGGCTGCTTTATTCTGAATGATGTCATTCTTAAGTGTTTGATACTAGGGATAGTGTCTCAGAATATCAGATCAATTTGAATAGCTCAACAAGACGAAATTACAGCCATTCGCAAATAAATTACAGGGCCCTGGAGAAATATTACTGAAAGTTAAAATATCAACTTGTGGCAAAGCTCAGGTAGAAGGGAAGCAAAAACATGGAATGTCATTCAGAATCACATATTTCTATCAAACAGGAATGTATATTTAAAACTGAAATGAATTTAAATGGTTGACGAGTTTGACAAGGTAGACCAAGTGATTTCCAAATGAATTCCCAAATTCGTTTATAGTTTTGGGAAATTAAAGATAAGAATATCATGTCACCCTTGGTGATAATACAAAATGAATTAACTTGTCTCCAGCAGGAAATGTGACATACCCTGTCTTGGATAAAGCCAAAAATGAAATAGAATGTATACTCAGAGAAAGAGTAATGTTACTAGTTACTATGAAAACAAGACGGTATAGTTACAGTACCAGAACCTAATGGTTCGATAAGAATCTGCATTGATCTAACTTCACTAAACAAGACAGTGGGTTGTGAGATTTACCCAATGGCATCAGTGGATCAAGGTCGGGCAAAAACTAACTAACAGTATCCTAATAGCCAAATTGGATTCTAACAATGGATTTTGGCAATTATTTCTGAATGAAAACTTCAGAAAGCTGACCATGCTTTATTTTAAGAGGTCTTTGTTCCCAAACTTGCTTTGAAATTACATCTCTGAGCAGACACAATGTGAACTACCTAAAGAAAAACAACATAGAAACAGCAAGTAGAAAAACAACCCAGGAGTTTTGAAACCAGAGTCTTTTTCCTACTCGAAAGCTGTACCCAAGGTTTCCAGATTAGTTTTATAAAATCTTCAACGCAGACTGCAGCCAAAGCACTGATGCCAGAAGAAATTGTGCTGTTGACAAGAAAAAAAGTAAGAATGAGTTCCTATTTCATCAATTTTTCATTTCATATTAAATTTAAGCAGCTTGTTTTTATTACTTTGTGAATATAGATATTACTTATAATTTCATTAAAGTCCTTCGGGAATTTCAGAATTGCAAAGAAAATCTGTAGAATGTCACAGCTTCAATTGACACATTTGTGAAACTTCATATTCTTCAAAATGAACAAAGGGCGATGTTGAAAATTATTATGGGGAACTCATTTCCAATAGGCAGCATACACAGTTACTGCCTTGACTACGGAGGTGACAAAAAATAAGACACAGGAATGAACATAGGCTATTCAGTCCATTAAGTCTGCCCTGCCATTCAGTGAGATCATGACTGATCTGATGATCCTCAACTTTCCTGCCTTTTCCCTATTTCCTTTACTGATTAAAAATCCCTATCTCAGCTTTGAATGTATTTAATGGTGAAGCCTCAACAGCCCCTGTATTAAAAAATTCTATAAATTCACTATCTTCTAAGTGAAAAAAATTCCTTCTGATCTCTGTCTTAAATACGCAACCCCTTATTTTGAGATTATGTTCTTTGGTCCTTATTGTTCCCACAAAAAGAAACAACCTTTCTGTCAAGTACCCTACAAATCTTATATGTTTCAATAAGGTCGCCTATTGTCTTATAAATTCTAATCAGTCCAGGCAAAACCTGCTTAATCTTGCCACATAAGATGTTGCTTCATACCTGGTATCAGCCTCATGAATCTTCTCTGGAGTCCCTCCAATGCCAGCATATCTTTCCTTAGATAGGAAGCCCAAAACTGTTCACAGTATTCCAGCTGTGCTTTGTAAACTTTTTAGCAAACTTCCCTATTTTTATACTTAATTTCCTTTGAAATAAAGGCCAGCATTCCATTTATCTTCCCTATTACCTACTGAACTTGGATGCTAATATTCTGTGATTCACAGAAGCTTCCCCAATCCCCCTCTGCTGTTGCTTTCTGTAGTCTTTCTTCATTCAAATAATATTCAGCTCCTTTATTCTTCCTGTCAATATCTCACATTTTACTGCATTATATTCTTTCTGCCATGTTTTGAGCATTTGCTTATTTTGAAATTGATTGAGCATTTGAGTGTCCCAAGGTGGAGAAGCAATACTACAATCAACATTTAACTCAAACAACCACAGTGCAATTTGGGGACCAACTTATAATTTTCTGCTGGTGTGCAGATCCCTCTGAGGTAGGAACTGGCAATTTTTTTAATGGCGCTTAGGAACTAAGACATACATTTTGAATCTGTCTTCACAACAGAAGATGATGCAAAGAAACATACTGGAAATTGGAGAATCTAAGAAGATGAAGGACATTCCTTAAAAAAAATTAGAAAAATTTGATGTGACAGTGCTGACAATGCCCCCGATGTAGACCTAATGGCCTACATAGTTAGGTTTTAAAAGAGATGCATAAGGAGACATCAAATGTATCGATATTGATCTTCCAGAATTTTTAAATTTCTAGAATGATCCTTGTGGATTGAAAAGTATACAAAATTAACTGCTGATAAAGGAGGGAAAACTAGTCAGTAACCAGCAAAATGCTTGCATCTCTTTATTAAGGATATGGCAACAGTACACATGAACAATTACAATATAATTATGGAAGTCAGTATGGTTTTATGAAAGGGAAGTAGTGTTCGCCAATTCATTAGAACTTTTTAAAAGATGTAGCCAGCAGGGTAAATAATGAGGACTCGGTGTATGTGATACATTTAAATTTTTAGAAGACATTTGATTGGGAGCCACACGGGGTTGATATATAAGACTACGTTTCATGAGTTCAGGTGTAATATGTATATTGCCATGGATGAACAATTGGTTAATAGTTAGAATACGGAGAATAAAAAGATCAGGTTCGGGAGGGTAGCTTATATCCCACAATCATCAATACTTGGGTCACAGATTTTAGAATTAGCATCAATGAATGAGATGACTTAGCATAATTTATCCAGACAACATGAACCTAGTTTGAAAGGTATGCTGTGATGTGCAGCAAAAAGACAGTATAAAAACTGGTTGAGTCAGTACAAGAAAGTGATAGGTAAGGAATAATGTGGCAAAGTGAGAAATTAGGAAAAATACAAAAGCAGAACATTTTATTGAATTCAACAAAACAGTGAATTTTAGTGTTCAAAGGGATTTGAGGTTCTTTGTATATGAATCAGCAAGTTAACAAGTAGATGCAGAAATCAATTAGGTGCGCAAATGTAGGTATAAGATATAAGAATATGAATCTTATTGCATTTAACAGGTTTGACATAGTTTTGGTCATCTAACCCAAGGATAAAATTACTCTAGATAAGCCACAATAAAGATTCACTGATTTCTGAAAGAAGATGACTATTCTTTGCGGAGATAAGTTGAGTTAAATGGGGCTATTTTCTGTAACGTTCAGGAGAATGAGAGGTGATACCTTTGAAATGTATAAAATTCATTGAATTCACAAGATAGAGGCTGAGAGACAGTCTTTCTTAGTTAGAGTGTCTTGAATTAATGGTCCTAGTCACAGTATAAGGGTCGATCTCTCTGTATATCAATTTGCCCCAGGACTTTTCAATTTACTGTGTAGTTTGCTCTTGAATTGGATCTTCCAAAATGCATCACCTCGCATTTGCCCGGATTGAACTCCATCTGCCATTTCTCTACCCAACTCTCCAATCTATCTATATTATGCTGTATTCTCTGACAGTCCCTTCACTATCTGCAACTCCACCAATCTTAGATAGAGTTCAAAACATTTACAACCACTTCTGTGAAGAAATTTCTCTTCGTCTCAGCCATAAACAATTCTTCCATTCTGAAGAATTACAAAAGACTCAAAATAATAAGAGGATACCAGACCTGTTGAGTATTTTCAGCACATTTTTCTATTGCATATTTCTATGTCCACAGTATTTTGCATTTATCAGAATGATCTTGAGACAATGTCCCCATGTTCTCGGTTTCCCTAGCCAGACGAAATGTGTCTGCCCTGTCAAGCCCCTTTGGAATTTTGTATGTTTTAATGAGGTTAATTCTTACTTTTCCAAAATCCAGAGATGATTGGTGCAGTTTACTCAGCCTCGTTCCCTGAAGATGGCAACACAAGTCAATAGAGTGGTCAAGAAGGCATACGGCATGCTTCCCTTCATCGGACCGGGTATTAAGTACAAGAGTTGGCAGGTCATGTTACAGTTGTATAAGACTTTGGTTCGGCTACATTTGGAATACTGTATACAGTTCTGGTCGCCACATTACCAAAAGGATGCGAATGCTTTAGAGAGGGTGCAGAGGAGGTTCACTTGGTTGTTGCCTGGTATGGAGGGTGCTAGCTATGAAGACAGATTGAGTAGATTAGGATTATTTTCATTAGAAAGGAGGTTGAGGGGAGTCCTAATTGAGGTCTACAAAATCATAAGAGGTATAGACAGGTTGGAAAGCAAGAAGCTTTTTCCCAGACTGGGGGACTCAATTACTAGGGATCATGAGTTCAAAGTAAGAGAGGAAAAGCTTAGGGGAGATATGCGTGGAAAGTTCTTTATGCAGAGGGTGGAGGGTGCCTGGAACGCGTTGTCAGCGGAGGTGGTAGAGACAGTCACGATAGCGTCATTTAAGATGTGTCTAGACAGATACATAAATGGGCAGGGAGCAAAGGGATACAAATCCTTAGAAAATAGGTGACAGGTTTATTTAGAGGATCGGCGCAGACTTGGAGGGCCAAGGACCTATTCCTCTGATGTAATTTTCTTTGTTCTATCCCAAAAATTTGCGAATGTTCCATGATGGACTATATTTAAGGCTCAGATAAACTTTTGGTCTCTCATGAGGGGAGTGGGCTGGCAAGTGGAGTTGAAGGCAAGAAGCCAAAGATTAGTCATGTTCATACTGAATGAGAGAGGAAGCTTAAAGTGTCTAATGGTCTACTCTTCCTGGTATTTCTTATGATCTTAGAACAAGTATTCTCGCTGAAAGAACAAAGGGGAATGAGAGAAAGACAATTCTTGAACTGATAACCATGAAATCATACATGTTTCAACACCTTGCTATTGTGTTGGACAGTAAAACATTTTTTTTTAAAAATGGGATTAATATTTGAAAAGAGGAATATAAAAGGATCTGTAGGGAATCATAGCAACACTACAAGCACAGGAGTTGATGGCATTTTGCTGTGCTGTAATTTATAGCACTTTACAATAGGTCTCACGTAATCAGCCTAAGCTCAGCAAATGTTTTGGAAACGTTGGTGACTAACAGCTAACTAGAAATTCCACCGTTACACCAGCACCAACCCTACCTGTTCCTCCACTACATCGATGACTGTATAGGTGTCACCTCATGTTTCCACAAAGAAGTTGAACAGTTCATCAACTTTACCAACATCTTCCACCACGACCTCAAATTCACCTGGACCATCTCGGAAACTTCCCTCTTCCTGGACCTCTCCATCACCGTCTCTGGTGACCGACTAACCATAGACATATATTACAAGCCTACCGACTCCCACAGCTACCTAGACTACACCTCCCCCACCCTACCTCCTGTAAAAACATTATCCCTTATTCCCAATTCTTCCGTCTCCGCTGCATCTGTTCCCAAATGACCAATTCCACCTCAGAAAATCCCAGATGGCCTCTTTCTTCCACAATCACAACTTCCCTTCCCACATGGTTGACAATGCCCTCCAGCACATCTCCCCCACTTCACACACCACTGCCCTTGAACCCCATCCCTCCCAACCCAACAAAGTCAGAACCCCACCTTGTCCTCACCTTCCACCCCACCAACCTCTGCATACAACGCATCATCCTCTGCCACTTCCTCCACCTCCATACAGACCCCACCACCAGAGATATATTTCCCTCCCCACCCCTATCAATGTTCCGAAAAGACCATTCCCTCCGCGACTCCCTCCTCAGGTCCACAACCCCCACCAGCCCACGCCCCACTCCCGGCACCTTTCCCTGCCACCACAGGAAGTGCAAAACCTGCACCCACACCACTCCCCTCACCTCCATCCAAGGCCCAAAGGATTCTTCCACATCTGTCAGACCTGTATGTCTACCAATGTCATCTACTGCATCAGTTGCACCCAGTGTGGTCTCCTCCACATCGGGGAGTCAGGATGCCTTCTTGTGGATCATTTCAGAGAACATTACTGGGACACCCGCACCTACCAACCCAACACCCCATGGTTGAACACTTCAACTCCTCCTCCCACTCTGTCAAGGAAATGCAGATCCTGGGCCTCCTCCACTGCCAAACCATTACCACCCGACGCCTGGAGGAGGAACGCCACATATTCCGCCTTGGGACCCTGCAACCACATGGGATAAATGTGGGTTTCAACAGCTTCCTCATTTCCCCTCTCCCCACATTATCCCAGTCCTCCAACTCGGCACCACCCTACGGACGTGTCCATTACTCCCCCCTGACCTATCACCTTCTCGCTCACCTTCATTCACCTATCGCTTTCTCAGCTACCTTGACCCAAACCCTACCCTCTTCCATTTATCATTCAGCCCCGACTCACAAGCCTCATTCCTGATGAAAGGCTTATACCCAAAACTTCGATTCTCCTGCTTCTCGGATGCTGCCTGACCTGCTGTGCCTTTTTCAGCACCACACTCTTGAGTCTGATCTCCAGCATCTGCAGTCTTCACTGTCTCCAACTAGAAATATATGGCCTATGAGAAGTGCCACAACTGCTGAATCTATTGGGCTCTCAGTTTTGTATAATTTGGTCTATGCTAGCTAGTTTTGATGTGTGAAATCCTATTACTGATTGGCTTTGACTGGCATTGATTAAACCACTATAATTTTCTCCAGCTAGAGGTGGCAACTCAATAGCGCATAGCATAGGTTTCAGATATTATGATAGACTCTCTAATAAAGTTCTTCAAGAGCTGATAGCAAGAATTTATTTTGTATTGTTTATTCCTAATTGAAACAATGTGAGGCTGCAGAATGGTTAATTGGTTTTATGTCTTCTGAAAAGTTTCTGGACTTCTCTCTGCTCCTTATATATTCAGTGTCAACATCTATCAAATATTCAAACTATTGTTAACCTATTGCTGTAGTTGTGTGAAATTACATACCTTAAGGTGCCACTGTATGCACTGGCAACAAATAGTCCAGGAAGTCCAGACATCTGATCGAACAATTCCATGAGTATTGGTGTCAGCTTCCAAAAAATAAATTAGAAAAAGAAATGAACTCTTTTTGAAGTAACTTATTATCTTTGTTAGAATGATCCCATGTACCAGCACTGAATCAGTGGCAACAACCTTTCCTCTGAATCAAATTTCTCTTTCAGAGCCAGGAGGACATAATAGGTTACATTTAGTGCAGGACTGAGAGAGTACTTGAAACCAATCCCTGTCTGTGCACACAGTTGGACATAAAATATCCCATAGAGTGGAAAGTTGTTATGGTAGACAAATCAATGCATAAATCATCAACATCATAATAGATTGGGCATGAAATTGTGATCTGTAGCACCTCTGGAGACACTGCTGCTTTGATAAGCTGGAAGCTATCTAAGTGGGGTGTGCTGGACCTCTAGCCACTTCTGGTCTGTGGTCCATATTGTCAATGTATCTCACATGGATGAAGTGCATTTGCAGGAAACCTTTGAATTGGTGCTGCCTCACTATCACTAAGTGCTACCAAAGAATGAGTTCAACTGTAAGAGAGGACTGACACTGATGTTATTTAAAGACTAAGCTTATAAATTTCAGGTCAGGTAATTCAGAATATCACCTGCTATTTCAAACCCACTGGGCATTATCTGGAGTGCTTTTGGAGATATTGTGGTTTGGCAGGAAGTGTTGCATTTTCAGAGGGGTGACAGATGATTTAGTGTCCTGTCCACACAAAGGTTGCAAGACATATGGGCCCGACAGTTACAGTGTTTCTGAGTTAGTAGCACAATGGGGAAATGGAATACAGGCTGTAAAATGGTAAAGTTGTTTTGATGTCTACTGAAAAGTTGGAAGTGGATTCCTCTCGGCTCCTTGACAATTACAAGCCCAACCAATACACTCTGCATTGCAAAGTGCATTTTCAACATCTATCACCCTGACCACCTATGTGTGGTCATTAAACCTCCTGCAGCACTGTTGTCAGATCCAAATTCATGGAACTAATGTCCCTGATCAACTGCCCTTGATCTCTTCCAAGAGTATTCCCTAAGAACTTGGTGGCCACTCTGCCAAACCATAACATTTCTTCTGTGCACCTATGTAAGACATTCGGGAATGTACCCATAAAGCTGGGAACCCTCTGTCAACGCTAGTGATCTATTTTCCCTCTGTCAGAATTTCAGAAACAGCTTTTCATAGTCTGTCCTTAAACTCAGAAGAGTATTCTATCATTAAGATGAACAGGCTGGCTGCAATGTGTCCTATCAGTGCATGTAACCCTACACCTGCTGAATGTTTAGGCAGCCAGTGTGAGTTCCACTTGGAAGTTCCACTCAGGAGGAAACAGCATTAGATGTGTGTTTTGCCTGTGATAAATTACAAATTATGACAACTACGTAAATAGCAGAACAAAACAGTTCTAGCTACTTCTCTTTTATTTCATGGAATGTGGATATTGCTGGCCAGGCTAGTATTTACTGCCATTCAAGAAGTGGCTAGATATAGCACTAGGGACGAATGGGATCAAAGATTTTGGGGAGAAACCACGATTAGGCTATTGGGTTGGATGATCGGCCATGCTTGTGATGAATGGTGGAGCAGGGCCGTATGTCCTGTTCCTATCTTCTATGTTTCTATGTTTTCTAATTATCCTTATGAAGATGGTAGCCAAAATCTATTCATTGATTGCATTGTTGTTTCTGAAATCTCACAGTTCACAAATAGACTACAGTACTTCTTAAAAATAAAAGTTACGCTTCATATGTTGTCAGTATTGCTGATAACCATCATTTGTTACTCAACCCTAACTGCCATTGCAGAGATGGTGATGAACTGCCTTTTTCAACTACTGCAGCCCTTGGTATGTAGGGCATCATGCTGTAACTCCCATTCCGAGATATGATAGTAGAAAGAACACAGAACAGGAATACACAACAGAAGTGTACAGAAAAGCCACACACAGACCAGATCCTGAATTATAACAGCAACCACCCAAACATACATAAGAGAAACTGCATTAGGACCCTGTTCAAAAGGGCTACAACACACTGCATCATGCCCGAACAGTGAAGAGAGGAAGCATAACACCTCTACAAAGTCTTTAACAAGAATGGGCATTCCCGCAACTTCATCTGCAGATGCCTGGCAGACAAACAATGTGACAAGGACATGCCTTGATCCAACACACTAACCATTCTACCTTATATAAAAAACATCTCAGAACTGACAGCCAGACTTCTCTGACCACTTGGATTCATGACAGCATATAAACCAACAGCCATGCTCAAACAACAATTCACCAGAACAAAAGACCCAATACCTATCATGTGCAGGACAAACATGGTGTATAAGATTCTACGCAGAGACTGCACAAAACACTTTCTAGAACAAATAGGCAGACAGCTAGCTATCCGCATTCATAAACATCAACTATCCACTAAACACCACGACCAGCTGTCCTTGTAGCTAGTACACAGATGACAAGGACCACAAATTTGACTCGGACAACATAACAATAATAGGACAAGCCAAACAGAAGACACCCAGAGAATTTCTAGAAGTATTCACGGACTCCATCAATAAACATATTGACCTAGACCCAATATACCAACCATTGCAACGGACAACTGGAATTGGCAACCAGAAGCATCGGGAATGAAACCAAATAAATCCCAACTGTAACTACAGCAGCGCTTCACAGGGGGCTCCACAGCACTAAGGATGTCACCTAAAAAGGGGACGAAATATCCAGTGTGTTTGACCCAGCAAAAGTAAAGGAACAGTGATATAATTCCAAGTCCAGATAATCTATACTCTTGAGGGAAACTTGAAGCTATTATCTGCTGTCTTGTCCTTCTACTCAGCTCTTTACAATTTATATAAATGATTTGGATGAACAGACCAGATGTGTGGTTGCTAAATTTGCTGATGACCAAGATCATGTGAATTTTGTATCTGAGCTTCAGAAAGTTCCACGTCTCAAGCAAATATCTAATTAAATATGAACTGTTAGAATTATTTGAAGATTTCACACATCCCTTTAAGGATGGAACACTACAGAATTCCTGCCAGTCTGTCTCACTATGTCACCCTGAACAAAGGGGAACATCAAAACTCAATATAAGACCCACATGAATAGACATCATCAACCTTCCATTGCATTTCTCTAGTTTTGTCATCCAAGAAGACTGTATGAATCTCAGGGTGTTAATCAAGAAAACAGGATGAATGAACTCAACTAAACACAACACTTGATTGGATAAAGAATTTTAATTTGTGGTAGTTATGTGAAAGAACTATTTTCATATCTACTTTTCAGCTCAACACCAAGTTAAGCATTCCATCGGGAAGACAGTACACCAGTTACCCAATACCTATAGTCATTCAATCATCTAAGGTACTGAACAGTAATCATTTGAAAACAGGATATTCTAACAGAGAGGAGGAGTCCCCAACCTATTTCAACTTTTCAGTTCATATGAGAATTAAATCGCCTGGAAATTTTATGAGAAATCTCATAGATTGCCACGAGTCTTTTGTTTTACAGACTCCCTGCTGTCAACTTTAAAGCGTCAAAATTATCTAAGAAGCTGCAGGTCTGCCATAAATGATACAAAGATAATTGATAGATAAGACAGTAGTGCCTGAAAGGGTTAACTGACATCACAAGATAAGCTCTGTCTGTCAGGAATTAAAGGACTATTTCCTGGAGAAGTTAACTTATATCCTGTGTATATTCACTGGAATATGTGAAGTGTTTCAGTTGTAGTTCTTAGTCTTTGCAGCATGTAGCTAAACTAGTAGCAATGTGTGCTTAACGTTAAATTGAGCCTGACAACCTCACAAGGTACTATGTAACTAGCTATTGAGAAATATGTAATACTGTTCATCAAGATTGAGCTTATCTTCTGCTGAAGTGTTTGTGTGGGCATTCTTCCTCACATGTAATCAGTAACTTGGAATAATACCAGCAAAAAGGAATGGTGACAGTGAATCTATCCAAAGCATTTTGGATGGTTCCAACACAAAACCAACACATACAAATTTGTGAAAGTATAATTCCTACATCTGTAACTAATTTTTGTGTGAGAGACATTGAGTCAATACTGTATTATTTTCCAGATACAGGGGCTGTGAATAAATAACCTTAATTTTTAAATTCACAGATGTTTGCTGACAGAAATACTTAATTAGCTCCCACACTCAATAGGTGAAAGAAACACAACTTTCTCGTTGAAAAACACACTGATCATGTGCAGTAACAGAACACAAATTCTGTCCATGACAATGGCACTAGCAATATCGAAGGCCGACCTCAGAAGAAGTGATGCATTCTGATATCCACCAGTACAGGAGTCAAATGTACTGTCAATAGTTACAAAATCTTTGGTGGGGTTTTAGGCTTGATTAGAATGGCCAAGATGAGTCTAATGTCATATGTGCTCAGGAGCAGTTGTGGAATCATCAGCTCCATGGCAGTCCCAAACTTGAAATAGCCTTAGCCATACCTAGCTGCACAGAGAGGCACAGTCTCAGTGGTCATTTACGAAGTGGGCATTGTTGTACGGCAAGGGGAAAAAGTGGCAAATTACCTTAGTTCCTTGAGAAACAGTGTGATCTCTTTTGGCCAAAAAATGGAAAGATTCATACATGTTATGAGCACTACAATGTCACAGTTATATTGCACAACATTATATTAGATTCCCTACAGTGTGGAAACAGGCCCTTCAAACCAATAAGTCCACACCGATCCTCTGAAGAGTAACCCACCCAGACTCATTTCCCTACATTTACCCCTAACTAATACACTTAACACTACAGGCAATTTAGCACGGCCAATTCATCTGACCTACACATCTTTTAGATTGTGGGAGGAAACCCAAGCAGACACAGGGCGAATGTGCAAACTCCACGCAGATAGTCACCCAAGGCAGGAATTGAACCTCGGTCCCTGGCGCTTTGAGACAGCAGTGCTAATCACTGGGCCACTGTGCCAATTGAGGGAGGAACTCAAGAAAATTACAATTACCTTCATTGAAAGTTTGGCTAACCTGATGCAAAGATGTATGCAGTAATCCACTGAATGGACATAGCAGACTAGCACAGCAGAATATTGGTAACATTTACTGCTTTTTTGGTGTGATAATAAATAGATGTACAGACAGAAACTGTTTTCTGCTATTAGTCAGTATAAATACACAGGTAGAGCATAGGAGGAGGGGTTGAGAGAGGTTAAGATATTGGAGATGGCACAACCCTTGAAAAAGCCCAATTTTCCAATGTTGCCCCTAGGCTCCTTTGGTAGAGAAGAAAGTGATGCATGAAGATCAACAACTCTCCACCAGTTTCCATCTCCTAACGTCAAGCAAATTTATGGCTAATAGGAGAGCTCTCCCTGGATCCCATGTGATATAACCTTACTAACCAGTCTACCATTGCAACCTATTAGAGGCCTCCAGCTATCTTCTTGGTAACCTCTTAAAAAAACTCAATCAAGTTCGAGAGACATGACTTTCCACACACAAAGCTATGCTGACTACCTTAATCAGTCTTTGCCTTTCCAAATGCATGTCAATCCTATCTCTCAGAATCCCCTCCAACAACTTACCACCCATCACGTCCAGCTCACTAGTCCGCATCATTAGTAAGTTTAGGGATGATACCAAACTTGATAGTATAAAGAAGAGTGAAGAAGGTTATTCAAGAGTACACTAAGATCTTGATCAACTTGGTCAGTGGACTGAGGAATGACTGATGGAGTTTAGAAAAATGCGAAATGTTGCAGAACTTACACGTTTAATGGTAGGGCCCTGGGGAGTGTTGTAGAACAGAGACCTAGGGAAGCAGGTACAGTGTTCCTTGGTGTGACAAGTAGACAGAGTGGTAAATAAGGCATTTGGCATGCCTGCCTTCATCAGTCACAGCACTGAGTACAGGAATTTGGATGTCATGTTATGGCTGTACAAGACATTGCCCTTCCTAGTTGTGTGTGAAAAGGTGGTGAGGAAGTGCTTTCTTAAAAGCTGAGGTCCAATTGCTGCAAGCAGATCCACAAGGCCATTAGGAAGGGGGTTACAGGATTTGACCCAGAACATTGCAAGAACAGTGATGTATTTCCAAGTCAGGATGGTAAGTAGCTTGAAGAGGAACTTTCAGGTGGTAGCATTCCCACCTTCCTTCTCCCATTGTCCTTCTCGATGGTGATGATCATAAAAGGTGTTATCGGGGAGCTTGCTGAATTTCTGCAGTCTGTCTTGTAGATGATACACGTTGCTGCTACCATACTTCAATAGTAGAAAAAATCAATATTTGTGGATATGGTGCTAATTAAGTGGGTTGCTTTGTTCTGGATGGTGACAAGCTTCTTAAATGATAATGGTGCTGCACTCATCCAAGCATTCTAGATCTGTACCTGACAGAGTCAGGGGAGTCAAAAAGTGAATTATTTGCTAGTTCTTCCAAGAATAGGCACAGCCAAATTGGACCAAAGGTTTTCTTTATGTTTTGTATCAGAATGTGAGCATTGAATCAGGAATAAAACATTTAAATGCAAAGTGAACTTTCTAGACTGTTAGAATAACAGAGATTTCAAGATATCAAACAGCAAAGAAATGAATCGTTAAGAAGTGCATTATCACTTTAATTATCAATGGTGACTTTTGTCTTCATAAAGCAAGGATATGCTACATAAAGTCAGCACATGGTAACTGAAGCACTGGGTTGATTTAAAGTGAAAAACAGGTTCTCTAAGACATACAAAACTAGAATTTACATTCATTATACAGATCTTGGAACACTGTGAACACAGTCTCTCCTGATTGTGATCTTGTGGTATAAATTTGAGAATAAGAGTGCACACTTCCTGCCTGCCTTATTATGCATATAAAAAAATAGACGCCATACAGACACATTTTATAGGCCAATGATTCTACAATTGTCTAGGAACATAGACATGGTTAGGAGTTACAGAAATAGCTGAGCACAATGTAATGATAAAGTTGGTGATGGGCAGTTAATGGTGGTTTCTTCTTTTTCTCTTGTGGGATGTGGCCATTGCAGGCTGAGCCACCATATATTGCCCATCCCTTGTTGTCCTTGAGAAGGTGGTGGTGAGCTGTCTTCTTGAAATGCTACAGTCCATGTGCCCTTGGGGAGGGTTTCCAGAATTTTGGCCATCAACAGTGAAGGAACAATGATATATTTCCAAGTTGGGATGGTGGGTGGTTTGGAGGGGAACTTGCAAGACTGGTGTTCTCATTTATTTGCTGCCCTTGTCCTTCTAGATGGAAGTGGTTGTGGGTTTAGGAAATGTTGTCTAAAAGTCTTTGGTAAATTTCCACAGTGCATCTTGTAGATAGTACACACTGCTGTTACTGAGCAGTGGTGGTGGCAAGAGTGAAGATTTGTGAATGTGATGCCAATCAAGCTTGCTACTTTGCCCTGGATGGTATTAAGCTTCTTGATGGTTGTTGGTGCTGTACCCATCCACGAAAATGGCAAGTATTCCATTACACTCCTGACTTGTGGCTTACAGATAGTTTTCAGACTTTGGGGAAATCAGGAGGTGAGCTACTCACCACAGTATTCCTAGACTCTGACCTGCTCTTGTAGCCATTATATTTATATGATAAGTCCAGTTGAATTACTGGTCAACAGTAACCCCAAGGATGTTGATAGTGAGGGATTCAGTGATGGTAACATCATTGTATGTCAAAAGGTGGTCGTTAGATTGCTCTTATTGGAGATTGTTATAGTCTGGCACGTGTGGCATGAATATTACTTGCCACTTGTAAGCCCAAGCCTGGATTTTATCCAGATCTTGTTGCATTTGAAAATAGACTGCTTCAGTATCTAAGGAAACACTTTATGCACTCATCAACAAACATCCCCACTTCTGACCTCATGCTGGAGGGAAGTACATTGATGAATCAGCTAAAGATGGTTGGGCCTAGGATACTACCCTAACGAACTGCTACAGAGATCTCCTGCAGCTGACATGACCTCCAGCAACCACATCCTTCTTATGTGTCATGTATGACTGCAACTAGCAGAGAGTTTGCCCCTTCATTTCCATTGCTTCCAGTTTTGTTAAGGCTCCTTGATGCCACTCGGTCAAATGAGGCCTTCATATCAAAGGCTGTCACTCCGACCTTACCTGTGGAATTCACCATTTTTGCTAATGTTTGAACCAAAATTGTAATGAGATTAGGAGCTGAGTGGTCCAGGCAGAACCCAAAGTGGCTGTCACTGAGCAGGTTATTGCTGAGCAGGTAGTGCTTGATAGCACTGTCGATTACAACCTCTATCGGGTCGGTAATTGACCGGGTTGACTTTTTGTCCCTTTTTTTATTTATGTACAGAACATACCTGTCAATTTTCCAAATTGTTAGGTGTTTGCCTGTGTTGTAAATATACTGGAAGAGCTTGTCTAGAGGAGTGGAGCCCCCTATATCCCTCCCCCCCAGCCCAATTAATTCCAGGATAGGAAGTTTAATAGATGGTCATTACACGCTTATGCCAATTGTGAACCTTAAGTGGGATCAGGGCCTCAACGAAGAGCCGCTGGTTAGTTAATGGTAGAAAATGATTTGCCATGTGGAAAGTCTGAAAAGCAAACCCCATGGGGTTACTAGTGAGCCTTCAGGAGGATGTCCTCAGCGGTTGATCAAAATACCTATTATAAGATGACTCCTGCACTTATTGCCAAACCCCTCCAAACTCCTGAGCAATGTATGGTTGCCATATTTTGATTGGTCAATAAATGAGGGGGAGAGGGTTTCCGCCCTTGAGGTCCTTGATCCCAGGGGCAGCCTGGGGCCATCCAGTTAGGTGCCTGATGATTGACATTTATTCAGCTGGCCTTCCTGAAAATTATAGAGTCATACATCATGGAAACACAACCTTCAATCCAACTAGTCCACAGTAGCCATGTTCCCAAACTAAACTAGTCCCATTTGTCTGTATGTGGTCCATATCCCCCTAAACCTTTTCTATTCATGTACTTATCCAAATATCTTTTAAATGTTATAACCGTACCTGCATCCACCATTTCCTCTGGCAGTTCATTCCACACATGAACCACTCCCTGTGTAAAAACATTAATCCATATGTTCTTTTAAAATGTTCTCCTCTCACCTTAAAAATATCCCCTCTAATTTTGAACTCCCCACCCTAGGGAAAAGACCCTTGTTATTTACCCTATCTGTGCCTCTAATAATTTTATAAACCTCTACAAGGTCTCCCCTCAACCTCCTACGCTCCAGTGAAAGAAGTCCCAGCTTATCCAGCCTATTCTTATAACTCAAACCCTTATTCCTGGCAACATCCTGGTATATCTCTTCTGAAACCTTTCCAATTTAATAATATTCTTCCTACAGCAGGGCAACCAAAACTGCATGCAGTAGTCAAGAAGAGACCCCACCAATGTCCTGTATAACCTCAACATGATGTCCCAAATCCTATATTTAAAGGTCTGAGCAATGAAGGCCTTGCTGACCTGTGACACACATTTTAAAGAATTATATACCTGAACATTGGTGACATGAGCTCTTGCTAACACTCCAACCAGAAGATGTGGACTTAATCACCTTCTTTAAATTCTACCGAATATCTCCTTCATTTTACAAGGTGCAATATTATCTGGTCAGATATTTAGCCAATAGCACTTTGCAATGCACATTGCAATGCACCAAATAAATGCAATGATTGTCATGAAGTAGCTGTTGCACCCAAAGATGGTGAACAATGTCAGGACATCAAAGGAAATATGTGTGGCCAGGACCATGAAAGAGCCCTGGGAAAAGTGAGTAGTGTGTTGCAGGTTATAACATTTAAAATTGACTTCTTTTTATTGAGAACATGATTGGGAATAGGTTTCCTTTATGTAAGCATCATAAAGTACAGTGCATGCTATAACAAATTAATTTCATAAAATATCTTCACTTACCTGGCCAGAGTTGCTAACTCTATTCGCCTTTATTGGATCACAGTTTCCATAAACAGCATACATAACTAAACCACACAGGCAGGATAATGTCAGTAGAATACATGTACCAATCAAGTTCAGGATTAAAGCTCTGTTAAAACCAAAGTTATGTGTCAGTTAAACACAAAACAAGATCTCTTACAACCCATAATATTAATCAGAAATGAAGAATTTGCATTTATATGTCCTAAAGATGTCTCAATGTGCTTAAGTACCAGCAATTTCTTTTGAAATGAGGTCATTGTGTAGGAAAACATAGCATCCTAAAACTAAAACAACAAAGTTACAAGTTCATCATCTTGTATAGGCACATGGATGATAGTGAAATGAAGGGTATGTAGGTTAGCTTGATCTTAGAGTAGGATAAAAGGTCAGCACAACATCAAGGGCTGAAGGGCATGTACTGTGCTGTACTGTTCTATGTTCTATGTAAACAAGACATGATTAGTTGTGCTTGTTTGACAAATTTCTCCATCTTAGCAAAATGTGGCATCAGTTTCACAGAATAGCTTACTGAGCCCGGTTATCCTCTGTTTCTTTAATAACTTTCCCTCTGGGAGGTTGGGAATGTTCACTGAAGATTGGACAATTCAGTTCAATTTGTAATTCCTTAGAAAATGAAAATAGTTCTTCCCCCAAGGCAGCATGATCTAGAAAAGGTGCAGGTTTGGGTGGATGAATGGCAAATAACATTAATACCAACACATGTATGAGGCACTGAACATCTCAAACAAATAACTCTTGACCATTAAAAGGGATTATGCTAATGCCACCAAGGATAACATGAGAGGCCGATATTTACCAGAAACTCAATTGGACTATTCAATTAAGTGCAATTGGTGCTTTAGTAGCTTAAAGGCAATGTATTTTTTGGCATGACTCACCGACCGATTCATAGAGTCATAGAGATGTACAGCACAGAAACAGACCCTTCGGTCCAACTCGTCCATGCCGACCAGATTTCCCACGCCAATCAATTCCCACATGCCGGCACGAGGCCCATATCCCTCCAAACCCTTCTTAGTTATATACCCATCCAGATGCCTTTTAAATGTTGCAATCGTATTAGCCTCCACCACTTCCTCTGGAAGCTCATTCCACACACGCACCATCCTCTACATGAAAATATTGCCCCTGAGGTGTCTTTTATATCTTTCCCCTCTCACCCTAAACCTATGCCCTCTAGTTCTGGACTTCCCCACCCCAGGGAAAAGACCTTGTCTATTTATCCCATCCATGCCCCTCATGATTTTATAAACCTCTATAAGGTCACCCTTCAGCCTCCGACACTGCAGGGAAAACAGCCCTAGCCTATTCAACCTCTCCCTATAGCTCAAATCCTCCAACCCTGGCAACATCCTTGTAAATCTTTTCTGAACCCTTTCAAGTTTCACAACATCTTTCTGATAGGAAGGAGACAAGAATTATACGCAATATTCCAACAGTGGCCTAACCAATGTCCTGTATAGCAGTGACATTACCTCCCAACTCCTGTACTCAATACTTTGACCAATAAAGGAAAGCATACCAAACACCTTCTTCACTATCCTATCTATCTGGGACTCCACTTTCAAAGAGCTATGAACCTGCACTCCAAGGTCTCTTTGTTCAGCAACACTCCCTAGAACCTTATCAAGTCCTGCTAAAATTTGCTTTTCTTAAATGTAGCACCTCACATTTATCTAAATTAAACTCCATCTGCCACTTCTCAGCCCATTGACCCATCTGATCAAAATCCCATTGTAATCTGAGGTAATATTCTCAGTTACCTCCAATTTTGGTGTCATCTGCAAACTTACTAACTATATCTCTTATGCTCACATCCAAATCATTTATATAAATGACTAGAAGTAGTGGACCCAGCACCGATCCTTGTGGCACTCCACTGGTCACAGGCCTCCAGTCTGAAAAACAACCCTCCACCACCACCCTCTGTCTTCTACCTTTGAGCCAGTTCTGTATCCAAATGGCTAGTTCTCCCTGAATTCCATGAGTTCTAACCTTGCTCCGATCAGGGGAACCCTGTCAAACGCCTTATGTGGTCAATAATGACTATGATGCTGTGAAAAGGTTTGGCCAGTTTTATGTGTTTTACTATGCTAAAGACACAATATAAGCATAAGTAATTCAAGGGAATGAAGCATTTTGGCCATCTACAATGTGCAAGGAAGCATTTTAATATCAGCCAGAACAATTAAGCAATTTGCTTGAAAGGCAGCAGGTCCATCAACTTCACTGCTAGCATCATGAATTTACAATGGCTACATGCAGCAGTATGCATCATATATGCGGCGCACGGTGGCACAGTGGTTAGCACTGCTGCCTTACAGCGCCAGAGACCTGGGTTCAATTCCCGACTCAGGCGACTGACTGTGTGGAGTTTGCACATTCTCCCCGTGTCTGCGTGGGTTTCCTCCGGGTGCTCCGGTTTCCTCCCACAGTCCAAAGATGTGCAGGTCAGGTGAATTGGCCATGCTAAATTGACCGTAGTGTTAGGTAAGGGGTAAATGTAGGGGTATGGGTGGGTTGCGCTTCGGCGGGGCGGTGTGGACTTGTTGGGCCGAAGGGCCTGTTTCCACACTGTAAGTAATCTAATCTAATCTAATCTAATAAAATGTATTGTAGCAAGCCATTAAGAATGCTTCTCTAGGACCTACTAACGTACAATCCCTGCCACCAAGATGGAGAAGGGCAGATGCTCATAGGGTCACCACTATGTCTACTGCTGCATGCAACAGCCCCTGCCAGGAGGGTTGCTATCATGATATGCCATATATACATATCTCTTGTACAATTTTCAGCAATCCATTTAGCTCATCTTGCAACCAGGCTATGATAGCTTCGGCCAATTCCTTTTTCTGCTATTTTCCTGTCAAAGAAATCACTAGCTTTTTAGTTGTGGCCAAATATGACAGTTCCTTCTCTGGATGTCCCTTTTTAAAATGAGTTATGCTTTTACAATTTCAGACTCCTCTTCCTTTTGTCTTATGGTCTGTATATGAAATTTTTAGCCTACATCTCAGTATTCATAACACAAAGGCCTCCATTTCCTTCCATTGATAGAAAACAGATAGGGCTGGCCATTCGGCCTATCAAGCCTGCTCAGCTATTCAATATGATCATAGCTGACCACCCTATTCAGTACCTTGTTCCCACTTTCTCCCTATACCCCTTACTTACGGTCCAAGTTTCTGACGCACAGAGAAAAGTGGATCTTTTCAAGTAGTACCTTATGAGGCTTTTCCAAAGTGCAAGTTTTGAAATTTCTTGTTTACACATTCTTCATCTTCATAAAATTATTTCTAGCTATTTGTATTGTTCTTCTGATGGCTGAATCATATCAGCCATCTCCATAGGGTCCAACAAGACCCCACCACCAAGAACATCTTCCCCTCCCGAACACTCTTTGCCTTCCACAAGGACCATTCCTTTCTTCACTCCTTGGTTCATGCCACTGCCCACCAACCCTGACAACTTCCTCCACCCCACCCTAGTACCTTCCCCTGCAACTGTAAAAGATGCAAAACCTGTCAGAACACCACCCCTCTCATCTCCATCCAGTGCCCCAACAATGAAATAGAGGTTCAACTACTTCTCCTCCAATGTAATCTACACATCCAATGTTCCTGATGTGGTCTTCTCTACATCAGGAAGACCTAACATAAACTAAGTGAACGTTTCGTCGAGCATCTCAGCCGCATCAGTAAGGGCGAGCCTTGACTGCCCATTTCAATTTGACTTCCCAATCCCTCTCAGACCTGTCCATCCTCGGCTACCTCCATTGCACAGTGAATCAGACTGCAAATTGGAGGACAACACTTTATCGTCCGCTTGGGCAGCCTACAGCCTGGAGGACTGAACATTGAGTTCTCCAATTTCAAGTAACCTTTCCACCCATCCCCGACTCCCTTTCCAGCCCTGCCTCCTCCCTTCCATTCCACCTATTGACCCTTCCAACCAGTCACCAACCAGATTCATTCCTCCTATCAACCAACCAGGTCATACCCACCACTTGTATTCACCTGTCACTACCTCACCATTCTGCCCCCTTCCCACTCATAACCCTTCCCGCCCCTCTTTATCTGCAGCTCCCCCTATCCCCACATCCATTCCTGAAGAAGGGCTATACTTGAAACATCGACTTCTCTTCCTCCTGCCTTGTTGTGTTTTTCCATCCTCCTGCTTGTCCACTTTGAATTCCAGCATCTGAACGTTCTTAATCTCTCTCCACTGGGGCAGCAGAGTGACTCAGTGGTTAGTACGGCTGCCTCACACAGCTACGGACATGTTTGATTCCAACCTTGGCAACTGGCTGTGTGAATTTGCTTGTTTACGTGGGTTTCCTCTGCATTCCTCCCACAGCCCAAAGATGTCCCACTTATATGGATTGGCCACGCTAAATTGCCAAGTGTCCAGGGATATGCAGGCGAGGTGGATTTGGCATGGAAAATACAGTGTTATAGGAATGGGGTAGGTCTGGGTGGGATGCTCTTTGGAGAGTCGGCACGGACTCAATGGACTAAATGACAGCTTCCCGACTGTAGGAATTCTATAGTCTCCTGTTAACATTTGTCCTAAACAGACAAACCTATCTCTGTTCCACTGTGACACCATCCACTTCAATCTTCACTCTAGTTTCTTCTGATATATTCCTTCTATAATTATTTTTATCCTTTTTATTTACTTATGAATCCATATTTTAAGCTTTTGGATTTTAATTGATCTACAATATTTTTAGGATCTCTTCTGATTATGCAAATAGCACCGTGTTATCAGCATTTTGCAAATTGTAATATTCGCGCCTCTGATTTCTACCTCTGAAAGTACATTTTCTTGTCTGAATATTTGTTCTGTGTACAAGTTGAATAACTTTGGTGGCAAATCACAGCTTTGTTGTAGTCCTTTTTTAATTTGAAACATGTCTGTTTGACTTTGAACCTGATGCTCGCGATTTGATCTCAGTATAGGGTCTGGATAAATCTCACATCTTTACTGTTCTTGTCATATTTCAACAAACTTGTATTAACTTTTACTGATAAAGATGATTCAATGTGTTTTCATAATCAATGATGCATTTGTAAATATTCTTGTTACTTATAGATATTTATCAGAAATTGTTCTTAGGCTAAGTATTCCCTATTTTGTTCCTACTCCAGATCTAAATTCAGACTGCATATCACCAATTTTTTCTTCAAACTTTAGTATTATGGTTATGGTAATGTATTATTGTTTTCAAGATCACTTTAATGAGGCAACCTATTACATGAATAGTTCTAAAATGATTGCACTCCATTACTTTACGTTTTTTAGTTTACTGAACAAAAGAAGAATGTCTCAAATAACTTATCCTATGGTCTATATTTAATCACACATTTTCATCATCACTTCTAATTCTGGTTCTCCAAGGGCTTTTAGATTTTCAGTTTTACTTCTTCAATGGCAGGAGATTTCCCTGTACTTTCTTACATCTTAGATTGTACTGTTTGGTCCAATGTTTGTTAATTTTTCTTGAGGGCTCCCTTGATTTGGACTATTATATAATTTACAAATATTCTGTGCATCTTTTTGCTATTGCCTCCTTTTCAAACGATATTTGACTATCCTAATCTTTTATGGACTCCCCATCTGCTGTTAATGTAGTGATTGCAAAGGTCAGCTAGGTGGCCCTCAGAGAATATTAGTCACTGGGGTTAATGTGGTCAAATTGGGGATTCCTGGTTGATAGATATAAACAGGAGTGTCAGAGGTCCTGTTCACTCTGAGAGCTGGCTCTGAGGAAGCTGAACCAGTGTCAAGTACAATGCATGTGTAAAGAAAGGGTGACTTGGTTTTAGGATACTGACCCCTATGGAGTTTTTTTCAGCTATCCCTGGCTTTCTTCTTCCCAAATATTTCACCTTTTGGTGCATAACTCATTTGTGATTTCTTTCCAGCTCCAAAACTTCACACGCATCTTATTGGACTATTACTCTTTAACTGTCAATATGTGTTATTTATTTTAGTTTCAATTTCATCACTCTTAGGTTTCTTTCTTTTAATTCCTCTTTCTAAACTCATTCCTAGTGTCTCATCTATCACCACTCTTCGTCTCTATTTTCCATTTTGGTAAGATATCTTGAGCAGCATATTGTACTGTCTCTTTCACAAGTTTCAATTCGCTTTCTATTGATGTTCAGCTTACTCATTCCTAAGTCATAGGTCCAGATGTTGTAACCGAAAAATAATATAGCAAAGTATCCTGATAGGTGTGCACTGGGATCCTTCAGAGATCCTGATACAATGACCACTGGAGATTGCCTGGAAAATTTAAACTTCCAATATGGTGTCTGGAATTCTGGATCTTCAAATGACTAAGGCAAAGATTTTGAAAGCTTTCAACTTATTTGGATACTTACCCAGGAAACATCAGAGGGACTAAGCTCTACTCCATCTCCTGGATAACTGTATAACTGAATAATCATTATTCCCCGTTTCACTAACGCCCCCCCCCCGCCTTCATTTTGATTGCCTAGTCCCCTGTCAGGCATCCAACACCATCCAACTTGGACAATTAACTCCGTGGCTCCACTCTAATTTCCTGTTCCAGTCTAATAGTCACCTACTTGTCACCCTACACTTACCATATCCACTGACCCTACCCAGCCACATTTCACCCCACTTTTCACTAGAAATCACGAAATAACACTGAGCTTAAAATAAATTTAAAAACTAATTAAATTTTCATATTCAATGTTTTAAGAAATTAAACAAATCTGACATTTAATGTTATTGACTAATTATAAAACGGTTAAGAATCAGAAACAATGTAATAACATGCTATGCAATATCTCAAAAGTGGAATGGAAGTTTCATCCAAAATTAGTTTGCAGTTTAAATCCCTATTCTATTTTCTGCTGCCTTGAAAGGGTAGTCACAGGTCTTCTGGTGTCATGATAATATGTGACTTTGTTCTCCTGTGCTGTGCTGAGGCCTCTGTAGCTTTCTATAATGGAAGCTCTCGGGAAAAGACAGCATGAGAAGTTTGGTCTGAAAATAATACTGGCAGGTATGTGGGTACGTTTTTCTCTAACTGACATTGGTCAGAAGTTTCTAACGTTACCTGTAATATCTGAACCATGCATATGTCTTGGTTCATTTTAACAGCGAATGCTGTTATGGACCAGGTCAGACCTCCTCAAAACACTTCAAGAAAGTAGCCCAGACTCTAACTTTGCTAGTTGTTTTAAACAAATATTCCAGTAGTGATGCAGCTGGGCAAACCACTTAGTTTTGAATAAAACAGAATTTATTTACAAGATTACCGAATGAAACACAAACTGAAGAAAACAGAATGCAGGGTAACTTAACCTATCTGAAGACTCAACAGGTCATCCCAACTTAATGATGCTGTTGCAAATACTTGCAACAATTCCCATAAACACCCCTTGGCACAAAAGGTAAAATCAAACACAGAGTCTTACTGGAGAGAAGTCAGAGAGAAGGAGGGCCAGCATGGAGCTGCTTCTTGTGGGTCCTGCAGCTTCACAACTGCCTGACTGCTTTCAATGAATAGCCGGACTGCCATACACCAAACTAAACCAGAGAAAAGCTGAGCTGGGAGAACTGGCTACTCCCCTTTCATTGTACAAGTGTTTTCTTTAAAACTTAAAAGCCTTTTTTCCTGAGGCAGTGTCTGTTAGCTATAATCAAACTGGTCCTAAAACCCACCCAAACCCAGACTTTTTGGAGTGTGTATCTTTTACAACCTCTCCAGAAAAACAAACCAAGGACAAGATAACCTTGTTAATGGAGTAGCACTGTCACAATGCCTCGGTTTTCAATCTTTAACACATTGAGGTTTATATGGTTGCAAATAATTTTCTTTCAGTATTTACAGTTTCACTTTATTTTTCGATTGGAATTATCACCAGAACTTGTTATGGAGCAGAAGGAAGCCATTCAGCCTATTTTTTCTGCATTGGCTGTCTGAGCATTTTGACTTGGTGCCAAACTCTTGTCTCTTTTCCATTATCCTGAATTGAATGCCTCAATTTAACCTGCCTCCATCATACTTATAGGCAGTGCAGTAAAAATCCAGGCTGCTTGTTTTGTGAATACAGTTATATCCATACTGGTACGTAAATGAATATTCTTTATACTACAGTCATGTACAGAATGGAAACAGATCCTTTGGTCCAACTTGTTCATGCCAACCAGATAAATTAATCTAATCCCACTTGCCAGCATGTGATTCGTAACCCTCTAAACCGATCCTATTCATCTACCCATCCAGATGTCTTCTAAAGGTTGACTTGCAGGTGGAATCCGTGGTTAAGAAAGCAAATGTAATAAGAACAAAGAACAAAGAAAATTTACAGCCTAAGAACAGGCCCTTCAGCCCTCCAAGCCTGAGTCGATCCAAGTCTACTGCCTAAATCTGCCATCCAATTCCTAAGCATCTGTATCCCTCTGCTCCGAAATTTGAGTTTGAGTTGTAATTTATCTCAAGAGGGTTAGAATGTAAAAGCAGTAATATGTTACTGAGACTTTATAAAGCTCTTGTTAGGCCCCAATTAGAACATCGTGTCCAGTTTTGGGCCCCACAGGAAGGACATACTGATACTAAAGCGTGTTCAGCTGAGATTGACAAGGATGATCCCTGGAATGGTTGGCCTAACATATGATGAATGGCTGAGGATCCTGGGATTGTATTCATTAGAGTTTAAAAGATTGAGGGGAGATCCAATAGAAACTTAGAGATAATTCATGGCTTAGAAAGGGTGGACACTGGGAAATTGTTTCCGTCAGGCGGGGTTACTAGGACCCATGGGCACAGCCTTAGAACTAGAGGGGTCAGTTTAGAATGGAAATTAGGAGACATTTCTTCAGCCAGAGAGTGGTGGGCCTGTGGAATTCATTGCCACAGCACGGGGTGGAGGCCAGGACGTTAAATGTCTTCAAGGCAGAGATTGATAAATTCTTAATCTCGCAAGGAATTAAGAATGTGGGCAAGTGGCGTTGAAATGCCCATCAGCCATGATTGAATGGTGGAGTGGATTCTATGGGCCAAATGGCCTTACTTCCACTCCTATGTCGTATGGTCTTATGGTCTTCAATGTTGCAATTGTATCAACCTCCACCACTTCCTCTGACAGTTCATTCCATGCACACACCACCTCTGGGTGAATATGTTGACCTTTAGGTCCCTTTTAAATCTTTCCTTTGTTACCTTAAACTTATGCCCTCTAGTTTCGGACTCCCCTACCCAGCAGCAAAGTCCTTGGCTATTCACCTTATCCATGCTCCCATGATCTTATAAACGTCTATATTTCAAAAACATTGTTTTATCATCACATAATATAATAATATTAAAATATATACAAATCATCTGAACTATGTATACAATCTTCTTTTTGGTTGCTTAAAAGAAATCATTTGCCACCATTAGGTTATTTTCTTCACAGAAATCATGTCAGTTTCTTTCACTTTTTTTCCTCGATTCATGGCGGTATTGACCAATATGTGTTCATAGTGTTCCTTCACCAATTTTAGTGTAGAATTGTACAAAACAATTATTACATTGTGATTTAACTTGATCATAACACTTCAGGATATCACCATATCATGCCTCTATTTCCAGTTCACTGTGATCTCTTGTTGGGACCCAAATTTGTACTAAATCTAGATCAAAAGGTTTTCCTTTGATCTTAATTGTTGTTTTCTTATCATTATCACCTCTCTCCTCAATTATCTTGAACTGATATAACATATCTGATGTTTTCTTGATTCCCATTCCATTATTACATTGCTCACATTCAGAAAAGCAAACAGGCACTTAATTCTAACCATTTTACTTTTCAAGTCCTAGTAAGTCAATACAATAGACTTCAGCCATTCAAAAATGAACAAAGACTGGGGACAACAGAGCAGATAGAAGATCTTACTGAGTTACTGTATAATGCTCAGGAGACAGAGACCAGGGAAGTATGTGACATACCTGAGATTATGATCAAGATATGGTAAATAGTGACAAACTAATAAAGATGACCCAAACTCACAAGAGAGATCAGCCCATTACACTCAGTAGAAGAGATACTTCTTGAGAATAGGAAGGCGGAATATCAGGAATTCATATCCGGTACACACTGTATGGTGAACAGTCAGATGCCTACGGAACAGAAAAAGGCCCTTCAGCCATTGAAGCTGTGGTGGTCACAAACAGCCACCTAACTATTCTAACTCCACTTTCCAGCACTTGGCCCATAGCCTTCTATGCCTTGGCATCGTAAGTTTACATGTAAATACTTTTTAAAATGTTGAGGGTTTCTGCTTGTACCACCCTTACAGGCAATGAGTTCCTGATTCCCAACATCCTGTGAATGGAAAACAAATTTCCTCAAATCCCTCCGAACTTTCTACTTAACATGAACCTTATCCTGAATCTATGATCCCTCTATCAAGGGAAGAAGTTCCTTCGGTCCAACTTGCTGTGCCAACCAGGTATCCCAACCCACTAAATGCCATCTGCCAGCACCCGGCTCATATCCCTCCAAACCCTTCCTATTCATATACCCCTCCAGATGCCTGTTAAATGTTGCAATTGTACTAGCCTCCACCACTTTCTCTGGCAGCTCATTCCATACACGTACCACCCTCTGTGTGAAAACATTGCCCCTTAGGTCTCTTTCATATCTTTCTCCTCTCACTCTAAACCTATGCCCTCTAGTTCTGGATTCCTCCAACTCAGGGAAAAGATTTTGTCTATTTACCTTACCAATGCCCCTCATGATCTTATAAACCTCTATAAAGGTCAAGCCTCAGTCTCCGACTCCAGGGAAAACAGCCCCAATCGATTCAACCTTTCCCTATAGCTCAAATCCTCCAACCCTGGCAACATCCTTGTAAATCTTTTCTGAACTCTTTCAAGTTTCACAACATCTTTCCGATAGAAAGGAGACCAGATTTGCATGCAATATTCCAAAACAGGCATAAACAATGTCCTGCACTGCCACAACATGACCTCCCAATTCCTGTACTCAATACTCTGACCAATAATGGAAAACATACCAAACACCTTCTTTATATCCTATCTACCTGCGACTCCACTGGCAAGGAGCAATGAACCTGCACCCCAAAATCTCTTTGTTGAGCAACACTCCCTAGGACCTTACCATTAAGTGTATAAGTCCTGCTAAGAGTTGCTTTCCCAAAATGCAGACCTCGCATTTATCTGAATTAAACTCCATCTGCCACTTCTCAGCCCATTGGCCCATCTGATCAAGATCCTGTTTTAATCTGAGGTAACCCTCTTCGCTGTCCACTACACCTCCATATTTGGTGTCATCTGCAAACTTACTAACTATACCTCTTATGCTCACATTCAAATCATTTATATAAATGATGAAAAGTAGTGGACCCAGCACCGATCCTTGTGGCACTCCACTGGTCACAGGCCTCCAGTCTGAAAAACAATCCTCCACCACCACCCTCTGTCTTCTACCTTTGAGCCAGTTCTGTACCCAATTGGCTAGTTCTCCCTGTATTCCATGAGATCTAACCTTGCTAATCAGTCTCCCATGGGGAACCTTGTCGAATGCATTACTGAAGTCCATATAGATCACATCTACAGCTCTGCCCTCATCAATTTTCTTTGTTACTTCTTCAAAAAACTCAATCAAGTTTGTGAGACATGATTTCCCATGCACAAAGCCAAGTTGACTATCCCTAATCAGTCCTTGCCTTTCCAAATACATGTACCTCCTGTCCCTCAGGATTCCCTCCAACAACTTGCCCACACCCGACGGCAGGCTCACTGGTCTATAGTTCCCTGTGTTCCTCATAATTTTATACCTCTCAACTATGTTCCCCCTCAGTCTCCTCTGCTCTAAATAAAACAATCCTAGTCAATTCAATCACTCCAGGCTAGGTTGACAATTCTTGGCAGCTCGCAGCGAATGGTAGTAAACGAAGCTGCATATTAATGTACCTAATAAATAAGATTGTGAACAAGCAATTTTCTCCTTCAATAAGCAACTCACTGGTGCTTGCGAAAATTTTGACTCAGTGCCCAAAATGTAGGTTGCTTCCAACATTGTGATAAGCCTCATTGAAATTCTTGCATGATTTTGTCACATTCTTTTCCATCGTTTATGTAGTTCAGGTCTTGATAAAGGTTTCACCCAATAGATTAGAACATAGAACACAGAACATTACAGCGCAGCACAGACCCTTCGGGCCTTGATGTTGCACCGATCTGTGGATCCAATCTGAAGCCCATCTATCCTACACAATTCAATTTTCATCCATATGTTTATCCAATGACCATTTAAATGTCCTTAAAGTTGGCAAGTCTATTACTGATGCAGGCAGTGTGTGCCACCCCCCCGACTACTCTGTAAGGAAAGAAACTGCCTCTGACATCTGTCCTATAGCCTTAAATTGAGGGGTGATAGCCATGTCCCCTCGTGTTGGCCATCACCATTCAAGGAAAAAGTCTATCACTGTCCACCCTATCTAACCCTCTGGTAATCTTATATGTCTCAATTACTTCATCTCTCAACTTTCTTCTCCCTAACGAAAACAGCCTCAAGTCCCTCAGCCTTTCCTCATAAGATCTTACTTCCATATCAGGCAACTCGTAAATTTCCTCTGAACATTTCCAAAGCTTCCACATCCTTCGTATAATGCAGTGACCAGAACTGCATACAATTCTCCAAGTGCGGCTGCACCAGAGATTTATACAGCTGTAGCATGGCCTCGTGGTTCCAAAACTCAATCGCTCTATGAATAAAAGCTAACACACTGTATGCCTTCTTAACAACCCTGTCAACCTGGGTGTCAACTTTCAGGGATGTATGTACATGGACACCGAGATCTCTCAGCTCATCTACACTACCAAGAACCTTACCATTAGCCCAGTACTCTTTATTCCTGTTGTTCCTTCCAAAGTGAATCACCTCACACTTTTTGCATTAAACTCCTTTTGCCACCTCTCAGCCCAGCTCTGCAGCTTATCTGTGTCCCTCTGTAACCTGCAACATCTTTCAGCACTGAGCACAACTCCATCGACCTTAGTGTCATCCGCAGATTTACTAACCCACCCTTCTATGCCCTCATCCAGGTCATTTATAAAAATGACAAACAGCAGTGGCCCCAAAACAGATCCTTGCGGTACACCACTAGTAACTGAACTCCAGGATGAATATTTCCCATCAACCACCACCCTCTGTCTTCTCTTCTCTTAGCTAGCCAATTTCTGATCCAAACTGCTAAATCACCCTCAATCCCATGCCTCCATATTTTGTGCATTAGCCTACTGTGGGGAACTTTGTCAAACGCCTTTCTGAAATCTGTGTACACCATCAATCGCTTTACCCTCATTCACCTGTTTGATCACCTTCTCAAAGAACTCAATAAGGTTTGTGAGGCATAACCTACACTTCACAATACCCTAATTAACTTATTCCTCTCTAGATGATTACAAATCCTATCTCTTATAACCTTTTCAAACACTTTACCCACAACCGAAGTAAGGCACACTGGTCTATAATTACCAGTTCTGTCTGTACTCCCCTTCGTGAACAAGGGGACAACATTTCCTATTCTCCAGTCTTCTGCTACTATTCCTGTAAACAAAGGCTCTGCAATCTCCTCCCTGGCTTCCCAGAGAATTCTAGGATTAAATCCCATCCAGCCCAGGGACTAATCTATTTTCATACTTTCCCAGATTTGCTAACACCTCCCCCTTGCGAACGTCAATCCAGTCTAGTCTAGTAGCCTGATCTCAGTATTCTCAACATTATTTTTGTCAGTATTCACACTGGAAAAAGATATTCATTTAGTGCTTCCCCTATCTCCTCTGACTCCATGCACAACTTTCCACTACTATCCTTGATTGGCCCTAATCTTTCTCTAGTCATTCTTTTCTTCCTGATATATCAATAGAAAGCTTTAGGGTTTTCCTTGATCCTACATGCCAACAACTTGTTATGTCCCCTCGGCTCTTCTTAACTCTCTCTTTAGGTATTTCCTGGCTAACTCGTAACTCTCAAGCATCCTAACTGAGCCTTCACATCTCATCCTAACATAAGACTTCTTTTTCCTCTTGACAAGAGATTCAACTTCTTTAGTAAACTACGGCTCCCTCGCTCGACCACTTCCTCCCTGCCTGACAGGTACATGCTTATCAAGGACACGCAGTAGCTGTTCCTTGAATAAGCTCCACATTTCAATTGTGCCCATCCCCTGCAGTTTCCTTCCCCATCCTATGCATCCTAAATCTTGCCTAATCACATCATAATTGCCTTTCCCCCTGCTATAACTCTTGCCCTGCAGTATATGCCTATCCTTTTTCATTGCTAAAGTAAACATAATCGAATTGTGGTCACTATCACCAAAGTGCTCACCAATCTCCAAATCTAACACGTGGCCAGGTTCATTACCCAGTACCACATCCAATGTGCCCTCGCCCCTTGTTAGCTTATCTACGTACTGTATCTGGAACCTATTCTGCACGCATTGGACAAAAACTGACCCATCTAATGTATTCTATATATAGTATTTTCAGTCAATATTTGAAAACTTAAAGTCCCCCATAACCACTAGCCTGTTACTTTCACTCCTATCCAGAATTATCTTTGCTATCCTTTCCTCTCCATCTCTGGAGCTACTTGGAGGTTTATAGAAAACTCCCAACAGGTTGACCTCTGCTTTCCTGTTTCTAACCTCAGCCCATATTACCCTAGTAGACAAGTCCTCAAAGGTCCTTTCTGCTACCGTAACACTGTCCTTGACTAACAATGCCCCACCTCCCCCTCTTTTACCATCTACTCTGTTCTTACTGAACAGAGGTTACTGATCTGAAATGTTAAGACTCTGTCCAAGGAGAACTGTGGATCTATTTTCAGTCTTTGTTCAAACATGTAGAAAACAACTGAACTCTAATGGTTGGGCTAACTTGTGGCAAATAATAATTACACCACACAAATGCCAAACAATGACCATCTCCAGTGAGAGAGAATCTAACCATCACCCCTTGATTATCAATGGTGTTGCTATCGTTGAATCCCCCTCTATCAATATCCTGGTGTTATCACTAAGCAGAAACTGAACTGGGCTAGCCATATACACACACAATGGCTACAAGCGCAAGTCAGATGCTAGAATACTGCTCTCACCTCACCATTGATACTCAGTAGCAGCAGTGTGTATCATCTTCAAGCTGCACCACAAAAACTCACCAAAGCTCCTTTGACAGCACTTTCCAGACCCATGACCACCACCATCACTGGACTATCAATGGTGAACCCCAAGCCAATGTTTTTGAGGCATGGTTTCGAAACTCACCAATGGCAAGAGACTGAGTCGACTATGCAGCAGTTAGAACTACAATGATGAAAACTGGGGTATGTATGCAAATCAGCATCACTATGAAGCAGATTTGGAGGAACGTACAGCAGGTTAGCATCACTATAAAGTACACTGGAGGTGTGCCACAAGACAGCATCACTGAGAAGTAACTGGGAGGAATGTGTAATGAGTTAGCATCACTGAGAAGCAACTGGGAGTATTCAGCAAGTCAGAATTACTGTGAAACAGTAACAGCAAATAGGAGCCTGAGAACAGCCTGAGAAAACTAGGGACACCAGCTTCATAAACAGCAGTAGGGAGTGTGGGGTAAGCAGCATATCAAACAAACAATATGAAAGGGTGAGTGAGCAACTTCATAAAGAGAACAGACCTGGTTAAGAAGGGCAGCAATGGCAGGACATAAAACCTATAGCAGAAAATCCCTTCAATTTGCTTCCTCCTATAAGAGCAAAAGTGTGACATCAAAGGAAAATAAGTAGGTGATAAGTGTGTATTTCTTTTGTCTTTCGGTTGACCAATTGGTTTAAATCAGCAGATTTAATTACAGCCTTGGTGTAGTTAAGGAATTTAGTTTTAATATATTTAATAGGCTGAGGGGTGACCTTATAGAGGTTTACAAAATTATGAGGGGCATGGTTAGGATAAATAAAGTGTTTTCCGTGGGGTCGGGGAGTCCAGAACTAGAAGGCATAGGTTTAGGGTGAGAGGGGAAAGATATAAAAGACACCTAAGGGGCAACTTTTTCACGCAGAGGGTGGTACGTGTATGGAATGAGCTGCCAGAGGATGTGGTGATGGCTGGTACAATTGCAACATTTAAGAGGCATTTGGATGGGTATACGAATAGGAAGGGTTTGGAGGGATATGGGCCAGGTGCTGGCAGGTGGGACTAGATTGGGTTGGGATATCTGGTCGGCATGGACGGGTTGGACCGAAGGGTCTGTTTCCATGCTGTACATCTCTATGATTCTATAATAGCATAGAAATGGCTGGACAGAGAATATGTTGTAGCTGCGGCATATGGGAATTGTATGCAAATTATGTAAATGGGAATTTGTAAGAAGATAGATGGGTTAAATGGCACCAATAGAAATAAAGGAATATGACTTGACAGCTATTAAGCAGATTTGATTACACAGTGACCAAGATTGGGAACTCAATATTCAAGTGAGTTCAATGTTCCAGAAGAACAGTCAAAAGGAAAAGGAGGTGGAGTAGTTTTGGTGATGAGTCATGATGTATGCACAATAAATCGTGATGTGGAATCAGTTTGGGTAAAAACAAGGAATGGCGAGAGAAAGAAGTCATGGCTGAGAGTCATCTAAATACCTCAAAGGGTTGCCTTATTGAAGACAAAACAACAAACCAGGAAATAATTTACAGAGGTAAGAAAGGCATAAAATTGTCAAGGGTGAGTTTAATCTGTATACTAACAAGACAAATTAGATGGACAAGTTTGACAAGGAAGACAAATTGCATTAAGGATTGTTTCTTAGAACTAATCAGGAACAAGCTATTTTAATGTAGAAATTTAGAAATTATGATTGGGGAATAAAGACTGACCTTAACAATGGCACCCATCCCATGACAGAACAAACAAAACTCAGCAACAATCAGTATATCCAAAAAGTTTTAAAAATTCACACTGAATTTTAAAATTTGAATAAGGTTTGGGCCTCCCCAGTTCCTGTTCTACAGGTAAAATATTATGACCGGTATTGTTTACTTTTTCCATGAACATAGGGACAAAGAAGTATTCTTGTAATTTCTTACCTGAAAAAAACCTAATTTTATTTTATTTGTTAACTTACTTTTTTGCCTCTTTCTCACTTTTGCAGGCCAAGTATCTTTGCACCTGTGCTTGGTTACAACCATATATTGATATCCATCCAAATGTACCTCTAACGATAACAGACCAAAATGTGTATATTTTCCTTGGGTCAGGATCAAAACTAAAAGAAAATAATCCCCAGTTATTTCAAAGATGATTTCTTTATATCTTCTACTATGTATTTAAAGCTGTTGCAAAGACCACATCTTTTTATTTTTCTTTAGTCTTGATAGTAGTCTGAACCAGAAAAGGGACTGTTTTAAAACAATGGTCTGTGGAAGGAATTGTTATACTTTTCAAAAGTATATTATTCGAACTCATTGTAAGTTGTGTTTACACTGATGCTTTGTTTAAATCAGTTGGAGAAAAGAGATAAAATGGCACAGGATTCAGCTAGTAATAGACTGCTGATTGGTTTGTGCAAATGTGACCAGGCGTGGATTCTTAAAGTCTTCAACCTGACAACAGCTCTCTGGTTGGGCAAGTGAACAGCTTGGCTGTTTATATTAGAAGTGGAGAAGTTGCCAGCTCTCTCTCTGCTGTAAAGTACCTGAAGACTGATGAAAGGCAGTTAATTTCTCTCTCCGCTTTCTGTAAGCTGTTGCCTTTAACTAGCAGCTAAGATATTTTGTAAATTGTGTCCCAACTGCTCCGTGCCTCCTGTTAAGAAGTGCAAGAAGCTGGAGAGAGCAGAAAGTCTTGGAAAGAAAAAAGAACATCTCATTGAACCCTGTGAATTAGTGCCATTGAACTCTATTTACTGAGTTTTATTCCCCTCCACTTATAATATCATTTTGTTTGTTTGTATTAATCTACATGTACATCTGTACAGATTCTTACATAGGTTAGAGTTTTAAATAGTAAGGTTACACACTAGTTTTTTTTGTTGGCCTGTGGGTAGAACATTTTTATTTACAATAATTAGTAATTCTTGTTAAGTGTAGGAACCTGGTCAGTGTTTCCTGTTAACCAGAGTCTATCAGACAGGTAAATTTGGAATTTTGCTGTAAAAGCAACTTTGAGTTGATTTTTACTAACTTGTTGTGACCCTGGGAGTAGTAGAGCTTGAGAATCAGTGCACTTTCCCAAGTGGGTCATAACACCGAACAAAATACTACTTCTGATCCTACTTCTATTTTGTTCCACTTGTTTTGTCATTTTTCCCTTGACTTGGGTGTCCCTAGATAAGTGAAGTTTATTATTCCCATACTTCCTTCTTTTGACCATCCATTTAATTCACCCAGTTATGAAGATACGACCTGACTCGAATTCTATATTGGAACAAATAAAATTTTGCTTATTATTTAATCTAGTATAATTGATATTGAAGATTGCTAAATTTCAGAAGTACAGATGAACTTTTCACTTCCAATTTATGAGAAGTGAGATTACACTAAGAATGAAATTTAAATTCCAGCTTTCAGTTCAGGTGTCCATTTTAAATCTTGGCCAATCCATCAAGTCTATACACCCCGGGACACTGCACAACAATTTAGCATTCCAATCCACCTAACCAGCCCACTCTTGGACTGTGGGAGGAAATTCACACATGCAAAGGGAGACACTGCCAGTTATCCAAGGCTAGAATCAAACCTGAGTCCCTGGCATTGAGAGGCAGCAATGCAAACCACTGAACCACCATGCTGTCTTGTCCAATATTGTGCTCTGTTGACATCAAAATGCAAAATGTTTAGCCAATTTCATTCTTGATGGGGCAGCTAAGTTATTATTGAGGGTATGTACAAAAAGCTGACAACCAGATGTACAAGGAATACCTTAACTCTCTATTGGAAACATTCTTTCTTGCTATAACTGAAGGGAAAAAAAACTCACTCGAAAAGATTAGTCCGGCCACCGTCCTGTGCCAAGTTCCAAATCTTTCCAAAACTTCCAACGTGGATTGATCCCTTAATCAGCACAGCCAGAAGACCAATCACCATAATGCACAGCTGGAATACATCTGTCCAGACAACAGCTTTAATACCGCCCTGGGAAGAAATGACAAACAACAATGGATTTAACTCAGTGGCCAAGTGAGAGATGCTAATGTTGAAAGTGACTGCGCTGCGTGTCCTAATGGAAGTGTCAATCAAGTTAAATTCTCTCCTTTTTGATTCTCATTATTAGGAATACATAAACAGAATAGTCCACACAGCCCTTCAAGTTTCTTTTGCAATTCAATGACATCATGGTTGATCTCTATTCAAATTGCAGAGACCTTAGCTCATACTGCTTAACAGCCTTGAAATTAACAAAAACTTCATAGTTAATATTATTAGAATGTATTTTTGTGGGATGCAGTTCTACACTGTTGTGTGAAGATTTTATTAGTTTCTGTCCTGAATGGCTTGACTCTAATTTTAATATTATGTTTCTTTCTCCTAGACTTGCTCACTAGCAGAAGTTTTTAGCTACCCCTTAAATTCCTTTCAAAACTCTATAAGCATTGACCTCAAATCTCCAAAAGTAAAACAGACATTGTAGCAGTGAAGATCAGGGCCATGCGTCAGAGCTGGCCAGGAGTCTTGACACATTTGATTACCTGAGAACTGCCTGAGAAGTTTAAACTTCCAATGAGAATAACCAAACATTTTGATCCTTCTGTAAATAGCTCTAAATTTCAATTAGATTTAGAAAATTTGGACAATGTTGACTCATTATCTAAGCAGTTACTCAAGAAAAATAGGATAGATTAAAACCTACTCTTAACTTCTGGGCAATTATAAAATGCAACACTATTCCCCACCCTTCCCAACATACCCCTAACAACAGCCCCAGTGTCAAAACACCAACAGTCACCTGAACCCAAAGCACCCCAGATGTAAACCAATCATGATTTCTCCTCAATTTGGGCGAGTCTAACCACTTGACTCTCATGACAACTCCCATAACCACCCAAGCAGGAGGGATAAGACATTCATTAAAGGACACTAGAAATCATTTGATTTGATTGGATTTATTATTGTTTCACATACTGAGATGCAGTGAAAAGTATTGTTTTGTGTGCTAACGAGACAAATTGTACCTTACATAAGTTCATCAGGATAGTAGAACAGAATGCAGAATATAGTGTTACTGTGTCAGAGAAGGTGCAGAGAAAGATCAACTTTAATATATGAGACATGGACTTTTAGGACAACCGTCATGGTGACCATAATTTATTTGATTTTGAGTAACTAAATTTAATTTCTTGGTTTGATCAAATATTATTCTAGCAATGTGGTTGACTCTTAACAACACACTGAAATGACCTGACAGGCCTATTAGGTGTAAGCAAAGTTGCTTGAAAAGAAACTCAATAAGAATAACAGTCTGAATAGGCCAGCTGCTATTGACGTTGGCATGAAACATGACAAAGGAAAACCCTCCCAGTCAACAGTGTAAAGTCCTCCTGATTAACACCTGGGAACTTGTCAAAATTGGGAAGTATGTATTTAGCAACATCCTGACATAACAATGCATACAGAATCACACATTTCACTCAATATCTGAGGCACTTCTATCTGTGTCCCCAGATATACGAACCAGAGATGCAGGAACCCTGATGTACAGCTAACAGTGGAAAACTTCAATATTGACTTTAGATCCCATAAATTCTCATAGTATCAGGTCTATGATGGAAAGAGAAACCTCTTGCTCAATATTATCAACATCATTATTATTAATTATTACTTCTTTCACCTGAGTAAGTACATCTTCATGTTAAACACCACTTGGAAGATAGAGGACAGCAAGGACAATAATGGCATTCCAGCGAAGAGTCCACTCCCCTTGTCTTACAGGACTGAGTGAAAGAGAGCTGACAGAAAGGAGATACCAACATGACCTAATCCTCACAAACTAACTGTTATATGCATCTGTCCATGACTGTAGTGATAACAGCAACCACCACACAGTCCTTGTGGAGTACAACCACTGTGTTGTGTGACTCTACTATTGACTAGATTCCGATGATCTAATGGCACTGAGGGGTGATCAGCAACTGTGTTCTGACATATCCCTCTCTGTACTATCACCATAAAGCCAGGGAACGGACTCCTATTCAATAAGGAGTATAGCGGAGCATGCAACAACCAGCACTGGGTTATGTCTGAAAATGGGGTGCTAACCTGGTTAAGCTACAATGCAGGATTACACAGATACTTAACAGTAGAAACAATATATTATACAAAGTTTGTGCGAAGATTTGTAGCTCGGGTGCTCGTTGTTGTGGTTCTGTTCGCCGAACTGGAAGTTTTTGTTGCAAACGTTTCGTCCCCTGGCTAGGCGACATCATCAGTGCTTGGGAGCCTCCTGCGAAGCGCTTCTTTGATGTTTCCTCCGGTGTTTATAGTGGTCTGTCCCTGCCACTTCCGGTTGTCAGTTTCAGCTGTCCGCTTAAGTGGTTGGTATATTGGGTCCAGGTCGATGTGTTTGTTGATGGAGTTTGTGGATGAATGCCATGCCTCTAGGAATTCCCTGGCTGTTCTCTGTCTGGCTTGCCCTATGATAGTAGTGTTGTCCCAGTCGAATTCATGTTGCTTGTTGTCTGCGTGTGTGGCTACTAAGGATAGCTGGTCGTGTCGTTTCGTGGCTAGTTGATGTTCATGTATGCGGATTGTTAGCTGTCTTCCTGTTTGTCCTATACAGTGTTTTGTGCAGTCCTTGCATGGTATTTTGTACACTACATTTGTCTTGCTCATGTTGGGTATCAGGTCCTTCGTTCTGGTGAGTTGTTGTCTGAGCGTGGCTGTTGGTTTGTGTGCCGTTATGAGTCCTAGGGGTCGCAGTAGGGCCATAACACACTGCAGTCAATGTTTTGGGCATTCCTGATGAAGGGCTTATGTCTGAAACATCAATTCTCCTGCCCCTCAGATGCTGCCTACCCTGCTGTGTTTTTCCAGCACCACACTCTCAACACTAATTAGCACCACAGCAGGTTCCTTTCAATTATTAGCACAGCAATGGAAGGTGTAGTCAATAATGCCATCAAATGGCTATGGCTCAATCAGCTACTGATGTTTTGTCTGAAGCCATTGCTTTAGATAACTGAACCATTAAGTACTTAAAGGTTATTCTGGTCATGGCAGGGATGGTGGCGTACCATGACGACTTGTACATATCAGTGAAATGCTTGGCAGTCCTAGACAACCATAGTGAACCAAGTGTCTGCAGCCTGAGTGAAAAGGAATTTAGTACAAATAGGAACAATATAGCTAAGATAAGTCAACTGTTTTCTCCAGCCTTGAACAGGAACTGATGGTTGTGTTATCTATGTGGTACCTGGATATAGGCATTTCCTCACTGTTTGAAAACATTTTGGAGTGCAAGGGGGAGGATCCACTTGTCATGGTCCTCATAGGATACATAATTTAGTCAGTACTAGGAATGATGCGCTGCTGAATGTGTTTGAGGAGTTGGTGACAAGATTAAAATACAGAACTTCAAAACTCTTCATCACTGGATTGATACCTAAACCATGGAGCAAACTGGTACAGGGTCAAGCAAGTCAGAATTTAGTGACGGCTCTAAATGTGGTGTGGGAAGAAGGGGTTTAAATTCACAGAACATTGGCAATAAACACTGGCAGCAATCGGGGCCGTTTTATTAGGATGGACGCAACTCAAATACGGCTGGAAGCTGAGTCCTGGCAAATCATGTAACTAGGGCTACAGATATGGCTTTAAACAAGTTGTCCAGCCTATTGATGTGGGGTGGTGGAGGAAGAGGTTTGTGGGAGACGGTTTGAGTGAAGAAGGGAGATTAGAAAATTCAATGAATACAGTAGTGAAGGGGTTAAGGACAGGGAGGGGCAAAAAGTTTAACAGGAAACGTATATTGGCAAGTAAGGTCCATGCATGGAATAATAGTAAATAAAATATTAAAGGCTCTTTATCTGAATATGCAAAGTATCTTGAATACAATAATTGAAATAAATGCACAAATAGATATCAATTTTTAGATCTAATCATTATTACAGAGACATGGTTATCATTTGACTACGTTTGAAAATAAATATTCCAGGGCACTCAACATTTCAAAAAGACAGACCAAATGCAAAATGAGGAATGGTTGCTCTGATAGTAAAAGGCAACATTAAAAAAAGGTGAGAGGATTGTTTCCAATGAGAGAATCTAACCACGGCTCCTTGACATTCAATGGCATTACCATCTCTGACTTCTCAACTATCAACATCCTAGGGGTTACTATTGGCAATAATGGGCACCAGCAATATAAAATGTTGTGGCTACAAGAGCAGGTCAGAAGCTAGGAATATGGCAATGAGTAACTTAGTCTTGACTTTCCAAAGCTTATCCAAAATCTGTAAGACCCAAATCTGGAGTGTGATGAAATCCTCCCCATTGCCTGATGAGTGCAGCTCCAACAACACTCGAGAAGCTCAGCACCATCTAGGACAAAGTAGCTCACTTGGCACCATATTCCCTCCACTACTGATGCTCAACAGCATCATTGTGTACCATCTAAAAGATGCACTGCAGAAATTCACCAAGGCTCCACCATCTTCCATGCCTGGATTCAAATCGAAGTCCCCAAAACATTAGTTTATTTCTGCATTAATAGTCTAGCAATAATAGCACTAGGCCATTGCCTTGCCATGATAGTGGGGCAACAGCATAACTTTGGGATGTTCAATGTGTGGGAAAGTGAAAAGGAAGAAATTCACATGGGAAATGATAAATAGAGAATGACAGTAAGGGATGGAAAATGTAAATCTAAGAGAAAATTAGCAGATATAACTGTATATAATGAAATTAATAAAAGGACAAAACTTAAGGCATTGCATTTGAATGCATGTAGCACTTGAAACAAAACAGATGAACAAACTGTACAAATTGGAGTAAATAATTAAAATCTAATGGCCCGAGCAGAGACGTGGCTGTAGGATGACCTAGATTATGACCTATGTTTTGACGGATGTGACATTGAGAAAGGAAAATGTAATGATTGTAACGGCATATGTCAGCCAGATGGACCTCGTGGAATAAGAGTTCTCTGATTGGGGCTGTTAATCTGGTCCAAACAGGGAGCCCTGGTTGACAGATATAAATAGTGTCAGAGATTTTGCTCACTCTGACCGCTAGTTCTGAGGAAGCTAGATCCGTGACAAGGACTCTCCATGTATAAATAAACAGTGACGTGGTTATGGGATACTGGCCTCTATAGAATTACTTCAGACAGGAAGATAGGCAAGGGTGAAGGAATTGTGTTAATCAAAGGTGATACTAGCACGTTAAAGAGAGACGATCTTAGTTCAGGAAACCAGGATATAGAAGCAGTCTGGGTAGAGATACAGAATAATAAAGGCAAGAACTTACTTGTGTAGTTGTGTACAGGCCCCCTAACAGTAACTACATGGTAAGACAGGGTATCAAGGAAGAAGTATTGAAAGCTTGTGAAAAGTTTACAGAAAATGTCACAGGGGATTCTAACCTACGTATAGACTGGGAAAAATTAGATGTGAAATAGTAGAGGAGTTATTCATTGAATTTTTGAGACTGATTCTTAGAACGGCATGACATGGTACCAGCCAGAAAATAGGTTATACTATATCTGATTGTGACCAATGAGATTGCATTACTCATTGACCTCAGGAGAAAATGAGGAGTGCAGATGCTGGAGATCAGGGCTGAAAAATGTGTTGCTGGAAAACTGCAGAAGGTCAGGCAGCATCCAAGGAGCAGGAGAATCGATGTTTCGGACATAAGCCCTTCTTCATCCCTGAAGAAGGGCTTCTGCCCGAAATGTCAATTCTCCTGCTCCTTGGATGCTTATTGACCTCAGTGAAAGTATCCCTGGGCAGTAGCGACCATCAAGGTGTTGAGTGCATTGGAGGAGGTTTGTTTCTGGCAGCAGCAATGTCAGAGTAAGTCCAGTTTGTGCTCCGCAGGAGGTGAAATTGTGTTCCCACCATTGGTGGAGGGAGGCAAATTTGGGCCCATTGCAGGATCTGGCAACTTCAGCAGTTGTGCATTAGGGTGCATTGCAAAGATTGACCCAGCACAGACTCACGGCAACAGCACATCAGTAGACATAAGATGGTGCCGAGGAATGGTGAAATGGTTCTGCATCGCGGCAAAGGAACTCAAGACTGGTGCTGGTATCAGTTCAGCAAGGAAGAGCCTGGATCCAGACCCATGACTAAACGCTTAAGAGGGACTGTAATGTTGAACTTATAACTTTATTTCTTTATTTTTCTACTTTATATCTAAAATTTTATATCCAGATAGAACACACTGCCTAGTAGACTCGCCAACTTTTAAGGGCATTTAAATGGTCATTAGATAGGTATATGGATGAGAATGGTATAGTGTAGGTTAAATGGGGTTCAAATTGGTCCCACAGGTCAGTGCAACATCGAAGGGCCTGTACTGCACTGCAATGTTCTATGTTCTATATCTTTGTACCTAAGATTGTGCCAGAGAATGGCGACTTTGTACATTTTTAACGTACTCCAGTATCTCTGTACTTCAGTATATGTGACAATAAAACCTAAATCTAATTCTAATAATCTGATTGAATTTTACATACAGTTTAAAGAGAAAGAAATGCAAGTCCAAGATTACTATTTTGATTTAAAACAAGATCAATTATGAAGGCATGAGAGAAGAGCTAACAAAAGTGAACTGGCCACTTAGGTTAAGGGATAGATCAATAGAGATGCAATGGCAAATATTTAAAGGTGATGTTCCAGAAAGTGCAAAATAGATACTTTCAAACAAACTGGAAAAATTCTAAGGGATGGACCTGTCATTTGTGATTAACTAGAAAAGTCAAAGATAGTATCAAACTCACAGAAAAGTCAAAATGTTGTGCAAAGATAGGTGGCAGGTCAAAAAGAAATTACTAAAAGATTAATAAAAAAGAGAAAAGATAGAGTATGAGAGAAAGTTAGCCAAAAATATAAAAACAGATAAGAAGAAAATACCTTCAGAAATTTATAAAAAAAGAAAGTTATCATAATAAGTGCTAGTCCTACAGAAAATAAGTTTCAAGAATTAGGCATAGAGGAGAAAGAGACGGGAGTTAAATTGAACAGATATTTTGCCTTGGTATCCTCTAGAGAGGATACAAGTGGCTTCCCAGAAATGACTGTAAATCAGGAATTGAAAGGGAGAATCATAGAATCCCTACAATGTGGAAACCAGAGCACCCGGAGGAAACCCATGCAGACATGGAAAGAATGTACAAACTGTACACAGACAGTCGCCCGAGACAGGAATCAAACCTGGATCCCTGGTACTGTGATGCAGCAGTGCTAGCCACTGGGCCACTGTGCCAATTCAGGGAGGCACTCAAGAAACGTACAATTACTAAGGAAATACGACTGAGTAGATATGTGGAATACAAGTTGACAAGACCCCACATCCTGATGGATTCATTCTTGGATCTTAAATGAAGTGGCCAGTGGAATTCTTAATGGGTTAGTTTTAATTTTCCAAAACTCATTAGATCCATGGAAAGTTCCTTTAGATTGGAAAATAGTTAATATAACACCTTTATTCAAAGAAAAGAGGGAGGTAGAAAGCAGGGAACTTACAGGTCAGTTAGCTTACTATGTGGCATAGGGAAAACATTATAAGTATTTTAAAATGGTGTAACAGGGCATTTGAATAAGTTCAAGTTAATGAGGTGATCATGTTTAACTAATTTATTAGAGTTCTTTGAAGAAGCAACTTACGTTGGCATTTTATAAGATGCCAAATCAAAGATTGTTGTGGAAAATAAAAGCTCATGGTTTAAGTGGCAACATATTGGCATGAATAGAAGATTGACTTATTATCAGGAAGCAGAGAGTTGGAATAAATGGATCCTGTTCAGGCTAGCACAAGTAGTAGGGGATGTTGGGCCCCCAACTCTTTACACTTTTATATAAATAATTTGGATGAAGGGATTGAGGTATGGTAGCTATATTTCTGACAACAAAAAGATAGGTAAGAAAATGACTGGGTAAAGACTCTAGCAAATAGAATACACAATGTGTGAAATTACGAAATTGTCCATGTTGGTAGAAAGAATAAAAAAAAGTTATCTAAATGGTGAGAGGTTGCAGAGCTGAGAAATCCAGAGAGATCTGGGTGTCCCAGTGCTTGTATCACAGAAGGTTAGCTTGTCTGTACAGCAAGTAATCAAGAAAGCTCACAGAGTTTTGTAGTTTATTGCAAGAGTAATTGAATGCAAAGGTAGGGAGGTTATGCTTCACTTATACACAGTATTGCTGAGACTGCATGTGGAGTACTTTTTGCAGTACCAGTCACCAAACTTAGGAAAGCATATTAATGCGTTAGAAGCAATTCAGAGAAGGTTTACTAGACTAATATCAGAAATGAGGAGAAGTTCGACAGGCTAGACATATATCATCTGGAGTTTAGAAGAGTCAGAGGTGACTTGATTGAATTGTAAGATCCTGGAGGGGACTTGACTGGATGAAAGTTGAAAGGATGTTTCCTCTTGTGGTGAAAAAAATCTAGGAGTTGGAGTTTAAAAATAAAGGGTTACTGATTTAAAACTTCATGTGAGGAAACTTTTTTCTCTCTCTCTCAGAGGTTTGACTGTATTTGAAATTCCTTTCCTCAACCAGGCAGTGGATTCAGAAGCCTGAAATATTTTGAAGGCAGTGGGAGATAGATTTTTTGATTGCTAAGGGGATGAAAGGTTTTGGGAGTATGCAGGAGTGTAGAGTTGAAGTTAAAATCAGATCCCATTGAATGGTTGGGCAGACATGAGCCAAGCCAACCTTGTTCTTGGTTTATATGTTCATACACTTGCATTGTTAGTGACAATCACATTTCATAAATTAATAAAAAACAATATATTAAAACAACTATTACTAATTTTAACTCTTAGAACACTGACTTGGAGATGTCGGGTTTGGACTGGGGTGGAGAAAGTTAAAAATCAGACAATACCAGGTTATAGTCCAACAGGTTTATTTGGAAGCACTAGCTTTCGGAATGCTTCTCCTTCATCAGGTAGTTGTGGAGAGTAAGATCGTGATCATAGAATTTATAGCCAAATGAATCCAGTGTGGCAGAGATGTGATACATTAAAAATTTTAGATTAAATCTTTCATCTTTTAAATGGGATAGTGCTGGTTTCTGTTCTTTGATATGCAAATCCCAGAACTTCTTTTAAATTACATTCTCAAGGTAGTTAAAAATCACACACACCATGTTATGGTCCAACAGGTTTAATTGGAAGCACTAGCTTTTGGAGCGCCACTCCTTCACCAGGCGGTTGTCCTTGAAGGAGCGGCACTCCGAAAGCTAGTGCTTCCAATTAAAACTGTTGGACTATAACCTGATGCTGTGTGATTGTTTAATGTATCACATCTTTGTGCCGCTGGACTCATTTGGCTATAAATTCTTAGAACACTATTCAAGTCAAAATGTTCTTACCAATGTTGTATATAGTGTAAACACTACTCCTGTTATTACAACTGAAATCCACAAGTCCATCCCCGTAACTGAAAAACAAAATAATTTAAAAATTGAGTTTTCAAAATACAATTTTCTGACATTACGACAGTTCTACAATTTAAATTAACTAGTGGGGAGATGATACACTTGACTATTAATTCCTGAAGAAGGGCTTATGCCCGAAACGTCGATTCTCCTGTTCCCTGGATGCTGCCTGACCTGCTGCGCTTTTCTAGCAACACATTTTCAGCTATTAATCCAGAGACCCTAATAATGTTCTGGGGACCTGGGTTCAAATCCTGTCATGGATTCTAAATTCAATAAATACCTGAATAACAACATGCCATCTTCACATTGGCTGAAACTCTGTACCCACTGTCATCCAGCAGGGCAACGTTAAGCTCTTCTAACTGCCTTTGTAAACACACTTCTATCATCAAAAGGGACAAGGACAGAAGATATTTGGGATCACCACCACTTGTAAGTTCCCCTCCAAGACACACACCATTCTGACCTGGAATGGTATTATTGTTCCTTCACAGTCACTGGGTCAAAAAGCTGGAACTCCCCAGTCGCCTACATCCCAGACTGTTGGCTAGAGAGGTAAGCAATGATTATCTTCCAAATTTCTAAAGAATTTGTAATAATTCTGTGATTGGAAGGCAGCAAATATCACTATTATTTAAGAAGGGAACAAGAGAGAAAAAAATAAAGAACTATAGCCTTTATATCTACAGTAGGGAAAATGTTAGAATCTCAAAGAATGGAACCAACACCTGATTGATAATAATCCGATTGTGCATAGTTGGAATGGATTGGTGAATAGAAAATCATAAAGGTGGAGGTTTTTGAAAATTTCATTAACAAAATTAATAAAGGAGAGCCAATGGCTGTAGCATACTTAGATTTTCATTAGGCTTTTGATAAAGTGTCTCACAGGAGGATGATTTAAAGAAAATCAAAGTACATGGAATGGGAGGAAATATACTGTTGTGAATTATGGATTCGCAAACAGTGTGAGAAGAATGGGTCTTTCTCATGATGGCATTCTATGTCTAATGGGCTACTGCAAAGATCAGTACTTGGGCGCCAGTTCTCCACAATATATATCACTCATTTGGAGTTTGGGATGAAACATAATATTTCAAAATTTATAGATGATACAAAGCTAACTGGGAATGCTTGTTGTGAGGAAGATGTAAAGTGGCTTCAAGAGGATTTGGATTGGCTTTGTGAATAAGTAAGTAATTTATTTAATTCAATTCACATTTTTATCTTAGCCTGCTAGATTTCTCCAGTTTCCTCATTTCCCCTCCCCCCACCTTGTCTCAGTCAAATCCCTCGAACTCAGCACCGCCTTCCTAACCTGCAATCTTCTTCCTGACCTCTCCGCCCCTACCCCCACTCCGGCCTATCACCCTCACCTTGACCTCCTTCCACCTATCGCATTTCCAACTCCCCTCCCCCAAGTCCCTCCTCCCTATCTTTTATCTTAGCCTGCCGGACACACTTTCCTCACTCCTGAAGAAGGGCTCATGCCCGAAACGTCGATTCTCCTGCTCCTTGGATGCTGCCTGACCTGCTGCCTTTTTCCAGCAACACATTTTCATCACTGAAAATGTTATCTAGTATGGTGATGAAACATCTGAAAATGAACCTTCCAGCTCAGTGAGCACACACACATCCAGAAAGACAGGATTTCCTAAATGATAAGAAGATGGAAAGAATTGATGTCCGAAGGGATCAGAGTGCCCTTGTTCATGAAAAACTAACGTAGACAGAAATATAGAAGCAAACAAGAAGCCAAATAATATATTGATCTTTGTCAGAATGGCATTTCAGTACAAACCTAAAGTTGCCTTGCTGAAATTATACTGAACCTCGGTACATCGGCATCTGGAGTATTGTGCGCAGTTTTGGTTTTCTTATGAAAGGAATGACATACTTACCATAAAACGTGGGCAGCAGTGGGCGGCACGGTGGCACAGTGGTTAGCACTGCTGCCTCACAGCGCCGGAGACCCAGGTTCAATTCCCGCCTCGGGCGACTGACTGTATGGAGTTTGCACATTCTCCCCGTGTCTGCTTGGGTTTCTTCTGGGTGCTCCGGTTTCCTCCCAGTCCAAAGATGTGCAGGTTAGGTGAATTGGCCATGCTAAATTGCCCGTAGTGTTAGGTAAAGGGGTAAATGTAGGGGAATGGGTGGGTTGTGCTTCGGCGGGTCGGTGTGGACTTGTTGGGCCGAAAGGGCCTGTTTCCAAACTGTAATGTAATCTAATGTAATCAGAGGTTCACCAGCCTAATTCCTGGGATGGCGGAATTGTCTTAAGTGAGGGTAGCTGAAGAATCTGGGTCCGTATTACATAGTTTTAAACAATGCGAAGTGACCTTATTAAAACTTAAAGTTTGCATATTCTCCCTGCGCCTATGTGGATTTCCATTGGGTGCTCTGGTTTCCTTCCAAAGTCCAATGTTGTGCAGGCTAGGTGGATTAGCCGTGGGAAATGCAGGGGGGTAGGTTGCTCTTTGGAGAGTTGGTGTAGGCTGAAGAGTCTGTTTCCACACTGTAGGGATTCTATGATTATTTTTGTGGAGACAGAAAGCCAAATACTGCCCTTCTGTACTATAGCCATTCTGTAAATTTGAGAAATAAATGAGTCTAGGAGAAGGTGAGGTCTGCAGATGCTGGAGATTGTAGTTGAGAGTGTAGTACTGGAAAGGCACAGCCTTTCAGGCAGCATCCAAGGAGCAGGAGAACTCAACATTTCGGGCATCAGCCCTTCATCAGGAATGAGGCTTGTGGGTCAGGGCTGAGAGATAAATGGGAGGGTGTTGGGTTTGGGGAAGGGTAGCTGAGAAAGCAATAGGTGGATGAAGGTGAGGGAGAAGGTGATAGGTCAGGGGCGGGGGGAGTGATGGGCAGGTACGGAGATGGTGCTGGGTTGGAGGCTTGGGACTGGAATAACGTGGGGGAGGGGAAATGAGGAAGCTGTTGAAATCCACATTTATCCCGTGTGGTTGCAAGGTCCCAAGGGGGAATAGGAGGCATTCCTCCTCCAGGCGTCGGGTGGTAACGGTTTGACAGTGGAGGAGGCCCAGGACCTGGGAGGGGGAGTTGAAGTGTTCAGACACAGGATGGTGGGGTTGGTGGGTGCGGGTGTCCCAGAGATGTTCTCTGGGACGATCTGCAAGAAGGCGTCCTGTCTCACTTATGTAGAGGAGACCACATCGGGTGCACCGGATGTGGTAGATGACACTGGTAGAGGTACAAGTAAATTTATGATGGATGTAGAAGGATCCTTTGGGGCCTTGGACAGAGGTGAAGGGAGTGGTGTGGGTGCAGGTTTTGGACTTCCTGCGGTAGTAGGGAAAGGTGCCAGGAGTGGGGTGTGGGTGGTGGGTGGTGAGGGGTGTGGAATTGACGAGGGAGTCATGGAGGGAATGGTCTTTTCAGAACACTGATAGGGGTGGGGAGGGAAATATATCTCTGGAGGTGGTGGAAGTGGCGGAGGATGATGCGTTGTATGCGGAAGTTGGTGGGGTGGAAGGTGAGGACGGAGGCGGGGGGGGAGGTGGGGGCTCTGTTCTTGTTGCTTTGGGAGAGGTGGGGTTCAAGGACAGCGGTGTGTGAAGTGGAGGCAATGCGCTGGATGGCATTGTCAACCATGTGGGAATGGAAGTTGTAATCGTGAAAGAAGGAGGCCACATGGGACTTTGAGGTGGTCATCCTAGGAACAGATGCGGCGGAAGCGGAGGAATTGGGAATAAGGGATGGCGTTTTTACAGGAGGTAGGATGGGAGGAGGTGTAGTCTAGGTAGCTGTCAGAGTGGGTGGGCTTATGGTATATGTCTGTGGTTATTCGGTCACTAGAGACAGTGATGGAGAGGTCCAGGAAGGGAGGGAGGTTTCTGAGATGGTCCAGGTGAATTTGAGGCCAGAGTGGAAGGTGTTGGTAAAGTTGCTGAACTGTTCAACCTCCTTGTGAGAGCATGAGGCAGTGCCAATACAGTCTGGATGCAACCAAAGTTGAGGCATAAGATAACAATGTTTGTATTGCTGGACACAAGTGTATCAATTGGAACAATGTCCCTGAATTTTCATGGGGATTATCCTAGTTTCCTCAGAAGTTATCGCAGGAAATTTCTAGAATCTCCAGCCAAACCATATAAATAGTCCTGGTTTTTGGAAGTTAGCATGCTCTGTATCACATGGGATTATTGGAATAGGTATTGTTGGATCACCCTCAAAGCTCCAACAGTCCTGATCATACTACCTGCTCCTGCAATTTGGATGGTGTTTGTGCATTTGTGTTTCAATGGATAGAGATTCTGTTCCATCACATATCTGCTGTGAAGGGATTGAGTACAGTTCTGCATTATTTATTTTTACTTTCTATGCAGTGACGTTTCTTATTGTTGAATTGATTGAACAGGAAAGAAACTCTTCGCAGCACTTACTATGGAGCAAATAAAGTAATAATGACTAAAACATGTACAACTTACCTTGACTTAGTGCAAATGAGGGTGCGTATGTCACAATGCCAAGATAAAAGCACTGTAAAATAATTAAGTCATGATTAGTGTGTCTTTAAGAGAACTCAGCACAGGTTCTCGAATTCACAGAGGTCATGTCTTTCATTAAATACCTGAAGCAATCAACAAAAAGCCATCAGTTAATTAACCATTTATCAAACATTTAAAAACATACTTATCATTATATTGATGCATAGGGAGCACATTATTTAAAAATCACTGATCAGTGCCACCTACCAGTCATATACTGTGTACAACAAGCACTGCATTAACCCACCAAGGCTCCTCTGACGGCATCTTCCAAACCTATGACATCCACCATCTGGAAGGAAAGCAAAAGTCATAGGAACATCAGCACCTGCAAGTTCCCCTGAGTTTCTCATCACCCTGACTTGGAAATGGATCACCATTCCTTCAGTGTACTTGGGGTAAAAATTCTGGATATCCCTCTTTAACAGCATGTGTATATACCTTAAACACACAAGGCAATGTTTCAAGTACACAGCTTGTCATCTGCTTCTCAAGGTCTCAAGCAATGGTGCCTACAATGCATAAGTGAATAAAAAGCAAGTTCTCCAGTTTTCAATGCAACTGATACTGACAGCATTAAAGTGCATTCAAAGCAGCAAGACAAAATACAGGTGTCATAAGTAATGAAAACGGCAGACACTGAAAATTTAATAATGACTGATAACAAAAAATACTGGAGATCACAGCCGGCCAGAAAGCATCCATGGTGAGAAAGCAAGCTAATGCTTCGAGTCGAGATGAAACTGGTGCCAAAATTGGGAGATCTGGTTTGAAGACTAGTTAAGCAAATGCCTGCCAGTTATATATTATGCAATCATACATTATAGTCAGGCAGACAAGGTCCCAGACACCATCAACATCTCCACATGTCTTGTCCCACCAGCAGGTCAAGCTCAGCTGATCTGGTGGCATAGTGGTCTACAGTCAGGGAGAAGTAGCCCTGGGAGTCCTCAATATTGACTCCAGATCACAAAGTCTCATTGCTTCAGGTTAAATATGGGCAAGGAAACCTGCTGCTGATTACCATATACCACCCTCCATTGGCTGATGATTCAGTCCTCCTACATGTTGAAAAACACTTGGAGGAAGCACTGAGGGTGCAAGAGCACAAAGCACACTCTGGGTGAGAGATTTCAATGTCCACCATGAACAGTCACTCGGCAGCAGCACTACTGATCAAGCTGGTCAGGTCCTGAAGGAAACAGTTGCTAGCCTGTGCCTATGGCAGGATATGAGGGAACCAATAAGGATAAGCATCCTTGACGTGAATCTCACCAACCTTCCAGTTGCAGATGCATCTGTCCATGACGAGTATCAAGAGAGATCACCTCACAGTCCTTGTGGAAACAAAGTCCCACTTTCACATTGAGAATAACCTCCATCATGTTGTGTAATATTATCACCATGCTAAATGGGTCAGACTTTGAACAAATCTAGCAAGTAAAGATTGGCATCCAATGAGATGCTGTGAACCATTAACAACAGTGGAATTGTACTCCAGCACAATCTGCAACCTAATGGCCTGGTATATCCCCCAAATTAACCATGATCATAAAGCCAGGAGATTAACCCTAGTTCAATGTGAGGATATACCAGGAGCAGCCCCAGGCATACCTAAAAACATGGTGTCATCCTGGAGAAGCCACTGAAAAGGACTTCTTGCATGTCAAATAGCATTAGCAGCAAGTTATAAACAGAGCTAAATGATTGCACAACTAATGGATCAGATCTAAGCTCTGCTGTCCTGCTACATATGGTTAAGAATGGTGGCAATCAAAAACTCACTGGAGGCGGCAACTCCACAAATATCCCCATCTTCAGTGATGGAAGAGCCCACTACATCAGTGCAAATGGTGAGGCTGAAGTATTCGCAACAATCTTCAGCCTGAAGTGCCACGTGGATGATCCATCTCAGCCTCCTCCGTAGTACCCCAGCATCACAGATACCAGTCTTTAGTCAATTTGATTCACTCAATGTGAGAAAGAAACAATTGGAGGCATTACATACCACAAAGGGTACAGGCCTTGATAACATTCAAGCACTTTTGCTCCAAAACTTGCCGCTCCCCTAGCCAAGCTGTTCTGGTACAAACTAACAATATACTGTATACAAAAAGCAGGACAAATCCAACCCAGCCACTTACCAGCCCTTCAGTCTATTCTTGATCATCATGATGGGAAGTGTCATCAGTGCTATCAAGCAGCACCTGCTCAGCAATAATCTGCTCACAATGATTGAATGATTTTATTGTCATATGTATTTTACAGTGAGAAAAAGGGGTACTGAGAAAGGCTCACTCAGCTATTATAGCCTTTGTTCAAACATGGGCAAGAATTTAACCATCAACCTGAAAGTCAACTTGATTCATCATATAAATATAGTGGCTACAAGAGCAGGTCAGATACTTGGAATGTTGCAGTGAATAACTCGTCTCCTGACTCCCCAAAACCTGTCCATCATCTACAAGGCACAAGTCAGGCACAAGTTCCAACAACACTCTAAGAAGCTCGACAGAGCAGCCCACTTGAATGGCACCACATCCATAAGCATCCACTCCCTCCATCACCAATGCTCAGTAGCAGCTGCGTACCATCTACAAGATGGCACTGCAAAATTTCCGAAAGATCCTCGGGACAGAACCTTCTGTACTCACAGCCACTTCCATCTAGGACAAGGGCAGCAGATAATGGGAGCACCAACATCTACAAGTTCCCCTCCACGTCACCAACCATCCTGACTTGGAAAATTATTTCACTTCTTAAGTCCACTGGGTCAAAATGGTGGAATTCCCTAAGGGCATTGTGGCTGTATGTACAGCAAATGGATTAAGTAGACAGCTCACCACCATCTTCCCAAGGTCAATTGCGGAAGGGTAATAAATGCTGGCCAACTCGCGATACCTCCACCCCATGGGTATAAAACAAAATAGCAAATCCTCTGTTCTTTAATTCAAGTATTTGAACTGCGCAAAGCCAGTCCGATAGCTGCTCAGAGCATCCGCCTGTTTACTTCAGAACAAGTACCAATCTTAGTTTAGTTTAGTTTGTAATGGTGACATTCAAACATTTTGCTGCTGTAGAACTATGTGACTATGTCGAGGAAAGCAAAAAAAATACCTCCATGCAACAGCAGACATGAAACCGGCAGCCAACGAGAAGGCGATTGGATAGGCAGATATTTGTCTGTTTCAAACAAAGCGGATTCAGTCATGTGGGATATAGGTAAATTAATGTTTCTTCTGCAGATCTGTAATTCTGCAATTATAATTTCTGGTACAAAGTAAATGAACTCACATCAGTGTGTAATTGTTTTGGCCAAGAGCTGAGTCAACAAGAATGGAAACTATGTGGAGGAAATATATAATTGTTTTTGTATTAGCTAAAGTGGTATGCCAACGTGAAATGTGATTGCAAAACAATGGTAGATATTATGGGCAAATAGATAAGATGTTGTGAGGGGATGAAGTTAGGCCAGATACGCCTGTACAAACATCTGTTTCCCACTTATACAGAGACACAGGAACAAACCCCAATTAAAGAGGTCATAGAGATCAGAATGGCCTCCAGAGAGGCCCAGATGGAGAGAATAGATAATGATGAAGAAAGAATATGCCTAACAATGACCTGCAGTGGGATGAGGTCAAATGGCCTTGTGAGGCCAGAAATAAGCATTTTGTCACAGACAAGGTCGGATAAGGCCGGAGATAAATGGGAGTAATGGAGTCAGTCTTAGGGAAGTGGAGGATGTAAACAGGGGGGGAAACAATGAAATAAGAAAAAAAATGTAGGAACCAAATTATATAAATATTGAGAATTTGTTGAATTCTGTGTGTTTTGTCCCTGCTTTGTGGACATCACACCCGCTTGCAAGTGTAAAATAAATGACACTACTGATTCAGATCTTGTCTTGGACTGAAATTATTGAAGTGAATGAGCTTTGTTTCTCACAAGTCATTAAAGTGACACGAAGTTTCATTTTTTAAAAACTTTTCTATGAATGCCGTGTTCGATAAGTTTATTCACTATCTCTAATTTTTAAACTCTGCTTACCGGTTTCCCACAAGGAAATCTTCCGTTGTCTTTTGCCTTGCCCCACCAGGTTTAAAAGCATAAAACAGTCCAATTGCAGAGGACACTAATAGTACAGAGGCAAAAACAACATAATCCCAGGCGTGAAAGACATGTTTCTCTGCCATAGCGCGCTCAAGATAAAGTTCAACAGCGCGAAGAGGCAATGATTATTCTTTCGAAAAAAATCAACACCCGCAGCTAAGTGATTCTTTCCTGTAACAGAAAAACAATTGGACCACAACACATATTAATTATTAATTTGTCATGAAGACAACGTGATTTAAAACAGCAACGATTTCTTCTTCAGCTAATCAAAAAATTTATATGCAATTACGTCTTCCGAAGTTTTGAGAGTGATTGGTCACGATATTCCCTTTTGCGGTCCTGATTCAGGACAGGAAATACCTTTCACAAACGGGAAATGTCACCTCAACTGCAAAACTAGGCAGCTAGTTACAAACATTTGAAATTGATGACTCAAACAAAACGAAATGGATTTCTATGCTCTCCAAAGAGAGACAAAAGGCCATAAATGACTTGTTTTAAAGTAATCCAAGGTATTACTGTGGAAAATGTGTGTAAGTGTTGCTTCTGCAGAAGCCATAAGACTCAATGTGCAGAACTGATGAGACTCAGTGTTGCATCAGCAGAAGACATAGGACTCAGCTATCAAGGGGGGGTTGCACGCCACAGACAGATGTGGTAAACCAATTAGATTAGCAGCTTCACAGAGCAACTGCAACTGTCACTATGAAGGGGAAGTATAGAGAGACTCAGAGAATGATTAGATTAGATTCCTTACAGTGTCGAAACAGGCCCTTCGGCCCAACAAGTCCATACCGACCCTCCGAAGAGTAACCCACCCAGACCCATTTCCCTCTGACTAATGCACCTAACAATATGGGCAATTTAGCATGGCCAATTCACCTGACCTGCACATCTTTGGACTGTGGGAGGAAACCAGAGCACCCGGAAGAAACCCATGCAGACACAGGGAGAATGTGCAAACTCCACACAGACAGTGACCTGAGGCTGGAATTGAACCTGGGACCCTGGTGCTATGAGGCAGCAGTGCTAACCACTGAGCTACTGTGCCACCCCAATATAAATATGTATACTGTATAAATATGCACTAATATTATTCAGGGGTGTGCCTACATTTTTTTGACACCCGCTCTTGCAAGAACGTATGAATAAAGACTTCTTCGGAATTTGACTCAGACTAAAATTATTTGGCAGTGAGCTTCGTTTCTCACAATGGGGGTCTCGTCCAGGATACTGTCATCACTAGCAGAGTGGTCACCATCGACGACTAGGAATATGCGTCATGTTCCTTTTAGAACGGTCCTGTGTCTTTCATCGGTGAGTCCCCCATCCAGTCGACTGACAAGGATCCTAGGGGAGTCATTCCGAACCAGGGCAGGACAATAAGGCATGTGGGCAGAATAGTAGGCACAGCTGCAGTCAGGGAAATTCCATGCACGGACCAAGGTAAGTAAAGAGACTTTTAAGTATTGCCTTGGTGACTGGAAGTGTGATACCTGTCAAATTGAACACTGGGATGGAAAGGAAGCAAGAATAAGACGCCTGGGAAAAAGGGTAAAGAGGTCCCGGATATCATCCCTCCAGAAAGTCCGTTGGGAAGGATGTTGAGGAATTGGAAACATAATTGTTATACAAGGGAGAAGGATCAGAAAAGTATGATAAAGTATTGTTGTTTTGTTTGGACCAAAGAGAGTATTCGTCCACCATCGGTCTTTTGGCCGAAATATGGGTCGGACGAGGATTGGGTCCGTCAATTGTTGAACTTATTTGCTAATGAAAAACAACCTTTCTGTCAAGAGGTGTCCGACTATGCCTCCTGCTGGCAGGGCAGTTGAGACACATTTATATAGCATGAAAACTACGGGGGAGGAAGATGAGGAACGGGTAAAGGTAGTGAGGCCAAAAGTTCCCAAAACCAGGATTGATGAAGGAATTAGAACAATGTAAAAAGGATATAAAGAACTATCCCCTCCCGAACTCCAAGGAACTAAAACCCAAGACAAATCAATATCCTTTACGGGAAGTCCCCATAGGAATGGGCGAGATTGGCTTTGTGAGCACCCCATTGACAAGCAGAGAGGTTAGGACCTATAAGAAGGAAATTAAATTCCTTATTGAAGATCCTGTTGGTCTTTCTGAACAAGTAGATCAATTCCTAGATCCCAGTTTATACACTTGGATGGAATTGATGTCTATTTTGAATATTCTCTTCACAGGAGAAGAGAGGGGAATGATTAGAGGGGCAGCTATGTGATTGTGGGAATGAGAACCACCCCCCGGGGCGGGAGTCATACCAGCCGAACAGAAGTTTCCCAATACAGACCCAGGATGGGGGAATAATAATCTAGATCAGATTAAGGACCTCAAAGACTTAATAATAAAAGGAATTCGAGAAGTAGTCCCGAAATCTCAGCATTTAACAAAGGCATTTAAGGTCCGACAAGAGAAAGATGAGACTCCCTCAGCATTTTTACAGAGATTACGGGACTCAATGAGAAAGTACTCAGGTATGAACCCTGAGGATCCAGTAACACAGGGCCTCCTCCAAGTACATTTTGTGACTAAAGCATAGTCGGATATCCAAAAGAAAATTCAGAAAATAGAGGGATGGAGTGAGAAATCATTGGATAAATTATTAAGAGAGGCACAGAAAGTGTTTGTAAAGAGAGAGGATGAAAAGCAAAAACAGAAGGCGAAAATGATGGTAGCCACAGTTGATGAGGTAGTCAAGAAAAGAGTGGAACCGGTAGTAAGCAACCAGAGCGGTGGCTGACAGCATGTTGAAAATAGAGGTAGGGGAAGAGAATGAGGAGGACCCATTAGGGGGTCCGCTCGACAGGGACAGGGATTAAGGTGCACGGGCGGGATGTTACTACTGTGGAAAGACAGGTCATTTTAAGCGGAAGTGTCTGGAGCTGAAAAGGGAAGAGAGGGCAATACCGCTTATGAACTTTGATGAAAAATAGGGGCATCAGGGATTCCTGCCCCCAGGGACCCATCGGGAACCCTTGATAAATCTAAAGGTGGGAACCTCATAAAGAGGGTACAGTTTTCTTAGTAGATACGGGGGCAGCATGATCATCTTTAACTTTTATACCCAAAGGAGTACAATTTACAAAACAACAGATAACGGTGTCCGGAGTGAAGGGGGAAGGATTTACAGTCCCTGTATTTGAAACTATGATGATTGAAAGTAATGAAGGAAAAAATGAGGGACAATTGTTATACATTCCAGACATAGGAAGTAGTTTGTTAGGAAGAGACTTAATTATACTATTAGGACTAGGGATCAGGGTGAGCAACCGATAACTAGTACTAAAAATGGCCCTTTTAACCGAGGAACAAGAAAAGCAAATAGATTCCACGGGTATGGGCACGGGAAGACAATCGAGGGGGATTGCAGACTCCCCCTCTCAAAATCAGCTTGAAACAGGTGGGGGGAGACGGTATGTGAGAGACAATACCCAATTTCAACCGAAGAAAGAAGGGGGTTACAACCTGTGATTGAGGGGTTAATTAGGGACGGCCTGCTGGAACCCTGCATGTCCCCCTGTAATACTCCCATTTTGCCAGTAAAGAAAACAGATGGTACCTATTGTCTGGTACAAGACTTAAGGGCGCTTAACAGGATAGTACAGACTTGACACCCGATAGTCTCTAATCCTTACACCCTCTTGAGTAAAATCCTACACAACCACACGTGGTTCCATGTGGTGGACCTAAAGGACATCTTTTGGGCATGCCCCCTGGCAGAGGAAAGCAGAAACATGTTCGCCTTTGAGTGGGAAGACCCAAGAACGGGGCGGAAACAGCAATATAGATGGACAGTGCTTCCTCAGGGATACACTGGGTCCCCAAACTTGTTTGGCCAGGTTTTAGAACAAATTTTGGAAAAGTTTATAAGTCCCTAAGGGACAAATTTGCTGCAATATGTAGATGACCTACTGGTCACGGGAGAAGATGAGAAAGGAACAATGGAAGCAACTAACCAATTGCTAAATTTTCTGGGACAACAAGAATTGAGGGTCTTGAGGAACAAATTACAATATGTAGAAAGGGAAGTAAAATACTTCGGACACCTGGTCAGTGAAGGGAAAAAGGAAAATAAGTCCTGAAAGATTTGAAGGGATAGTGGGAATGCCATTCCCTCGGACTAAACAGGAATTGAGGAAATCTCTGGGGCTAACGGGATACTGTAGATTATGGATCGAGTCGTATGCCCAAAAGACAACAAAATTATACCTTAAATTGTTGGAAGAAGAACCACAGCTGTTAAACTGGGCAGAGGAAGAAAAAGAATTAGTGGAAGGATTAAAGAAAAGTTTGATCCATGCCCCTGTCCTTGCATTACCTTCCCTAGATAAGCTCTTTCACTTGTCTGCCACCGTTGATAAGGGAGCAGCCCTAGGGGTCCTGACTCAGTAATGGATGAAACAGCCGGTAGCATTCTTTTCTAAAATATTAGATCCAGTTTCTAGAAGGTGGCCCGAGTGTGTGCAGGCAGTAGCAGTGACTGCATTACTGGTGGAAGAAAGTCGAAAACTCACATTTAGTGGGGCATTGATCGTAAGTACCCCACATCAAGTACGGGCCATACTGAACCAGAAGGCAGGGCGGTGGCTTACAAACTCTAGGATTTTAAAATATGAAGCAATTTTAATAGAGAAGGATGACCTTATGTTGATCACAACCCTTGTCTGAATCCAGCTACTTTTCTCTGGAGGGGGGAGGACGTAGCTTCGTTGGACCCAGAACACGACTGACTTGACATCATAGAATATCAGACTAAAGTAAGAATGGACCTTAGGGACATCCCTCTCCATGCAGGAGACAGACTGTTCCTTGTTGGGTCCTCTAGAGTAATTGAAGGCAAAAGACACAACGGATATGGGGTAGTGGACGGAACGGAGGGGAGTGTAGTCGAGGCTAGCAGGCTGCCCAGTGACTGGTTGGCACAGACTTGTGAACTCTATGCGCTAGAACGTGCTCTTAAGGCCCTGGAGGGGGAGGAAGGAACTGTCTACACAGATTCTAAGTATGCCTTCGGGGTGGCACACACATTCAGGAAAATATGGCAGGAGAGAGGACTAGTAAACAGTAGAGATAAAGAACTGGCCCATGAGGCATTAGTTCAGCAAGTATTGGAATCCCTTTTGCTGCCAATGGAGATAGCCATAGTCCACATTAATGGTCATCAGAGGGGAGATGATCCCGAAACAAGAGGAAATAGGTTGGCAGATGAAGCCGCTAAGGAGGCAGCTCTGAACCCACAGGTCACCCTGATATTTACCTTGGTCCCAACAATACAGGAACCTGCAGGGAGACCACTATTTAGTGCTAGGGAAGAGAAGGAGTTGGAGAAACTAGGGGCTACGAAAACAGTAGAAGGGAATTGGGTGCTACCCGATGGTTGGGAAATGTTATCTAAGATGCTGATGTGAGAAATCATGGCTGTCCTACTTCAGGGGAGTCATTGGGGAGTGCAGGCAATGTGTGATTTGGTTCTTAGGAAATATGGATGTAAAGGGATATACACGATTGCCAAACAGATATGTGAAGGCTGTGTAACATGTAAGAAGGTAAACAAGAAGGTACAAAGGAAACAGATCCCAGGTGGGAGAGACCCTGGGCTAAGACCATTCCAGAGCATACAGGTGGATTATCCTGAATTGCCCCGGGTAGGAAGGCTAAAATACATGTTGGTTATAGTAGACCATTTATCCGGTTGGGTGGAAGCATGCCCCCTGGCCTCAGCCACAGCAAGTGGGGTGTCTAAGATAATAGTTCCCCAGTATGGGATGGTGGAGCGTATAGACTCAGACCAGGGAAACCACTTCACCTCGAAGGTGCTCCAGGGAATAATAGAAATCTCCTGGGATTTTCACACCCCCCGGCACCCTCCATCTTCAGGGAGGGTCGAGAGGATAAACTAAACTCTTAAAAGACAGTTGTCCAAGTTAGTATTAGAGACCAGACTCCCCTGGACCCAATGTTTGCCGATAGCACTCCTACGAGTGCAAACGGCTCCAAGGAAAGATTTGGGTCTGTCCCCTTATGAAATATTGTTTGGGCTGCCATACTTGAGAACGACAGGGGGACTGTCGATCCCCGAGGCTAAGGACTTGTTCTTAAGAAAGCATATCCTGGCCTGTCCTCCTCTTGTCTTTTCTCAGGAGACAGGGTTTACTCGCATAGACTCCACCTCTCGATTTTGCCGTTCATCCAATCTGGCCGGGAGATTGGGTCCTTGTGAAGTCATGGACAGAGACTAAACCAGATTGGGAAGGGCTGTACCAGGCTCTTTTGACTACCGAAACGGTGATAAGGACAGCGGAGAGAGGTTGGACTCACCACACCAGAATTAAGGGACCAGTGGAGTCTCCGGTTGAGAAAGAAGTCTGGACTGCCAAATCAACGAAAGAACCATTGAAACTCAGGCTAAAAAGACTTTGAGTAACTGATGATACAGTGGTGATGCAAGTGCGGGATAATTTCTATAAGATTGTATATTAAGTCTCGTGGTGCTTCAGCACTATTTTTGGAATGAGGTGGATACTTAGGTATAGGATCTTAGCTCTTCTAGTCTTAGGGTTTCGTCGAACCTTGGTGTGATCCTCTTACTTGGTAGTAATGGTCCTCGAGAGTGCTAATCCGCAAGTAATAGATACCGATGCCTGCAGCCTAGTTGATTGTGGAAATGTAGAAAATCAGAGGCAGTACAGCTACTCAGATACATCTTAAGTCCTATGGGGATGGCCTTGGGGGTGATACTTGGATTAATTCACTCGTCACAGTACTGGCCAGCTCTTGAGTGTCCTTCTGGCCAGCTCTTGAGTGTCCTGATAAAAAGTGTAACCCAATATATTTAATGATAAAGAAAACCACATGGCATGGAGTGGTTCTGGGCGGAGACACCTATCAGGCCCAATTAAATGAAACATTTGGGAGAGAGATGAAAGCAAACAGGAAGGATTTCTCGGGCTGTTGTTTCCGCATACAGGTGGGCAAAGGGAAGTGGCCAGTCGAAGTGAATGAAAAGAGCACTCAGATGCCACAGGTATATCCTTTCACCCCTTCCAATGACCCTAAGGTGGTACAAATTATAGAGGTGAAGGACTTAAAACAAACCATCGAAATAGAAACTGGCTACAGGGATACAAATGCCTGGCTTGAATGGGTAAAGTACACTGTGAAATGTCTGAGCAAAAACAATTGCTCTGCATGTGCCTCTGGTAGGCCAGTGGCTCAGGTAGGCCAGTGGCTCAGATAGTTCCCTTTCCACTCAGGTGGCAGTGAGACAGGAAGAGCATGAAATGTATGATAGCCCTGCATCAGCATAAGACTGCATGGAATAATGGGAATTGTACTTCCCTATTACTAATGTTCCCTCCCTTGGAGAAGAAAGATTTTAAAAACCCCCCCATGTTTTTGGCCACGGTCGGAAATCACATGTCATGTGTTGGCAGACAAGGTCTCAATCAGTTCAGAGACTTGGGGGATCTGAAATCGCGTATCGAAATTGAAAATGTGACCGGAACGGACAAGGGAGGGAACTACTCAGTGCTGCAGGTTCCCCGAGCGGATCTGTGGTGGTACTGTGGAGGGAGAATGCTGAGACCCACCCTACCTCCAGATTGGGGAGGCATATGTGCAGTTGTACAATTGGCAATCCCATTCACCTTGGCATTTGTAAAGGAAAGATTGTGACAAAAGGGAGTCGGAGTAAAAGATCATTATTGGATACTTCTTTTGATGACCATATATATCTAGACTCTATAGGAGTTCCTAGAGGGGTGCCCGATGAGTTCAAAGCTCGCAACCAGATTGCAGCAGGCTTTGAGTCGGCTCTCTTCTGGTGGGTAACGGTCAACAAGTATGTGGATTGGATAAACTATATTTTCTATAATCTGCAGAGGTTCTTTACCACACTAGGGATGCAGTCAAGGGTATAGCAGAGCAGCTCGATGCAACCAGCAGAATGGCTTGGGAGAACAGAATGGCCTTCGACATGATCCTAGCTGAGAAAGGGGATGTGTGCGTGATGTTAGGGGGGAGCTGTTGTACCTTTATTCCAAATAACACAGCACCCAACGGGTCAATCACTCAAGCCCTGTGGGGGTTGACTACCTTAGCAGAGGAGTTGTCTGAGAATTCAGGGGTAGACACATCACTCACTGGGTGACTGGATTCATGGTTTGGGAAATGGAAAGGTATAGTAGTCTCCATACTCACCTCCTTGATAGTGGTTGCTGGAGTATTGATAGCTATAGGATGTTGCATCGTATCTTGTGCACAGGGACTAACCCAGTGGCTGATTGAAACGGCCCTGACTAAATGAATGCCCCTAACAGGTAGTCAGCGAGAGGAACTCTACCTGTTGAACAATGAGGGGATGAGTGATCTTGAAGAAGTTTTCAAGATAGATGAGGTCTCAGGGATGCTGCTGGCGAATTTGGAGGCAGCCTATGAGGGATGTGCAGAGGAACAACAATTATTTGCCTGAAAGAAAAGGGGGGATTCTGGAAAATGTGTGTAAGTGTTGCTTCTGCAGAAGTCACGTACTCAGAAGTCATAAGACTCAGTGTTGCGTCAGCAGAAGTCATAGGACTCAGCTATCAAGGGGGGTTGCACACTAACAACAGGCCACAGACAGCTTCACAGAACAACTGCAACTGTCACTTATGAGGTAAAAGGGGAAGTACAGAGAGACTCAGAGAAACTGTATAAATATGCACTAATATTATTCAGGAGTGTGCCTACCTTTTTTGACACCCGCTCTTGCAAAAACGTATGAATAAAGACTGCTTCGGAATTTGACTCGGACTAAAATTATTTGGCAGTGAGCTTCGTTTCTCACATTACTGATTTGACACAAAATGGAAATTGCTGGAAAAGCTCAGCAGATCTGGCAGCATCTGTGGAGAGAAATCAGAGTTAACGTTTCAGGTCGAGTGACTGAGTTCTGAGGACCTGCTGGGCTTTTCCACGAGATTGTGTTTTTGTTTCTGATTTACAGCATCCGGTGATCTTTCGATTTTTATTACTGGTTCGAGATGGAGTGTGGATCATCTCTGACTTTTTTTTTAATTGACCAGAAGGTAAATGCAACTATGATTAGCAGTTGGGAAGGCTGTTTTGACCATTGAGCCAGTCCAGCTCTGAATCTCCTTGGCATTTTGAGGGGGCCTTTAGCTGTGATCAGTTCAGGTGGAGGCTATTCAGCAGCTGCTGTCCCTGGTTTTGCTGGCACACTTGTTTCTCCTCAATTTGGCTGCTAGAAGAGCGTGATGGCAAATACTGAAAGCTTAAAGTGAAAGGAATTTGTCTCCAAGGATCCAGCCCAGCATTGTCCTGGCCATGATGTAGCTGAAGGTGCAGCAAAATTGAGCAGAAACAAATATATCAACAAACAAGGCACAGCAGCTGCTGAACATCCTCCACCTGAACTGATCACAACCAAAGGGCCCCTCAAAATGCCAAGGAGATTCAGAGCTGGACTGGCTCAATGGTCCAAACAGTCGCCGCAACTGCTAATCATAGTTGCATTTACCTCCTGGTCAATGAAAACAAACAAGAGTCAGAGCTGATCCACACTCCATCTCAAACCAGTAATAAAAATGGAAAGAACGCCAGGTGTAAATCAGAAACAAAAACACAAGCTTCTGGAAAAGCCCAGCAGGACTGACATATTTCGGGCCCAGTGACCCCTCCTCAGAACTCAGTCACTCGACATGGTCAAAATTACTTCAGGACGGAACTTGTAACTCACACAGTTGGGCACTGCATGTATTTTACATGCAAGATTTTGTGATTACAGATTACTTCAACCTGATCTGTGAAAATGCCTGATTAATGCAATTGCCCCATGACAGGCTTCACATCTCCCACATGTTGGGACCACATGCACAAACAAAAGAAAACGACTTACGTCTACTCCAGGCGTGGATTCAGCTTTTTCCATTTCCATTGTAGAATTCTGATTTGAGTGAAGGTGGAAGGCAATGCAGCTCCTGGTAAGCACAGTGAGCCTCCTGGTTAGCACGGTGAGGCCTGGTAAGCAATGTGAGCCTCCTGGTTAACACGGTGAGTCCTGGTAAGCAAACCCTCCAGCAACCCCCTTTTTTACCTTTGCACTCCTTGGAGGCTGTGTCTGAATCTGAGCTTCCACATGTTTCCACCCAACTCTTTAATTTAAATCTTCATGTCCTAGGATTATTCCGAGCACCCAGCATAGCCATTCCTAACCATCGTGTTGTTCCACTCTCTCAAGGCCAGAGTGCTTGTCGATGACTCTGTTTCTGCAGTAGGCTGCGTCCTTCAATGCATTATCATTTCCCACCCTTATATGTTCAGTTGCCTCCCCTCACAACTATTGTACCCACAGGATCCATTGCCATTCTAGATGGAAGTGGTCATGGATTTGGAAGGTACTTTTCAAGGAACTTTGGGGAATTTCTGCAGTGCATCCTGTAGATAGTACACATTGCTGCTACTGAGCAGCGGTGGTGGAAGGAGTGGATGCTAATGGATGTAGTGCCAAACAAGTGGACTGCTTTGTCCTGGATGGTGTCAAGCTTCTTGAATGTTGTTAGAGCCGCACTCATCCAGGCAAGTGGGAAATATTCGATCACACTCCTGACTTGTGCGAGGTGAGTTACTTGCCACAGTATTCCAAATATCTGACCTGCTCTTGTAGTCACTGTAATTATATGGCAAGTCTGGTTGAGTTTCTAGTCAATGGCAACCCTCAGTATGTAGATTGTGGGGAATTCAGTGATGGTAACACCATTGAATGTGAAGGGTGGTGATTAGATACCTCCAGAGCATAGAAGGTTGAGGGGTGACTTTATAGAGATTTATAAATTTATAAGGGGCATAGATAAGATTGAGGAGTTCAAAACTAGAGGACATATTTTTTAAGATGAGAGGAGAAAGTTATTAAAAAAACATGAGGAGCAACTTTTTTAAACAGAGAGTGGCTTGTGTATGAGTCATAGAGTCAAAGAATCATAGAGATATACAGCATGGACACAGACCCTTTGGCCCAACTCGTCCATGTTGACCAGTTATCCTAAAGTAATCTAGTCCAATTTGCCAGCACTTGATCCATATTCCTTTAAACCCTTCCTATTTATATACCCATCAAGATGCTTACGAAGATTTGTAGCTCAGGTTGAGGTTCTGGTTGTAAGTTTGCACGCAGAGCTGAAGGTTTGTTTTCAGATGTTTCATCACCGTACTAGGTAACATCATCAGTGAGCCTCCAGTGAAGCACTGGTGTTTCTATTTATGTGTATATTTATATGATACACAAGTAGAAAGCGGGACACACACCAGGACTTCACTGGAGGCTCACTGATTTTGTTACCTAGTATGGTGATGAAACATCTTAAAACAAACCTTCCAGCTCAATGAGCAAACTTACAAACATCCAGATGCCTTTTAAATGTTGTAATTTTACCAGCCTCCAACAGTTCCTCTGGCAGCTCATTCCATACACGCATTTCTGTCTAAGTGAAAATGTTGCAGCTTTTTAAATTTTTCCACCCCAACCCTAAACCTATACTCTCAAGTTCTGGACTACCCCACCCCGGGGAAAAGCCTTGTCTATTTATCCTATCCATGTCCCTCATGATTTTGTAAACCTCTATAAGATCACCCCTCAGCCTCAAACGCTGCAGGGAAAATAACCCCAGTCTATTCAGCTTCTCCCTAGAGCTGAAACCCTCCAACCCTGGCAACATCCTTGTAAATCGTTTCTGGACCCCTTTAAGTTTCACAACATCCAGTAGGAGGGAGACCAGAATTGCACACAATAATACAAAAGTATATTAACCAATGTCCTGTGCAGCTGTAAATTGTTTCAACTGATCTTTACTGTAAGAATAATAGGGTAGTTATGGTAGGGGATTTTAACTTTCCAAACATCGACTGGGACTGCCATAGTGTTAAAGGTTTAGATGGAGAGGAATTTCTTAAGTGTGTACAAGACAATTTTCTGATTCAGTATGTGGATGTACCTACTAGAGAAGGTGCAAAACTTGATCTACTCTTGGGAAATAAGGCTGGGCAGGTGACTGAGGTGTCAGTGGGGGAGCACTTTGGGGCCAGCGACCATAATTCTATTCGTTTTAAAATAGTGATGGAAAAGAATAGACCAGATCTAAAAGTTGAAGTTCTAAATTGGAGAAAGGCCAATTTTGACGGTAGGGAATAGGAAGGATTTGGAGGGATATGGGCCGGGTGCTGGCAGGTGGTTCTAGATTAGGTTGGGATATCTGGTTGGCATGGACGGGTTGGACCGAAGGGTCTGTTTCCATGCTGTACATCTCTATGACTCTATGGTAGCTCTAATGATTCAGCCACAAAAATGAATGGAAAGCTGTTCTTTTAGAGAGTCAGTTCACTTGCTCTGTTAAACTGTCTGTAAGTCTGCCTTTGTTTGCAGTCTTAATAAGGCACACAAATCTGCAGAAGAATTTAGGTGTCAATCTTTGCTTGAGCTTAGAAAATAATTGTCAGTGAAAAAAATAAATGGACAAACATTTATGTTTTATTAACAATTTTCACTTATATTAGTGATCTGTTTGGGGAGTTATAGAGGTCTTGCTGGAGTCAATAGACAATAGACAATAGGTGCAGGAGTAGGCCATTCTGCCCTTTGAGCCAGCACCACCATTCATTATGATCATGGCTGATCATCCTCAATCAGTATCCTGTTCCTGCCTTATCCCTATAACCCTTGATTCCACTATCCTTAAGAGCTATATCCAACTCTTTCTTGAAAGTCAATGCTGCAATATACACAGTGATGGAAACCTGGAATCAAATCAATGCTTTGTGGCAAAAACAGTAATCCTGAAACAGACAGTTCAGCAGGACATCAAAGGATCATTGTTGTTTGATTAGCTACTGAAAGCTAAACTGTTCTGTTCAGCTCAGTACATTGCTGTTAATCCATACCCTGAAACCAAGAGAGTGATTATAATTAGCAGCAGAACACTATTTTGTGTTGGTTAGCTAAATTCTATAAGTACCCGTGTCCATACCTACTGATCCTCATGTCTTTGTTCTTTCAAATTACACTCATACTCCTTGGATTTACAGATTACACAGTATATTCAAAGCAATCAATGTAGATTTTTCAATAGATTCTGGATCTGACAAAAAATGTTTTCTAAAGACTAAAGTACCAGTAAAACAATTAACAGTGATGATTTTAAAAATGATCAAAGTAGCAGGCAAAGTCTTTCCCAAGGCATAACCGTAGAAACAACTACACCTTTGATCAAAGTTGACATGAGGAAACAGTGAAAGTGGATAAGCGAGAGTTACCAGTACGGCTGATTTTGATGGATCATACCAGCACAGAAGGTGCTGCAAGAAGCTGCAGGAACAGAACAAAGGGAAACAAGGCTCAAAAATTTCAATTCAAGGAACTGAATTTAGCCAAACACTGAGCCAAACACTGCCGAGAGGAAGCCGAATAGAAAGAACAGAGTTAGCAGCCAGGTTAGGACATATTGGAATTCATGCCAAATATAACTGGGGAACAGTGCTGCACAAATTAAACTTGAGAGGTGGCAAGTGCTGAAGAAGGCTGAGGCAGATAACAATGCAGAGGAGATTGTGCTGATGGCTGAGCTATGGTACTTCAAGCTCAGCTTCTGGTGAAACAAGAAATTGAAACTGTCTATCATCAGGCTCAGCAGAAGCAAAGAAAACAGTAGAAGAGGCCAAAATAGAGAACTTTTATCACAGGATGAACAAAATGATATTGACCTTGCCAATATTGCACTGTCAAAGGATCTTGCTTATTTATTTGGAGAAAAACTTGTCAATCTCAACTTCAAATTTTGAGCATTGAGAAAAAAAATTTAAGAGAATGTATTTGATCAACAGTCATTGGTGCAACTACTTCTGGTTAAAAACATTCCAATTAATTTCCATGCAGCAACTTTCTCTGAACAGCAATGAGGTGTTGACCAGATAACCTGCTTTAGTGAGCTTGATATATAAATATTCACCCTGGACACCAGGGAGAACACCATTGTCCTTCTTTGAAATAGGGCCATAGAATCTTTCATGCCCTTCTCAAATTCGAGAAGACAGGGCTTTTGTTTAGTGTCTCAACCAGAAGTGCAGGTATTACACTGAAACATCAATCAAGATGGCATGTCCAATATAATATTAATCTACACCCTAGTGATTCAGGCAAGAATACTATCCAATGAATCAAGGCCTACACAGAGTCAAGTCTGAGCAAAAAGATGTCAATGGAACGGATTCAATTCAATTACTACTTTATAGCTCAGCTAACCATTATTTAATGTGTAAATTATTTGACATGGATAAATATGTTCTTTAATCTGCAACCTTGAGATATCCATTTTCATTTTTTACCACAGATAGCCAGATACTTTAAAATGCACAACCATTGACTCACAACAAGAGCTATGATTTTAAGCAACATTTTCAGACTTTGTTAACCTGATAATAAAAATACACATTAAAAACCATTCATTACCCTGTATGTGTCATGAAAGAATTCTCAATTCCCAAACAATATTTCTCACTGCAGATACTTGTTTTAAGCTCTGCTAACAGGAATTTTACACAGTATACAGAAAATTCTCATTAGCAAAGCTGCATCATTGTTTCTTTTGTCATTCAAAGAACATCTGCAGAAACTGAGTCTTCCAGAGGGCACCCAGCAAACAATAAACAAGGTTAGTTATGACTTTACAGCTTTCACAAACAAGATGGCAGTGGTCACCAATTATTTTACCCCAAACTGGCCTTCATAATTGTCAAAGACCAGCTGCAATTATTGTGACAGACCTTACACAGCAGATTCAGAACAAAGATTTAATTCTTAAAACAATGGACTGCATTTGAAACAGTACAGTGGCTGTGGCACATCCAAGCAACACAGATTTGTTCAAATTCGAAATGTGATAAAAAAAGGTATTTGACAAGTATTTTCTACACTTGCATTAGTCGCTAAATAAACTGAGAACTAATTAGATTTTTGTTTTGTGTGTAAAAAATCTTTCAGAAAAAATATTTTGCATCTTAATGTCACAAGTCATAGAGTCATAGAGATGTACAGCATGGAAACAGACCCTTCAGTCCAACCCGTCCATGCCGACCAGATGTCCCAACCCAATATAGTCTCACCTGCCAGCACTCGGCCCATATCCCTCCAAACCCTTCCTATTCATATACCAATTCAAATGTCTCTTAAATATTGCAATTGTACCAGCCTCCACCACATCCTATGGCAGCTCATTCCATACACGTACCACCCTCTGCGTGAAAAAGTTGCCCCTTAGGTGTCTTTTATATCTTTCCCCTCTCACCCTAAACCTATGCCCTCTAGTTCTTGACTCCCCGACCCCAGGGAAAAGACTTTGTCTATTTATCCTATCCATGCCCCTCATAATTTTGTAAACATCTATAAGGTCACCCCTCAGTCTCCGATGCTCCAGGGAAAACAGCCGCAGCCTGTAGAGCCTCTCCCTGTAACTCAGATCCTCCAACCCTGGCAACATCCTTGTAAATCTTTTCTGAACCCTTTCAAGTTTCACAATATCTTTCTGATAGGAAGGAGACCAGAATTGCACGCAATATTCCAACAGTGGCCTAACCAATGTCCTGTACAGCCGCAACATGACCTCCCAACTCCTGTACTCAATACTCTGACCAATAAAGGAAAGCATACTAAACGCCTTCTTCACTATACTATCTACCTGCAACTCCACTTTCAAGGAGCTATGAACCTGCACTCCAAGGTCTCTCTGTTCAGCAGACCTTACCATTAAATGTATAAGTCCTGCTAAGATTTGCTTTCCTAAAATGTAGCACCTCGCATTTATCTGAATTAAACTCCATCTGCCACTTCTCAGCCTATTGGCCCATCTGGTCCAGATCCTGTTGTAATCTGAGGTAACCCTGTTCGCTGTCCACTACACCTCCAATTTTGGGGTGTGTTCTGCAAACTTACTAACTGTACCTCTTATGCTCACATCCAAATCATTTATGTAAATGACAAAAAGTAGAGGACCCAGCACCAATCCTTGTGGCACTCCACTGGTCACAGGCCTCCAGTCTGAAAAACAACCCTCCACCACCACCCTCTGTCTTCTATCTTTGAGCCAGTTCTATATCCAACTGGCTAGTTCTCCCTCTATTCCATGAGATCTAATCTTGCTCACCAGTGTCCCATCGGGAACCGTCGATGATACATCCTTAACTAGAAGCTTTCAAAAAGAAAACCATAAATATCTAATCTGGAACTTTCAAAACCTGATGCAAAATATTCTGAATGTTTAATTTCTTAGTCATAAGCTTAAGACATTTCCATTTGTTGTTCATTTGTTTCTATTGTCTCAACAAAATATTTACTCTTCCAACTGAGAGGGTGTCCAAAGTTTGGTTCAGCAATCCAATCCAATTAAAGAAATATCAGTGGTAGTAAATAACATTCTGAGTAATTCTGCTTCCACCTGTAATAGTTCATTAATATTTTTATCCAGTTGATTTATGTGAGTTCATTCAGTAATGAGCCAAAGTGTGCTTTTATGAATTTGAGTTTACTATAGATGTTTTGTTGCATAGGAGTGGCCAGTCACTTCCTAGGTTTAGAGGATGTGACTTGCATCAGCTAAAGTAATTTGCTTGACAGCCAGAACCAACTGCTTGTGATCAAGGCCAGACACTTGATTAGCAAATATATATTTCTTCGACTGCTCCAGAAAGCAGATCAACCAAACATTCAGCGTGACAGAACCTGACAAATTCCGGTTGTAAGTTAAATCGCTGAGTTGAAAGGTTTAGTTTCAGATGTTTCAACACCATGCTAAGTAACATCAGCAGTGAGGAGAAAGTGAGGACTGCACATGCTGGAGATCAGAGTCGAGAGATTAGATTAGATTAGATTCCCTACAGTGTGGAAACAGGCCCTTCTGCCCAACAAATCCACACCGACCCTCTGAAGAGTAACCCACCCAGACCCATTTCCCTCTGACTACTGTACCTAACACTGTGAAGCAATTTAGCATGGCCAATTCACCTAACCTGCACTTCTTTGGACTGTGGGAGGAAACCGGAGCACTCGGAGGAAACCCACGCAGACACGGGGAGAATGTACAAACTCCACATAGACAGTCGCCTGAGAGTGTGGTGCTGGAAAAGCACAGCCTGTCAGGCAGGAGAATCGATGCTTTGGGCTTAAGCCCTTCATCAGGAATGAGGCTTGTGGACCAAGGGGGTGGAGAGATAAATGGATGGGCAGTGGGACTGGTGGGGAGGTTGCTGAGTGGAATAGGTGGAAGTAGATGGGGGTGATGGTGATAGGTCGGGGAGGAGGGTGGAGCGGATAGGTGGGAAAGAAGATGGACAGGTGGGACAGGTCAAGAGGGTGGTGCCGAGTTGAAAGGTTGGATCTGGGATAAGGTGGGAGGAGGGGAAGTGAGGAAACTGGTGAAATCCACATTGTTCCCATGTGGTTGGGGGCCTCCAACCTATCACCATCACCCCCCACCTTTATCTACCTATCGCACCCTCCAACCCCATGGCAACCTCCAACCTTCCAACTCGGCACCGCCCTCATGACCTATCCTACCTGTCCATCTTCCTTTCCACCTATCATCTCCACTTTCTTCTCCAACCTAACACCTTCTCCCCCACCTTCATCTACCTATCGGACTCTCAGCTGCCTTCTCTCTACCCCCCACCCCCCTCCCATTTATCTCTCAGCCCGCTTGGCCCATAAGCCTCATTCCTGATGAAGGACTTAAGCCTGACACATCAATTCTCCTGCTCCGCGGATGCTGCCTGACCTGCTGTGCTTTCCCAACATCACACTCTTGACCCCCACCATCATTAGTGAGTTTCTGGTGAAGTGCTGGTGTTTTGTTCAACTTTTTATTTCTGTGTCTTGGTTTCTTAAGGCGGGTGATATCATTTCCAGTTCTTTTTCTCAGAGGTTGGTAGATGGGCTCCAAGTCAACGTGCTTATGATGGAGTTCCAGTTAGAATGCCAGGTCTCTAGGAATTCCCATGTGCGTCTCTGTTTAGCTTGTCCTTTGTCCTACAATGGATGTGTTATCCCAGTCGAAGTGGTGTTCTTCTTAATCTGTATGTGAGGATACTAGTGATAGTGGGTCATGTCTTTTTGTGGCTAGTTGGTGTTCATGTATCCTGGTGGCTAGTTTTCTGCCTGTTTGTCCAATGTAGTGTTTGTTACAGTCCTTGCATGGTATTTTGTAAATGACATTCATTTCGCTGGTTGTTTGTATGGGGTCCTTGAGGTTCATTAGCCGCTGTTTCAGTGTGTTGGTAGGATTGTGGGCTACCATGATACCAAGGAGCCTGGGTAGTCTGGAAGTCATTTCAGAGATTCTTTTGGTGTAATGTGGCTAGAGTTTCTGGGTGTGTTGTGCCTGCTTGTTTGGGTTTGTTGAGAAATCGGCGGACTGTGTTTATTGGTGTCTGTTCTTCCTGAATATGCTGTACAGAGACGCAGAGAAAAAAGGTCTTCCAAGCAGCATTACAATCAACACTGAAGGACAACAGACTTACAGAAGAAATCAGCAAACCATCAGACAGACAGTTGCATCAACTCTAAGCAGGAAAAGGAAGGGAACACTCTTAACACACAGGAAAGGAAAGCCCTAGAAGGACTAAAAAAAACATTGTAATCGTACCTGCAAACAAAGGGCACGTGACCATCATTCTAAACAGAATGGAGTATTTTGAAATAGCGAACTTACTGCTTGAAGATACCTACACTTACCAACAGGTGGCGATAGACTCAACCCCACAACAAAAAACCGAGTCACATCCACATTGAAAAGGCTTCAGAAATCAGGACAAATAAACAAGACAGTCTTCCAAAAAAATGAAACCAGATTGATCTAAGAAAGTCCCAGCTTACTATATTCAGTAAGAACAGAGAAGATGATAAAAGAAGGGGAGGTGTGGCATTGTTAGTCAAGGACAGTATTATGGTGGCAGAAAGGACATTTGAGGACTCATCTACTGAGGTAGTATGGGCTGAGGTTAGAGACAGGAAAGGAAAGGTCACCCTGTTAGAAGTTTTCTACAGGCCACCGAATATTTCCAGAGATGCAGAGGAAAGGATTGCAAAGATGATTCTGGATAGGAACAAGTGAAACAGGGTAGTTGTTATGGGGGACTTTAACTTTCCAAATATTGACCTGAAATAGTATAGTTAGAGTACTTCAGATGGGTCAGTTTTTGTCCAATGTGTGCAGGAGGGTTTCCTGACACAGTATGTAGACAGGCCAACAAGAGACGAATTGGATTTGGTACTAGGCCAGATTTGGAAATCGTTGAGCACTTTGGTGATTATGACCACAATTTGGTTATCTTCAGCGATGGAAAAGGATAGGTATATACTGCTGGGCAAGAGTTATAGCTGGAGGAAAGGCAGTTATGATGCAATTAGGGAAGATTTAGGATGCAATAGGATGGGAAGGAAACTGGAGGGGAGGGGGCACAATTGAAATGCGGAGCTTATTCAAGGAACAGCTACTGCGGATCCTTGATAAGAATGTACCTGTCAGGCAGGGAGGAAGTGGTCGAGCAAGGGATCCGTAACTTACTAAGGAAGTTGAATCTCTTGTGAAGAGGAAGAAGAAGGCTTATGTTAGGATGAGACATGAAGACTCAGTTAGGGCACCTGAGAGTTACAAGCTAGCCAGGCAAGACCTAAAGAGAGAATTAAGAAGAGCCAGGAGGGGACATGAGATATCATTGGCAGATGGAATCAATGAAAACTCTAAAGCTTGCTATAGGTATATCAGGAATAAAGGAATGACTAGAGTAAGATCTGCCACAAGACTGGAGGATAGCAAACGTGTCCCCTTGTTTAAGAAGAAGTGTAGAGTCAACCCTGGTAATTATAGACCAGTGAGCCTTACTTTAATAGTAGGTAAAGTGTTGGAAAAGGTTATAAGAAATAGGATTTATAATAATCTAGAAAGGAATAAGTTAATTAGGGATAGTTAACACAGTTTTGTGAAGGATAGGTCATGCATCACAACCCTATTGAGTTCTTTGAGAAAGCGACCAAACAGATGGATGAGGGTAAAGTGGTTGATGTGGTGTATATGGATTTCAGTAAGGTGTTTGATAAGGTTCCCCACAGTAGGCTATTGCACAAAATACAAAGATATGGGATTGAGGGTGATTTAGTGGTTTGGATCAGTAATTGGCTAGCTGAAAGAAGACAGAGGGCAGTGGTTGATGAGAAATGTTCATCCTGGAGTTCAGTTACTAGTGGTGTACAGCAAGGATCTGTTTTGGGCCCACTGCTGTTTGTCATTTTTATAAATGACCTGGACGAGGGTGGAGAAGGATGGGTCAGTAAATTTGCGGATGACACTAAGGTCAGTGGAGTTGGTGACAGTGCTGAAGGATGTTTCAGGTTACAAAGGGACATAGATAAGCTGCAGAGCTGGGCTGAGAGGTGGCAACTGGAGTTTAATGTGGAAAAGTGTGAGGTTATTCACTTTGAAGAAGCAACAGATGCAGAGTACTAGACTAATGGTAAGATTCTTGGTAGTGTAGATGAGCAGAGAGATCTCAGTGTCCATGTGCATAGTTCCCTCAAAGTTGCCACCCAGGATGATAGGGTTGTTAAGAAGGCATACGGTGTGTCAGCTTTTATTGGTAGAGAGATTGAGTTTTGGAACCACAAGATCATGTTGCAGTTGTACAAAACTCTGGTGTGGCCGCACTTGGAGTATTGTGTCCAGTTCTGGTCACCGCATTATTAGGAAGGATGTGGAAGCTTTGGAAAGGGTTCAGAGGTGATTTACTAGGATATTGCCTGGTATGGAGGGAAGGTCTTATGAGGAAAAGCTGAGGGACTTGAGGCAAAGGTTGAGAGGCGACTTAATTGGGATATATAAGATAATCAGAGGGTTAGATAGGGTGGACAATGAGAGTCTTTTTCCTCAGATGGTGATGGCTAGCACGAGGGAACATAGCTTTAATTTGAGGGGTGATAGATATAAGACAGATTTCAGAGGTAGCTTCTTTACTCAGAGAGTAACCGGGGTGTGGAATGGTCTACCTTCAACTTTAGTAGACTCGCCAACTTGAAGGGCATTTAAATAGTCATTAGATAAACATATGGATGAAAATGGAATAATATAGGATAGATGGACTTCAGATTGGTTCCACAGGTCAGCGCAACATCGAGGGCCGAAGAGTCTGTACTGCGCTGTAATGTTCTGTGTTATATGTTCTATCCATCCTCTCCTTATAACTCAAACCTTCCAGTCCAGGTAACATCCTCGTAAATCTTTTCTGCACTCTTTCTAGTTTAATAATATCCTTTCTATAGTAGGGCAAGTAGACCTGCACACAATACTCCAAATGTGGCCTCAGTAATGTCTTGTACAGCTGCAACAAGATGTTCCAAATCTAATAATCAGTGGTCTGACCAATGAAAGCAAGCATGCCAAAAGCCTTCTTCACCACCTTGTGTACCTGTGACCCACTTAACATACTAAGAGCATATAGTTAGCACAGAGACACATGATTGTAAATCAACTTCCAGTTTTGTAACTAAGTATGCATTTGTACTCTTAAAATGTCTGCTGTAGAGCATTTTCATTGCTCAATCTAAAGTTGCCTGAAGATCTTATGTAATTCTTCAGAAACAAGCTTTTGAAAAAGAACTCTTTGGCAGGCAAGATGATTCACTGGAACTTTCTAAGAGACCAGCTGTACTTGTAATACGATTCAGATGTTTCATAGGGTACAGTTACAAACATTCTTATTATAATTGAGCATAGCACTCAACACAGATTATTTGAAACAGATTACTGTGTTTGTTTTTCCTACAATGGCCTCTAAATTATTCTTTGTTCCACCTTCTCCAGGGAGCATGCGTGGGTTTGTTTGTTGGAGTAATCTTTGCCGCATGGATAGGGATTGGTGGCCTAACCTATCCACCTTCTCATGAATTTACAGAGTTATTTAAGACATCAACAGCAGGCTGCATGGAGATTAATACTACCACCTCTACCCCTGTGAATGTAACATCCCTGCTGACCACCATAATATCTACCAAACATGAAGCAAGGTGAGCACATCAATGTAGTATTAATGTGAAGCATGTATTTTATCTTAATGTTTATGACTCCTTCACATGGCCTTCAAGTCTCAGAACAGATTAACTCATTGACAGCTAAAGAAATTCTGGGTGCTTAGAAAAAGGAAATCTGGTTTTGAATAAATCATGCCAATCCGAATCAGCCTTTCAATATTTGGTCTTAAAACCAGAAAATGCAGATCGCAGCCAGTAACATCGAGGAGGGAGAGAGAGAGAGAGAGAGAAAGTTGATTTTCATCTGAACTTCAATATTCAATGTTTTCATTTTTAAATTATTTATTTGTTAGATTTTGATATGAAAATAGCAATGTAAAAATTATTAAAGGTCAATGAAGGTTTGAATTTAACTGTTTGCAGACCCATGAACAGCATCTTCAAACTTTCAAAGAATGAATAAAATTGTTATTGTCAAGCATAGCTCATCTCTCACAAGCAACCAACTACTTAACCGCAGATAGCCTTGGATGCCATGTATCCTGGATTCCTGAAGCTCAGGCCTGCAGCCAATGTGCTGCACTTTGAGGTTGACACCAGCAAGGCCTGAAGGCAGTGTGCAGAGATTGTGTTGGGGCATGATTTACAAGTAAGGAGTCACTGATTGTTCCGCATATCTCTGCAGAGAAAAAAGTTCATTCTGTCTAATGACTTTTTAAGGGAGTGTATGGCCATCTAAGGCAAGGAGATGGACAGTGGGCAGCTCACCTTCATGGGTGGCATGGTGGCACAGTTGTTAGCACTGCTGCCTCACAGCGCCAGAGACCCGGGTTCAATTCCCCCCTCAGGCAACTGTCTGTATGGAGTTTGCACATTCCCCCCGTGTCTGCGTGGGTTTCGTCTGGGTGCTCCGGTTTCCACTCACAGTCCAAAAATGTGCAGGTCAGGTGAATTAGGTAAAAGCAATAACTGCAGATGCTGGAAACCTGATGAAGGGCTTTTGCTCGAAATGTCGATTTTACTGCTCCTCGGATGCTTCCTAAACTGCTGTGCTCTTCCAGCACCACTAATCCAGGTTAGGTGAATTGGCCATGCTAAATTGCCTGTAGTGTTAGGTGTAGGGGAATGGGTCAGGGTGGGTTGCTCTTTGGAGGGTCAGTGTGGACTTGTTGGGCCGAAGGGCCTGTTTCTACATTGTAAGTAATCTAATCTATCCTCTCCACCCTCGCTAATAAGACAGTGGCTGGCTGAGCAAACCTGCACAAGGTACTGCCTCTCAAATTCCACATTGTCCTACAGCATGCTTAGCAGTTCAGCCCGAAATATTGAACTATAACCACTGATGGAAGATTTTTCTCACCCGATTGGCTATCATGAGAGACTTCATTGTACCCTTGTACTGACTGCTGCTTTCTCCCTAATGATCAGTCAGGTAGGAAATATGTTGATACTTTTAAAGTGGGGTCACCCAAAGACATGAATGTACAATCACAGGATAACTGGACTTTTATGCAGCGTCAAAAGTCAAGGATTAAGAAAATGACAAGTTCACATTTCCTTTGAATTGTTGAGGGGCTGTGGGTCACTTTACCAAAAGTATATTAAACAATATTGAGGAGAAATGGTGGCATAATAGTGATGTCATCAAACTAGAAATCTATAGGCTCAGGTTAATGCTTCAGGGACATGGATTCAAATCTCACCATTGCATCTGGTAACATTTAAATTCAATTCATAAATCTGCAACTGAAAGCCAATCTCAGACGTATTGATAATGAAGCTATTAATTGTTTTAAAACCCCAATTAATTCCCTGGTGCCAAAAGGGAAGAAAATCTATCATCCTTAGATGATCTGATGTAAATGTGACTCCAGACATATAGTAATGTGATTGCTTCTTAACTGGCATCTAAGGCTCACATCATTTGAACATTGATGGAATGACCATAAGGTGTGGGAGCAGGATTATGCCATTTCGCCATCATGTCTGCTTTGGCATTCAGTAAGATCATGGACGACCTGGTAACCTTCAATCTCACTTTCCTGCCTTTTCTCCAAAACCCCTGATTCCATTATTTAGTACAAATCTATATTACTGTCTTTTTTTAAAAAATAAACCACGCATGGGACATGGCGTTGTGAAGGTGTAGAAGTGTACTGTACATTTAAGAGAGTGAAGGACTTAACAAGCGAACAGAGTGCTGGAGAATTTACAATGGAACATTTGGTCCAGCAGCTAGCACTGGCTGAGTTGCTATGAGACAAAAAAAAAATTGAATTTGGGCAATCAGTTTAAATTATACCCCAAAATACTAACCTCCAATCAAGTTTGAATTTAGTATATTGACAATATTAAAAACCAATAAAACAATCTGATGCATTAGGGTATAAGACTGGGAAAAATTGAAAAGTTGAGGGGAGAACTGCCAAGCCACCTGCATATACAGACTGCTTGAAACACAGCTCTCTTAAATGTACCATTATCAATCAATGACCTATGAAATAGAAATCCCTAATAGGAAGAAACTCTACAGAGGAAGATAAAAAGGGAAGATTCGACAGCTGCCTGGTTTTGAAGTTTGAATTTTTGATAAATCTTACTCTGGGGTTTTATTGGACTAGTATTATAGAAGGGAAAGTAAAAGATAAGTTAGAGAAGGGAGTTGTAAATAATTGTTAAGACCATAAGACCATATGACATAGGAGTAGAAATAAGGCCATTTGGCCCATCGTATCAACTCTGCCATTCAATCATGGCTGATGGGCATTTCAATGCTACATATCCGCACTCTCCCTGTAGTCCTTAATTCCTTGCAAGATTAAGAATTTATCAATCTCTGCTTTGAAGACATTTAACGTCCCAGCCTCCACTGCGCTCAGTGGCAATGAATTCCACAGGCCCACCACTCTCTGGCTGAAGAAATGTCTCCTCATTTCCATTCTAAATTGACCCCCTCTAATTTTAAGGCTGTGCCCACGGGTTCTAGTATCCCCACCTGACAGAAATAAATTCCAAGTGTCCACCTTTTCTAAATCATGTATTATCTTGTAAGTTTCTATTAGATCGCCCCTCAACCTTCTAAACTCTAATGAATACAATCCCAGGATCCTCAGCCGGTCATCACATGTTAGGCCTACCATTCCAGGGATCATCCATGTGAATCTCCGCTGGACATGGTCCAGTGCCAGTATGTCCTTCCTGAGATGTGGGGCCCAAAACTCGACAGAGTACTCCAAATGGGGCTTAACCAGAGCTTTATAAAGTCTCAGTAGCACAACGCTGCTTTTACATTCCAAACCTTTTGAGGTAAATGCCATTACATTTGTTTTCTTAAACACTGACTCAACCTGCAAATCAACCTTGAGAGAATCCTGGACTAGCACTTCCAGATCCCTTTGTACTTTGGCTTTATGAATTTTCTCACTGTTTAGAAAATAGTCTGTCCCTGTATTCATTTTTTCAAAGTGCAAGACCTCGTATTAGTTAATTATTAGTTAATTATTAAGTGTTAATTAATTATTCTCTGTTATACTTTAAGAAATAAAGTTGTTAATTTTTTACTTTAAATAGTCCTTGGCCTCTCAAATTTTCACAGATTAGTGCATAGGATAAATCTCTTCTGTGTTGTTGGTTTATATTAAGCAGGGGGGTTTACCCGTGTTGTAACAATGGATGTCGCTGGCTGGGCCAGAATTTATTGGCCTTCCCTGGTTGCCTTAAGAAGGTGGTGGTGAGTTGCCTTCTTGAACTGCTGCAATTTGTATGTTTTAAGTAGATCCACAATGCCCTTTGGGAGGGAATTCCAGGATTTTGACCCAGCGACACTTAAGGAATGGCAGTATATAGTTCCAAGTCAGAATGATGAGTGGCTTGGAGGGGTTCTTGCAGTGGGTGGTATTTCCATGTATCTGCTGCCCCTGTTTTTCCACATGAAAGGGATTGTGGGTTTGGAAGGTGCTGTCAAAGGAACCTCTGTGAATTTCTGCAGTGCACCTTGTAGATGGTACACACTGCTGCTATAATTGTTAATGCTGGAGGGAACGAATGCTTATGGATGTGGTGCCAATTCACGCGGCTGCTTTGTCTTGGATGATGTCAAGTTTCGTGAGTGTTGTTGGAGCCAGATCCATCCAGGCAAGTGGGGAATATTCCATCACTCTCCTAAATTGTGCCTTGTAGATGGTGGACAGGCTTTAGGGAGTCAGGAGGTGAGTTACAAATAAGGCAGATATTCCCAGCATCTGACTTATTCTTGCAGTCACTTTAACTATTTGGCTACTGCAGATTCAGTTTAGCAGCTATGTCCTTTAGAACACAACCAGCTCAATCAATAGTGCTGCTGTCACTCATTGAAATCCCCATCCAGAGTACAGTCTGAGCCCTTGACATCATCAGCGCTTCATCCAAGCATTGTTCAACAGGGAGGAGTACTGATTTATCAGCCAAGGGAGGCTGGTGCATAGTAATCAACAAGATGTTTCCTTGCCCTGATGCCTTGAGACATCATGGTCATAGAATCATAAAATCCCTATAGTGTGGAAGCAGGCCATTCAACCCATCAAATCCGCACCAACCCTCCAAAAAGCATCTCACCCAGACCTATCCTACCTCACTATGCTATCCCTGTAACCCTACATTTCTCATGGCTAATCCGTCTAACTTGCATATCCCTGGACACTATGGGTAATTTAGCATGGCCAATCTACCTAATCTGCACACCTTTGGACTGTGGGAGGAAACTAGAGTACCTGGAGAAAGCCGATGTAGACACGGAGAGAATGTGAAAACTACACAAAATCAATTGCCTGACGCTGGAATCGAGCCTGGGGCCATGGTACTGAGAGGCAGCTGTACTAACCACTGAGCTATCAGTATCTGGAGTCAATGTTGAAGGCATCCTCCTGAATGTAAAATAACAGGGCTATTGTGGTGGGTGACTTTAACCTCCCCCATATAGACCATCTCTTAGTCCGGATGGTTTAGATGAGAAGCAGTTTGTAGATGTGTCCAGGAGGGTTTTTCAAAACAGTATGTAGATAGTCCAACAAATATGGGGGCCACACTGGACCTGGTATTGGGAAATGAGCCCGGGCCAAGTGATCAAAGTTTCAGTGGGGGAGCATTTTGGGAATAGTGACCATATTTCCGTAAGTTTTTGGATTCATTTTTAAAATTCATTTTGTGAGATGTGGGCACACTGGACTGGCCAGTGTTTATCGCCCATCCCTAGTTATTCTTGAGAAAGTGGGGGTGAGCTGCCTTCTTGAACTGCTGCAATCCACCTGCTGTGTGTTGACCATAATGCCATTAGGAAGGGAATTCCAGGATTTTGATCCAGCGACAGTGATGGAACGGTGATATATTTCCAAGTCAGGATGGTGAGTGGCTTGGAGGGGAACTTGAAGATGGTGGTGTTCCCATATATCTGCTGCCCTTGTCCTTCTTGATCGAAGTGGTCGTAGGTTTGGAAGGAGCTGTCTATAATCCATGTACATCACTTGGGGTGCCTGGAACACTCATTTTTCACTTATAAGGTGTACACCTGCATTGGAGAAATGTTTAAGCACTTATGTCCAAGTTTTTCAAGTGTTCTTTATTGATCTTCCCTTTTATCAGTACATCATCCAGGTAAATGGCAACTTGGAATAGCCGTGTATAATATTCTCCATGGTCCGCTGGTAAAGGGCACAGGCTGATGATGTCCCAAATCCAATCCCGAAGGCAGAGTCCACTCTAAAATGCAGCAAATGCCCACCTCCCAGCACACAGGTGTTTCGTCTCTACAGAGCCCTGGTCCATACACTCACAGAGATACATTCATAAAGGTGCAGTTGACTCACAGGGGCTCAGTCCAAACAGTCCAAAGGTGAAAACACATGCAAAAAAGAAAGTGCAGACACTAAAAACCACAGTGCAAGGGCTAAGCCCTGCCACAAAATCAACATAGTTCTTTCTCAAAAAGGAAACAAAAAGAGTAACATATAGGCTGCAACCAGTTAGTGAAACATCAATTCCCTGGTGAGAACTGAAATACAACATAATGCACTGACTGTGAAGATCAGCCAGCTCAGAAATCGGTCCTCAAAAAGCAATAATAGTAACAAACTGGCTGTATAGATCAGTCCGTTCAGGAATCAGTTACCAAACAAAAACCAAGAGCTGTACACTGGCCAGCTCGGAGTCAGTCCCCTGAACGAAGGAGATTCTAAATCTCCTAATTATATATTTTTATTTTTTAATGTTATCAAACTGTACAAAATACAAACAGTCAACAATGAACAATAAGTAACGGTTTACAAGAAACAGCAATGTACAGGAGAAAGGGGCAGAATGCCAAACCCCAAACCCCACCATACAATCAGTTCACAGGGAAATGTGGATGAACCCCAAATCCCACCTTACCTTACCAGAAAAGAAACAGTAGACAAACACATACAAGCCAGTCCGACTGACTGAACAATAGAACAGTGCATAATACACCGACTCCCCTGGTAAACCAGCAACAGGCCCTCCTTGCCCCTCCTACCTTCCGACCGTTTCAATCGAAACCTGCATTCCCATTCTAAATGAATAAAGACTTAACAGCAATCTAGGTTTGTTCAATACATCACATCAGTTGTATAACACTGTGATCTTTTACTATAAATTCTATGCCCTATGATCCTGCCCCATGAGCTACCTGACGAAGGAGCAGCACTCCAAAAGCTTGTACTTTCAACGAAATTATAACCTGAACTATAACCTGGTGTTGTGTGATTTTTAACTTTGTCCACCCCAGTCCAACACCAGCACCTCCACATTTTGCAGTGTCAAACATTGCATGCAGTCATTGTTCATTTGACTTTGACCTGAGATCGATAAAACACATTTGTATTCTCCTAAGTTCCAGGCTGCATCCTACAGTTTCCCTTTTGTGTTGCTCTCCATGTGTCAGAGATGATCTTTCATTTTCCCTTATTTCTGCTAAGCCCTTTTATATCAGTGTCCATATTTATGCTATACCCTCAGAGCTCATGGCTTCATGAATTTTCAGTCTCGTGTTGGCCGTACGTCTCCCCATATCAAGACCAGAGCAACAACCATAACAACCAACTGTGACAACCACAACCCCCATTCCCACCAAGAGCTACCTGTGCCCTCCTATGCTGTATGATCCCACACTTATATCTTGAATTGTCCGCTTTGATTATAATCATTCCTTCAGTGACCCAGTCCAATGAACCTTTACTTAGATGTGAGGTCCCCATGTTTCCCAGCACTCCACGGGTTGCCCCTTAATCATTTTGCCCAAATCCTAAGGACTAACCAGGACTACCCCCTGCCACCACCTCACTCTCTTCCCCCTCCCGCTCCCAGGGAATGACTTGGCAGGTCCAAATCCCTGGACTGATGTTTCCATAGCAACACTAATGATATACGTGCAATTCTCAGGCTGATTGCACTTATTCTGAATGGTCATGACCATTTCAAGGTGGATGTGGAAATGAGGTTGCTGCTTGTGGGGTCCAGACCAGGAATGTTCTTTTAAAAATCCAAACCATCCCTTTCAGAGTGAGATGATGAGAACCTCTCTCTCAGAGGTTGTGCACCTTTGCAGCTCTCTGCCTGAGATGCAGCTGAGTTGGGGCCATTGGCTATTTTTGTGGCAGAGGTAGATTGATTCCCCTGTACAACAGAATCTAAGGTTATAGGAGATAGATGGGACTGTGTATTTAGAAACACAAACAGATTAGTTATGATCCTATTGAGTGGCTACACATGCTCGAGGGGCCAAAGGGCCTACTTTTGCTCCTAACTTGCATGTTCTTGTGTTTGCATGTTCAACTGTCCATGACTGAGTCCCCAGACTGCAAAGACACTGATCCCCAGACTCTACTAGGACCATGTACTTATAGATTCAAATGTCTCACTGGACTGGAATAGGACAAATTCCCTAACTGTCTATATCTCCTTACTATCCGTAGTCTCCTTGACCCCATTAAGATCTGCTCCTCTTTCATTTTCAGATATGATCATTTACCTAAATCACTTTCAGTGTGTTTGCCATGTTGGGTGCTGGCACATGCTGCAGGTATGAAGTTAATGTGGCCTGGTGCAATCTAACACATGTATAACTCCTCGATTGTTTGGCACTTCCCATTGTGAGAAGTTGCCTGCCTTTCCCTCTGCGCTGAACAGCAATGCAAATATCAGAAGCTAGCAGCCTCCAATTGAGTGTAATGTGAACGAGTGCTAAAAAGCAAGGTAAGAGCTCTATGGCTCACCCTGGGAAGGTGCATGTGATGTGTGTGTGGCATGACAAAAAAAAACAACCTGCAGAAGTATGGAGGATTTAGATATCTTCAAGTTTCAAAATAATGTCGAAGGACTGAAATGATGTGCAAGTTGGTCTGACTGCAGGATTGATGTGGCGACACTGATGGGTTTCTGTTGCTGACTTGCATAGAGGAAAGGTTGAGGAAGATGGCCACTGAGCCTGCAGAGACATTGTATTACATTCAGCAAGCATCAACCACTGTGATAGTGCCACACAACACTACGGAGGTTATTCTCAATGTGAAGGTTTGCCCAAAGAGACACTTTCACCATTGGGCTGGGGTTCCTGAGACCAGGCACAGACACTTTCACCATTGGGCTGGGGTTCCTGAGACCAGTGTCATGTCATCCACTGTCCCCTTTCATTATATTAGAAATTGAAACTACACAATAAAAAGAAAATGCCTGCAACCAGACTTCGTGGGAAGAATAAGTATGATTTGTGAGGGAGAGGGCTGCAAGACACACCACCGTGGGGTCAACTTGGAGGGAAAGATTGGTACACTATACAACACACAGACTTGCAGGATCTCTAACCTCTGGGATCTAAAAGCATCTGCTCCTTATATATTCTGCAGCTCTCTACCCCACGACATTGTTGTCCATTTCATTCAATACTAACACATTTGAGTACAGAGGCCATGAAAAAAATAGGGATGTTTCAACAAGAGGAGATAGATCCATGGTACATCCTGTATGAGCATGATGGTGAGAATCTCAACAAATAGTTGCATTCAATGCTAGACTAAGACTCAAAACAAACAGATGCATTGCAAAATCATTAACCTTTATGCAAAAATGACACTTTCTACACAATATAATGTCACCCATGGCAAAAACAATTGCCCTCAATATTGTTTTATCTTTCAGTCCCTCCCACTACATCTCAGTGTTGTTCCAGATAGGGGGAGCCTGCTGGGTAGTGGAGCCCATTGGCCTCAGAGGTTTGCTCAGGTGACCTCGCATCTGAATGGCCCAGTCACACTGAGGGTTTCCTCCTTGGCTAGAACCTCAAAAGGTTAGCAAGGTGGGTTTGGGGGCCCTGCCAACTCTCCATTGTCCTGAGAGGAGAATTCGGAAGGGTTTATGTGGCTCTTCCTTTGGCTGGTAGCTCCTGGACATCCCTGTCTCCTTCTGGGTGGCTGGGTTTGGTTTCCACATGTACAGTACCTTGAGGCTGCTAGCCATTTAAATCACCAGCTGCCAAGGGCAATGTCCCTGCCTCTGGACCAGCAGGCTTGCGTTCAAACCCCATCTGCTCCAGAGATGTATGATAATAGCTCGAAACAGGTTGTTTCGAAATTAGTAACCAGTTGCCTCGACTGAAATGGGATTTGGAGTGCCTGGTGTCTGCAACCTGGAGTGTGAAGATAAGAACAGGTCAGTTCTCAATGCACTTCTTTAGCATAGCCAGCTAGCCCCTTGGAGACGGAAACTAGCCCTCTGGATCTAGATGGCCTCCTTCTTTAGAGAAGGCAATTTCCCTGCCCACGTGGTTAAAGATGCCCTCCAACGCATCTCGTCCACATCCCGCACTTCCGCCCTCAGACCTCACCCCTCCAACCGTAACAAGGACAGAACGCCCCTGGTGCTCACCTTCCACCCTACCAACCTTCGCATAAACCAAATCATCCGCCGACATTTCCGCCACCTCCAAAAAGACCCCACCACCAGGGATATATTTCCCTCCCACCCCTTTCCGCCTTCCGCAAAGACCGTTCCCTCCGTGATTACCTGGTCAGGTCCACGCCCCCCCTACAACCCACCCTCCCATCCTGGCACCTTCCCCTGCCACCGCAGGAATTGCAAAACCTGCGCCCACACCTCCATCCAAGGCCCCAAAGGAGCCTTCCACATCCATCAAAGTTTTACCTGCACATCCACTGATATCATTTATTGTATCCGTTGCTCCCGATGTGGTCTCCTCTACATTGGGGAGACTGGATGCCTCCTAGCAGAGTGCTTTAGGGAATATCTCTGGGACACCCGCACCAATCAACCCCATCGCCCTGTGGCCCAACATTTCAACTCTCCCTCCCAATCTGCCGAGGACATGGAGGTCCTGGGCCTCCTTCACCGCCGCTCCCTCACCACCAGACACCTGGAGGAAGAACACTCATCTTCCGCCTTGGAACACTTCAACCCCAGGGCATCAATGTGGACTTCAACAGTTTCCTCATTTCCCCTTCCCCCACCTCACCCTAGTTCCACACTTCCAGCTCAGCACTGTCCCCATGACTTGTCCTATCTGCCTAGCTTCTTTTTCACCTATCCACTCCACCCTCCTCCCTGACCTATCACCTTCATCCCCTCCCCCACTCACCTATTGTACTCTATGCTACTTTCTCCCCACCCCCACCCTCCTCTAGCTTATCTCTCCACCCTTCAGGCTCTCTGCCTTTATTCCTGATGAAGGGCTTTTGCCCGAAACGTCGATTTTACTGCTCCTTGGATGCTGCCTGAACTGCTGTGCTCTTCCAGCACCACTAATCCAGAATCTGGTTTCCAGCATCTGCAGTCATTGTTTTTACCTCTGGCTGTAGTACTTGTATACCTTGGGGTGAGGAGCAGGGGTCATGGAGTGGTGGTATTAAGTGCCCATAGAGGACTATTAACTTTGGAAAGGATTTTATGTAAAAAGGCCATCAATTTCTTTCAACTGTCCAACTGGTCAAGACCTGTCAAAAATGTTTAGCTACCCATCTTCCAATGGGTCTCACAACCCATATTCTCCCAAACATTCCCATGACTCATTCATTCTTTATACTTTCTTTTCCATGCTTATTCACCTCTTACTAAATGTGGTCTTAATTCAGGAGACAGCCTGATACAAAATAAAGTTAGTAGCCTATTGATTATGTCACTATTGAAAAAAAAACACTCTTCTGGATGCTAAAAATGCATTAAACTTGCTTCAACTGAGTCATTATGAAAACAAACCTAGCTGAAGTGCCCTAAGACTTAGGTGCCTAATGACATATTTCAACACAAATTTTAGTTTAGTAAGAAGTTGGTGCTGTCCATCAATTGAGTCCTCACAGTCAATGATAGTTTGGGAATTCAGTAATCCTCTAATGGCTTTAAGTGAAAAGGCACTCTGCAATAGTGCGAGCACTATTAGACATAGAAAAATACAGCTTTCTCTGCCATTCGATATAGTCACAGTTGACTATTTAACTCAGTACCATGGTCCCACATTCTGGACTCTCTGGTGCCTTTAGCCCTAATAGTTATATCTAACCTTTGCTTGCAAACTTTAATGTTTTAGCCTCAACTATATGCTGTGGCTGAGAATCACTCTCTGGAAGAAATTTCTCCTCATCTCAGCCCTAAACGGCCTACCCCGTATCCTTAGATTATGATCCTTGTTCTGAAATTTCCAGCCATCGGGAATATTCTTCCAGTGTTTATTTACCCTGTATAGTCCTTTTGAATTTTATAGGTTTCTGATAGGGCAAAAATAAACAATATAGCTTTTCTGTAATCACGAGTATGTAGGAAGAGTTAGAGATGTGACCATGATTTGATAATATAATCACATGTATTTGTGTGAATATTGAATTATATAGTGATATGTACTAACTTGCAATGTGACCTTGGTAAACTTACTTGGGTAGATAAGGATGAGTAAATGTGTGACCTTTTGATTGGAAATTATTATCTGTGTGAAGATAGTTTTAAATGTCAAATGGATTGGAGGGAACAGGCAGATATAAGTTCCCAGTGCTTTCTAGTATTTCTAAACATCAGTTAGTCACTGTGCAAAATACAAAGACCATTTGTTTGCAAAATAACATATCAATAATCTTTCTTCTGAAGGGCAATTCTTCAAATGTTAGGGATCAAGCAGCTACAGGAGATAGTCACAACCCTATCAAAAAATGAACAAACAGTGAAATTCACAGCTGAACTTGGATGAACCTGTGTGGAAAAGTTCATAGCACAGGAACCTATAAGTGCATTGTTTTTAAGTATAGCCTTGCTATAGGTCCACAGTAGTGAGTAGAGAGGGTTTTTCTTGATTATATGTTTTATTGAGATCTGTCTCTTGATTAAATTTTAAAAATATAAACCATAAGTACTAAGTTAGCCTGGAGTACTATTTTTTAGAGCAAAAAGATGGTGTTGTTTTCTGGGTCTGTAGATTGTGAAGGAGCAAAGATGGCCTTTGTTCCTGTCAGATGTGGGAGTTTTGGGAGAGTTTCCCTGTTACTGATGATTATGTCTTTAGGAAGTATCTTTGGTTGCGAATACTATGTGTAGATCGCATGGATTGGTTGGAGCGGCACTTAGAGGCAATGAGGAATTGACAGGAGCTGGGGGGTGTGATGGATGGCAGTTATTGGAAGGGAGAAAAGTAGCAGATACAGTCAGGTAGATGGGTTAACTTCAGGAAAAGTAAGAGAGGTAGGCAGGTAGTGTAGGAGTCTTCTGTGGCTATCCCTATTTCAAACAAGTATGCTGTTTTGGAAAATGTGGAGGGTGATGGACTCTCAGGGAAATATAGCACGAACAGCCAAGTTTCTGGTATCGAGACTGGCTCTAATGCAATGAGGGATACATCGGGTTCGAAGCGATTGATTGTGATAGGGGACTCTCTAGTCCGAGGCACAAACAGATGTTTCTGAGGCTAACAGCGAAAAATCAGAATGGTGTGTTGTTTCCCTGGTGCCAGGATCAAGGATGTCTCAGAGAGGGTGCAGAATCTTCTCAAGGGGGAGAGGGGCCAGCAAGAGGTCATTGTCCACATTGGAACCAACAACATAGGAAGGGAAAGGGTTGAGATTCTGAAAGAGAATATAGAAAGTTAGGCAGGAATTTCAAAAAGGAGGTCCTGAGAGTAGTAATATCTGGATTACTCCCAGTGCTACAAGCTAGTGAGGGTAGGCATATGAGGATAGAGCAGATGTATGCATGGCTGAGGAGCTGAGACTGGGGAGAAGGATTCACATTTTTGGATCATTGGAACCTTTTCTGAGATAGAAATGACCTGTACAAGAAGGACAGATTGTAACTGAATTGGAAGGAGACAAAGGGAGATAGTGATAGTGTACCAATCAGATACTGGTACAGTTGGGAAAAGGAGTGAGTCAAACAATCAGAAACAAAGCAGAGAACAAGGTACGACTGATAAGTTAAACTGTATTGACCTCAATGTAAGGAGGCCTAACATGGAAGGCAGATGAACTTAGGGCATGATTAGGAACATGGGACTGGGATATCATAGCAATTACAGAAACCTGGCTCAGGGATAGACAGGACTGGCAGCTTAATGTTCCAGGATACAAATTCCCTTAGTGTTCCAGGAAGGATAGAAAGGGAGGCAAGAGAGGAGGGGGAGTGGCGCTTTTGATAAGGGATAGCAATACGGCTATACTTAGGGAGGATATTCCTGGGAATACATCTAGGAAAGTTATTTGAGTGGAACTGAGAAAAAAGAAAGGGATGATCACCTTATTGGGATTGTATTATATACCCCTTAATAGAGAAACAAATTTGTAAGAATATTTCAGTTATCTTGTTACAACTTATCGAAAAGACGAAAAGACAGGGAGGTGGGCAGAGGGGGTGGGGTTGCCTTGTTAGTTAAGAACAAAATTAAATCTATGGCACTGAATGACATAGCGTCGGATGATGTGGAGTCTGTGTGGGTGGAATTGAGGAACCACAAAGGCAAAAAAACCATAATGGGAGTTATATACAGACCTCCTAACAGTGGTCAGGACCAGGGGCGCAACATGTACCGGGACATAGAAAAGGCATGTCAGAAAGGCAAGGTCACGGTGATCGTGGGGGACTTCAATATGCAGGTGGACTGGGTAAATAACGTTGCCAGTGGATCCAAAGAAAGGGAATTCTTGGAATGCTTACAGGATGGCTTTTTGGAACAGCTTGTCATGGAGCCCACAGGGGAGCAGGCTATTCTGGACCTAGTGCTATGTAATGAACCAGACTTTATAAAAGATCTTAAAGTAAGGGAACACTTAGGAAGCAGCGATCATAATATGGTAGAGTTCAGTCTGCAGTTTGAAAGAGAGAAGGCAAAATCAGATGTAATGGTGTTACAGTTAAATAAAGGTAATTACGAGGGCATGAGAGAGGAACTGACGAAAATCGACTGGAAGCAGAGCCGAGCAGGGCAGACAGTAGAGCAAAAATGGCAGGGGTTTGTGGGTATAATTGAGGACACAGTACACAGGGTTATCCCCAAGAAAAGAAAGATTATCCGGGGAGGGATTAGACAGCCATGGCTGACAAAGGAAGTCAGGAAATGTATCAAAGAAAAAGGGAGATCCTATAAAGTGGTCAAGAGCACTGGGAAATCAGAAGATTGGGAAGGCTACAAAAACAGAGGATAACAAAGAGAGAAATAAGGAAGGGGAGGATCAAATATGAAGGTAGGCTAGCCAGTAATATTAGAAATGATAGTAAAAGTTTCTTTCAATACATAAGAAACAATGACAGACAAAAGTAGACATTGGGCCACTTCAAACTGATGCTGGAAGGCTAGTGATGGGAGATAAGGAAATAGCTGGAGAACTTAATAAGTACTTTGCGTCAGTCTTCACAGTGGAAGACATGAGTAATATCCCAACAATTAAAGGGAGTCAGGGGGCTGAGTTGAGTATGGTTGCCATTACAAAAGAGATAGTGCCAGAAAAGCTAAAAGGTCTTAAAATTGACAAATCTCCTGGCCCCGATGGGCTACATCCTAGAGTTCTGCGGTGGCGTTGGTTGAGATCTTTCAAAAGTCACTGGAGTCAGGGAAAGTCCCGGATGATTGGAAGACCACTGTTGTAACCCTATTGTTCAAGAAAGGATCAAGACAAAAGATGGAAAATTACAGGCCAATTAGCCTAACCTCGGTTGTTGATAAAATTCTAGAATCCATCGTTAAGGATGAGGTTTCTAAATTCTTGGAAGAGCAGGGTTGGATTAGAACAAGTCAACAAGGATTTAGTAAGGGGAGGTCGTGCCTAACAAACCTGTTAGAATTCTTTGAAGAGGTGACAAGTAGGTTAGACCAGGGAAACCCAGTGGATGTGGTCTATCTAGACTTCCAAAAGGCCTTTGATAAGGTGCCACATGGGAGGCTGCTGAGCAAGGTGAGGGCCCATGGTGTTCGAGGTGAGCTACTGGTATGGATTGAGGATTGGCTGTCTGACAGAAGGCAGAGAGTTGGGATAAAAGGTTCTTTTGCGGAATGGCAGCCGGTGACAAGCGGTGTCCCACAGGGGTTCAGTGTTGGGGCCACAGCTGTTCACGTTATATATTAATGATCTGGATGAAGGGACTAGGGGCATTCTAGCAAAGTTTGCCGATGATACAAAGTTAGGTGGACAGGCAGGTAGTACTGAGGACGTGGGGAGGCTGCAGAAGGATCTAGACAGTTTGGGAGAGTGGTCCAGGAAATGGCTGATGAAGTTCAATGTGAGCAAATGCGAGGTCTTGCACTTTGGAAAAAAGAATACAAGCATGGACTACTTTCTAAACGGTGAGAAAATTCATAAAGCCAAAGTACAAAGGGATCTGGGAGTGCGAGTCGAGGAATCTCTAAAGGTAAACATGCAGACTGAGTCCATGATTAAGAAAGCGAATGCAATGTTGTCATTTATCTCAAGAGGGTTGGAATATAAAAGCACTGTTGTGCTACTGAGACTTTATAAAGCTCTGGTTAGGCCCCACTTGGAGTACTGTGTTCAGTTTTGGTCCCCATACCTCAGGAGGGACATACTGGCACTGGAGCGTGTCCAGCGGAGATTCACACGGATGATCCCTGGAATGGTAGGTCTAACATACGAGGAACGGCTGAGGATCCTGGAATTGTACTCATTGGAGTTTAGAAGGTTAGGGGGAGATCTAATAGAAACTTACAAGATAATACATGGCTTGGAAAGGGTGTACGCTAAGAAATTGTTTCCGTTAGGCAGGGAGACTAGGACCCATGGGCACAGCCTTAAAATTAGAGGGGGTCAATTCAGAAGAGAAATGCAGAGACATTTCTTCAGCCAGAGAGTAGTGGGCCTGTGGAATTCATTGCCGCGGAGTGCAGTGGAGGCCGGGAGGCTAAATGTCTTCAAAGGCAGAGATTAATAAATTCTTGATGTCATAAGGACTTAAGGGCTATGGGGAGAATGTGGGTAATCATGCCCATCAGCCATGATTAAATGGCAGAGTGGACTCGATGGGCCGAATGGCCTTACTTCCACTCCTATGCCTTATGGTCTTATCTGTAAGAATAATAGGGTGGTTATGGTAGGGGATTTTAACTTTCCAGACATAGACTGGGACTGCCATAGTATCAAGGGTTTAGATGGAGAGCAATTTGTTAAATGTGTACAAGAAAATTTTCTGATTCATTTTTTTTTAGATTCCTTACAGTGTGGAAACAGGCCCTTCGGCCCAACAAGTCCACACCGACCCTCTGAAGAGCAACCCACCTAGACCTATTACCCTACACTTACCCTGACTAATCCACCTAACACTACAGGCAATTTAGAATGGCCATTTAACCTAACCTGCACATCTTTGGACTGTGGGAGGAAACCGGAGCACCCAGAGGAAACCCACGCAGACACGGGGAGAATGTGAAAACTCCACACAGACAGCTGCCCGAGGTGGGAATTGAAGCCGGCTCCCTGGCGCTGTGAGGCAGCAGTGCTAACGACTGAGCCACTGTGCCGCCCCTAATATGTGGATGTTCCTTCAGAGAAGTGGCAAAGTTTGACCTACTGTTGGGAAATAAGGCAGGGCAGATAACTGGGGTTTCAGTGGGGGGGATCCTGGGGCCAGCAACCATAATTCTATTAGTTTTAAAATAGTAATGGAAAAGGATAGTTCTAAATTGGAGGAAGGCTAATTTTGACGGAACTAGGCAAGAACGGTCAAAAGCTGATTGGGGGCAGATGTTTGCAGGTCAAGGGATGGCTGGAAAATGGGAAGCCTTCAGAAATGAGATAACAAGAGTTGAGAGACAGTATATTCCTGTTAGGGTGAAAGGAAAAGCTGTTAGTTGTAGGGAATACTGGATGACTAGAGAAATTGAGGTTTTGGTTAAGAAAAAGAAGGAAGCATGTGTCAGGTATAGACAGGAGTGATCGAACTAATCCTCAGAAGAGTATAAGGATAGAATCCCTACAGTGTGCATACAGGCTGTTCAGTCCAACAAGTCCATACTAACCCTCTGAAGAGTATCCAATCCAGACCCATTTCTCTGTATTTACTCCTGACTAATGCACCTAGTCTACATTTAGGGTGAGAGGGGAAAAATATAAAAGACACCTAAGGGGCAACATTTTCACACAGAGGGTGGTGGGTGTATGGAATGAGCTGTCAGAGTAAGTGATGGAGGCTGGTATAATTACAGCATTTAAAATGCATGTGGATGAGTATATGAATAGGAAGGGTTTAGAGGGGTATGAGCCAAGTGCTGGCAAATGGGACTAGATTAAGTTGGGTAACTGGATGGCATGGACGATTTGTATTGAAGGGCCTGTTTCCATGCTGTGTATCTCTATAACTCTATGAGTCTATTTGAAATCTTCAAATTTGGATTATTTACACTTAAAGTTTTTCAATATCAAAAATTCCATCTCATAAGCCCATGCCTGGTTTAGCCAATGCCACTCATAAATATTGAAATCTGACACATTTTGTTGAAATTTTTCATTGCAGACATATCAGGATGATTCAAAACTACCAATGTAAAAGGAAAACAACATTTATACTATATGGGAGTAGACTGGCATGTGGGTTCTGAGTGTTAAGGTATCGCCATGGAGAATGATGACTGTTCATGATGGTTGATGGTTAACTGACAAGCTTTGTTTAAATTTTAATCCAGCCAGTTTGAATTTGATTGCTCAAGGGATTGCACTGAGAAATTAACCAGTGAATGTTGAATTGACACAGACCCAGTTTCTGTCCATAATGAACAGGGCCTTGTGTATTAATATCAGTACCTTCCAATAAATGCAGGTGCTCTACACTACAAGCCTGCAAAAGTCACACAATTAATTTAGGATTGTTAGTCAAATTCACAGTGTGGCACACTTTCATGTTATGGAAGCTTCAAATGCATACATTTAAATAAAGCTTTGCAGTTAACTGCTAGTCAGCAATAACTGGGGAATTTTCCATGGCAAAGCCTCAACCAATCAGGGTTCACTTACCAATCAATCAGCACTCTCCTCACATACAATCGATATGTTGTTTTCCCTTTGCATAGGTATGTTTACAAATTATCCTGATCAGGGCTCAGCCAAAAAGCTTTGACAAAGTGCGTATGTTGTTTTTCAGCAGTACTCAAGCTCTGTATAATGAAACAGTGATTTATAGAAATGTTAGTCAAATGCAAATATTACTTTATAATGTTGGCACTTCTAAAGCAGAAGTGAAAACCCAGGTTGATTTTATAGGATTGGAAACTGATGAATTTTCACAGATTTTTGAGCTATTCTTGAGCACTGAATGCAGAATTATCACATTGTTATTCTATGCGAAAGGAAGAGAAGCAAATCATTAATGTTAACTAACTCTAGAGTATCTTACTGTTTTTGTGATTGATGGTATTGGTTTGGTCTTGAAGATGTATTTGTAAATGCTGTGGAATATGGGAGCGATCAGATAAGTACCCAGGATCTCAGTTCCTTCTATTTCAGAAATATAAGTTAAGACCACATTACTAAATTGTAATATTTCCATCCTCCCTTCATCCAAATCATTTATGTGAATTGTAAAGAGTTGAGGTTCCAACACTGACCTATGCGGCACATCACTCATGACATCCTGCTAGCCTAAAAAACCCACTTATTCCTGTTCTCATTTTCCTTTTATGTTCTGCAATAATTATTGATGAGGTACATTATCAAGTGCCTTCTAGAAATCTAAATACAACACATCCATTGGTACTGCTTTGCCTACAGAACAAGTTAAGTCTTCAAAGAATTCCAATAATTTAGTTAAAATGCTTTCCCTTAGACAAAACCATGTGGGCTTTGCCTGGTTACCTTAAACTTATTCAAGTGCCTTGTTATTATTTAGTAATAGCTTCTAACGTTTTTCATATTACAGATGTTAAGTTAACTGGCCTATACTTTCCTTCTTTCTGCCTCCCTCCCTGTTTGAATACCTTCAAGTCTGCTAACTTCATTTAATATTTTTAATAATGTTCCAGAGCCATAAGTTTAAATGCCAGCATTATATGTGACTTTTTGATTTTCTGTACGATTCATAACACTTTAATGGCATAGCTACTGGGGCTCCCAAACTTCTTTGGAATGCCACTGTTTCCAGCATTTCACCACATAGAAAATAATCTAATCCATTCTTTTTAGATCCAAAGTGAGTGACCTCACATTTGCCTCATTGAAATCCATTTGTCATTGTTTAGTGCATTCAATAGATCTACCAAAGCCTTTGTGATTTAATGTTTCCACTTATTCGGCTTATGATGCATCCACTCTTTGTGCTTGTGGCAAACTAATTACTTAATTTTTTTCAACTAAACCATTGAGATAGGTTGAAAATAGCTGTGACCAAAGCACTGATTCAGTCCCCAATTTATGGCCTCATTACCTGGAAATAAGCTGTATATTCTTCCTTTCTGCCAACTGTCCGTAAACTGATCCTTTCTCGGTATGAATATGTCAAATGTGTAATAACTTCTATTGGAAAATCCAAATGACTACATCTACTGGTTCTCACTTATAATGCACTTGGTACAATCTAAGAAATTGCTAACAAACTTGTCAGACATAATTTTCATTTAAACATCTGTGACTTTATTTAATGGCTTTATTTAATCACCTTATAATTTTAAAACTCCTTCTTCATCTTCTAGTTCTCTCATTTTGCCTGAGTTTTCTACATGTTATTTGATCTCCCTTCCTTGTCTTCCATATCTCTTTCAGTCCCATTGCATATAAGTCTCTTTCCTCTCCGTTTTTGATCTGGTCTTTCTCCTCCTTGCCAGCAGTCCCATCTCTGCTACTCAATTCACCATGTAACTAACCCATTTTAATCTCCTCTACTTCCTTTGATACTTACACAGTATTCACTCATATCCTGATTACCTTCTCTTGCATCTAATCCATACATTCATAACCACTGCTTCCTGACATTGTCCTCTCTCATCATTTCACATATTTATCTTAGTATCCACATCTCATTAGTATCCAATTATTTTTCCTCTCTTGATGTTGCTGAGATTTCTACACTGCGTAACAAGTGCAATTTATAAACTGCACAGCATCATTGAAGTGCCTATTGTCACTTCACCAGGAATCCAACTACGTCATACCTACCAATTTTGATCTGCACCGCAAGCTCATTTACCTTATTCCTTATACTATGTGAATTCAGATATAACTCATTCCATCCTGTATTAACCATTCCTCTTCTTGTTGTCAATCATTTGTCCAGTGTGCTTGAAGTTTGACTACTGACCCTTCCCATACACTCTGTCCTATTTGTGTCTGCTGGAGAATTTAATAATTTCTCCTGAGTTCGACACTCTTACCTCCTCCTTTAATTCGAGTTTTCTAATTGTCCCGATAACTGAGCCCTCCCCCCTCTCAGTTTGAAGCCCTGTCTACAGTCCTAGTTATGCGCTTCACTTGGACTCTAGGCACAGCATGGAACAGGTCCCTTCTTCCCCCTTCCATGGAATTGGATCCCTTACATAAGTTCACAGAGTTCACAGTACAAAGTTCATAGTGGCTATGAACCATGGAGAAAGAGAAGAACCAAAATAAAAAGAGCCATTTGCTCTTAGAATTCTTTAATTGACAGGCCATCTGCACATGGCTCAGTGATTAGCGCTGATGCCTCACAATGCCAGGGAGCTCAGGTTCAATTCCAACCTTTGAAGATTGTCTGTTATTTCACATTCTTACCCCTGGTGTCTGTGTGAGTTTCCTCTGGGTGCGCTGGTTTCCTCCCATTGTCCAAACATGTGCAGATTAGGTGGATTGGCCATGCTAAAGGCCAATAGTGTCTAGGGATGTGTAGGTTAGCCATGGGAAACGCAGAGTTGCAGGGATAAGGTCAGAAGGTGGGTGTGGGTGGGATGGTCTTTGGAAGATCGATACAATGGGCCATATTGGGTGGGGCAGAGGCGCCTGTCTGCGCTACACTGTAGGGGTTCTATTCTATCTAATTTGAAATATAAAATGAGTCTACTTGTTCGATGTTTTGCTGCTGTATTATAAGTTAGATGTGCTTTGCTGATTGATTGTTAATTGACCATTAGTTACATTGATATGCATTGTGTATGTGCTGAGATGTATGTGAGTACTGCACTGACTCCTGCTTGTCTCCATTGAGTTTGAAGCCAGGAGTCTGGTGAGTGAGAACATCTTTAAGGGGCTAACCACTAAAGCCTACTCTTTCTTTACACCTATTAATTAACGGAAAATTGCTGTTAAAGTTAGAAAGTATAAAGAACTTGGAAAACTGTGTATTTTCTGGCCTGAAACACAGAAATACAAACCATCTGAGAGCAGATGTAACTTGTTAATTAAGGAGATAGCTTAAAGATCTGAGTTTAGCAGAGCTGACTTGTCACAACTTCAGAGTATAAATACAATGGTTTCTAAGTGATACTTGAGAGTATAGAGTGTGAAGCTGGGATTGTGGTAAGTGAGAGTTCAGCGAAGAGGGGAACTGTAAATGAATTAAGAAAAATGTAGTGATTGGAACAAGGGGGCAGTTGGATCTCATTGACTATGAGATCTTTAAATGGGGTTAACCTTGGTCATTCAAGGAGCCCTGGCTGACAGGTATAAAGAAGACAGTCTCTTCATTCTAGGGACTGGCTCTGAGTTGGCTGGTCAAATCCCATGTACTCTGCACAAGTAAGCAAAGGGGGACTTGGTGAGGAGATACTGGCCTCCATGGAGTTATTTCAGTGGTGATGGGAGAAAACAGTACACACCTGAAGAAAATTCTCTAAAACAGTTGTCTTTAAGTTGGGGTAAGCATTTCTGGCATCATCCCTTTATTTGGAAAGCTTGACTCATTTGATCCTTCTGTCAAAGACTGGGCCCAGTATGCAGAAAGAATGTTATTTTTTCGAGCAAATTACATTGGGATAGATGAAAAGCAACAAATAATCCATCTGACTACTTGCAGAACCCGAAGCATTTTTGGTTATTAGAAGCTTAACTTTCCCTGAAACTAAAACCTTTCAAGAGTTGACAGATTTAGTTAAGGAATATTACAACCCTAAGTTTCCTCTAATTCTTAGACACTATCAGTTTTATTCGGCTGTCTGAGAACTGGGGGAGTCCATACCAGGATTTTTGACGGGTTAAGACGACGGGCAGAGATATGTGATTTTGGGTTAACCCGAAATGAGATGCTGACAGACCATTTGCTTTGTGGGATTAATGATGTTCACCTACTAGCTGAACTCCAACTGGACTTCAAACAGACACGACAAGTGGCTTTGTCATTAGAAAATGCAGCAAGTGGATTTTGGGATCTACAGGTATTCCAATGGAAGTGGGCACCCTCACCAGACCAGCTGAGTTTGGGGAACGCCATTTGAGTGTAAGCAATCGCATAGCCTCACTTAGGTCATATCCTGAGCAGAGGGTCTATAGATCAGCCCACAGGTAAACCCCAAAACAAAGCCAAACCTTGGCCAAGTGGCTAAAATTTTCTTCAGGATCCATCCGGCAAGCCACTGTAGATGTTGCCAGTATGCAGAGTTGAGACAGCAAAGGAGTGCTACAAGGATTAACTTGAGTAAAAGAACTCACAGGCCACACCCAGGATAATTCACATCCTGGAAGGTCTACCTACATGTGGTTGGGAACAATTAAATTGCATAGCAATACTATTACTTAGGTCAATACTGGCATAACTATTCTACCTCGACTCCAAGCCTGAATTTTGCATAAGGCCTCAGCCAGACTGAGAACGTAGACTGGGGAACTGTTACAGGTTAAGGGTATGACTTCAGTTCCGGTCTCCTATAAGAATTAGCACTGATTGTAGTAAAAGGCATGAGTTCAAGCATGATGGAGTGGAATTGAGTAGAGTAGGGGAACTTTATTTGTTGTTTCTACCATATACAGCTGGTACAATAAAAACGAGACAGTGTTCCAAAGTGCTATATGAACACACAGACTACTTGAGGGTACAGTCATACACAGGGCAGCATAAAGTGCATAGGAAAGTGCAAAACCTGCAAGACAGCACAATATTTCCTGACAAGACAAGACAATAGGCACAGTGGTGGACAAATTACAATGTCACAATGAATGATCATTAACAAAACATTGCTTCATGAGCAATTCAAAAATTCATCCAAGAATTGCAAATGGAATAGAGTCTGATTATACTGTGTTAAGGAGCCTGATGGTTTGGGGGAAGAAACTATTGCACAGTCTGGCTGTGAGAGACCAAATGTTCCTGTATCTTCTGCCAGATGGCAGGAGGGAGAACATTTGGAGTGAGGAGTGTGTGGGGTTTTCCACAATGCTCTTAGCCTTTCGGATTCAGCATGTGGAGTACAGTAAATGTCTGTAATGGAGGGGAGAGAGACCCCGATGATCCTCTCAGCTGTCCTCACTATCCGTTGTAGGGTCTTCCAATCCGAGATGGTGCAATTCCCAAACCAGATAGTGATGTAGCAGCTCAGGGTACTCTCAAGGAACCCTCTGTAGAATGTGGTGAGGATGGGGGGATGAGAGGTGGGCTTTCCTCAACTTGCTCAGAAAGTAGAGATGCTGCTGGGCTTTCTTGGCTATGGAGCTAGTGCTGAGGGTCCAGGTGGGATTCTCTGCCAGGTGGAAGCCAAGAGATTTGGTGCTCTTCATGATCTCCACGGAGGAGCCGTCGATGTCCAGTGGAGAGTAAATGCTCTGTGCCCTCCTGAAGTCAACAATCATCTCTTTTGTTTTGTCCACGTTCAGAGACAGGTTGTTGGCTCTCCACCAATACGTTAGCTGTTGCACATCCTCTCTGTACGCTGACTCATCATTCTTGCTTCTGAGATCCACTACCGTCATGTCATCGGCGAACTTGATGATGTGATTTGAGCTGTGCATTGCTGCACAGTTGTGTATCAGCTGGATGAACAGCAGTGGACTGAGCACACAGCCCTGGGGTTGCCATGCTCAATGTGATGGTGTTGGAGATGTTTTCCTGATATAGACTGACTGAGGTCTCCCAGTCAGGAAGTCCAGGATCCAGTTATGAAGGCAGGTATTTAAGCCCAGCAGACTCAGCTTGCCAATCAGGTGCTAAGGAATGATAGTGTTAAATGCAGAACTGAAATCTATGAACAGTAATCTGACACGAGTGTCCTTCTTGTCCAGGTGGGTAAGGGCCAGATGGAGGGTATTGGAGATGGCATTATCATTGAGCAGTTGGGTTGATATGCAAACTGCAGGTGGGCAGCAGGGTCTGAGAAAGGTTCACTTTGATTGGCTCAACATTTTTCAATTAGAAAATGGTTGTCTGAGTGAAGTCCTAATTAAATACCTGGAGGTTTTTCAGGAAGGTCTAGGGACTCTGAAAGGAGCCAAGGCCCCTCACTTGTTGACTAGGAAGCAATTCTATGATTCTGCATGGCCCACCCAGTGCTGTTTTCCTCACGGGCAAAAGTAGAGGCAGAAATCTGGAGGCTGGAGAGTAAAGGAATCATCAAATCAGTGCAGCTTGCAGAATGGGCAGCACTGGTCACACTGATTGTGAAGTCTGAAAGCTCACTTCACCTTTGTGGGGATGTTAAGCAGACAGTAAACCGCTCCTCGCAGCTGCGTAAAAACCTGATCCCTTGGTTTTGAGGGTATAGAGAACTTGTACTTTGTACTAAAGGAAATAGCAGTCAAATTGGCGAAGGCAGACTGAAAGAGGAGCCTACAGCTGCGCCCAATACTAAACTGTGCCAGTTCCTGTTAATTTATAGGACTACCCTTCATGCAATTACAGGGGTAGCTCCAGCAGAGTTGCTGATAGGGAGAAGTCTCCACACAAGGTTAATTCCCAGACCTGGGGGGGGAGGGGGAGGGTGATACAGCGGTAGGATTGTCGGTGCTGAGCACATGCCTCATCTAAGTGAAAGAGGCAGATTACTTTCGGGGAGGAAGTACCCTGAAGTACTCAACCACATGGATATGATTTGATGCAGCAGCAAACAGATGCTGCTTTTAGTAAATAAATCGGGTGACCCAGGTAATATTCGAAGCTTCCACACCACATTTTATATCAGAACAAAGATGTATAACTCTCAGAGTTTCTGATCCTTTTAAGCTAAAAGTGGTGATAATAAAAATCTAAAAAGTCATGACTGGAGAGTTTCTATTGCATTGTGCCATCAATGTATTTGACATTAGCAACATTGTGAATTCTTCCTTGGAGTTAATGGCCCAGCTGCCATTAATATAGAACATATATAGAACATAGAACGTTACAGCGCAGTACAGGCACTTCAGCCCTCGATGTTGCGCCGACCTGTCATACCAATCTGAAGCCCATCTAACCTACACTATTCCATGTACGTCCATATGCTTGTCCAATGACGACTTAAATGTACTTAAAGTTGGTGTCACCATACTTGAAAAAAGGCTCTCCCTGTCCATCCTATCTAACCGTCTGATTATCTTATATGTCTCTATTAAGTCACCTCTCAACCTTCTTCTCTCTAACGAAAACAGCCTCAAGTCCCTCAGCCTTTCCTTGTAAGACCTTCCCTCCATACCAGGCAACATCATAGTAAATCTCCTCCCTTTCCAAAACTTCCATATTCTTCTTATAATACGGTGACCAGAACTGTACACAATACTCCAAGTGCGGCCACACCAGAGTTTTGTTCAGCTGTAGCATAACCTCATGGTTCCGGAACTCGATCCCTCTATTAATAAAAGCTAAAACACTGTATGCCTCTTAACAACCCTGTCAACCTGGGTGGCAACTTTCAAGGATCTGTGTACCTGGACACCGAGATCTCTCTCCTCATTCACACTACCAAGAATCTTACCATTAGCCCAGTACTCTGCATTCCGGTTACTCCGACCAAAGTGAATCACCTCACCCTTGTCTGCATTAAACTCCATAAACTCTCAGCCCAGCTCTGCAGCTTATCTATGTCTCTCTGTAACCTACAACATCCTTCGTCACTATCCACAACTCTACCGGCCTTAGTGTCCTCTGCAAATTTACTAACCAACCCTTCCACGCCCTCATCAAGGTCGTTTATAAAAATGACGAACAGCAGTGGACCCAACACCGACCCTTGCGGTACACCACTGGTAACTGGAATCCAGGATGAACATTTCCCATCAACCACCATCCTCTGTCTACTTTCAGCAAGCCAATTACTGATAAAAAAACTGCTATATCTCCCACAATCCCATTTCTCCGCGTTTTGTACAATAGCCTACTGTAGGGAACCTTATCGAATGCCTTGCTGAAATCCATATACACCACATCAACCGGTTTACTCTCATCTACCTGTTTGGTCACCTTCTCAAAGAACTCAATAAGGTTTGTGAGGCACGACCTACCCTTCACAAACCGTGCTGACTATCCCTAATCAAATTATTCTTTTCTAGATGATTATAAATCCTATCTCTCATAACCTTTTCTAACACTTTCCCAACAACTGAAGTAAGGCTCACTGGTCTATAATTACCAGGATTGTCTCTACTCTCCTTCTTGAACAGGGGAACCACATTTGCTATCCTCCAGTCTTGTGACACTATTCCTGTAGACAATGACAATTTAAAGGTGAATTGGCCATGCTAAATTGCCCATAATGTTAGGTGAAGGGGTAAATGTAGGGGAATGGGTCTGGGTGGGTTGCACTTCGGTGGGTCAGTGTGGACTTGTTGGGCCGAAAGGCCTGTTTCCACACTGTTAGTAATCTAATCTTAAAGATCAATGCCAAAGGCTTGGCAATCTCCTCCCTAACTTCCCAGAGGATCCTAGGATAAATTTCATCCGGCCCAGGGGATTTATCTATTTTCACACTCTGCAGGATTTCTAATACCTCTTCCTTGTGAATCTCAATCCCACCTAGTCTAGTAGCCTGTATCTCAGTAATCTCCTTGACAACATTGCCATTTTCTAGAGTGAATACTGTCGTAAAATATTCATTTAGTGCTTCCCCTATCTCCTCTGACTCCATACACAACTTCCCACTACTATCCTTGATTGGCCCTAATCTTACTCTTGTCATTTTTTTATTCCTTAAATACCTATAGAAAGCCTGAGGGTTTACCCTGATCCTATCTGCCAACAACTTCTCATGTCTCCTCCTGGCTCTTCTGAGCTCTCTCTTTAGGTCTTTCCTGGCTACCATGTAACCCTCAAGTGCCCTAACTGAGCCTTCACATCTCATCCTAACATAAGCCACCTTCTTCTTCTTGACCAGAGATTCCACTTCCTTCATAAACCACAGCTCCCACGCTCTACAGCTTCCTCCCTGCCTGACAGGTACATACTTATCTAGGACACACAGTAGCTTTTCCTTGAATAAGCTCCACATTTCTAATGTGCCCATCCCCTGCAGTTTCCTTCCCCATCCTATGCTTCCTAAATCTTACCTAATCGCATTGTAATTGCCTTTCCCCCAGCTGTAACTCTTACACAGTGGTATACACCTATCCCTTTCTATCTCTAAAGTAAACATAACAGAATTGTGATTGCTATCACCAAAGTGCTCACCTACTTCCAAGTCTAATACCTGGCCGCGCTCATTACTCAATATCAAATCTAATGTGGCTTCGCCCCTTGTTGGCCTGTCTACATACTGTGTCAGGAAGCCCTCCTGCACACACTGGACAAAAACTGACCCATCTATTGTACTCGAACTATAGTGCTCCCAGTCAATATTTGGAAAGTTGAAGTCCCCCATGATAACTACCCTGTCTCTCTCACTCCTATCGAGAATCATCTTTGCTATCCTTTCCTCTACATCTCTGGAACTATTCAGAGGCCTATAGAAAACTCCCAACAGGGTGACCTCTCCTTTCCTGCTTCTAACCTCAGCCCATACTACCTCAGTTGATGAGTCCCCAAACGTCCTTTCTGCAACTGTAATATAGTCCTTGACCAACAATGCCACACCTCCCCCTCTTTTAACCATCTTCTCTGTTCTTACTGAAACATCTAAACACTGGAACCTACAACAACCATTCCTGTCCCTGCTCTATCCATGTCTCCGAAATGGCCACAACATCGAAGTCCCAGGTACCAACCCATGCTGCAAGTTCACCCACCTTATTCCGGATGCTCCTGGAGTTGAAGTAGGCACACTTCAAACCAACTTCTTGCTTTTCGGTGCCATCTTGCGTCCCTGAAACTTGATTTCGGACCTCCCTACTCTCAACCTTTTCTATAGTCGAACTACAATTTTGGCTCCCTTCTCCCTGCTGGATTAGTTTAAACCCACCCCAATAGCCTTAGCGAATTTCCCCCCCAGGATTCTGGTACCCCTCTAGTTCAGATGAAGACCATCCTGCTTGTAGAGGTTCCACCTACCCAGAATGAGCCCCAATTATCCAAGAATCCAAAACCCTCCTTCCTGCACCATCCCTGTAGCCACGTGTTCAACTCCTCTCTCTCCCTATTCCTCGCCTCACTAGCACGCGACACGGACAGCAAACCAGAGACAACAACTCTGTTCGTCTTAGCTCTAAGCTTCCATCCTAGTTCCCTGAATTTCTGCCTTAAATCCCCATCCCTTTTCCTACCTATGTTGTTGGTGCCTATGTGGACCACGACTTGGGGCTGCTCCCCCTCCCCCTTAAGGATCCCAAAAACATGATCAGAGACATCCCAATCCCTGGCACCTGGGAGGCAACACACCAACCGTGAGTCTCTCTCGTCCCCACAGAATCTCATGTCTGTCCTCCTAACTATGGAGTCCCCAGTGACTACTGCTCTGCTCCTCTTCCCCTTTCCCTTCTGAGCAGCAGGGACAGACTCTGTGCCAGAGCCCTGTACCCCACTGCTTTCCCCTGGTAAGTCGTCCCTCCCAACAGTATCCAAAACGATATACTTATTGTTGAGGGGAATGGCCACAGGGGATCCCTGCACTGCCTACTGATTCTCTTTCCATCCCCTGGTTGTAACCCATTTGCCTTTTTCTTGTACCTTAGGAGTGACTACCTCCCTGTAACACCTCTCAATAACCCCCTCTGCCTCCTGAGTGATCTGAAGTTCTAACTAACGAACATAGGAGCACAGGAATTAGGAGCGGGAATAGGCCATTCAGCCCTTCTAGCCCACTCTGCCGTTGAACATGATCATGGCGGATCTTACCCTGGTCTCAACTCCACTCTCCTGCCTACTCCCCATAGCCCTTTATTCCACTTTTGTTCAGAAATATATCAATTTCTTTCTCAACCTATTGATTGTTTCTACCTCCACTACGCTCTGGGGCAGCAGGTTCCATAGGTTCACAGCCCTCTGGGAGAAGTAGCTTCCCACCATCTCAGCTTTGAACTGACCCCCTCTCACTCTGTATCTATAAACTCTTGTTTGAGACTGTCCCACAATGGGGAACATCTTGGTCACCATGCACCTTCTCAATCCCCTTTAGCATTTTCTATCCCTCAATCGGATCCTCCCCCCTCATCCTTCTGAACTACAGTGAGTACAAACCCAAACTATTCCATAGCTCCTGGTACAATAGCTCTTTCAGCCCTGGAATCAACCTGATGACCCTCCTCGGAACTACCTCCAGTGATAAAACACCCTCCCTCAAGTAAAGAGACCAAAACTGGACGCAATCCTCCAGGTGTGGTCTCAGAGAAAGTGAGGACTGCAGATGCTGGCGATCAGAGTCAAAAAGTGTGGCACTGGAAAAGTACAGCCAGGCAGCATCCGAGGAGCAGTTAGAGTCAACATTTTGCGCAGAAGCCCTTCACCAGGAATGTTGGGGGTGTGGGGTGGGGAAGGGGCTGAGACATAAACAGGAGGGTGGGGGGGGGGGGGCTAGCTGGGGGAAGGTTGCTGGGAAGGCAGTAGGTGGATGCAGGTGAGGGGGTTTTGGTGATAGGTCAGAGGGAATATTGGAGTGGAAGGAAGATGGACAGATGTCATAGTTCAAGAGGACGGTACCAACTTGTGGGGAGAGGGGAAACTTTGAAACTAGTGGAGTCAACTTTGATGCTGTGTGTTTGAAGGATCCAAAAGCAGAAGATGAGGTGTTCTTCTTCTAATTGTCAGGTGGCTTGGAGGAGGCCCAGGACTTGCATGTCCTTGGCAGAGTGGGAGGAGGAGTTGAAGTGGTTGGCCACAGAATGGTGGGGTTGTTGCGTGTGTGTGTCCCAGAGATGTTCTGTGAAACATTTGGCGTTCTGTCCCCCCAGTGTAGACAAGACCACATCAGGAGCAATGGACACAGTAAATGAGATGGATGGAGGGCAGGAAAATCTCTGCTTGGGAGTAAGGGATAGCATTTTTACAGGAGGCAGGTTGGGAGGAGGTGTAGTCCAGGTAGCTGAAGGAGTCGGTGGGTTTGAAGTAGATGTTCGTGTTGAGGTGATTGCTGGAAATGGAGGGCCAAGAAGGAGAGGGAGGTGTCCGAGATGGTCCAGGTGAACTTGAGGTGAGAGTGGAAGTGTTTGTGAAGTTGATAAATTGTTCCACCTCCTCATGGGAACACAAGGTGGTGCTGATACATTTATCAATGCAGCCAAGGAATGGTGCCAATATAGCGTGGAAGATGGTCTGTTCCATGTATCCCATGAAGAAGCAGGCATAGCTGGGGCCCATGCAGGTGCCCATGGCTATCCCTGTGATCTGAAGGAAGTGGGAGGATTCGAAGGAGAAGTTGTTAAGGGTGAGGACCAGTTCATCCAATTGAATGAGTGTGTCGGTGGAGGGATACTAGTTGGATCAGCAGGAGAGGGCTTGGGGGCCTTTGCCAATGGACGGATGGATATGTAAAGGGACTGGATGCCCATGAGGCATTGGGAGCTGGGGAAACAAAACTCATGGAAGAGGTGGATAGTGTCAGTGGTGTCTCGAATGTATGTGGGGAATTCCTGGACCAAGGGGGAGAGAATGGTGTCAAGATATAAGGAGATAAGTTCAGTGGGGCAGGAGCAGGTGGAGACGATGGGTTGACCGGGGCAGTCAGGTTTGTGGATTTTGGGTAAGAGGTAGAAGTGGGCGGTGCAGGCATCTGGGATATGAGGATGGAAGCTGTGGATGGGGGATCCCATGAGGTGATGATGGTCTGGGAGATGATGGTTTGGTGAGATCTTGGTTGAGGGGGCAGTTGGAGGAGCGTGCGAGTAGGCACCTGGCTTCAGTGGTGTAGAGGTCAGTGCACCAAACTACCACCGCCGCCCCCTCCCACCCCCGGTCCACTGTTGTAATGATGATATTGGGGTTGCAGCAGAGGGAGTGGAGGGCTGCGTTTATAATGGTGAGAGGTTGGAGTGGGTGAGAGGGATGGACAGATTGAGGCGGTCAATGTCACAGTGGCAGTTGAAGATGAAGTGATCGAGGGTGGGTAAGAGACACGCATTCAACAACGCCACAGCCCTATGATCAACCACTTCAAAATCTCCTCCCACTCCACCAAGGACATACAGGTCCTGGGCCTCCTCCACTGCCGAATCCAAGCTACCTGACGCCTGGAGGAAGAACACCTTATCTTCCTCTTTGGGACCCTCCAACCACATGACATCAGCATTGATTTCACCAGTTTCCTCATCTCGCCTCCCCCCACCTCATCCCAGATCAAAACCTCCAACTTGGCACCCCCCTCTTGAACTGATTAACCTGTCCATCTTACTTCCCACCTATCCACTCCACCTTCCCCACTGACCTTTCACAATCATCCCCCAACTGCATCCACCTATCGCATTCTGAGCTATCTTCCCCCAGCCCAACCCCTACCCTCCCATTTATCTCTCTGCCCCCTTCCCCCCCATATTCCTGATGAAGGGCTTATGCCTGAAATGTTGACTCTCCTGCTCCTTGGATGCTGCCTGACCTGCTGTGCTTTTCCAGCACCACACTTTTTGACTCCAGGTGTGGGTCTCCCTAACTCCTTACATAACTGTAACAACAATCCTTTACTTTTATAATGCCATCCTTATACAATAAATGCCAGAGTCCCATTTGCCTTTCTTATTATTATATACTGTGCCCGTAAACCCACTTTCTGTGATTCATGCACAAGGACACCCAGATCCCTCTGCACTGTTATCCTTTGAATTTGCTTTCCATTTAAATAATAATCTAACCTTTTATTCTTCCTGCCAAAATGGGTAACCTCACCCTTATCCCCCTTAAACTCTGCCTGCCAGATTCGGGTCGATTCTAGCCGGTCAAAATGGCCCCTTTGCAGGTCATTTATGTAAATTGTAAACTATTGAAGTCTGAGAACTGAACCCCATGGCACCCCATTAGTTACAGGTCACCATCCAGAGAAGGATCCATTTATCCTGACCCTCTGCTTTCTGTCAGTCAGCCAATCCTGTCTCCAAGCCAATACTCTACCCTAAACCCCCTAGGATCTAACCTTCTGGATCAGTCTTCTTTGTGGCAAGTTGTCAAGTGCTGTCTGGAAGTCTAGATTTACCACATCCACTGGATCCCCATTATGTACCTTGCTGGTTACATCATCAAACCCCATCAAGCTTGTCAAGCATCATTTGCCTTTCATAAATCTCCTTTTTCCAACAGAGGTGTCACATTAGCATGTTTCCAATGCACTGGTACATTTCCAGAATCCAGGGAATTTTGGAAAATCTTAATTGATGTGTCCACTATTTGTGCAGCCATCTCCGTTAATACACTAGGGTGCAGGCCATCAGGGCCCAGGGACTGATTTGCCTTTAAGCCCATCAGCTTACTTAATACCTTCTCCCTAGTTACAATAGTTTCACCACATTCTTCCTGCAATTCTTCAGAAGAAATTACTGTGAAAACAAAGGCAAATATTTTCTAAGTTTCCCATAATACCTCACCATTTTCATCCTTTAAAAGGCCAACATTTACTTTCACTATTCTCTTTCTTTTTATATACTTACAGAAACTTTTGGCATCAATGCTTGTCTTTTCTCCTAGTTTCCTTTCACGGTTCATCTTAGTTCTTTTGATTTCATTTTCAGTAACCCTTTACTGACGTTCAAAGTTCTCCCAAACGTGTAGAGTACCACTAACTTTTGCAATGCCATATGCCCAAGCTTTTGCTTTACCATGGGTGATTTTTTTTATTGTTTTACAATTCCTCTTCCTCACAGCAGTACACTTTCATTGAGAGACATTGGGTCTCTCCCGAAGCATTTCCACTGTTCTTCAACTGTCCTGCCCTTTAATATGCTAACTCCTTCCTCAGGCCTGTATAATTATGTTTGCCCAATGCAAAATTCTTGTTGTGCTTTTGTCTTCACTCTTTCAATCTGAATTTGAAACTCTAGCATGTTTTGGCCACTCCTTCCAAGAAGATCCTTAACTACAGACCATTTATCAATCATGGGAGAAAGTGAGCACTGCAGATGGCTGGAGATCAGAGTTGAGTGCATGGTGCTGGAAAAGCACAGCAGGTCAGGCAGCATCCGAGGAGCAGGAGAATCGAGAATCCTGATGAAGGGCTTATGCCCAAAACATCAATTCTCCTGCTCCTCAGATGCTGCCAGACCTGCTATGCTTTTCCAGGACCCTCCCTCTCGACTCCGACATTTATCAATCCTTCCTTGTTACACTTCACCAAATCTGAAACCGTTGGTTCTCTGGTTGGCTCCATGACATGTTGCTTAAAGAAACAATCCCTCATGCATCCTATGAACCTTTCTTTGAGGATCCCTTTGCCAAGTTGATTAATCCAATCAATATGTATATTCAAATCATCCATAATTACTATTGTGCTCTTCTCACAAGCCCGCATATTTCCTGGATTAAACTGCACCCTTTTTCGGAAGCACTGTCTGGGGGCCTGTAAATTACTCCCAACAATGAGTTTCTTCCCTTGTGTATTTATGTCCGCTCAAATTGATCCAACATTTTGGTCCCTAGTGCCAATATCATTTCTTAAAACAGCTTTGATGTCACCCTTAACCAATAAAGCAACTCCACCTCCTGCTCCTTCTTGTCTATTGCTTTCAAAATATTGAGTACCCTTACACATTTAAGTCACAGTCATGATCTTCCTGTAACCATGTTTCAGTAATCCCCACCAGGTTGTACCCATTTGTCTCTATTAGTGCTGTCAGGTCATCAAATTTATCATGAATACTGTGTGCATTTGGGAACAAGGTTTTGAAATAGGTTCTACTGGTTTGCCTGTCCCTTTTAATATTTTCTTGTACATTCCATCCTTATTTATTAATCCTTGATAACACTGAGCCTAATCTCTATCCTTTACTCCAATTTTCAATTCACATTATGATCTTTTATGTTTCTTTCACTCACTTTGGTTGTTAGACTGGCCCTGCCATTTTCTAAAGGTCCTGAACATTTTCTCAATAAAATGAGAACACAATGGAAAAAGTAAATAAAATTAACTTACCTCATAAGTACCGATAAAACTGAGTCTGTAAAGGATGGAATGTAAACCAAGTAAACGGTTATCAATATGAATATCTGAGTAATGTTGAGCATCAGAATGTTCAACCCTGTGTTGTACACTTCAGTTGGATAGCCTATCACTGTAACCATGATCAAAAAAAGCTGAAGATTATTCTAAGACAAAACATTCCAGGATTTAAACATCAATAATGTATCAACTTCAGAAAGTTGGAATCTGAAGATATAGGTAAATTATTGACAAAACACTTAACTTCTCCACATAAAAGTTAAACACTGTGAGGGTGAAGACATGGGATAGATGCTTCTGATTTTCGGGAACATGCTCAATACTTTGTGGCATTTCCCACTAGCATTGCTAAGTTGTAGAATTTGCCATCTTCACAGCTGGACCACATTACAGATTCCATAAACTGCTTAGAGATTTTTATTACTTGGTTACTTAGCCAAGGGGCCAAACCAACCACAAGGATCTTTTATTTGTTGAATAATACAATGAGTATATTCATAAATACTAACACAGAAAGATAATTCAATTTCAGTAATAAGAAAAACAGTTCAATGCAATGGACAAGATGATTGTTTGTGAGAATCCTCTTAAAGGTCATTGAAGTGGTACAGTTTGCTACAGCACTGACATTCAGTATTGAAGGTTCGCAATTAGATAAGAAGTGTTTTGGGCCTAATAACGGTTAGAGACGAATGATTATAACTCGTGTCTGAATGTGACTTAGGCAATCTCATGCTTCCCTGTCATTTGCATGATTTCAGTATTGTGTTCTGAACACACTGATGAGTGGCTGCACATTTCAAAGGAGGCCTAGATGTACATGAGATGAGCACCATTTAAAGTTAGCCTGCTGTTTTTCTTACCAGCCTGTAACTTTGAAAGGCTGTACCACCACACTCCCATAATGGATAACGCTTCATTATTATCAACCTGTTCCTAAGGTCATGATAAGGAACCCTGGTCATGAAGCCACTCTGGATGATGGTATGGTTCTTTCTCATGTACTTTCTGAAATCCCACTTCAACCTTAGATTGTGATCTGGTATAATGTCCAAACTGCAGATACAAACCATTAACCTCTTGCTTTCCCCATTCCCACTTCACACTTCCCAATTGTCCTCTTGGAGATGCATGATTTCAGATACCCAGGAATGGCTGACAGTTAGTGACACTTAAAGATGAAGGCCATCTCTAAAAAAGAAGAGTAGAACGTCTAAGAGTTTAGGATAGTAACTTGATCTGACAGTCATAACTTTAATAGTTGATGTAGAAATGGGAGCTGCACATGGTGTGTCACTAATCACAAGTGAGTTGCACTGGAGTGGATAGGGGTGGGGTGCATATATTCTAAAGAAGATTAATCTCATGTAAAATGCACACAGGATCCTGAAAAGTAATTCCCAAGAGTCATTACTGTCTTTGTTGATTCCATCCTTTACAGACTCAGTTTTATCGGTACTTATGAGCCAGAAAGACAGATGGGTTGGTGTGCTATCTCAGCATCAATAGAAATGGGAGCCATCTAGAATTTGGTTAACCCTTGGACAACACAATGGGTCCTCCTAACACTGGGAGAATTCAAAATTTCTAAGCAAAACCATGAGACAGGAAACCCCCCGCCCCCCCGAAAATTCTAGCACAACTGGTTTTGCTTTGTGGAACAAGAATTCATCAAAAGTTAATGCAGTTGTTGCCTCAGTTCTGATTTGTATAAACCTTGCTGCTATACCATTGTATTCAGAATACCAGGAAGAACTCTTTGACAGCATCAGAGAGAGGGTTCCCAACAGGGAGGTGGGAAAGAAAAGGAAAACTGGCTAAGGACTGCTATCAAGGTGCATAACATACAGTGGCATAAAAGTGAAATATAGGAATCTTGAATCCAAATCCCAGAACCTGTCCACCAATGGGGGAAACTCACGGAAAACATTGCAACTTTGAATTTAAGTTTTCAACATGCTTCACTTCTGAAGAAGAATCTTGAAACAATAACAAGTCTGCAACATGATAGAGTGACTTTATTCCCACCTTCTTACGTATCTTTTATTCGTATCTGTGTTAAAATGTTTGCATCTGTATTTTATCTGCATTGTTTAGTAACATTATGTAATAACTGTGCAATAAACTCACCTTTCATCTTGATTAAAACTAAACCTTTGCTGCTAGTTACTTTTAAAGTGGCACACTCAAAACTAAAAAAAGGCTAAATGAGAATTATAAAGGGTGATGTTTTGATAAAAGAGCAGAATAAGTTAGTGTACAGCGAGCTGGGTATAGCCAATGTGATTGGACCAAGGTTTTGGGCACAGTAATTCAGGATAAGCATTATATCAAGCAATAGGTCAATTACAGTGAAACAGCAGTCCAGTCAATCTTCTGGCAATTATCAAATTGATCAAAAGCAAAGAGCATGTTGGGTTTATTTTATTCCTGAAGTTGCGACTCCCTGCTGTTATTTGACTTCTAAATGGACCTCTCAAAGTTTAAATTCAGTGATGGTCTTGCTCTCTGTGCACCAGCTCTGCAGCCATAACATTGTATTCTTCACTCTATTACCCTAATGCACTGTGCGTGGTATGATCTGCTTGGACTGCATGCAAAAAAAAAGTTTTCACTATACCGAGATATATGTGATAATAATAAATTAAATCAAAGCACTGAAACGTAGCAAAAATACCTAGATCAATGTCTCAGAGCAAAACTTTCTCAAGTTGAGTTGGGGACAGCACGGTGGCTCAGTGGTTAGCACTGCTGCCTCACAATGCCAGGGACCTGGGTTCAATTTCCAACTCGGGCAACTGTCTGTGTGGAGTTTGCACATTCTCCCTGCGTCTGCGTGGGTTTGCTCCAGTTTCCTCCCACAGTCCAAAGATGTGCAGGTTAGGTGAATTGGCCATGCTAAATTGCCCATAGTGTTAGGTGCATTAGTCAGGGTTAAATGTAGGGGAATGGGTTTGGGTGGGTTGCTCTTCGGAGGGTCGGTGTGGACTTGTTGGGCCGAAGGGCCTGTTTCCACACTGTAGGGAATCTAATCTAAAAAAAATCGAAGATTAGCATGGCTCTGACATTTGATTGCAGAGAAAAATAAGATTGTATTTGGAAATTCTTTCTTGCAATGGACTCAATAATAGATAAGGATTTAAAATACACAGACAAAGCAGTGATCAAGTGTACTACAACATCTACAGTTTATATTTATACGGCATCATCAATATAATAAACATGGTGCATCATAGGGGTCCATAAAATGAAAATTGGCACCAAATTTCATTATGTGAGAGCGGTTTTAAGGAGTGTCTTAAAGGAGCAAAGCAGGGTAGAAAAACAGGACATAGACAATTTCGGAGTTTAGGGCAAAAGCTGCTGAAGGCACAGCCAGCAGTTTGTGGAGAGATTAAAGAGGCCCGAATTAGATGAGTGCAAGTATCTCAGAGGTTTGTGGGGCTGAAAGAGATTCAGTATATGAAGGGGTTGGGCCATGGAGGGTTTTGAAAACAAGGGCAAAAGTTTTATTGTCAAAGTGCTGTTTAAGCTGGAGCCAGAGTAGGTCAGCAAGCACAGTGCAATGTGTGAATAGGTTTCGTACAAATATGGGAAGCAGTGTTCTGGATAACCTCACGTTTGCAGGAAGTAGAATGTGGGAGAATGACCAGGAATACAGTGGAATGATCAAGTTTAGAGGAATGGACATAGGGATTCAACAGCAGATGAGCTGAGAAAGGAACGGAGTGGAATGATGTTCTCCAGGTGGAATGGGTGAAGTACAGCAGTAACTTGGGTAAACAATCTAATTTAGCCAGAGAGAGCAGAAGAAAATTCCTGGCAAGGGAGTGGACGTTGTGCTGTGACAAGAAGGTATTTGCAGAAAATCTTTGCTCATCCAGTACAGATGCCACACAGTCAGGCAGTTTAAAGACAGCAGGGAAATTGAGAGGGATGGTCATGAGGTGTAGGAGGCTTCTGTCAGTATATGTGTACAACATGACTCTGTGTATTTGGATGATGTCTCTGAGGAGCAGCACATAGTTAGAAAAAAAAGCAGGCCATGAAACAGCAGGGTAACCGTGTTGCAGCAAGAGAAAAGCCTTGGAAAGACAAGAATAATACTAACTGATTGAAATCACACTGGTGGGGCAGCATAGAGGCAAAATTAAGTGCTCACCTATGCTAAAGATTGCAAAAGGATGAGCAGCAAGTGTTTACCTTTCTTATTGTTGTACTGGATTCCTGAAGCTCAAACTACCAACCAGATCACATTTGGGGAGGACAAGATCATGGCCAGAAGAGATCCAGACGTTAAGTTTTAAATTAATTGTTTGGACTTTTTGTGGACCATGAGGATTTCTCCAGAATATACAAAGAAGCTTTGGGCCTTTCTTGTGCCAGGTATCACCCAACTGGGGTTTGGTTAGCTCAGTTGGCTGGATGGATTTCTGGCTTGTAGTGTGGAGTGATGCTAACAGCACGGGTTCAATTCTTGCACTGGCTGAGGTTACCATGAGGGACTTTACTTCTCAACCTCCTCCTGCATCTGAGGTGTGGTGACCCTCTAAAATTAAATTCACCATCAGTCATCTCTCTCTCTCTCTCTCTAATGTGAATGGGACTATGATGACCTTACCTTTTACCTAGACAGTAGCAAGGTTTCCCTTTGCTGTCACTTGTGGCCAGCTTCTTTCACCCCCACCCTCACACCGCCCGCCCCCCCCACAAGCCTCCCACTGCACTAACAGCCTGGACAGTTCTGATGGGCTCTTACCTGCTGGCCAGGCTGCTAAATGAGCAAGTATTGCATTCTTTTATTTAAATATGATCCTGACATTAGCAGTAGCAATGCTTCTGTACCCTTTCTGGGTGATTCCATCTCTGCAGGGTTTATTAATAACACAGCCTTTGGCTCTGAAAGCCCTTAGAAATTACAAAGAGGATTGGACAGAGCCACGTGCAACTTCTACACAATTGCCATCACTATGTATCAATTTAAATAATTATGATTCTTTGAAGGGTTTGGGCTCTGTTTATTAATGGCGCAGGCTGCTGCTGCTGACTGTAGGTGGATGTTTGTGGCTGTGGTGCCAATCAAGTGGGCTGCTTTGTCCTGGATAGTGTCAAGCTTCTTGAGTGTAATTGGAGCTACAGCCGTCCAGACAAGTGGGGAATGTTCCATCACACTCCTGACTTGTACCTTGAGGTGTGTTACTTGCTGTCGGATACTTAGCATGTGACCTGCTGTTGTAGCCACTGCAATCATATGGCCAGTCTAGTTTCTGGTCAACAATAACTGCCAGCGTGTCGATAGTGGGGAACTCAGTGATGATGATACTATTGAATGCCAAGTGGTGATAATTAGATTCCCTTGAGATGACCCAGTATGAATGTTAATTGCCACTTGTTAGGCCAAGCCTGGCTGTTGTCCACATCTTGCTGCATTTGAACATGGTCTATTTCACTATTTCATGAGTCATAAGTGGAAATGAACATTGTGCAATCATCGGCAAACATCCCGACTTTTGATCTTACAATGGAGGGAAGATTATTAATAAAGCAGCTGAAGTCAGTTGGGCCGAACACATGAGCTTGAGGGACTCCTGCAGAGATGTCCTGGAGCTGAGATGACTGATCTCCAACAGCCACAACCAATGTCCTCTGTGCCAGGTGTGACTCCAACCACTGGAGAGTTTGCCTCCTGATACCACTGATTCCAGTTTTGCTCGGACTCCTTGCTGCTTTGGTCGGTTAAATACAGCCTTGCCGTCAAGGGCTGTCACTCTCCCCTCCCCTCTGGAATTCAGCCCTTTCGTCCATGTATGAACCAAGGCTGTAATGAGGTCAGGAGCTGAGTGGCCCTGGGGGGAAGCTCAAACTGGGCGTCACTGAGCAGGTTATTGCTGAGCAGATGGCAGTACTCATGACACTTTCCATCACTTTATTGACAATCGAGAGTAAACTGATGGGGCAGTGATTGGCTGGATTGGATTTCTCCTGCTTTTGTGTATAGGACAGTTCTGGGCAATTTTCCACATTGTTGGGTAGATGCCAGTGTTGTACGTGCACTGAAACAGCTTGGTTAGTGGAGCAGATTATTCTGGAACTCAAGTTTTCAGTACTATTGCTGGAATGTTGTCTGGGTCCATAGGCTTTGAATATTCAGTACCTCTAAATGTTTCTTGATATGACCGTGGAGTGAATCGAATTGGCTGAAGACTGGTATCTGTAATGCTGGGGACCACTGAAGGAGGCTGAGATGGATCATCCGGTGAGAATTTTGAGCTGAAGATGGTTGTGGAAGTGTCAACCTTATCGTTCTCACTAGCCTTCCCTATTATTGAGGATGGAGATATTTGTGAAGCCTCCTTCTCCAGTGAGTTATTGATTGTCCATCACTATTTACAGTTGGATGTGGCAGGACTGCAGAGCTTAGATCTGATTCATTGGTTGTGGGATCACATAGCTCTGTCTATCACTTGCTGCTTATGCTGTTTGGATTGCAAGTAGTCTTGTTTGGTGGCTTAACCAGGTTGTCATTTTATTTTCAGGTGTGCCTGCTCCTACTCCTGGCATACCCTCCTGCACTCTCCATTGAATCAGGGTTGATCCCCTGGCTTTACAGTAGTGGTTGAGTGGGGGATATGTCAGGCCATGGGTTTGCAGATTGTGTTTGAATACAATTCTGCTGCTGCTGCTGCTGATGGCCCACAGTGCCTCATTGCCCCAAGTCACTCTTATTTAGCCAATGATGCCACATAATATGATAGAGGTTATTCTCAATGTGAAGGTGGTTGCACTTACCGATACTATCATGCAGCTGGTAGATTGGCAAGGATGAGGTCAAGTATGTTCTTCCCTCTTGTTGGTTCCCTGACCTCGTGCTGCAGGAAAGTCTGAGTGTTACATCCTTTAGGACCTGACCAGCTCGATTAGTAATGCTGCTTTCAAGCCATTCTTGGTGCTGGAAACCCAGAGAACATTCTATGTCTTTGCCAACTCTGCCAGATCTGTACTGACGGTGGGACAGGACATATCCGGGGATGGTGACGGTAGTGTCTGGGATATTGTCTGTCAGGTATAATTCTGTGAGGATGATACAAAAATCAATTAGGCTTTTAAACGGAGGTTTGTTTTTACCATTGTGCATTGTACAGGAATAGAGGATTCTGGGATCTAGTGACAAACAAAGCCTTGTTGAGTTTTCTAAAGAAAATGAGACAGAAATGTCATTGAATCTGACGTCTGTAGTTAGCAACTGCTGTGTGCAACAACTGAGGATAGCTAGGTTTCCTGCTCTGGATGGGTATATTCTTGGAGATGTGATTGCACCACCTCCTAGGGTCCAAGTGCTCCTCCCTCCAGATTCTTACCATTCATGTCCTAACATGAGCATCATCATGAAGCCCCACTTCCCAAAGCTTTTCCATGTGTCCTGGTTTTGATGTCTGAATACTGTTCATCAGATAACCTGTCAACACGTGTATCATTGATAGAAGTCCCGGTCTCTAAAACAGGATGCATTTATCCTTTAAGATGCCCTGACTGCCTTGAGTCAGTACTATCAATATCTGATATTCTCACACTCCACCTGTTACAGTTTTGTAGCTGATGAGTAGCACGGTAATATTAATTAGGAAACAGTGAGGACAGCAGACACTGGAGAGTCAGAGTCGATAAAGTGTGGTGCTGGAAAACGCTGAGCCTTGAGGAACATTTATACCTAAAACACCAACCCGCTTGCTCCTCAGATGCTGCCTGCCCTGCTGTGCTTTTTCAAGTGCCATGATTAGATTAGATTCCCTAAGTATGGAAACAGGCCCTTTGGCCCAACCATTCCACACCGACCCTCCGAAGAGTAACTGACCCAGACCCATTTCCCTCTGGGTAATGCACCTAACACCATGGGGAAATTTAGTATGGCCAATTCACCTGACCCACACATCTTTGGCCTGTGGGAGGAAACCGAAGCACCTGGAGGAAACCCACGCAGACACCGGGAGAACGTGCAAACTCTGCACAGATAGTCACCTAAGGCTGGAATTGAACCTGGGGCCCTGGTTCTGTGAGGCAGCAGTGCTAACCGCTGAGCCACCATGCCACCCTGGTTGACTCTGGGTAATATTGATGACATTCCTGCCTGTTTAAAATCAGCAGCTAGCAAAAATACTGTGTGCTGCCTGAGGTAAAGTGAACAGTTACTCCACTTAGGAGTGATACAGATATGTGGAAATATTACCAGCACCTGAAAGCTTTGTGTGAAGCCAAATATATCTGAGGACAGTATTGCCCTTCTTTCACTGCCATCCAATCAAAACCTGGAACTCCCTCTATCACTCTGCCCTTATCAATCTTCTTTGTTACTTCTTCAAAAACCTCAATCAAGTTTGTGAGACATGATTTCCCACGCATAAAGCCATGTTGACTATCTCTAATCAAATTTGCCTTTCCAAATACATGTACATCCTGTCCCTCAGGGTTCCCTCCAACACCTTGCCCACCACCAACGTCAGGCTCACTGGTCTATAGTTCCTTGGCTTGTCGTTACCAATTTTCTTAAACAGTGGCACCATATTAGCCAGCCTCCAGTCTTCCGGCACCTCACCTGTGACTATCAATGATACAAATACCTCAGCAAGAGGCCCAACAATCACTTCTCTAGCTTCCCACAGAGTTCTAGGGTACACCTGATCAGGTCCTGGGGATTTATCCACTTATATGCATTTCAAGACATCCAGCACTTCCTCCTCTGTAATATGGACATTTTTCAAGATGTCACCATCTATTTCCCTACATTCTATATCTTCTATATCCTTTTCCACAGGAAACACTGATGCGAAATACTCGCTTAGTATCTCCCCCATTTTCTGCGGCTCCACACAAAGGCCGCCTTGCTGATCTTTGAGGGGCCCTATTCTCTCCCTAGTTACCCTTTTGTCCTTTATGTATTTGTGCATACTCTTTGGATTCTCCTTAACTCTATTTGCCAAAGCTATCCCATGTCCCATTTTTGCCCTCCTGATTTCCCTCTTAAGTATACTCCTACTGCCTTTATGCTCTTCTAAGGATTCACTCGACCTATCCTGTCTATATGCTTCCTTCTTTTTCTTAACCAAACTTTCAATTTCTTTAGTCATCCAGCATTCCCTATACCTACTAGCCTTTCCTTTCACCCTGACAGGAATATACTTTCTCTGGACTCTCGTTGCCTTATTTCTGACAGAAGGGTTTGTTTCCGTGCTGTATATCTCTATGACTCTGTGACTCTATTTAAGTGTTTCGTATTCATGTGGCAAACCAAACTAGGATCTAAATTTTATTAGAAATAAAGCTGGGAACTTTCAGCAGGTCAGGGAACTGTGACAGTGTAAACTTCTAAGCTTTAATAGCTGTTCACAGATTGTCTGGAATGAATTATTAAAGGACAAGGGCAAATGTATACAGGAATTGAAAGTAATTAACCATGTCTGGGAGAAGGAGTTGAAGCTATATAAACAAAGCTGTTTTAACATCTGGTTGATACATGGCTGCCTAATGCCACAAGATGAAATGGTTGCTCTGAAGAAGAATTTTGAGGAGATAATCACAGGAAAGCTATGTCTTCAAATGGACAGCCAATGCCAAATGTAACAAGGAGCCAAGAAGCTACTTCCGATAAGAAAGCAAGCCCTGCAGACTTGCTCGTTCCAGAGGAGTAGGTAATATTGTGGATGAGGGAATCTAAAGGATCATCAATGATGTCAACTGAAAACTTGAAGGATGAAAAATTGTAAAAGAATTGAACTCCAAGATTCCTTAGGAAGAGAACTCCAAAGAATAACACTGCAGAGGGATTGAATTCTGGACACATCCAGACAGTCAATATTGGTTGGAACCGTAACTAAATTTCACCACTAATCGGGTAATAGCTGAGTTGGGTTGTGAGGCTAAACTTGCTTACTTGAGGAGTTTTATTTCGTGCTACATGCAATAAAGCTTAAATAACTGTTTCAGTATTTGATTGCTCGTGAGATTTCTTAGTAAGGAGCTGAATTAAAGGTAGCTTGTGATAATTGACAGACAACAGAACAGAGCAGAGTTAATGGGACAAATTGTCATGACTGACGTGGTGATATGGAGATGTGAAAATTCCTGAGTTCAGTAAACCTGCCTCAGGAGGAAGCATTGCATCAGACTGCACTGCCACTCTGTGGACGTGGAGGTGCTGGGGGACAGTGCTGAGATCCCCATTGCTGGAACTGATCAGAAGAATGGGGTGGCCAAGTGTTCATCAAATGACTCGTCTTGGTTCTCTGGGACATTATCCCAGTGGTTTACCTATATCTTCAGCTCTCACTCCTTGAACCCCAATCCAATCCATATTAAGAACCTGCAACTGGAAGTGTTCCAGTCTTCAATGTGACCTGCAGTGACGCCATCTAAATGCAAAGAGACAGAAATATAGTCCATGTCTCAGTGAGATAGATAGAAAGGAACACCTAAAATATTTCAATCAGACACAAGAAAAATGATTGTTTCTTGAAGCACTTAAAATGCTGCTGAGATCTAAATAGAGCCTGTCAGGGAGGTAGCGAATAAAATGGAGAAATTTGTGTGTGGGGTCATTGATACAGCCAATAGGTAAGCTGAGAAAAAGAGATCAATAAGCAATTGTAAAAGGTTGAAGAGATTTTAATGCAGTTACTGTGAAATCCCGCAGCTCCATTTTTCATTATAAGCTGCAGGTGCACCCTTTAAAGGTTTACTCACTGATAAAACACTTTATCACACAGCAAGTGGTCTGGGTCTGGAACACACAGTTTGGATTGTGGTGGAGGCAGATTCAATTGAGATATTCAGAATTACAATTAGAATTCAGAGTTTGAATCAGGTTTATTGTCACGTACAAAGTACAGGAGTGCAATAAAATATGTACAATGTCACCACACAAGGCACCATCTTAGGTACAAAGTACTGAGGGACAAATCTTAGGTACTAAAATAGATTAGGTCCAAAACGGAGGAATAAAGAGAGGCTAAAGTTCTACATTACAGTTCTTCAGAGTGTAACTTAGGAAAGATAAATAAATAAAGTTAAAAGACAAACATTACAGTCCTTCTATAGCCTGTGGTCTTTCTGCATGTGGTCTCCATCTCCCTGCACTGCCAGGCTTGAGGCCTGTGAAAGGTTGATCGCACTGGGCCCCAGCCTGCTGGCTATTGCTCTCTGGGGACCCCAGGCCTCTACCCCTTCCCATCCCAGAGTCCCCATCATGCCAGCTATACCCCTCCTGACCCCAGCCCGCTAGCCACTCTGGCCTTGTGACTGCTGGTTGCCCCACTCGCCTCGAGCCTATTTCCAACTGGTCCTCCCACTTAGCCCTGGTCATTAACCACTGTCTTTCCTAGTCTTCTCTGCTGCTGACCGCTGGTCATCCCACTAAGTGCTGACCCACTGACCACTGGCCATCCCATTCCGGACCCTCAGCTGCTACAGCACTGTTGCTGTCTTCACATAACATGGTAGGCTCAAACAAAACTACACAATTAGAAAAGAAAAGGGAAAAATAGAGAAAAAAGGAAGAGAAGCAGATGGAAAGGATAAGCTCTGGGCTGAGCCCAGATACTGCCTCCTCCACCGCTGCCATCTTCAGGTGACCATTAGATAATTATTTGAATATAATGCACAGTCACATGGAAAGGGCAGGAGAAAGGCCTGAAGTCAAGATGCTCATTTGGAGAGCTGGTGCAGACACAGTGGGGCGAATGGCCTCTTTCTCCTCTGTGACAGTTTTGCGATTCTGTTTGCAGAATTCTCCAATGTCCCTGTCTTTGTTAGGCTAACTCTTCCTAATGAAGGGCTAATGCTCAAAACATCGATTCTCATGCTCCTCGGATGCTGCCTGACCAGCTGTACTTTTCCAGTACCACATTCTAGACTCTGATCTCCAGCATCTGCAGTCCTCACTTCCTCCTGTACTGGCTTACCACTCCCTCACCCTCCCCAGATGGACAGACCAAGTTTAGATAAATTGGAGTTGAGAAGAGTAAACGGTGACTTGATTGAAACACATGAGATCCTAGGAGGCTTAACAGGGTAGGGGTGGAGAGGATTCTTCTTTTTATACAAGAGTTGACATTAAAAGGGGTTTTCCTTTTAAACAAAGATGAGGCAAAACATTCAATGGGTGAAGCTGGCATCCAAATGGGTGGCTACATTGGCAGAAGTGACATTGATGAGGCAGGCTCAGCGTTGAAAGAAGGCTGAGGGTCAGTGAGTTTGTTGTTAATTGGCTTCGGTGTAGACAGTGGCAGAAAGGTATCACAGCAGCATCGATATGGTGGGCCCAGTGGCAAGAGATATCACTCTGGCATTGGTGGGTCTGGCACATGCAGCGAGAGGCTGTGGAGCAGAGGAATCAGTCCAGTGGGAAGGCCATGGAGCGGGAGAATGAGCCCAATGGGGAGACTGTGGAGTGGGGGAATCAGCCCAGTGGGGAGGCTGTTGAGCGGGGGAATCAGTCCAGTGGGGAGGCTGTGGAGCAGGGGGAATGGGCCTAGTGGGGAGGCTGTGGAGCGGGGGAATGGGCCCAGTGGGGAGGCTGTGGAAAGGGGGAATCAGCCCAGTGGAGAGGCTGTGGAGCGGGGGAATCAGCCCAGTGGGGAGGCTGTGGAAAGGGGGAATCAGCCCAGTGGGGAGGCTGTGGAAAGGGGGAATCAGTCCAGTGGAGAGGCTGTGGAGTGGGGGAATCAGTCCAGTGGGGAGACTGTGGAGCGGGGGAATCAGTCCAGTGGGGAGGCTGTGGAGCGGGGGAATCAGTCCAGTGGGGAGGCTGTTGAGTGGGGGTCTGAGCCCAGTGGGGAGGCTGTGAAGCGGGGGGAATCAGTCCAGTGGAGAGGCTGTGGAGTGGGGGAATGGGCACATTGGAGAGGCTGTGGAGTGGGGGAATCAGTCCAGTGGAGAGGCTGTGGAGCGGGGGAATCAGTCCAGTGGAGAGGCTGTGGAGCGGGGGAATCAGCCCAGTGGGGAGGCTGTGGAACCAGAGAATTGGACCTGGTAGCTAGCACACAGATGACAAGGATCACAAATTTATCAGGACCAATACAATGATCATAGGACAAGCTAAACAGAGCACAGCCAGAGAATTCCTAGACGCATGGCACTCATCCACCAACTTCATCAATAAGTACATTGTCCTAGACCTATACCTGTTTGGTATGAAAAATGCGCCAGCCACATTTCAGAGACTAACTAATAACGTCATTGCTGTATTTCCCAACTGTGTTGTGTATACAGATGATATGGTGATTTTTTTTAAGCATAAACTGACTTGTTTGATTGACTTTGGAAGGCAGGCTTAGTGATAAACCTAGCTAAAAGTGAACTTTCCAAAATCCAAATCACCTTCCTGGACCATGTTATTGGACACGGACAAATGGCCCCACAGGATGGGAAAACAAAGGAAATTAGGGAGTGTTCCATATTATCAACAAAAAGAGCAGTACAATGGTTCCTGGGATTGAATGGATTTTATTTAAAATTCATATCAAATGTTAGCAGTGTTACTGCTCCACTCACTGAATTACTAAAGAAAGGCAAGAAGTTTTAGTGGACAGTGGACTGTCCGAAGGTATTTGACAGCTTGAAAATTGTGTTAACCACTACCCCAGTATTAGCCATACCTAATTAAGCAAAGCCTTTCAAAGTGGCTATCGATGCGGGTAATGTGGATGTTGGTGCTGTGCTGTTGGGGGAAGATGACAAGAAGATAGAAAAACCTATTGGTTATTTCTCCAGGAAATTGAATATTCATCTGCAGGAATATTCAACAGTTGAGGAGACTTTGAGCTTAGTATTGACAGTACAATATTTTAAATGTTTACGTTACCAGTAACATATCTGAGACAACCATGTACACTGATCATAACCCATTGAAGTTTGTGGTGAAACTTAAGGACAAAAATGCAAAACTGTTCAGTTGGAGACAAAAAAAACTGCAGATGCTGGAATCCAAGGTAGACAGGCAGGAGGCTGGAAGAACACAGCAAGCCAGGCAGCATCAGGAGGTGGAGAAGTCAACGTTTTAGGTGTAACCCTTCTTCTGGACTGGGGGGGGAGGGGGTGGGTGTTGGGGGAGCTGCAGATAAAGGAGGTGGTAGGGCAGGGTGGTGAAATGGGGAAAAGTGAAGACAGGTAGAGGGTATGACCTGGTTGGTCAATGGAAGGAATGGATCTGATTGCTGGCAGGGCGCAATGGAAGGGAGATGAAGGGGCTGGGAAGGGAGTTGGGGGATAGGAAGGGAGTTATTTGAAATTGGAGAATTCAATGTTGAGTTCCCCGGGCTATAGACGTGATACAGACATTCAGTTTGAAAATTGTGGAATGAAGCAGGACAAGAAAACATGATTGCTGATGCATTGTCCAGACTCAAATGAGAAGCTGAGGAGTTCGGTAGCAGGAGTACAACAGACTGAAACAGAATGTAGTGGTGCATGTTTGAATGTTTATCGTCAATGTAATTTATATGGGTGTTATAATGTACTAACAATGTAAGATTAATGTGTTTTTAAATGAAGCCACCTTCGGATATTGATGGTTCTTTTTTTTTAAAGGGAGAGGTATGATGATGCTGCTCCTTTAACAAGGTTTTTTATACTCAGAGGAGTCTTAAAGTTATGGGTTCTGAGATGTATGGGCTTATCTACTTGAAGAAGGTTTTAAGTTTTAAAAAAAAAACGTGTACAGTGAAAGGGGAATGCCAGACCTCCCAGCTCAGTTTTTCTCTGGTTTGTTTTGGTTTTAGCAGTCTGGCTGTTCAGGAGCTGCTGGTCAGTTTAAGCTGGGGAACCCAAAGAAATAGCTACAGTGGGAGGAGGTTCCATTTTAAATCTCTCTCTGCCATCTCTCTCTCCTATAAGACCCTGTGTTTGATTTTACCTTTTTTGCCAAGGGGTATTTATGGGGCCTGTTGCAGGCATTTGGAACAGCATCATTAAATTGGGATAGTCTGTTGGGTTTTCAGATAGGTTAAGCTATTCTGTATTCTGTTCTCTTTTATTTACTCAGTTCTGTATAAATAAGTTCAGTTTTGTTTAAAACCGGGGTTTTTTTGACCAGCTGATTCTCTCCTGGAATATCCACTGGACACCTGCTTAAAAACAATTAGCAAAGTTCAGGTCTGGGGTATCTTCTGGAAATGTTTTGAGCAGATCTGGGCTGGTGCATTACATGTGGAAAAGCTTTGCACTGTCTTTCTCACCGGAAAATACATGTGACAATAAAATCATTCATTCATAAGTCTTTGGAACTGTTTGTCTGAAAAGGTGTGGAAGGAAAGTCTTTGACTATACTTAAGGCAGAGATAAAGTCTGAAGTCACACAATACCAGGTTATAGACCAGGTTTAATTGAAATCTTCAGGGACAAACTTTCAGAGTGCAGTGCGATGAAGGGGCGGTGCTCCAAAAGCTTGTGATTTGAAATAAACCCGTTGGACTATAACCTGGTGTCGTGTGACATCTGACTTTGTCCACCTCAGTCCAACACCAGCAGCTCTAGATTAAGGCAGAGATAGATAAATTGTTGGTGAGAAAGGGGCTAAAGGTTACTGGGGTAGTCTGGAATGTTGATTTAAGATTATAGTCAGATCTTTAATTATTTCTTTAATTATTCATTCCCTTTCCCCTGGGATGATCATGCTTTTTAACTGACACCTTATATTGTGATTTGGCGATGCCAATGTTGGAGTGGGGTATACAAAGTTAAAAATCACACAACATCAGGTTATAGTACTCCACAACCACCTGATGAAGAAGCAGGGCTCTGAAAGCTAGTGCTTCCACTTAAACCTGTTGGACTATAACCTGGCACTGTGTGATTTTTAACCTTATCTTGTTATTTGGATTGTAATGTATTTGAAGCTGTGACAGATGGACACCACTATGTGGCAGCAGAGGAACATAGTTTAATCTGACCACTAACTCTATGAGGGTCCACCAATGTTCAACTCATAGAGTGGGCAAAGAAGTGGCAGATGGAATACAATGTGGGAAAGTGTGAGGTTATGCACTTTGATAGGAGAAACAGAGGCAGAGATTATTGTCTAAATAGGCAAAAGCTTTGGATATCAAAGGGACTTGGGTGTCTTCAGGATTCACTTAAGGTTAACATGCAGGTTCATTTGGCAATTAGGAATGCAAATACAATGTTAGCATTATTTTCAAGAGGGCTAGAATGTAAAAACAGAAATGTATTATTGTATTAGGCTCTGATCAGGCAGTATTTGGAATACTGTGAGCACCTTTGGGCTCTGTATCTGAGGAAGAATGTGCTGACCTTGGACAGAATTCAAAGGAGGTTGACAAGAATGATCCTGGGGATGATGGGCTTGTCATATGAGGAACGGCTGAGGACTCTGGGTCTGTACTTGATGGAGTTTAGAAGGATGAGGGGGGTGATCTGACTGAAGTGTATAGAATACTGAGACGTCTGGATAGAGTGAATGAGGAGAAGGTGTTTCAACTAATAAGAGAGGCTAGGACCTGAGGGCACAGCCTCAGAATGAAGGGAGAATTCTTTAGAACTGAGATTAGGAGGAATGTCTTCATCCAGAGGGTGGTGAATCTAGGAAACTCATTGGTGCAGAGAGTTGTGGAGGCCATTGAGTATCTTTAAGATGGAGGTAGATAGGTTCTTGATTAATAAAGGGATCAAAGGTTATGGAGAAAAAACAATGGAATGGGGTTGAGAAACTTAGCAGCCATGACCGAATGGCAGAGCAGACTATGGGTTGAATTCTGCCTCAAAGTCTTGTTTAGCAGACAGGAAATCAAGTTGGAACAAATGGATCTTTTTCTGAAAGACAGGCAGTGACTAATGGGTTGCCACAGGGATCAGTACTTGGACCCCAGCTATTCATAACATATATTAATGATTTGGATTGGGAACAAAATCTAATATCTTCAAATTTGGAGATAACACAAAGATGGGTAGGAGAATGAGGTTTGAGGATGAGGCAGAGATGTTTCAGTCCATTTCGGTGAAGGTGAATGAGCGAGTAATGGTAGATGCAATATAATGTGGATTAATATGAGGTTTTCTACTTTGGGAGCAAGAATAGGAAGGCAGATTATTATCTGAATGGTGATAAATTGAGAGAGAAATGTGCAATGAGACCTGGGTGTCCTCGCACACCAGTTGCTGAAGGTGAGCATGCAGGTGCGGCAGGCAGTAAAGGAAAATGGTATGTTAACCTTCATAGTGAGAGGATTTGGGTACAGGAGAATGCATGTCCTGCTACAATTACACAAGGCCTGGCTAAGACCACACCTGGAATATTGCATTCAGGGAGGTGATCGCCTGCTAATTCACAGACCCAGATCATGTTCTGGGGACTTGGGTTCGAATCCAGCCACAGCAGATGGTGGAATTTGAGTTAAATAATTAAAGAAGAAAATCTGGAATTAAGTGTCTAATGATGACCATGAATCCATTGTCGATTGTTGGGAAAAACCCATCTGGGTCACTAACATCCTTTAGGGAAGGAAACTGCCGTCCTTACCTGGTCTGGCCTAAATGTGACTCCAGACGCACAGCAATGTGGTTGACTTCTAACTGTCCTCTGGACAATTAGGGAATGGGCAATAAATGTTGCCTGTGAAGGGCTTTTGCCCAAAACATCGATTCTCCTGCTCCCCGGATGCTGCCTGACCTGGTGTGCTTTTCCAGCGCCACACTATTTGTCTCTAATCTCCAGCATCTGCAGTCCTCACTTTCGCCTAATAAATGCTGCTTGGCCAATGATGCCCTCATCCCATGAATGAATAAAACTATGGGTCTCCTTACCTGAGGAAGGATGTACTTGCCTAGGAGAGCATACAGCGAACATTTACCAGTTTGATTGCTGAGATGGCAGGACTGATCCACAAGGAGCAGTTGAACTGGTTAGGATTGTTGGTTAGGGGGTGACACAGTGCCTCAGTGGTTAGCACTGCTGCCTCACCTGGGACCTGGATTCGATTCTAGCCTTGGGCGACTTTCTGTGTAAGCATTTGCACATTCGCCCCGTGTCTGCATGGGTTTCTGTCAGGTGCTTTAGTTTCCTCCCACAGTCTGATGATGTGATGTGGAGGAGCTGATGTTGGACTGAGGGGGACAAGGTCAGAAGTCACATGACACCAGGTTATAGTCCAACACATTTATTTGAAATCACGAGCTTTTGGAGCACTGGATGGAGTGCACACAGGCACAGAATTTATAGGCAAAGAGATCAAAAGATCATGCAAATGATGTGAGTGGAGTGTCGACAGGCTGAATAATAAGTCCCTGCAGGTGAACAAAAATGTTAGATGATGTGAGTAAAGTGTCAACAGCTTTGTGGGTGGCACGGTGGCACAGTGGTTAGCACTGCTGCCTCACAGCGCCAGAGACCCGGGTTCAATTCCTGCCTCAAGCAACTGACTGTGTGGAGTTTGCACATTCTCCCCGTGCCTGTGTGGGTTTCCTCCGGGTGCTCCGGTTTTCTCCCACAGTCCAAAGATGTGCAGGCCAGGTGAATTGGCCATGCTAAATTGCCCGTAGTGTTAGGTAAGGGGTAAATGTAGGGGTATGGGTGGGTTGCGCTTAGGCGGGTCGGTGTGGACTTGTTGGGCCGAAGGGCCTGTTTCCACACTGTAATGTAATCTAATCTAATCTACCTGGATAGCAAGATAGATGACTCATAATCTAATTAATTGTTGGAGAGAGACAATTAAAAATAAAGTGGTGCTGGAGACAACTTTGGTTGGAATGACATGATAGGTATTAGAGTCGCAAGTAATCCGAAACTGTCCAAATTAATTAAGGTAGAGAGATCATAACAAATTATTAAGGTGATGGTGTCAAAACAGGACAGTAAAGAAGATTTTACAGAAGCAGAACAGTATGGTGGGGTTACAAGCAGTGAGACATGGATATGCTAAATTGTCCATTATGTCTGGGGATGTGTAGGCTCAGTGTATTAGCCATAGGAAATGTGAGGTATAGGATAGGGGACTGTGTCTGGGTGAGATTCTATTTGGAAGGTAAGTGTGCACTGTATGGACTGAATGGCCTTTTCCATACTGAAGGGATTCTATGATGCTATGATGATTCTATATTTGCTGGGCCTCATGAGAATAAGGCAGATCTCATAGAAATCTCTACGATTCTATAGTAAGTATGATGTGTGTGTGTGTGAGTGTGCGTGGAGCCAGGGATCACAGTCTAAGGATGCAGGATAAATATGTTTGGGATTGAGATGAGGAGAAATGATTTACCCAGAGAGTGGTGAGCCTGTTCACTATCACAGAAAGCAGTCAGGGCCGAAACATTGTATGTGTTCAAAAATGAGCTGGATATAGTACTTGGTGATAAAGGAATCAAATGACAACAGAAAAAGAAGGAACAGAGTATTGAGTTGATAAGTAGCCACGATCACATTGGATGGTGAAGCAAGTTCAAAGGGTCGAAAGGGCTACACATGTTCCTATTTTCTGTGTTTTTATGTTTAAAAATTAATTCTGCTTTTCTTTCTACAGTTGCTGGCAGACCTGCTGAATTTCTCCAGCACCTATGTTTTGCTTCATTTTCTACAGTTCTTCATGTTTATTATAGCAAGCCAATCAGGTATATTAAACACCACAAAGTTGAAATGAGTGGAACTGAATGGTCGCAGGGCATTTACCCAGGCACCGGACATGACAATGCCAAATTGTATGACCCACATAAACAACAAACAGGAGTCGGCCATTCGGCTGTCTAAGCCTGCTCAGTCATTCAATGAGAACACGGCTGAACCTCAAGTCTATGTTCCTGCATTTCTCCAGTAATCTTTCATTCTCTTCATAATCAGGAATCTATCTACCTCTGAGTAAAAATATTTAAAGATTTTGTATCCACTAAATTCTGAGGAAGGGAATTCCAAAGACTCACAACTCCCTTAAAGAAAAAACAATTTCTTCTTCTCTGTTTTAAATAGGCACCCATTTAAAAAACGTAAATTTAAAAATGCTCTCACAAGCGAAAAATCCTTTCAACATCCACCCAGTCAAGATCCCTCAGGATCTTTTACATTTCAGTTAAATAATCACTGACTCATCTAAACTCCAGAGCATACAGGTGTGGCCTAACCACATTTTCCTCCTCAGGCAATCCACTCAACCCAGGTGTTAGTTTAGTAAACATTCTCTGATAAGAATAATAAATTAAAATGATAATCCAACACTGTGAACCCCTCAAAGTGCTCCTCACTAACATAAGGGGTGGCTTCTGCCAAAATTTCGAGAACTGTCTAAGTTTGATGTAGTGCCAGCAACAAAACAACTGATCTGTTAGCTAATGAAACAGAGACAAATGTGTGCAGTTCATCTCCAGATGTGGATACAAACATCAGATCAGGATGAGTTGTCAGAGCTTCAAGTCATTACACTGAAATTTGAACTTTGGTATTCTAAATTCTGTTTTGATGCATTTGTACACTGCAGTGTTATAACTCGCCAATGCTCCTTTGACTGCACCTTCTAGACCTGTGATGTCTACTGCTCAGAAAGACAAGGGCAACAGATACATAAGAACACCTGCACCTACAACGTCCGTTCCAAGCCACTTACCATCCTGATTTGGAAATATATCATCATTCCTTCAGTATCACTGGATCAAAATCCTGGAATTCCATTGCTAATGGTATTGTGGGTTTCCTTAACACCCCAAGCACTGCAGCAGTTCAAGAACACAAGATACTACCACCTTCTTAAGACCAATTGTGGGCAGCATGGTGGCACAGTGGTTAGCACTGCTGCCTCACAGTGCCAGAGACCTGGGTTCAATTCCCACCTCAGGTGACGGGAATTGCATGCGTGGAGATTGCATGTTCTCCTTGTGTCTGCGTGGGTTTCCTGCCACAGTCCAAAAATGTGCAGGTGAGGTGAATTGGCCACACTAAATTGCCCGTCGTGTTAGGTGAAGGGGTAAATGTAGGGGAATGGGTTTGGGTGGGTTGATCTTTGGAGGGTCGGTGTGGACTTGTTGGGCTGAAGGGCCTGTTTCCACACTGTAAGTAATCTAATCTAAAGGATTGACCTAGCAATGCCCCCCTCCTCATCCCATGAATGAATTATTTTAAGAAAAGCTCCAATAAACTTCTTAACTTGCCTAAATTCAGGCTATGTTTCACAAACCTCATGGCATATCTTTACTGATTCATTTACATGAACAGTTGTTTACTTCAAAACTGTCATACTTGTTGAATTCTTCACGGAATAGACTTATTAACCAAAGCTTTGTACACAATAGTTAATGGATGTTTCAGACTAATGTTTACTACACTAGCCATGAATATTATATTTTTTCTCTCACTCCTTCTTCTCAACTCCCAGCACAGCCTCAGCTTGATATCTGGTACGATGAGAAATGTGCAGACCTTTGAACACTTGCTACATACTGGTCATACCCAACCCTTTTCATATACCCAGACGGAGAAAACAGTCAGAGTTGTAAATGAATAAAAATGGACTGGTTGAACTGGAGTTCCATTTTGAGGTACACCAGATATGTTGGACCAGTACAGGCAGTTCTCAGATTGCAAATGAGTCTTGAGTCTGGTTGCAAGTCGATTTATATGCAAGTCGGAACACAATGCAGGACAATATAAAACAGCTCTTTGTAATTAGGGGAAATTATAGTATATTGGATCTCTAACTTTACATCCCCACATGGGATTGCATTGTAAGTATGAGTAAGTAAATCACACATTCATAAATCTATACCTTATTCACTACTTTTATTGTTTTCTTTCCTTCTGGCTGCCCACTTGCTTCCTGCCTTCAGATATACAGAACTGTTGATGCTCAACCACTACAGCCTCACAAGGAAAAGAAAGCGCGATCAACACAGAAGCACAAAGAGGCCCTGTTAATTAGTCTGGCACTCTCATCTATTGTTCAAATGTAGGCTAGAATAGAGCTGTGATCTGTATGTTACAAATACATGATGGTGCAAGTGCTTGTCATATGAGAAGCGCTTGAGAATTCTGAGTCTGTATCCGATGGACAATGAGTGGAGACTTGATTGAAAATTACAGACAACTGAGAGGCCTGGATAGAGTGGGCATGTGGAAGATAGGAGAGACTATGACCTGAGGACACAGCCTCAGGGAGAAGGGTTGAACCAAGGTGAGAAGAAATTTCTTCAGCCAGAAGGTGGTGAATGTGTGGAACACATTGCTACAGAAGGGTGTGCAGTGAGAGAACTTCTTAAACATTATCCTGTGTGTAAGTTGGGTGCCTGGCACTTTAAATAATGCTAGTGTGTAATGGATCTTGCAGTTTAGCATTTGTTGTTCACAGAGTGACAAATAAGTGTTTTGCTTGGACCTGCATGCTCCAAAATTGGGGTATTCAAGGCATTAAAGACCATGATAGATAGGGAGTAAAAACCAAAAGAACTGTGGATGCCGTAAATCAGAAACAAAAGCAGAAATTGCTGGAAAAGCTGTGCAGGTCTGGCAGCACCTGTGAAAAGAAATCAGAGTTAACGTTTCAGGTCTGGTGGTCTTTCCTCAGAACTGGATAGATAGGGCCTTGATTCATAGAGTTAAATGGAGAAGGCAGGAGAAGGAAAATAGGATTGAGAAACATATCAGCTGTGAACGAATGGCACAGCAGATTTGATGGGCTGAATGGACTATTCCTACTCGTATATTTTAAGTGACTGGTTGGCAGTGAGGAGGAGGTATAAGGTTACAGGAAGATATAAACAGGTTGGTCAGATGGTCTGACGAATGGCAGGTGCAACTTAACTTTGATGATGCACTTTCAAAGAAGGATCAAGACAAGGGAGTATTCAATATATAGCAGGACACTAAGAAGCTCAGAGGAATAGAGGGATCCTTGGGTTCTCGTCCACAGTTCTCTCAGGGTGGCAGGACAGATTGGTAGGGTAGTTAAGATGGCATATGAGATGCTTGCCTTTATTAGTTGAGGCCTAAATTTTAATAGGAAGTAAGTCAGGCTGGAGCTGTACAGAACTTTGGTTAGGCCTCAACTAAAGTACTGTGTGCAGTTCTGGTCATCATAGTGTAGGAAGGATTCATAGGGAGGGGTGCAGAGGAGATTTGGCAGGATATTGCCTGGAATGGAACATTTCAGCGATGAAGAGATGCAGGATAAGCATGGATTGTTTTCTTTGGACTGAGGAGGTTAAGAGGGGACTTGATCTAGATATATAAGATTATGAGGGGCGTGGACAGGGTAGATAGAAGGCAGCTGTTCCACTTAGTTGAAGGGTCAATAACAAGAGGTGCATTTCAAAATGAAAAGTACAGGGCAGATTGGAGGGGATTTGTGGAAAACCTTTTTTCACCCAGAGTGGTGGGACCCTGGAATGAGGATAACTGATGCTGGAAACCTCACAACCTTTAAGAAGTACTTGGATGTGTAACTGAAGTGACAAAACATTCAAGGCTCTGGGCCTAGTGCAGGAAAGTTGAAATTAGTGGAGGTAGTTGTATATTTTTGGTGATACAGACTTGATGGGCTGAATGGCCTCTTCTTATATTAGATTACTTACGGTGTGGAAACACACCCTTCAGCCCAACAAGTCTGACCCGCTGAAGCGCAACCCACTCAGACCCATTCCCCTACGTTTATCCTTCACCTAACACTATGGGCAATTTAGCATGGCCAATTCACCTACCTGCACATTTTTGGACTGTGGGAGGAAACCGGAGCACCTGGAAGAAACCCACGCAGACACGGGGAGAATGTGCAAACTCCACACAGTCAACCCCCTGAGGCGTGAACTGAACCCAGGTCTCTGGCGCTGTGAGGCAGCAGTGCTAACCAGTGTGCCACCGTGCTGCCCACAGAAGAAAACCCAAAATGAGAATCATACCCCTAGACCAACCAGCCACACTTCTTCTGTACTGTATCCTCCATGATTCTATAGCTGAAGCCATGGTTCAGTGTAGGATGACCTGTGTGGCCAAGAGATATGCACATTAGATGGTTGGTGCATTGGCTAGTCTGCTGACAGCCTCCTGTAACTGGCAAAGAGCATGGAGGAGTCCAGTCCAAGTTGACAAAGAACAACTGTAGGGCTATTGCTTTCCACAGGCTCAGTTCCATTTCTCTGTTGTGCAGCAAGCTCAAAGGTACTACTAACAAGCCTTTGTTACAAATCACACAACACCAGGTTATTGTTCAACAGGTTTATTTGGAGGCACTAGCTTTCGAAGCAGCAGAGCTTCAAAAGCCTGTACCTCCAAATAATCCTGTTGGACTATAACCTGGTGTTGTGTGATTTTTAACTTTGCCCACCCCAGTCCAACACTGGCACCTCCAAATCATGACTATCAACAAGTCTTTGTGTGGACAGTCTAGATTAGAGTGGTTTTGGAAAAGCACAGCAAGTCAGGCAGTATCTGAGGAGCAGGAAAATCGACATTTTGAGCAAAAGCCCTTCATCAGGAATGAAAGTAGGGAGCCTCCAGGGTGGAGAGATAAATGGGAAGGGGGGTGGGCTGGGCAGAAGGTAGCAAAAAGTACAGTAGGTGGCTGGGGATGGGGATTAAGGTGATAGGTCAGAGAGGAGGGTGGAGCTTATAGGTGGGAAGGAAGATTGGCAGGTAGGACAGGCCATGAGGATGGTGTTGAGCTGGTAGGTTGGAATTGGGGTAAGGTGGGGGGAGGGAAATGAGGAAACTGGTGAGGACACTCTGCCGAGGACATGCAGGCTCTGGGCCTCCTCCACTGCCACTCCCTCACCACCTGACGCCTGGAGGAAGAACGCCTCATCTTCCGCCTCGGAACATTTCAACCCCAGGGCATAAATGTGGACTTCACCAGTTTCCTCATTTTCCGTCCCCCCACCTTACCCAAGATCCAACCTGCCAGCTCAGCATCATCCTCATGACCTGTCCTACCCGCCAATCTTCCTTCCCACTTATAAGCTCCACCCTCCTTTCTGACCTATCACCTTCATCCCCACCCCCATCCACCTATTGTACCCTTTGCTACCTTCTCCCCAGCCCCACCACCCCCTCTCATTTATCTTTCCACCCTGAAGGCTCCCTGCTTTATTCCTGATAAAGGGCTTTTGCCCAAAACGTCGATTTTTCCTGCTCCTTGAATGCTGTGCTTTTCCAGCACCACTCTAATCTAGACTTTGATTTCCAGCATCTGCAGTCCTCACTTTTGCCTTTGTGTGGACAATCACCTACTTCTCTGGCCTCCTTGTGAGGATACAGGTACACTCTTTGGCAAATATAGGAATTTACTGAAACATCTTAATAAACAGGAGTACGTCCAAATATTTTGCAGTGAGAGAACTTCTTAAACATTATCCTGTGTGTAAGTTGGGTGCCTGGCACTTTAAATAATGCTAGTTTGGAATGGATCTTGCAGCTTAGCATTTGTTGTTCACAGAGTGACAAATAAGTGTTTTGTTTGGACCTGCATGCTCCAAAATTGGGGTATTCAGCAGTTGTCATGGATAAACCGAAACTGTGTTCCTTCACTGATTCCAGGCACCTACAATTGGTCTATGAATACGAATATACTCATTCAGTGCCTTCAGCTCAACCACTTTGTTCAATAGATTTCCCATTTTGCAAGTTATGCCATTTACAACAGAAGAACTGGTTCGTCAACCGTTTTAGATTAGATTACACTACAGTGTGGAAACAGGCCCTTTGGCCCAACAAGTCCACACTGCCCCGCCGAAGTGCGGCTCACCCATACCTCTACATTTACCCCTTACCTAACACTATGGGCAATTTAGCATGGCCAATTCACCTGACCTGCACATCTTTGGATTGAGGGAGGAAACCCACGCAGACACGGGGAGAACGTGCAAACTCCACACAGTCAGTCGCCTGAGGCGGGAATTGAACCGGGGTCTCTGGCGCCGTGAGGCAGCAGTGCCAACCACTGTGCCACCGTGCTGCCCACATTTTATTCTCTTTGTTTCCTCTTCTATTCATTGGTGCTTACTAATTTTCTTCTTTCCTGCTTCAACAGTAATTTCTCTCTTCTGTCACCTTCGGTCATAGAATCTCACTTTTTTCCAAAGAGGAAGACAAGCACAATGGGCTGAATGGGGGAACCTATCACCTTCATCTCCTCCCCCACTCACCCATTGTACTCTATGCTACTTTCTCCCCACCCCCACCCTCCTCTAGCTTATCTCTCCACCCTTCAGGCTCTCTGCCTTTACTCCTGATGAAGGGCTTTTGCCCGAAATGTCGATTTTGCTGAAGCTCCTCGATGCTGCCTGAATTGCTGTGCTCTTCCAGCACCATTGATCCTGAATGGGTTTAATCGTCTAGTGATCAAGAAATATCTTACCTGCATTCATCTCATAGAATTATAAAGTCAATAAAAAGTTAATAGAACAAAAGTCAAAGATTATCTCCACCCTATCTCAAAGCAACATGACATTGGATTGACTTGAAACAAGTAATTATAGCTTGCTATCACTCTTTGAAGATCAAAACAGGCTGCAGCACATCTTTTCCTCAGTCATCAATCGTGGGAACTTGCTTTTGGCTGTAACACATCAACCTGTCGCAGTATATTGTCAATTGAAGTGATATTTTCTGAAGTATATGTGCATATATTTGTGACCGCGAGCAGGCAATTCCAAAGCTTTGGAGATTATTGCACTGAAGGTAAAATTGTGGAAGATGAATAAAACACTTTGATAAGCCAATTACTAAAGAGCACTGTGCTGAAAGGTGGGAAGTAAGATGGCACGGTGGCACAGTGTTTAGCATTGCTGCCTCACAGCGGCAGAGACTTGGGTTCAATTCCTGTCTCAGTCGACTGTCTGTGTGGAGTTTGTATATTTTCCCTGTGTCTGCGTGGGTTTCCTCCTACAGTCAAAAAAAACGTGCAGGTTAGGTGCAAAATTGCCCGTAGTGTTAGGTGTAGGGGAATGGGTCTGGGTGGGGGCGGGTCGGTGTGGACTAGTTGGGCCGAATGGCCTGTTTCCACACTGTAACAAAAAGGGAACTTGACAAATTAAAATGGCATTTTGGATAGTGGGAGGAGCTCCCGATGGCAAACAATTTTATGCGTTATTTATGAATATTTAAACATATTTAAATAAGATTTGTGAAGTAAGTTCTTTTCTGTTGCAGGGAAGAACCACTTTAGGTGCGACTGTTGATCTGTCAGATCGAATAATCATTGCCTCTTCGCGCTGTTGAACTTTATCTTGAGCGCGCTATGGCAGAGAATTATGTCTTTCACGCCTGGGATTATGTTGTTTTTGCCTCTGTACTATTAGTGTCCACTGCAATTGGACTGTTTTATGCTTTTAAACCTGGTGGGGCAAGGCAAAAGACAACGGAAGATTTCCTTTTGGGAAACCGGTAAGCAGAGTTTAAAAATTAGAGATAGTGAATAAACTTAACGAACACGGCGTTCATAGAAAAGTTTTTAAAAATGAAACTTCGTGTCACTTTAATGACTGAATCCTTCCGCTTTGTTTGAAACAGACAAATATCTGCCTATCCAATCGCCTTCTCGTTGGCTGCCAGTTTCATGTCTGCTGTTGCATGTAGGTATTTTTGGCTCCCTCATCAGAAATCACGTAGTGCTAAAGAAATAAAATGTTTGTTTACCATTGTGATTTGACTGTTAAAAAATGAATGGGATGTGGCCACGATTTATCGCCCAGAGAATAGTTAAGAGGGAAGCACTTTGCTGTGAGCCTGGTGTTACGTGTTGGCGAGACTGGGCAAGAATTGCAGTTGCCTTTCCGAAAGAACATTAGAGAACCAGATGGGGTTTTCCTGCCAATTGACAATGGTTTAATGGTCACCCTCAGACTCTTAATTGCAGATTTTTATTAAATTTAAATTCCACTATCTGCCAGCAGGATTCAAACCTGGGTGTTTGGGTTAATAGTTAACACCACTAAGCCATCACTCCCTAACATTACAAACTCACTTCTGAAGCACAGAAGATGGTCCCAGTTTCATGGATTTATGGAGATAGCTGTGTATTTGTGTCTGGTCACAGAACAAGTATTGGGTCAATTTCTTAAATACATTACAATCAAATTGTCAACATGTTTGAATGTTTCACTGAGCATTCTGCTCATTTAACATATGTTTACAGTTTTCCAAGAAATGCTGAATAGATGAAGTATTTTAAAGCACATTTCTGTGTTGCTAGATGTAGTAACTTGAAGTATTTCTTCTGCATGGTCAGTATTTACAATAATATGTCTGTTCTGGTCTATGCTTTTACCTCCAGACTTAACTTTTACAATGGCATCTGACTGACCTCCTACCTTCTGAAACTCTCCTTCTATATCCTAATGTGAATCCTGTTCACCCACAGCCCCTGTTGCTTCCAATCTAGCAATATCTTGAATTTAAAACTTTCATCACAGTGTATAAATTACTGTCATGGCTTCCTCCTCCTCTTTCATTTCTGCTGTATCCTTAAGCCTTACAACCCTCTAAGAACTTGCATTACTCAAGTTTTGGTTTCTATGAATCCCTGAGTTCCTTCACCTCACTGTTGGTGGTTTTGTTTACAAGCTCACTGATTCCTAAACTCTGGAATTCTCCACATTTCCACTTCTGTCTTTTCTTCTTTAAGACAATCTTCCTCTTCCTTTACCTTCCTCTTTTTTGCCGTATTAGCTCCTTATGTCAAATATTTTTCGATAACAGTCCCTGAAGTATTTTGAGATGTTTTATTACGAGTTCTGCAGGTTCCGTATCATTCCAAGAGGTTAGAGTATAAGGAGGTTTGATCTTTATGCTCTCTTAGTCATCAGGTGATTATTAATACCACTGTTATATTGTCATTCTAGAACACTGGATTGGAGGTGTTTGGCTATTTTATTTGAGGGTAGGAAGTTAACACAGTGGTGCCAAAGGTAGATTGTGTTAAATAGAAGTGAAGTTTTAAGTCATTAGTTCTGCTATGATGCACCTTGCAGCGTCATTGAGATTCTCTGACTGATAATTATCCTGGAGCTCTCTGAAATAATTCTACAGAAGATTGTATCCTTTTATTTACACATGGTTGGTCCTTGGCACTGATCCAGTTCTTCAGAGCTGGGTTAACCCAGTACAATCAGGCAACTCATATTCTGTGAGATCCACCTGGCTGACCCTCGTTGTAATCATTACACTCTCCATCATATGTTTCTGTCCAAAGTTAGGACCAGAGAAAGGAAAAAAAAGAGACCATTCAGTCCAGAATGACTGTGCTGTCTAAATAAACTAGCTGCCCAATCTACATTTGCTTTCCTTCAATGATATGTTGCTAAACTTCATTCAATGAATGGTCCTAGCCTTTTGTTTAATGGTGCTATCACCGAGGCCAGAACTGGTGGTGTGAGATAGAATGTACTGCAGAGCCTAGCCCTACCATTCCTACATCAACCTTTTAAGAATTTTGTTATGCTTCAATGACTTTTTATTCTTCAAAATTCAGGAAAATTAAGACTCCATTTACACAATCTTTGTTCACTCCCAAGGATCAGAAGTCACATGACACCAGGTTATAGTCCAACAGGTTTAGAGTCATAGAGATGTACAGCACGGAAACAGACCCTTCGGTCCAATTCATCCATGCCGACCAGATATCCAAACCTAATCTAGTTCCACTTACCAGCACCAGGCCCATATCCCTCCAAACCCTTTCTATTCATACACTCATCCAGATGCCTTTTAAATGTTGTAATTGCACCAGCCTCCAGCACTTCCTCTGGCAGCTCATTCCATACACACACCACCCTATGTGTGAAAATGTTGCCCCTTAGGTCTCTTTTATACCTTTCCCCTCTCACCCCAAACCTATGCCCTCTATGCCCTAGACCCCCTCACCCAAGGGAAAATACTTTGTCTATTTATCCCTATCCATGCCCTTCATGATTTTATAAACCTCTATAAGGTCACCCCTCAGCCTCCAATGCTCCAGGGAAAATAGCCCCAGCCTATTTAGCCTCTCCCTATAGCAGAAATCCTGCAATCCTGGCAACATGCTTGTAAATCTTTTCTGAACCCTTTCAAGCTTCACAACATTCTTTATTTGATCTCACAAGTTATCAGAGTATTGTCCCTTCATCAGGTGAAGTCATCACTCCCAAGAGGAACGTTCCATAATCCTAGCTGACTAATCCTAGTCTGTTGAAATGGCCTAGCAAGCCACTCAGTTTTATCAATTGCTGTGAAGTCTAAATAAAGAAATGAAACCATATGAACCATCAGGCATTGAACTAAGTATGAGAAAAGACAATGGCAGAAACAGCTCTGTCGACCCTGCCAAATCCTCCTTACTAAAAGCTGGGGGCAAGTACCAAAATTGGGAGAGCTGTCTCACAGACTAGACCTTTATACAGGATGTAGGTAAGGGGTGGAAGAGTAGGGCTCAGCTCTGCAGAACGTTCTAGCTACATGTCTCGCACCACAGTTCTGGCCTGGGTGATAGCACCATTAAACAAAAGGCTAGGACCTTTCCATTGAAGGAAAGCAAATGTAGATTGGACAGGTAGTTTATTCAGACAGCACAGTCATTATGGACTGAATGGCCTCTTTCTTCCCTTTCTCTGGTTCTAATTTTGGACAGAAACACATGATGGAGAGTGTGATGATTACAACGAGGTCAGCCAGATGGTCCTCACAAAACATGAGTTCCCTGATTGGGGCTGTTAATTTGGCCAGAGATTATGTTCTGACTCGAAGAAAGCTGGATAATTGTCAAGGACTTTCCACGAGTGCAAAAGGCTGTCTTGGTGACGGGATGCTGTTATTTCAGTGGCAATGAGAGAAAAGCATACTGCTGAAAAAAATTGCAACAGTCATTTTGAGTCGGGATAAAAATTTCTGGGAAGCTTTATTTATGCAATCCTGCCATTGAAGACTTTGCCCAGTATGTGGAAAGAATGCATTTTTTTTCCAGGCAAATGAAATTGGGGCAGATGAAAGGCAACAAATAATTCTCCTGACAATTTGTGGCCTTTTCAGTTATTAGGAGGCTAACCTTTCCTGAGGCAGTGAAGCAACAACCTAATGTAGTCATACTCACGGATTCATACCTTACAGACAGTGCTGAAAAATGTGTTGCTGGAAAAGCGCAGCAGGTCAGGCAGCACCCGAGGAGCAGGAGAATCGACGTTTTGGGCATAAGCCCTTCTTCAGGAATGAGGAAAGTGTGCCAAGCAGGCTAAGATAAAAGGGAGGGAGAAAGGACGTGGGGGAGGGGCGTTGGGAATGCGATAGGTGGAAGGAGGTTAAGGTGAGGGTAATAGGCTGGATTGGGGTTGGGGGCGGAGAGGTCGGGAAGAAGATTGCAGGTCAAGAAGGCGGTGCTGAGTCCGAGGGTTGGGACTGAGATAAGGTGGGGGGAAGAGAAATGAGGAAGCTGGAGAAATCTGCATTCATCCCTTGTGGTTGGAGGGTTCCTAGGCAGAAGATGAGGCGCTCTTCCTCCAGGCGTCGTGTTGCTATGGTCTGGCGATGGAGAAGGCCAAGGACCTGCATGTCCTTGGTGAAGTGGGAGGGGGAGTTAAAGTGTTCAGCCACAGAGCGGTTGGGTTGGTTGGTGCGGGTGTCCCAGAGGTGTTCTATGAAACGTTCTGCAAGTTGGCGGCCTGTCTCCCCAATGTAGAGGAGGCCACATCATGTGCAGGTGCAAGTGAATTTGACGGATATGGAAGGATCCCTTGGGGCCTTGGAGGGAAGTGAGGGGGGAGGTGTGGGCGCAAGTTTTGCTTTTCTTGCGGTTGCAGGGGAAGGTGCCGGGAGTGGAGGTTGGGTTAGTGGGGGATGTGGACCTGACGAGGGAGCCGCGGAGGGAGTGGTCTTTCCGGAAAGCTGATAGGGGAGGGGAGGGAAATATATCCCTGGTGGTGGGGTCTGTTTGGAGGTGGCGGAAATGACGAAGGATGATACGATGTATCTGGAGGTTGGTGGGGTGGTAGGTGAGGACCAGTGGGGTTCTGTCCTGGTGGCGATTGGCAGGGCGGGGTTCAAAGGCGGAGGAGCGGGAAGTGGAGGAGATACGGTGGACAGCATCATCAACCACGTCTGAGGGGAAATTGGGGTCTTTGAAGAAGGAGGCCATCTGGGTTGTTCGGTATTGGAATTGTCCTCCTGGGACCAGATGCGGCGGAAGCGAAGGAATTGGGAATATGGGATGGCATTTTTACAGGGGGCAGGGTGGGAGGAGGTGTAATCTAGGTAGCTGTGGGAGTCGGTCAGTTTATAGTAAATGTCCGTGTTGAGTCGGTCACCCGAGATAGAAATGGAGAGGTCTAGGAAGGGGAGGGAGGAGTCTGAGATGGTCCAGGTAAATTTGAGGTCAGGGTGGAAGGTGTTAGTAAAGTGGATGAATTTTTCAACCTCCTTGTGAGAGCACGAGGCAGCGCCTATACAGTTATCGATGTAGCAGAGGAAAAGGTGGGGGTTGGTGCCAGTGTAGCTGCAGAAGATGGACTGTTCCACATATCCGACGAAGAGGCAGGCATAGCTGGGGCCCACGTGGGTGCCCATGGCTACTCCTTTGGTTTGGTGGAAGTGGGAGGATTGGAAAGAGAAGTTGTTAAGAGTGAGGACCAGTTCAGTCAGTCGAAGGAGGGTGACAGTGGAAGGGTACTGGTTGGTTCGGCGGGAAAGGAAGAAGCGGAGGGCTTTGAGGCCTTCGTGATGGGGGATGGAGGTGTACAAGGACTGGTTGTCCATGGTGAAGATAAGGCGTTGGGGACTGGGGAAGCGAACATCATGGAGGAGGTGGAGGGCGTGGGTGGTGTCCCGAACATAGGTGGGGAGTTCTTGGACTAAGGGGGACAGGACCGTGTCAAGGTATGCAGAGATGAGTTCAGTGGGGCAGGAGCAGGCTGAGACAATGGGTCGGCCGGGGCAGTCAGGTTTGTGGATTTTGGGCAGGAGGTAGAAACGGGCGGTGCGGGGTTGTGGGACTATGAGGTTGGAGGCGGTGGATGGGAGATCCCCTGAAGTGATGAGGTTATGGATGGTCTGGGAATTGATGGTTTGATGGTGGGAGGTGGGGTCATGGTCAAGGGGGCAGTAGGAGGAGGTGTCCGCGAGCTGGCATTTAGCCTCAGCAATGTAAAGATCGGTGCGCCAAACTACCACCGCGCCTCCCTTGTCTGCCGGTTTGATAGTGAGGTTGGGGTTGGAGCGGAGGGAGTGGAGGGCTGCACATTGCGAGGGTGAGAGGTTGGAGTGGGTGAGAGGGGTGGACAGATTGAGGCGGTTAATGTTGCGGCGGCAGTTGGCTATGAAGAGATCGAGGGCGGGTAAGAGGCTAGCACGGGTGGATAGGGTGTGCTGGAGGCGGGGTCGTCAGAGGGTGAGCGAGAATCCTGGTTGAAGAAGTAGGCGCGGAGGTGAAGGCGGCAGAAGAATTGTTCAATGTCTCGCCCCGTGTTGAACTCGTTAATCTGGGAGTGTAGGGGGATGAAGGTGAGGCCACTGCTGAGGACTGATCTTTCATCCTCAGAGAGGGGGAGGTTTGGAGGGATGGTGAAAATACGGCAGGGCTGGGAGTTAGGACCTGGTGTGGGGCTGGAGCTGGGAGTGGGGGCGGGGTTAGGCGTGGAGGCAGGGTTTTTCTTACAGACAGTGTCTCAGCTACCACTATCACCACATAAAAACTGAAAGAACTGCGGATTCTGTAAATCATAAACTAAAACAGAAACTGTTGGAAAAGCTCAGCAGGTCTGGCAGCATCTGTGGAGAGAAGTCAGAGTTAGTGTTTCAGGTTGAGTGACCCTTCCTCAGAATTGGGGAAAGGTCACTCGACCCAAAATGTTAACCTTGATTTCGCTTCACAGATGCTGCCAGACGTGCTGAGCCGATCCAGCAATTCCTGTTTTGTTTAATTCTATTACCATCCCTGAATTTCTCCATCCTACCAGAAAGACAGGTATAGCATGGGTATTGGCATAATGGAAAATAATTGAGGAGGGAGTTGCCCTGCGAGTCCTTAATGAAGTTTTTTGACAGCAGGTTAACCATGGGAAAGGAAATCTCTCAATTACCATGAAGAAAATGTTTGGTATGCTTTCCTTTATTGGTCAGAGTATTGAGTACAGGAGTTGGGAGGTCATGTTGTGGCTGTACAGAACCTTGGTTAGGCTACTGTTGGAATATTGCGTGCAGTTCTGGTCTCCTTCCTATCGGAAAGCTGTTGCGAAACTTGAAAGGGTTCAGTAAAGATTTATAAGGATGTTGCCAAGGTTGGAGGATTTGAGCTACAGGGAGAGGTTGAACAGGCTGGGGCTGTTTCCCCTGGAGCGTTGGAGGCGGAGGGGTGACCTTATAGAGGTTTATAAAATCATGAGGGGCATGGATCAGATAAATAGACAAACTCTTTTCCCTTGGGTAGGGGAGCCCAGAACTAGAGGGCATAGGTTTAGGGTGAGAGGGGAAAGATATAAAAGGGACCTAAAGGGTAACTTTTTCCATGCAGAAGGTGGTATGTGTATGGAATGGGCCGCCAGAGGAAGTGGTGGAGGCTGTAACAATTGTAACATTTAAGAGGCATTTGGTTGGGTATATGAATAGGAAGGGTTTGGAGGGATATGGGCCAGGTGCTGGCAGGTGGGACGAGATTGGGTTGGGATATCTGGTCAGCATGGACGGGTTGGACTGAAGGATCTGTTTCCATACTGTACATCTCTATGACTCTATGACCGTCCTTCTGCAGCTGATGAATCCAGTTGAACAGCACTTGGAAGCACTGAGGGTAACAGGAGCACAGGGTGGGATTTCAATGTCTATTACCAAGAGTGGCTCAGCAACAGCGCTACTGACCAAACACATTGGGTCCTAAAGGATATAACTGCTAGACACGATCTGCAGCAGGTGATGAGGGAACAAACAAGGGGCAAAAACATACTTGACCTCATCCTTACCAATCTAATGGCTGCAGACCCATCTGTCTGTGACAGCAATGTTTAAAGTGACCACCTCACAGTCCTTGTGGAGATGATGTCCTGACTTCACATTGAGAATACCCTCTGGCACCTTCACTGTGCTAAATGGGACAGACTTTGAATAGATCCAGCAGGACCGTATGCCAGGTACAGCACCAGTCGTACCCATAAATAAGGTGTCAACTTGATGAAGCCACCAAATAGGACAATTTGCGTGCCAAACAGCATAAGCAGCAAGTGATAGACAGAGCTAAGCGATCCCACAACCAATGAATTAGATCTAAGCTCTGCAGTTTTACCACAACCAGTCATGAATAGTGGTGGACAATTAAACAATTCACTGGAAAATGCAGCTCTGTGTTTATCCCTATCCTCAATGACAAAGAGCCCAAAGCATAACTGCAAAAGATAAACCTGAAGCATTCACAGCAACCTTCAGCCAGAATTGCTGAGTGGATAATTCATGTGAACAGCCATCAGCCAATTCAGTTAACTCTGTGAAAGGGTTGGAGATACTGGGTACTGCAAACGTTATGGTTCTGACAACTTTCCAACAATAGTCCTGAATACTTTTGCTCCAGAACTTGTCGCTCCCCTAGATAAGCTGTTCCGGTACTTTTACGACATTGGCATCTACCCGACAAAGTGGAATATTGCCCAGGTATGCCCTGTACATAAAAAGCAGGATAAATCCAACCCGGCCAATTGCCACCCGATCAGTCTACTCTCGATCATCAGTAAAATGATGGAATGATGTCATCAACAGTGCTATCAAGCAGCACCTGCTCAGCAGTAACCTGCTCAGTGACGCTCAACTTGGGTTCCACCAGGGTCACTCAGCTCCTGATCTCATTACAGCCTTGGTTCAAACAGGGAAAAAATGCTCAATTCCAGAGAGGAGGTGAAAACGACAGCCCTTGACATCAAGGCTGCATTTCAATGAGTGCAGCATCAAAGAGCCTTGGGAATTGGATGCAAGCTCTCCACTGGTTGGCATCACACCTGGCACACAGGAAGATGGTTGTGATTGTTGGAAGTCAATCATCTCAGCTCCAGGACATCTCTGCAGGAGTTCCTCAGGGTAGTGTCTTAGGCCCAATCATCTTCAGCTCCTGATGAAGGGCTTTTGCCCGAAACGTCGATTTTCATGCTCCTCGGATGCTGTCTGACCTGCTGTGCTTTTCCAGCACTATTCTAATCTTGACTGCTTCATCAATGGCCTTCCCTCCATCATAAGGTCAGTAGTGGGGATAATCGCTAGTGATTGCACAATGTTCAGCACCATTTGCAACTCCTCAAATTTTGATGCTGTTCATGTTCAAATGCACAGAGATCTGGATAATATCCAGACCTGAGCTAACAAGTGGGAAGTAACATTCGCACTACAAAAATGCCAGGCAATGACCACCTCCCATAAGAGACATTTTAATCACCGCCTCTTGATACTCAGTTGTGTTGCTATCACTGAATCTTCCATGGTCAACATCCCGGGTCTACCATTAACCACAGACTCAAATGGGCTTGCCATATGAATATAGTGGCTACAAGAGCAGGTCAGAGGCCAGGTGAGTAGTTCCTTAAAGTCTGTCCAGTACCTACAAGTCACAAGTCAGGAGGGTGATGGAATATTTCCTACTTGCCTAGTTGGGTAAGCTTCAACAACACTTAAGAAGCTTGACACAGTCTCGGACATAGCAACCCATTTCTTTGACACCACATCCATAAACGTCCACACCCTCCTCCACCAACGCTCAGCAGCAGCAGTGAGTACCATCTGCATGATGCACTGCAGAAATTCACAAAGGTCCTTATAGCACCTGCCAGCACCTTCCAAACCCATGACCACTTCCATCAAAATGACAAGGGCAGCAGATACATAGGAACACCATCCCCCTCAAGTTCCCTTCCAAGCCACTCACCATCCTGACTTGGGTCAAAATCCTGGAATTCCCTCCTTAATGGCATAGTGGGTCAAGCCAAAACAGGTGGACTGCAGCGGTTCAAGAAGGCAGCTCACCACCACCCTCTTAAGAGCAACTAGGGACGGACAATAAATGCTGGCCCAGCCAGGAACATCTACATCCTATGAGCAAAAAAAAACATTCTCTGTTCATGCCAGTATATTACTTCTCTGCATATGAACCTCTTATATATAACTTGATTGGATGCCTTCTGCAGATGAATAGGAAGGATTTGGAGGGTGCTGGCAGGTGGGACAAGATTGGGTTGGGATATCTGGTCAGCAGGGACGGGTTGGACCAAAGGGTCTGTTTCCATGCTGTATATCTCTATGACTCTATGACATGCAATGGTTCCCATTGTTTTTCTCTGATAATTGAATCCTCAAACTCCCAATAGGTTTCTCAAAAATGATTTTCCTTTCATATATCCACTCTGCTACTTCTTTCCATCTCTATAACTTGAGCTAATTTGAACCCTGAGCTGGCTCATCTACTGACAAATCCTCATTCATGCATTTTTAAATTTTAATTATTCCAATGCAATCCTGGCCTATCCCTCACATTTTCTACTCCATATATTTGAGGCCATCCAAAACTCCATAACCTCTTCTATCCATGTCCTCACTCTTCAAACCCATTCAGCCATCACAATAGAGAAAATGGTAAAAGAGGGGGTGGTGTGGCCCTGTTAGTCAAGAACAGTATTGCAGTTGCAGAAAAGATGCTTGAGGACTCCTCTACTGAGGTAGTATGGGTTAAGATTAGAAGCAGGAAAGGAGAGGTTACCCTGTTGGGAGTTTTCTATAGGCCTCCAAATAGTTCCAGAGGAGTAAAGAATAGGATAGCAAAGATGATCCTAAATAGGAGCGAGAGTGACAGGGTAGTTGTTATTGGGGACTTTAACTTCCCAAATATTGACTGGGAATACTATAGTTCGGGTATTTTAGATGGCTCAGGTTTTGTCCAATGCATGCAGGAGAATTTCCTGACACAGTGTGCAGACAGGCCAACAAGAGGCAAGGCCACATTGGATTTAGTACTGGGTAATGAACCTAGCTAGGTGTTAGATTTGGAGGTAGGTGAGCATTTGATGATAGTGATCAATTTGATTATGTTTACTCTAGTGATGGAAACGGATAGGTGTCTACCGCAGGGCAAGAATTACAGCTGGGGGGAAAGGCAGTTACGATGATATTAGACAAGTGCAGGTCCTTGGTAAATATGTACCGGTCAGGCAGGGAAGAAGTTGTTGAGCACGGGAACCATGGTTTACTAAGGAAGTTGAAGCTGTCTTCAAGAGGAAGAAGAAGGCTTATGTTAGAATGAGATGTGAGGGCTCAGTTAGGGAGCTTGAGAGTTACAGGTTAGCCAGGAAAGACCTAAACAGAGATCTAAGAGGAGGGGACATGTGAAGTCATTGGCAGGTAGGATCAAGGAAAACCCTAAGGCTTCCTATAGCTATATTAGGAATAAAAGAATGACTAGGATAAGATTAGGGCCAGTCAAGCACAGTCGTGGGAAGTTTTGCGTGGAGTCAGAAGAGGTAGGGGAAGCACTAAATGAATACTTTTGTCAGTATGTACACTAGAAAAAGACAATGTGGTCAAGGATAATACTGAGATATAGGCTACTAGATTAGATAGGATTGCGATGCATAAGGAGGAAGTGTTAGTAATTCTGGAAAGTGTAAAAATAGATAAGTCACCTGGACTGGATGGGATTTATCCCAAGATTCTCTGGGAAGCCAGGGAGGAGATTGCCGAGCCTTTGGCTTTGATCTTTATGTCAACATTGTCTACATGAATAGTGCAGAAGACTGGAGGATAGCAAATATTGTCCCTTGTTCAAGAAGGGCAATAGGGACAATCCTGGAAATTATAGATCTGTGAGCCTTACTTTGGTTTTGGGTAAAATGTTTGAAAGGGTTATAAGAGATAGGATTTATAATCTTCTAGAGAGGAATAAGTTGATTAGGGATAGTCAACACAGATTTGTGAAGGGTAGGTCATGCCTCACAAACCTTATTGAGTTCTTTGAGAAGGTGACCAAACAGGTGGGTGAGGATACAGTGGTTGATGTGATATATATGGATTTCAGGAAGGTGTTTGATAAGGTTCCCCACAGGAGGCTATTGCACAAAATACAGAGGCATGGGATTGAGGGTGATTTTAACGGTTTGGATCAGAAACTGGCTAGCTAAGAGAAGACAGAGGGTGGTGGTTGATGGGAAATATTCATCCTAGAGTTCAGTTACTAGTGGGGTACCACAAAGATCTGTTTTGGGTTCACTGTTGTTTGTCATTTTTATAAATGATCTGGATGAGGGCATAGAAGGGTGGGTTAGTAAATTTGCAGATGACACTAAGGTCAATAGAGTTGTGGATAGTGATGAAGAGTGTTGTAGGTTACAGAGAGACAGAGATAAGCTGCAGAGCTGGGCTGAGAGGTGGCAAATAGAGTTTAATGCGGAAAAGTGTGAGGTGATTCACTTTGGAAGGAGTAACAGGAATGCAGAGTACTGGGCTAATGGTAAGATCCTTGGCAGCGTAGATGAGCAGAGAGATCTCGGTGTCCAGGTTGATAGGGATTGTTAATAGGGTATTCGGTGTGTTAGCTTTTATTGGTAGAGGGGTTGAGTTTTGGAACCATGAGATCATGCTGCAGCTGTACAAAATTCTGATGCAGCCACATATGGAGTAATGTGTTCAGTTCTGGTCACCTCAATATCAGAAGGATATAGAAGCTTTGGAAAGGATTCAGAAGAGATTTACTGGAATGTTGCCTGGTATGGACGGAATATCTTACCAGGAAAGGCTGAGGGACTTGAGGCTGTTTTTGTTGGAGAGAAGAATATAAAATAATCAGAGGGTTAGATAGGGTGGACAGTGAGACCCTTTTTTCTCGGATGGCGATGGCTAGCACAAGGGGACATAGCTTTAAACTGAGAGGTTAGAGATATAGGACAGATGTCAAAGGTAATTTCTTTACTCAGAGAGTAGTAGGGGTGTGGAATGCCCTGCCTGCAACAGTAGTGGACTCACCAACTTTAAGGGCATTTAAATGAACATTGAACATGCATATGGACGAGAATAGAATAGTGTAGGTTAGATAGGCTTCAGATTGGTTCCACAGGTCAGTGCAAAATCGAGAGTCGAAGGGCCTGTACTGTGCTGTGATGTTCTGTGTTCTATGTTCTATGCTGGGTTGGTCTTGCAGTTAAGCATTACCCTAAATCTCTCAAACACGTGTTCAAATTACTCCTTTGCACTGCTTGTTCTAACTCTAAATGTCTCCAGCCTTACAAATCTCTGACATAGTCTGCACGCCTCTCTTGAATTTAAGTGTTCCATCATTGATAGTTGTGCCTTCAGATGCCTGGACTCGAGGGTCTAAAAGCTTGGATCCATCTGCCTCTAAAACATTCTGCCCTTAGGGCATTCCTTCAAACCTAATTTGTCATAGAGTCATAGAGATGTACAGCATGGAAACAGACCCTTCGGTCCCACCCGTCCATGCTGACCAGATATCCCAACTCAATCTTGTCCTACTTGCCAGCACCCGGCCCATATCCCTCCAAACCCTTCCTATTCATATACCCATCCAAATGCCTTTTGAATGTTGCAATTGTACCAGCCTCCACCACTTCCTCTGGCAGCTCATTACATACACGTACCACCCTCTGCGTGAAAAGGTTGCCCCTTAGGTCTCTTTTATATCTTTCCCCTCTTACCCTAAACCTATTCCCTCTAGTTCTGGACTCCCCCACCCCAGGGAAAAGACTTTGTCTATTTATCCTATCCATGCCCCTCATGATTTTATAAACCTCTAAAAGGTCACCCCTCAGCCTCCAACGCTCCAGAGAAAACAGCCCCAGCCTGTTCAGCCTCTCCCTATAGGTCAAATCCTCCAACCCTGGCAACATCCTTGGAAATCTTTTCTGAACCCTTTCAAGTTTCACAACATCTTTCCCATAGGAAGGAGACCAGAATTGCATGCAATATTCTAACAGTGGCCTAACCAATGTCCTGTACAGCCACAACATGACCTCCCAACTCCTGTACTCAATACTCTGACCAATAAAAGAAAGCATACCAAACGCCTTCTTCACTATCCTATCTACCTGCGACTCCACTTTCAAGGAGCTATGAACCTGCATCTAAGGTCTCTTTGTTCAGCAACACTCCCTAGGACCTTACCATTAAGTGTAAAAGTCCTGCTAAGATTTGCTTTCCCAAAATGCAGCACCTTACATTTATCTGAATTAAATTCCATCTGCCACTTCTCGGCCCATTGGCCCATCTGATCAAGATTCTGTTGTAATCTGAGGTAACCTTCTTCGCTGTCCACTACACCTCCAATTTTGGTGTCATCCGCAAACGTACTAAATGTACCTCTTATGCTTGCATCCAAATCATTTATGTAAATGGCAAAACGTAGAGGGCCCAGCACCGATCCTTGTGGCACTCCACTGGTCACAGGCCTCCAGTCTGAAAAACAACCCTCCACCACCACCCTCTGTCTTCTACCTTTGAGCCAGTTCTGTATCCAAATGGCTAGTTCTCCCTTTATTCTATGCGATCTAACCTTGCTAAACAGTCTCCCATGGGGAACCTTGTCGAACACCTTACTGAAGTCCATGTAGATCACATCTACTGCTCTGCCCTCATCAATCCTCTTTGTTACTTCTTCAAAAAACTCAATCAAGTTTGTGAGACATGATTTCCCACGCACAAAGCCATGTTGACTATCCCTAATCAGTCCTTACCTTTCCAAATACATGTACCTCCTGTCCCTCAGGATTCCCTCCAACAACTTTCCCACCACTGACATCAGGCTCACTGGTCTATAGTTCCCTGGCTTGTTCTTACCACCCTTCTTAAACAGTGGCACCACATTAGCCAACCTCCAGTCTTCCAGCACCTCACCTGTGACTATTGATGATACAAATATCTCAGCAAGAGGCGCAGCAATCACTTCTCTAGCTTCCCACAGAGTTCTAGGGTACACCTGATCAGGTCCAGGGGATTTATCCACCTTTATGCATTTCAAGATATCCAGCACTTCCTCCTCTGTAATATGGACATTTTGCAAGGTGTCACCATCTATTTCCCTACAGTCTATATCTTCCATATCCTTTTCCACAGTAAATACTGATTCAAAATACTCGTTTAGTATCTCCCTCATTTTCTGCGGCTTCACACAAAGGCCGCCTTGCTGATCTTTGAGAGGCCCTATTCTCTCCCTAGTTATCCTTTTGTCCTTAATATATTTGTAAAACCTCTTTGGATTCTCCTTAATTCTATTTGCCAAAGCTATGTCATGTCCCCGTTTTGCCCTCCTGATTTCCCTCTTAAGTATACTCCTACTTCCTTTATATTCTTCTAAGGATTCACTCGATCTATCCTGTCTATACCTTACATATGCTTCCTTCTTATTCTTAACCAAACCCTCAATTTCTTTAGTCATCCAGCCTTCCCTTTACCTACCAGCCTTCCCTTTCACCCTGACAGGATCTCATTTCTGAAGGCTTCCCATTTTCCAGCCGTACCTTTACCTACGAACATCTGCCTCCAATCAGCTTTTGAAAGTTTTTGCCTCATACTGTCAAAATTGGCCTTTCTCCAATTTAGAACTTCAACTTTTAGATCTGGTCTATCCTTTTCCATCACAATTTTAAAACGAATAGTATTATGGTCGCTGGCCCCAAAGTGCTCCTCCATTGACACCTCAGTCACCTGCCCTGCCTTATTTCCCAAGAGTAGGTCAAGTTTTGCACCTTCTCTAGTAGGTACATCCACATACTGAATCAAATAATTGTCTTGTACACACTTAACAAATTCCTCTCCATCTAAACCTTTAACACTATGGCAGTCCCAGTCGATGTTTGGAAAGTTAAAATCCCCTATCATAACCACCCTATTATTCTTACAGATAGCTGAGATCTCCTTACAAGTTTGTTTCTCAATTTCCCTCTGACTATCAGGGGGTCTATAATATAATCCCAATAAGGTGATCATCCCTTTCCTATTTCTCAGTTCCACCTAAATAACTTCCCTGGGTGTGTTTCCAGGAATATCCTCCCTCAGCACAGCTGTAATGTTATCCTTTATCAAAAATGCCATCCCCGTCCTCTCTTGCCTCCCTTTCTATCCTTCCTGTCACATTTGTATCCTGGAACATTAAGCTGCCAGTCCTGCCATCCCTGAACCATGTTTCCGTAATTGCTATGATATCCCAGTACCATGTTCCTAACTATGCCCTGAGTTCATCTGCCTTCCCTGTTTGGCCCCTTGCATTGAAATAAATGCAGTTTAATTTATTAGTCCTACCTTGTCCCTGCCTGCCCTGACTGTTTGACTCACTTCTGCTCTCCTCTGTAGCAGTCTCAGATTGATCTCTTTCCTCACTATCTCCCTGGGTCCCACACCCATCCCCCCCCCCCACCCCTACCTTACTAGTTTAAATCATCCTGAGCATCTGTAGCAAATTTCCCTGCCAGTATATTAGTCCCCTTCCAATTTAGGTGCAATTCGTCCTTCTTGTACAGGTCACTTCTACCCTAAAAGAGATTTCAATGGTCCAAAAATGTGAATCCTTCTCCCATACACCAGCTCCTCAGCCATGCATTCATCTGCTCTATTCTCCTATTCCTGCCCTCACTAGCTCATAGCACTGGGAGTAATCCAGATATTACTACTCTTGAGGACCTCCTTTTTAAATTCCTGCCTAACTCTCTGTAATCTCCCTTCAGAGTCTCAACCTTTTCCCTTCCAATGTTGTTGGTTTCAATGTGGACAATGACTTCCTGCTGGCCCCTCTCCCCCGTGAGAACATTCTGCACCCTCTCTGAGACATCCTTGATCCTGGCACCAGGGAAACAACACACCATTCTGCTTTTTCTCTGCTGGCCACAGAAACATCTGTCTGTACCTCGCACTAGAGAGTCCCCTAATACAATTGATCTCTTGGAACCTGGCATTCCCCTCATTGCATTAGAGCCAGTCTCAATACCAGCAACTTGGCTGTATGTGCTACATTCCCCTGAGAATCCATCACCCCCTACATTTTCCAAAACAGCATACTTGTTTGAAATGGGTATAGCCACAGAAGGCTCCTGCACTAGCTGCATACCTCTCTTACCTTTCCTGGAGTTAACCCATCTATCTGACTGTATCTGAGACTTTCCCCCCTTCCTATAACTGCCATCCATCACATACTGTTGCTGTTGCAAATTCCTCATTGCCTCTAACCGTCTCTCCAACCAATCCATTAGATCTGATAAGATTCGCAACCAACAGCATTTATGGCAGATATAATCCACAGTAACCCTTAAACTCTCCTTAAACTCCCACATCTGACAAGAAGTACATATCTCTGTACTAAAGGCCATTTTTGCTCCTTCACAATCTACAGACCCAGAAAATAACACTGTCTATTCCCCTACAAAACACTGCCCTAGGTTAAATTAAAAGTTATGGCTTATATTTTAAGTTTAATCAAGAGACATATCTCAAAAAGCATATAATCAAGAAAGAACCCACTCTATTCACTACTGCAGACTTTCTGTAGATCCCACTTAAAAACAATACACTTATCTGATTCTGAGCTGTGAACTTCACCCAAACAGTTCCTCCAAGATCAGTTGTGAATTTCACTGTTTGTTCATTTTCCCAGACACACTCCAATGTCCAGTGATACATGAATTCAAACAGCAAAGACAGTAACTGTGCAGGTTCACTGCTGTGTCAGTTTCTTTCTCTCTCTCTCCTGCACTGACCTCACCATGTGCTTCCTTTGTCTGTTCTTCCCTCTTTTAAAACTGCTGTTGTTTTGACATTTTTTTCCCAAAGTTCCAAAACAGTAATTGCTGTTCCTGGAATTCGAGGAAATCACCCCCAGGTCCTAAAATACCTCAAAAAAGGAGCAGCTGTTACAGCCAGAAATTTTTCCCTTCCTCCATCTTGGATTACAATCAAGTTGCTTTTCACTTGTGCTAATAGAGCAGTCAATCACTGTTGAATTTTGTTTCTAATGCCCTTTCAAAGCACTTAGGATATTTTGTGGTGTTAATGGTTGTATATAAATAGCAGTTTTGCAGTAGATTAGATTAGATTAGTTACAGTGTGGAAACAGGCCCTTCGGCCCAACAAGTCCACACCGACCCGCCGAAGCGTAACCCACCCATACCCCTACATTTACCCCTTTACCTAACACTACGGGCAATTTAGCATGGCCAATTCACCTGACTTGCACATCTTTGGAATGTGGGAGGAAACCGGAGCCCCCGGAGGAAACCCACGCAGACACGGGGAGAACGTGCAAACTCCACACAGTCAGTCGCCTGAGTCGGGAAGTGAACCCGGGTCTCTGGCGCTGCGAGGCAGCAGTGCTAACCACTGTGCCACCGTGCCGCCCACAGTACTGTTAAGTTTTCTCTGGGTATTTTGCATCTTGCTTATAACTCAGTATATTGGTTGGAAGAATGGCATATTTTTCTTTCTACATTCAATTGTCAACAGCCAGGCAAATTTCCTGGCTTGTTTTTCAAAACTGAAGAAAAGTTTAATAAGGTTTGCTCTGAAGCATTGAGCTAATATTACTGCAGCAGCTCAGTTCCTTCCTATAACTGATTGCTTGATATATCATTAATCCTGAATGAGTGTGCTTGAAACCTTCGACTTTTTGTACATGAGCTGTTCTCAGCTCTCTGTGCATGAACACATTCTGCTCTGTTACCAAGGGATCTACCTTTTTAATTCTGGATTTTAAGTTCATTCCTTCAGCTGTCTCACGGCTCCTGTATAAGTGTTATTTGAACATTTACTATTTCTCAGGCCTTACTCAATCACTTCAAGAGAAATCAGCAGATTTCAGTTCCAAGCAAAGAATCTTCATGTGACCTCCATCTACCTCTCTCATGTTGGATGATGACATGCAGATTATTTTACTATTCACTTTCTCTCAGTATTCCCTTCACTCACAAATGAACCCTTAGCATTCAGAGGGACTTACTTATTCAAACTCACTTTCACAAGTTACAAGAATCACATGTAACTCAGCAGCTAGGAAACGTATCTACAAATGCTGACTCACTGGGATTATAGCTTAAAAATGTGTTGCTGGAAAAGCGCAGCAGGTCAGACAGCATCAAAGGAGAAGGAGAATCGACATTTCGGGCAGGATCTTGGACAGGGAGATGGGCTGCTACAGATAACAGTATGTGGCAGGACAATGGCATGTTCTGGTTCTACCATAGGGCTGTTAGATGCTGATTTTCTTTTCAGTGCCCAGGCTACCGCAGATGCCTCATGGACACTTACCTGGAAATTACTGGAGCACTGGAAGTCTGTGGAAAAGAGGATGGAGATCCTTCTGTCCATAGGGAATAAGTGGTCAGCTCCGTTAACATTCCCTCTGATGACAAATTGGGACTTTTTATGTCTGTACAGAATAATGATCTGGAAGTTCAAATACTGCCAGCTTGGCTCTGAGACCCAATGTTGGTCGCAATCTTTTACTTTATTTCTTGAGCCATCCCAGAAAAATATTCTAGTTTCTGTGGGAGAGATCCCTCTTTCGTCTCTGGTGATGACAGGCAGCCTGTCGCTCATCAGTTGCTCTGAGAATGTCGTTGAGTAACCCACAGCTGACTGTTCTCACAGCTATTCCATAAGATGGAATCCTTGACAAAGTGCTCTGATGCTGAAGGGTGATAAAAATGATCAATGCACTTTGGACTTACTGGAAACCTAGTCTGCAGATGTAACCCTAGAATCTTGGGCCCTGATTTGCACTGTTCAAAAAGAATGGAGTGTAGCTTTTGGGTCCAGTTGGAGGGACCATTGTTAACCTCCCTATATGTCAATTTACTGCAAACTGAGAAATCTAGCTGGTGTCCTTGTAATCTGAAACAAGTCCACAGCAAAACTAGTCTGAGAGCCACAGTGATCTTAACAGCCACAGGAAATGGCAAAATTCAAATGAGTCATGGAGATGTTCAGCATGGAAACACACCCTTCACTCCAACTCATCCATCCCGATCAGACATCCGAAAATAATCTAGTCCCATTTGTCAGCACTTGACTCATATCCCTCTAAACCCTTTGTCAGGGAAATTTCCTGTTTCCAATAAACCTTGTACGCAGACCTTTTGAAATTGACATGTTTGTTTATTTCACAATATGGTGGGAAGAGATTAATGTCCACTCAGCTTGGAATAACCGCTCAGCTCGGAATGACAGCTCAGCTTGGAATAACCGCTCAGCTCGGAATGGCCGCTCAGCTCGGAATGATCGCTCAGCTCGAAATAACCGCTCAGCTCGGAATGATCGCTCAGCTCGAAATAACCGCTCAGCTTGGAATAACCGCTCAGCTCGGAATGGCCGCTCAGCTCGGAATGATCGCTCAGCTCGAAATAACCGCTCAGCTCGGAATGATCGCTCAGCTCGAAATAACCGCTCAGCTTGGAATAACCGCTCAGCTCGGAATGGCCGCTCAGCTCGGAATGATCGCTCAGCTCGGAATAACCGCTCAGCTTGGAATAACCGCTCAGCTCGGAATGGCCGCTCAGCTCAGAATGATCGCTCAGCTCGGAATAACCGCTCAGCTTGGAATAACCGCTCAGCTTGGAATGGCCGCTCAGCTTGGAATAGCCGCTCAGCTCGGAATAACCGCTCAGCTCGGAATGGCCGCTCAGCTCGGAATGATCGCTCAGCTCGAAATAACCGCTCAGCTCGGAATGATAGCTCAGCATTGAATAACCGCTCAGCTCGGAATGGCTGCTCAGCTCGGAATAACCGCTCAGCTTGGAATAACCGCTCAGCTCGGAATGGCCGCTCAGCTCGGAATGATCACTCAGCTCGAAATAACCGCTCAGCTCGGAATGATCACTCAGCTCGAAATAACCGCTCAGCTTGGAATAACCGCTCAGCTCGGAATGGCCGCTCAGCTCGGAATGATCGCTCAGCTCGGAATAACCGCTCAACTTGGAATAACCGCTCAGCTCGGAATGGCCACTCAGCTCGGAATGATCGCTCAGCTCGGAATAACCGCTCAGCTTGGAATAACCGCTCAGCTCGGAATGGCCGCTCAGCTTGGAATGGCCACTCAGCTCGGAATGATCGCTCAGCTTGGAATAGCCGCTCAGCTCGGAATAACCGCTCAGCTCGGAATGGCCGCTCAGCTCGGAATGGCTGCTCAGCTCGAAATAACCGCTCAGCTTGGAATGATAGCTCAGCATTGAATAACCGCTCAGCTCGGAATGGCTGCTCAGCTCGGAATGACAGCTCAGCAATGAATAACCGCTCAGCTCAGAATGCCAACTCATCTCGGAAAGGCCGCTCAGTTCGGAATGATCGCTCAGTTCAGAATGACGGCTCAGCTCGGAATGGCGGCTCAGCTCGGAATGGTCGCTCAGCTCGGAATGGCTGCTCAGCTCGGAATGGCCACTCAGCTTGGAATTGCCGCTTAGCTCGGAATGGCTGCTCAGCTCAGAATGGTCGCTCAGCTCGGAATAACCGCTCAGCTCGGAATGGCCGCTCAGCTCGGAATGGCTGCTCAGCTCGGAATAGCTGCTCAGCTTGGAATAACCGCTCAGCTCGGAATGGCCGCTCAGCTCGGAATGGCTGCTCAGCTCGGAATGTCGGCTCAGCTCGGGATGGCCACTCATCTCGGAATGGCCACTCATCTCGGAGTGGCCGCTCAGCTCGGAATGGTTGCTCAGCTCGGAATGACCGCTCAGCTCGGAATGATGGCTCAACTCAGAATGGCCGCTCAGCTCAGAATGACGGCTCAGTTCACAATGATGGCTTAGCTCGGAATGATCGCTCAGCTCAGAATGGCCGTTCAGCTCGGAATAATTGCTCAGCTCGAAATGACAGCTCAGCTCGGAATGGCGGCTCAGCTCGGAATGGCGGCTCAGCACTGATGAGTCTAACCCCTTCCCTCAGCTACAGGTGTATACAGTTTGTAAAGGGTTACAAATGACTGTTTATTACAGAACAGTACAGGTCTAACTATGATGGATAATTTAACAATATTAAGAAGACTAATAATACTACTAGTCTGAACATTGATTAGTTGAACAATTGAAATTGATCGGGTAGCATCCTGTTCATAGTGGCAAGTGGTTAGAGACGATCAATATTAAATAGTTTGGTGACATCTTGTTTGCAGGGATAGTGTTTTAGCTGGAGCTCCCAGGGAGAGAGAGAGAGAGCCCTGGGGGGGGGGGGGGTGGGGGGGGGGGGCGGGTGGCACTCATCAGTGGGTGCGGAGGTACAGCAGCATTGTCAGTGAGAGAATCCAATTAGCGGGTCATTTAAAGAACGTGTTTCCTCTGGTCGGGGAAATGGCTTTCACAGTCAATTTCTATGAATGGCTTCAGCAAATTAGCTAGTATGTCTCCCCTTTTGACCTTCCACAGTCATATATGCATCCAGATGCCTTTTAAATTCTGCATTTATACCAGCCTCCATCACTTCCTCTGGCAGCTCATTCCATACACGCACTATCCTTTACATGAAAACATTGCCCCTTGGGACTCTTTTATACCTTTCCCCTTTCACCCTAAACCTATGCCCTCTAGTTCTGGACTTACCCACTCCGGGGAAAATACCTTGTCTATTTACCCTATCCATGCCCCTCATGATTTTATAAACCTCTATAAGGTCACCCCTCAGCCTGCGACACTCCAGGGAAAGCAGCCCCAGCCTATTCAGCCTCTTCCTACAGTTCAAATCCTCCAGCCCTGGCAACATTCTTGTAAATCTTTTCTCAACCCTTCCAATTTTACAATATCCTTCTTCTAAGAGGGAGACCATAGGAGCCAGGGGAAGTGGTGGGAGTCTTTGTGTGGGAGTCATTAAAGGATTAAACAGATTGAAATACTCTTGAAGGGTTGATGATGTCTATGTAACTGTCACAATTTGGACTTCTTAAAAATGGATCACTCTTCAAACTTTTAAAGGCCACAGTCTTTTCATTTTAAAAGTGAACTTGCTGCTGAACTGCTTTAAGAACCCAATTACAATCTGACCCTGCAGTTTCAAGATTAGTTTGAATATTTGTCTGAGTTGCAAAACCTTAAAATATCTCAGCACAGCGTTCAAAGTTCGGATTGAAAGAAATCTTGAAGATGCTGTTAAAAATGTAGTTGTGTTTGATGTTAGATCTGAATATACAAGCAAGAAGCACGAGTAGACTAAATGGCCCTTGAGCCTGTTTCATCATTTAATAAAACCATGGCTGATAATCTCAGTATTGTAACCTGAAGTCCACATTCCCAGCAATACCCTGAGAAAGCTTTTTGCCTGGGTTGCAAGTGGCTTCATGGAGTTGACTATTGCTGCCACGAACTATCAATGCTTCCTAGGTTGAATAATTTATCCAAACTTTGCTTGAATCACCTTTATCATTGGTCAGAAATATTACAGTTTCTCAAGGTGACGCCGCATGTCCAACTCCCACCATTAGAGATTGCAGAGTGCAGTTAAATGTCCTGTTGGAAGTGTCACATCAAGTGATGGCCCTTCCTCAGGGTTTCTGCTCTTCAGGCCTATGTCCTCCATCATTAGTCAATGACCAGGTTGTCTGAGCACACGGAATATTGTAGAGTGTGTAGTGGGAATGGGGAAAGCAAGTGGTTGATGGTTTGTATCTGCAGGTCATACATTATACCAGATTGGAGGCTGAGGTTGCAATGGGATTTAGTGTCTTAGAGTCAAAGAGATGTACAGCACGGAAACAGACCCTTCGGTCCAACTGGTCCATGCCAACCAGATATCCCAACCAAATCTAGTCCCACCTGCCAGCAACCAGCTCATATCCCTCCAAACCCTTCCTATTCATATACCCATCCAGATGTCTTTTAAATGTTGAAATTGTACTCACCTCCACCATATCCTCTGGCAGCTCATTCCACACACACACTCACACACTCTGTGTGAAAAAGTTGCCCCATAGGTCTCTTATATCTTTCCTCTCACACCCTAAACCTATGCTTTCCAGTTCTGGACTCCCCCACCCCAGAGAAAAGACCTTGTCTATTTACCCTATCCATGCCCCTCATGATTTTATAAACCTCTGTAAGGTCACCTCTCAGCCTCCGACGCTCCAGGGACAACAGCCCCAGCCTGTTCAACATCTCCCTATAGCTCAAATCCTTCAACCCTGGCAACATCTTTGGAAATCTTTTCTGAACCCTTTCAAGTTTCACATCTTTCCGATAGGAAGGAGACCAGAATTGCATGCAGTATTCCGACGGTGGCCTAACCAATGTCCTATACAGCTGCAACATGACCTCCCAACTCCTGTACTCAATACTCTGACCAATAAAGGAAAGCATACCAAACACCTTCTTCACTATCCTATCTACCTGCGACTCCACTTTCAAGGAGCTATGAACCTGCACTCCAAGGTCTCTTTGTTCAGCAACACTCCCTAGGACCTTACCATTAAGTGTATAAGTCCTGCTAAGATTTGCTTTCCCAAAATTCAGCACCTCGCATTAATCTGAATTAAACTCCATCTGCCACTCTTCAGCCCATTGTCCATCTGATCAAGATCCCGTTGTAATCTGAGGTAACCTTCTTCTCTGTCCACTACACCTCCAATTTTGGTGTCATCTGCAAACTTACTAACTATACCTCTAAAGCTCACATCCAAATCATTTATATAAATGACGAAAAGTATGGACCCAGCACTGATCCTTGTGGCACTCCATTGGTCACATGCCTCTAGTAGGAAAAACAACCCTCCACCACCACCCTCTGTCTTCTACCTTTGAGCCAGTTCTGTATCCAAATGACTAGTTCGTCCTGTTTCCCTGTATTTCAGAAGGTGCAAAGGAAAGAAATAGACTATTGTCCAGAACGGCTTCTGTGATGCTCCTTGTCACAGCCTCAGGAACAGCTTGATAATAATGCAGCATCTTTCATTGTGGGGAGTGTGGTGGTGTGGCCATGACTGTCTCCTGCTGGTTTGTTGCTGCTCCCAATGTTACCGACTACCTTGCCCTTCAGAAAAAGGGAAAGAATAAGTGTGTTGCAACGTGTTTGTGTGACATGCCTGTCAGAGCTGAATAGTCAGGCGTATGTGGATGCAATGAGAAATGGATGTGAGCTTGTTGTCGTGGTAGGTCTGAGAGGGAGATGGATCAAGAAATATTTACTACAAACAAGTCCTGCCAGTTTTCAGATTAAATTCTAATTCCCACTCTTCAGCCCAAATAACAAACATATAATCCTGTAGTCTAAGTATTTCCTCCTTGTTATTTACCATAGCACCAATTTTCATGTCAGTTGCTAAATTACTGATCATCCCTCCTATATTCATGTTTCAATCATTAATGTACAGAACAAACAGCAAGGGGCCCAGCACTGAGCTTTGTGGGGCACCAGTAGACGCAGGCTTCCAGTAAGACAAACACCCTTCAACTATCACCCTCTGCTTCCTGTTGCAAAGCCAATTTTGGATCCAATTGCCATATTTACCGAGATCCCATGAGCTTTTAGCTTCTTAACAATTTGCCATGCAAGACCTTGTCAGAAGGCTTAGTGAATTCCATGTAAACTACATCAACCACATTACTCTCACCTACACACCTCAAAAAATTCGATTAAACTTGCTAGACATGATCTGCCTCATGCCATCAACATGCCATCATGACTATCCCAGATTAATCAGAAGGGACAGAGGAGGATTCTGCTTGCTCACTACAGCTGAGAAGTAGGTTGTGGAGGAGAAGGAACCAAAGGTTCAGACAGATAGATGGGTGACTGTGGGGGGTGGGGGGTGGGGTGGGGGATGGGGGATGGGGGATGGCGTGTAAACAGCAGGCAGTGTTTAAGTCCACTGTGGACCACCAATTCAGCAAAAGATGCTTTTCAGTTAGCCCAAAACTTGTTAGTCTTCCCGCACCAATCAACCCCACCACCCCGTGGCTGAACATTTCAACTCCCTCTGCCAAGGACCTGTAGGTCCTGGGCCTGGTCCACCGCCGTTGCCTCACCAACCGACACCTAGAGGAAGAACACCTCATCTTCTGCCTCAGGACCCTTCAACCCCAGGGCATCAATGTGGATTTCACCAGTTTACTCATTTCTCCTCCCCTCACCTTACCCCAGTTCCAACCTACCAGCTCAGCACCACCCTCATGACCTGTTCCATCTGTCAACCTTCCTTCTTACCTATCCACTCCACCTTCCTCTCTGACCTATCACCTTTACCCCCACTTCCATCCACCTATTGCACTCTCAGCTACCCTCTCCCTAGCCCCACCCCCTCCCATTTATCTCTCCACCCCTGGAGGCTCCCAGCCTCATTCCTGATGAAGGGATCCGGCCCGAAACGTCGATTCTCCTGCTCCTCGGATGCTGCCTGACCTGCTGTGCTTTTCCAACACCACACTCTCAACTCTGATCTCTTGCATCTGCAGACCTCACTGTCTTCCAGTGTAAAGAGTTGACCTCGACTGAGTGTTGCAGATTGGTACATTCCAAGGTCTAGCAAGACATGCTGAGGGGGACACTAAAGCTTGGGGCGGTTGCTGTCAATGTGCAGTGGGGAAAGACTATGACCTAAGGTCTTTCTGCCCAAGTATACCAAGGGTCTGTTCCATTTTCGGAGCCTCTGGTTACCTGAATGTATGTAAATACTGTCCTGCATGAGGAAGGAATGGCTTTGGTTTTTGCACCTGCAGGGCATTTCAAATTCCAATGTTTGTTTCTCTAGATATGCAAAGACTGTGATTGTAGATAGAGAATTTTTATGAATAAAGTATATGTTTGATAATAAAGGGAGTCCCCTTTGGCTAAGCCACTCTCAAGCAAGTATACTGACATGAATATTCTGGGGAAAACAACAGCAGTAGCCAGATCAATGCACCATGATTGACCTTGTTGTACAACAGGGAGAGTTGAAGTGCAGCTGAGGGCAGTAGTGTCAAGGGATTGCATGATCAGGGGCACAGATAGTTGTTTCAATGATCACAACTGAGACTCCGGGATGGTGTGCTGCCTCCCAGGTGCCAGGATCAGAGATATCACTGAAAGAGCATAGGACATTCTGAAAAGGAAAGTGAGCAGCTAAAGGTTGTGGTCCATATTAGTACTGAAGACATAACCTCACACCTTACCACAATGTATTCCATTTGTCACTTCCAGCCTGTCCAAGTCCTTCTGTAGCCTCACTGCCTCCTCAACTCTACTGTCCCTCCACCAACTTTCTGCCATCTGCAAACTTAGTGGCATTGCCTTTAATTTATTAATTCAGATCGTTAATGTATAATGTGAATAGTTGTGGTCTCAGCACTGACCCCTGCAGAACTCCACTGGTTACTGGCTGCCATCCTGAAAAAGACACCTTTATCCCCACCCTCCACTTTCCCCCAGTCAGCCAATCCTCAATTCATGCCTGTCCCTTGCTCCTAGCGCCATAGGCTCCTATCTTATTTAGCAGATTCCTGTGCAGCACCTTGTCAAAGACCTTCTGGAAATCCAAATAAATCATGTCCACTGACTCTTCTTTGACTAACTTGCTCATTATCTCCTCAAAGAGTTCTAACAAATTTGTTGGGCATGACCTTTCCTTGATGAAACCATGCTGACTCAGCGGGATTTTACCATGCACTTCCAAATACTCCTCAATCTTATCCTTAATAATGGACTGTAAAATCTTACAAAAACCTGCTAACCAGCCTATAATTTCATATCTTCCTTCCGTCTCCCTTCTTAAACAGGGGTGTTACATTTTCCAGTGCTTTGGAATCCTCCCTGACTCCAGTGTTTCCTAAAAGATGACCATCAATGCTTACACAGCTCATCTCCTTCAGAATCCTGTGGTGTTGGACAATCTGGTCTGGGTCATTTCTCTTTACTCCTCCCCACCCTGAAGCACTCTTTGTACAATGGTCAGTTTGATTGTTCTCCCTACAGCCCTCATTCTCATCTGCACAGGGAGCAAGACCTCAAACTCATTAGACAAACTCAAAGGCTGAGGCTTCTTCAGCACTACCTCCTAGATACCTGTCTCATTTGTCATCACACCTTCCTGAGTTAGTTAATCTAAGGGGTGTGACTGCCTCCTGAAACACAGCAACCTGGTAACTGTCCATCCTGTATGTGTCACTGTGTTTGAAGCTGAGACTCCAGCTCATCAAATCTGAGTCAGACCTCCTCAAGCAACCAACACATCCTACAGATGTGTCACTCTGAATCACAATGGGACCGAACAGCTCCCACATCACGCAGGTAGTATACATCTCCTGGCCCTGCATCTCTACTTTATCTGCTTTGTTCTTAATTTGTTTTAAAAATTTACTGTTGGCCTTTTAATTTGTAATCTGTTCATGTTTCTCTTATTTATCTTCAGTCTGAAATAACTTATTGCAAATAGTCAAATTAGCAGCTGTTGCCAACCAATGGACTTGTGGTTTTTCTGGGATGTCTCTCTATGTTTCTCACTCAGCCTCTGATCCTGGACTCCAGTATATCCTGTGAAAAGAAAACCTTACAAATTATGGACCATAGACGCAAACAGAAAGCACCTCTCCAGTTTTGCACTGAATTCCCATGCTGCCCCCAAAGTTCCCGAACTATATACTTACTCGGGTTGTGTCTTATTCTGGATCTGATTTCTCCTTTATGACTGTGCAAAGTTTAATGGTCCAAACTGGTCCTTAATTACCTCAGTTTGCTGTATTGAGCCACAAAGTATTGAGTACGTGCTAGGAGATCAGGAGCATATATCGTGTGTCTTCCCTCTCATGGTTTATGTGGCGAAGTTGACTGCTTTGTCTCCAGTTTATCTTTACCTTCAGATTTCTAGTTTTCTAAAGTTGATATATTATTGATGTTTAAATCCTGAAATGTTTTGTTTGAGACTAATCTTCTGCTTTTTCTGCTCATGGTTACAGTGATAGGCTATCCAGCTGAAGTGTACAACACGGGGTTGAATATTCTGATGCTCAACGTTGCTAGAGTATTTACAACAATAACTGTTTGCTTGGTTTACATTCCACTCTTCTACAGACTAAACATTATCAGCACTTATGAGGTAAAGCTAATTTTAATTATGTCTTCCAGTTTTTCACCATTTTGCTCTCACTTTCTGTCAGCAGAATAGTTGACCACTGTGGCTTCAAGAGCAGGTACTGTAGTGGTAATGTCCCTGGAGTAGTTAATCAGAAACCCCAGGCTAATGCTCTAAGAACATAAGAACCAGGAGCAGGAGTGGGCCATCTGGCCCCTCGAGCCTGTTCCACCATTCAATAAGATCATGGCTGATCTTTTCGTGGCCTCAGGTCCACCCACCCACCCTTTCACCTTAATCCTTAATTCCTTTATTGTTCAAAATAATGTCTACCTTAGCTTTAAAAACATTTACTAAAGTAGTGTCAACCATTTCACTGGGCAAGGAATTCCATAATTCACAATTCTTTGGGTGAAAATGTTCCTTCTCAATTCAGTCCTAAATCTGCTCCCCCTAATTTTGAGGCTATACTACCATGGCAGATGGTAATTTGAGTTTAATTTAAAAATCAATCCAGTGGCAACCATGTATCCACTGTCAATTGTCATAAAAACCCATCTGGTTCTCTAACGGCCTATAGAGAGATCTACATGTGACACCAGATCCACAGCAATGTGGTTGATTCTTAACTGCCCATTGGGCAATTAGGAATGGACAATGAATGCTGGCATAGCCCGCAATTCCTAAATGATCAATTTTTTTTAAACACCACTGGGTCTATGGAAATATTCACAATGAAGCTAATGTTGATGTACATTGATGGTACAATACTATGGAAATTCTCCAATCATGGCATTTGGATTTTTCTTGTCTTCACATTTTAGTCTTTCCTTTGCTGTATTTTCTGCAGTGGGAGCAGTTTGTTTCTTAAGGGGATCAGAAAATCTCTGAGAATTGATCCATCACTGATATATCCCAAATATAACTTGGGTCATCTAATTTATCTGCTAAAGGCAGCCTCTATTGACAGCATCAAATATCCATGCAGTCAAGGGAGATTAACACAAAATCTTGATCAAACACATCTCACCAGTTATTGTTAAATAGTCTGATAAGTCATTCCTAATAAGATGCGATGCTGCAAATCTCCCACCTAAAACCAGCTGACTTGGTAGTTGATGAAATCTTCAGTCAGAAGCTGGCAGTCTCTTCCCACATATTACCAGGTTCGTATTCTGGTCAAATAAAAGGAAACCACTGTGGATACTGTAAATCTCAAACTAACACTGAGCATGCTGCAGAAACTCAGCAGCTCTAGCAGTATCTGTGACGAGAGAAATAGGAAATCAAATAAATCCCGAAAATGTTGGATAAATACCGTACGTTCATGTTTCAGGTCAATGATCCTTTTTTTAAAAAATCCATTCACAGGATGTGGGCGTTGCTGGCCAGGCTAGCATTTATTGCCCATCCCTAGAGAGTAGTTAAGAGTCAGCCAGATTGCTTGGGTCTGGTCTCACACTTACACCAGCAGTTTCCTTCCCACCACAAGGAAAGGCCTGAGCTCCAGAACAGACACGGGAACCTCACTTTATCTTCCAATATGTGTTGTCGACTTTGTCATCCAAGTCACTTGGAGTGCCTGGAGCACACATCATTCCCTTTTAAGGTGTATACCCACCTTGGAGAAATTCTAATGACCATGTTCAAGTTCTCCAAGAGCTCTTTATTGGTCTACCCTGTTATTAGCACGTCATCCAGATAAATGGTGACTTGGAGTAGGTCTTGTAAAATGTTCTTCATTGCCCACTGACAAATGGCACAGGCTGATGATACGCAAATGGCAATCTCGTATGTTGGTACAAACCCCCGAGGGTATTAAATGCAGCATACCTCTGGGAATCCTCATCTAACCACAATTACAGGTTAGTGTGGAGCATGTCATCTTTGTGAAAGACCCCTTCACTTTCCAGCCTCCTGATTTCTACCTCTATATTGCCCATAAGGTAAATGGCATTGTGCGGGCCTTACCGAATCATGGAATTGCTTCCTGGTCAACATTCAAGGGGGCATTGGCTCCTTTGATAGTCCCTAAACCTTCCTGACTATTTAATTAGCACTTCATTCGGGTAGCTGTTTGCTAATTGAACAATGTTGAGCCAATTAATGTGAATCTTTCTCAACCAAATTCGCCCCATCAAGCTTGGACTCGAGCCTTTCACTACAATCAGTGAGAACTGAACCAACTGCTTCTCATAAGAAACCGGAACCAAAGTTGTACCCTTAATCAGTAATGGTTCCCTGGAATAGGTTCTCAATCTGGCTGCGGTCTTGCATAAACTTAAGGATTAGAGTCCAGGGCGAATTCTGTTAAAGACTGGTTATGTAATCACTGATACAGTCACACTGGTATCAACCTCCATTAGATCTTGGTGACCATTTAACCAGGTGTTTATTTTGATTGCTTAGCAACATCCAAATCAGAACCAATTAAACTGTTCCAAACCAGATGTAGGTGGACTTTCCAGGATGTGCGCTCTCCTCGGTACCGGGCTATGAGTTCTCTTGCTCTGTTTAAATCCAGTGGGATTCTTGCTGTCTGTATACCAGCAGCAACTACAATGGCTTGCCAGCCTGGAGCCTGGAGAAAATGGTAACCATTTGGCTGAGGCTGAACTTTGTTTGTGGTTTTGCTGTGGGCTGACCAAGAGTCCCTCTTTTCAGGCTATGTCCTGAATGAGGTTATGCAATTGCCTTCACTCCAGTGGTGTTCCCCAGCTCAGTCGGCCTGGTGAGGGTGTCCACTTCCATTGGAACACCCTGTAGCTCACATGCTCCCCTTGCTGCAGTTGTAGTGCCTGTTTGAAGTCCATTTGAGCTTCAGCTAGTAGGCACTTTTACATAGTTACATCATTAATCCCACATACCAAACGGTCACTCAGCATCTCATTAAGGGTTAAACCAAAGTCACATGTTGTCTGAACTTCATCAAAAATCCCAACGTGGATTCTCCTGGTTCTCGAACTGCTGAGTAAAACTGATCATGACTCAGGATTAGAGGAGGCTTGGGGTCATAATATTCCTTAACTAAATCCATCAACTCATGAAAAGATTTAGTATCAGGTGCCTCAAAAAATGTTAGGCTCCTAATAACCGCAAAAGCTGTGTGTTCTCAAGCTGTCAGGTGAATTACTCATTGCTTTTCATCTCCTCTACTGTATTTGCCCCAAAAAATAACGTATTTTTTCCACACACTGGGGGCCCGGTCTTCTATGGCATGATTGACTGAGTCAAGCTTCCCAAACACAAGCATGATGCCAAAAAGGCTTATCTGAGCTCAGAGACAATTGTTGCAAGTAAATTTCTTTGGGAACATTCTTTTTTACTGGCACCACCGTGAAATAACTCTACAGGGGCCGGTATCCCATCACCAAGTCTCGCTTTATCTACATGTACATAGTACTTGACGCTGATCCAGCTCCATCAGAGACAGCAGTCAGAGTGAACAAAACCTCTGACACCCCTGTTTATTTATTAATTTTTTCTCTTTTTTTATTGAAACCCCCACACTACCGCCTAACTGAGGTTGTGCTTATTTTTCCCCAGCACCCATGGTGTGTGTGTGCAGGTGTGAGACACAGTGAGAGACACAAGGTGCACGAATCTTTATTCAAATTTCCACCACCAGGAAGATAGGAAAACACCCGGGTGGCCAGTGACAAGCAGTCCCTTCACATCAAAGGGCAGTGCTGTGTGATCAAACAGTGAAGGGGAGGGCAGGGATTAAATCAAAATAGAGTTGGAGGAGGAAATAATGCACTCCACTTCCTGCAGCGCCCATCCCTGTTCTTTTTTTTTCGTAACCGCGGAAGAGGGGCAGGCAAATCTCCAGTTTATTTTTTTTTAGGCAAATCTCCAGTTTTTTTTTTAACCCCCCCACACTACCGCCTAAGTGCGGTAGTGCTTATTTTTTCCCCAGCACCCATGGTGTGTGTGTGCAGGTGTGAGACACAGTGAAAGACACAAAGTGCACCAATCTTTATTCAAATTCCACCACCAGGAAGATAGGAAAACACCCGGGTGGCCAGTGACAAACACTGCCCTTCACATCAAAGGGCAGTGCTGTGTGATCAAAACAGTGAAGGGGAGGGTAGGGACTAAATCAAAATAGAGTTGGAGGGAGAAATTATGCACTCCACTCCCTGCGGCGCCCACCTCTCCCTGAACAACACCAGGGTGTTGGTCGACACCGCGTGCTCCTTCTCCAAGGACACCCGGGCTCTAACGTAACCGCGGAAGAGGGGCAGGCAGTCGGCCCTAACCCATTCCTGTTCTTTTTTTTTCTTTTTTTTTTCTTTTTTTTCTTTTTTACCCCCACACTACCACCTAAGTGCGGTAGTCTTATTTTTTCCCCAGCACCCATGGTGTGTGTGTGCAGGTGTGAGACACAGTGAAAGACACAAAGTGCACGAATCTTTATTCAAATTCCACCACCAGGAAGATAGGAAAACACCCGAGTGGCCAGTGACAAACACTGCCCTTCACATCAAAGGGCAGTGCTGTGTGATCAAAAACAGTGAAGGGGAGGGTAGGGACTAAATCAAAATAGAGTTGGAGGGAGAAATTATGCACTCCACTCCCTGCGGCGCCCACCTCTCCCTGAACAACTCCAGGGTGTTGGTCGACACCGCGTGCTCCTTCTCCAAGGACACCCGGGTTCTAAGGTAACCGCGGAAGTGGGGCAGGCAGTCGGCCCTAACCCACTCCTGTTCTCTCTGTTTGCCAGGGCTCCCTGATTGGACCTGGTTAACAGCCCCAGTCAAGGAACTAATTCTGTCAGGTCCACCTGGTTGACCTCGTTACAATCACTACAACAATCGCTTCACCATTCTTCCTCATTGTTGATTTGCAGTGCATATGCACCAATTCAGGGTAAATTCTCCTATAGTCTAAACAGTGTATGCACTGAGGATCCACTTGGTAACTTACGGTATTTTGCAATGCACTGTTCACAAAAATCAATTCGGCTGGAAAGCAGGCATTGGTAATAGATACACATTTAACCAGCATGCTTTGCTTCAAATGCAGGCAAACTTCCTGCTGCTGGGCTGGTTAATTTGAATGAGTTTTGCATACAGTCAATGCTAACCACCCTGTTGAGTGGCTACACGTGGAACCGGTTGGTGCAAAATCAAGAAAAATTAGTTGGACCCAAAGTTAGTTTGCCTCTTGAAGGGATGGTGTACTCCCTGGAACAGGAACTGGAAATAGTTGTGGAAGAGAATGAGAGGTTGGAGCAGGTTCGAAGGTCTGAATGACCTGTTACAAATCTCATTTTGTATATTCACATAGTATAGGGTGGCCCTTTTGTTGTATACCTTAGGTGCCTGATACACCACAATATTTGATTAATTTAAATTATACTTAATCTTAATCAATGTAACAACTTGCTTTATTTAATTAGTTAGGTTGCTGTAAGTGAACACTTTTATTAGGAACCATTGCCTCATTCTAAAAGGCTGGGAAAATGATTAGATCTGGTTACCTGCCCGTTAACTAACTACTGGAACCTCCAAGAACAGTCTCCACATTAGTTGGATAGTCAGGACCAGTGAATACTCACAAGGACAAAGTGGTAACCTGGTGCAGGTTGATCTCAGGTTTCTCTCTGAAGGTCAGAGAAGCATTAATGCCTTTCCCTGCTCATAATGAATCCTATAAAAAAGGAAAGCTGCATTTTGTGGTCCTGACTGCAGATCCTGACGGATTTCAAATGGAGAGCATGCCATTATTGTTCTCCTGTTCAAGTCTCAAGTTAAAATAGCACATCAAGCCCTGTGACATCATCTGCATATTGAATGTTGATGGTGTTGGTTTGGATCTGGTGGTCTTGATGCCTGTGATTTTAAATTACAGGACCATATCGGGTGAGAAAGGAGTGATTTAGTCCCTGCACTATTCTGTACACATTGTGAAGCAATGCAGAACAGTCTTTTGCAAAGGAGAAAAGATTGGAATAAGGAAGGAAAATAAATGAGCAGGAGAAAGAGAGAAGAAAGCAAAGCTGGGTGATTGAGAACTGGGAGATTCAAGTGAAGAAGCAAAGAAGGTGAAGCAGGTGTGGTGAAACGGTTAAAAATTATGTCCCAATACATGTGTGAATCTAACCGGAATGGAGGTGTTGCTTAGTCCCGTGTGAATCTTATTACACACCTCCCCGTGTGAATCTTCTTATCTGTATGTAACCAGAATGGAATGTGTTTTTTAGCCTTGCTCTGCTGTTCACATGAATGTTTATATCTGGAAAAGAGTATATCAGCTGGAAAAGTCTCCAGTTCGGTGAGTCTGCTCCGGGGTTACGTTTAACCGCCGAGCGTGGGTTGTTGGCAACCGCTCTACGAGAACTGACGGCTCCCAGTTCCGGTAACATGTAGAGTGAGTATAAGCCAGACCCGTTGTATGAGACCTGGTTGTGGCGACGCTGCGGGGAATAAAATGCCCATATTCTAGCAGACTCGCCTCTTGGTCGTTTGTTCTGTGTCAGACTACTCTCCTACGAACCTGACCTTGAGAATTTTTTTAAAACATTTGGCGTAGTCGAGCAGGGTCAATCGCAATTGAGGAGAGATTTTGATACAGAACAATGTTTTGGAAAAAGACTAAGAAACCAGAAGAACAAACTGTGGAGGTCCCGACCGTCCCGGGATGGCATGGATGTGGGCATGTACGTGGCAGTTTGTTTGAGAGAGGATCCCAGTCCTGCCGAAGAACCCCTTGCCTGGGGTACAGCGGAGGATGTGGGCATGTCCAAAAAGCTGAAGCGGAGTTAACAGAATTGAATGGGATTGAACTGAACTGAACTGAGTGGAACTGAAGTGAATCAAATTGAACGGAACAAAATGGAACTGAGCTAAATTGAATTGAAATGGACGGAACTGAATTGAACACAATTGAATTGAACTGAACAGACCTGAACTGAGCTGAATTGAACTACACTGAATTGACTGAACTGAAATTAACTGAAACGAATTGAACTGAATTAAGCATAATGTAACACATGTATTGGGCCAAGCAGTGGAATGTGGTGTAAAATTATGTCCCAATACATGTGTGAATCATAATGTAACACATGTATTGGGCCAAGCAGTGGAATGTGGTGTAAAATTATGTCCCAATACATGTGTGAATCATAATGTAACACATGTATTGGGCCAAGCAGTGGAATGTAGTGAAACGGTTAAAAATTATGTCCCAATACATGTGTGAATCTAACCGGAATGGAGGTGTTGCTTAGTCCCGTGTGAATCTTATTACACACCTCCCCGTGTGAATCTTCTTATCTGTATGTAACCAGAATGGAATGTGTTTTTTAGCCTTGCTCTGCTGTTCACATGAATGTTTATATCTGGAAAAGAGTATATCAGCTGGAAAAGTCTCCAGTTCGGTGAGTCTGCTCCGGGGTTACGTTTAACCGCCGAGCGTGGGTTGTTGGCAACCGCTCTACGAGAACTGACGGCTCCCAGTTCCGGTAACATGTAGAGTGAGTATAAGCCAGACCCGTTGTATGAGACCTGGTTGTGGCGACGCTGCGGGGAATAAAATGCCCATATTCTAGCAGACTCGCCTCTTGGTCGTTTGTTCTGTGTCAGACTACTCTCCTACGAACCTGACCTTGAGAATTTTTTTAAAACAGCAGGGCAGGCTGATATGGTGATCACAATGACTTCAGGAAGTACAGAAAGGAGCTGATATGATTCTGACCTGACACAACGCAGTTTAATCATAAACAGCCCACTCATTGATGTGTACCACATTAATCTAATAGCAGTCCCAAAAGATTGGCACTGCTTAGCACTTTTGTTAAGAATGTAAAACTCAAGAAATGTTAAAGTATCATGTTGTGCTGAAACAGCTGGTAACAATGAGCCTAATAGATTGTTCACTTTATGGCTCTCCCAAAAGTAGAACCAATTTATTGTTTTTTATCAATTCTGTTATAAACTCTTCAAGTTCTTACATCTTCTATTTCCCCTCTGACAGTACATTAATAGGAGATTTGGGCAAGTGGTGAGATATCAAATTGTCTTCTCCTTCATGGTATACATGGTAAGTTCAAAGATGCATTTAAGGTTATCTTTCATTTATTTGTTCTTGTCATATAAAAGGATAATCTTAAAACATAGTTTTTAATATGTTATATTAAACAGTGGAGCTAGGGTATCTGCAGTTCTCCCAAAATGTATGTAAGTTGAGATAACTGAGAGGCTGTCCAAGACATTGGATGGTTTCTGTGGACTTGCTTTCATCATCATTACCAACAGTATTTCCCCAGCTGACAATTTCTGGGGAAGCATTCAAAAGGCAGGTTACTTCAGTTGGATATTGTACGAAGCCTTTTTTGGAAAGTAATATTTGAATCATGAGTTTATATGGTTTCTGTTTAGTCTTATGAACAAAGTCTCAAATGGCTCTTGAATATGTCCCTGAAAAGGAAGAATGGTGGAGGGATGTGAAGAAACTACAGGAGATTAGGATTATTTGGATATCTTTTCAAAGAAATAGCATTGATCCAAAAGGCCATAGATCATATTGCTGTGATAAACAATTCTATGGAGGAGAGTTTAACCCTCAAAAATGGCAGATTAGGTCCAAAGACAAAATAATAAATTATTTTTCCACAGAGATCGCAACCTGATTTTTAAAGCGCTCAATGAATGAGTGACGAACAACAAATGCTGACCTTCCTGGTAACTCTCCCTCCTGTGAAGACATGAAATAAATTGCTGTTTTGAACAGTAGTGTGTTTAGATGCTAGCAAGCAACCTTCTTGTTAAAGTGAGCTTTAATTAATGATGGTGGATTGTTACTTATTAATACAATTAATATCTTTTTTAATTTCTGTTGTTATTTTATCTTCATGCTAAATTTAATATGTGGCATTCTCTGGGTATTGGAAATTGATAAGAAAAAGAGAGTTGAGATTGTGCTGGGTATTTAAAATCATAATTTCCTATCTGGAAAAACAATCATCCATTAGAATTCGAAAATGTTTGGCAGTGTGCTTTTGTGCAGATGCAGCTTTTTTAACATTGGCTTTCGGAATGATAAGATCCAGATTAAATACGCATTGGATCAAATTTAAAAGTACATCAGAAGTGGAAGACAACCCATACATTGTAATTTGCCAAGGTTCCTGAGACATCACCTTCCCAAACCTTGATCTGTACCGTCTAGAAGGTCAAGAGCAGAAGGTACATAGAACAAGACTACCAAGGAGCTCCCTTCCAAGACAGACACCATCTGGACTTCGATATATTTCACTATTCCTTCAATATGGTTGAGTCAAAATCCAGGACCACCCTCCTTTAAAGCACTCTGGGTGGACCTCAATGACATGGATCACAATGGTTTAAGGAGGCAGCTACCACCATTTTTTCTAGGACAATTAGGGATGGCCCAGCCAGCAATATCACACCCTATGAAAAAATATAAAAATGTTAATTTCCTTAGACTCCCTGGAAAAAACAGTACTATCAAAGGTTGAAGTGGTCACATCTATTGAGTGACTTGAATGTTATATAAAAAGAAGAAGAAATCACAAAACTGCAGTTTAGTCCTCCTCATGGTAAAATCAATGACTGCAGATGCTGGATTAGTGGTGCTGGAAGAGCACAGCAGTTCAGGCAGCATCCAAGGAGCTTCGAAATCGACGTTTCGGGCAAAAGTCCTTCATCAGGAATAAAGGCAGAGAGCCTGAAGCGCGGAGAGATAAGCTAGAGGAGGGTGGGGGTGGGGAGAAAGTAGCATAGAGTACAATGGGTGAGTGGGGCAGGGGATGAAGGTGATAGGTCAGGGAGGAGAGGGTGGAGTGGATAGATGGAAAAGGAGATAGGCAAGTAGGACAAGTCCTGACAAGTCATGGAGACAGTGCTGAGCTGGAAGTTTGGGATGAGGGTGAGGTGGGGGAAGGGGAAATGAGGAAACTGTTGAAGTCCACAATGATGCCCTGGGGTTGAAGTGTTCCGAGGCGGAAGATGAGGCGTTCTTCCTCCAGATGTCTAGTAGTGAGGGAGCGGCGGTGAAGGAGGCCCAGGACCTCCATATCCTCGGCAGAGTGGGAGGGGGAGTTGAAATGTTGGGCCACGGGGCGGTGGGGTTGATTAGTGCGGATGTCCCAGAGATGTTCCCTAAAGCGCTCTGCTAGGAGGCGCCCAGTCTCCCCAGTGTAGAGGAGACCGCATCGGGAGCAACGGATACAATAAATGATATTAGTGGATGTGCAGGTAAAACTTTGATGGATGTGGAAGGCTCCTTTAGGGACTTGGATAGAGGTGAGGAAGGAGGTGTGGGCGCAGGTTTTATAGTTCCTGCGGTGGCAGGGGAGAGTGCCAGGATGGGAGGGTGGGTTGTAGGGGGGGCGTGGACCTGACCAGGTGGTCACGGAGGGAACGGTCTTTGCGGAAGGCGGAAAGGAATGGGGAGGGAAATATATCCCTGGTGGTGGGGTCTTTTTGGAGGTGGCAGAAATGACGGTAGATGATTTGGTTTATGCGAAGGTTGGTAGGGTGGAAGGTGAGCACCAGAGGCGTTCTGTCCTTGTTACGGTTGGAGGGGTGGGGTCTGAGGGCGGATGTGCGGGATGTGGACGAGATGCGTTGGAGGGCATCTTTAACCACGTGGGAAGGGAAATTGCGGTCTCTAAAGAAGGAGGCCATCTGGTGTGTTCTGTGGTGGAAGTGGTCCTCCTGGGAGCAGATGCGGCGGAGGGGGAGGAATTGGGAATATGGAATGGCATTTTTGCAAGAGGTAGGGTGGGAAGAGGTGTAATCCAGGTAGCTGTGGGAATCGGTGGGTTTGTAAAAAATGTCAGTGTCAAGTCGGTTGTCGTTAACGGAGATGGAGAGGTCCAGGAAGGGGAGGGAGGTGTCAGAGATGGTCCAGGTAAATTTAAGGTCAGGGTGGAATGTGTTGGTAAAGTTGATGAATTGCTCAACCTCCTTGCGGGAGCATGAGGTGGCGCCAATGCAGTCATCAATGTAGCTCCTTAGTCCTCCTCATGTCAGTAATAGTTTCCAATAACTCATATTACCAGGGACAAAGTAAATTTGCATCTGGTAAATGCATGGGTTAATCAAGGAGCATGCACTTGAGAAATTGGTCCTAACTAACTTGATTGAAATCTGTGATCAAGAATATGGAATAGATGTTGTGCATGGGGATGGCAGAACACATTTGACAAAGTGGCACATGAAATTTGAAAAGAATTGGAAGCCCATATAACTATAGCGAAGTGACAACTCAGGAAAAGCAGCAGGTTCATTGTCCCCTCAAACGTTTTCTGCCATTCACCGAAATGTTGGCTGATTCATGAGCTGATTTCATTTCTCCACAGGTCTTTGTCCTCAATAACTTCATATCAAAACAAAATGACCAGTGACTGATTTAAAATTTACAATTGATCTTGCTTCAGAAGTGAATCCTAAACTTCTACTAACCTTTGTGTGTACAACATTCTCTTAATTTCACTCCTGAAAGTCTAACTTCGATTTTTAGACTACTTCCCATCCTCTTAGAGGGGAAGGATATATCGAGGGAACAAGTGTAGATTTAGCAAAATTATATCTGGCCTATGGGAGTTAAAGTGTACTTAGGTTATGATTCTCTGGATTTTGAAGATTAAGTAGTGACTTGATTGAGATTTGCCAAACAGAAGATGATCAGATGGGATAGGTGGAGGAATATTATTTCTGCTGGTTTGGGAGTCTTAAACCAAGGGTTACAATTTAAGAATAAAGGAGGTATAAGTTAGCACCAGGATGAGGAGAAACTTTTTTTATTCAGTGTGGTGAATCTTTTAATTTCTCTATCTCTGGGAACTGTGGAAACTGTCTTTGAGTATGTTTAGAAGATTTTGATTTTTACTAAACAATGTAGGATAGGGAAGTAAAGAGGAGGTATTGAAATGCTGAACTTAACTGGAGTCAGGGGCTGGAAAAATAGGGGAAACCACATGTGGATGACACCCAGACATATTCCTGTCACGATGGAACTAACTCAAGGCGGTGGGGGGTGTGGACCTGACGAGGGAGTCACCAACCCAACCTCCACTCCCGGCACCTTCCCCTGCAACCACAAGAAATGCAAAACTTGTGCCCACACCTCCCCCCTTACTTCCCTCCAAGGCCCGAAGGGATCCTTCCATATCCGCCACAAATTCACCTGCACCTCCACACACATCATTTATTGCATCCGCTGCACCCGATGTGGCCTCCTCTATACTGGGAAGACAGGCTGCCTACTTGCGGAACGTTTCAGAGAACACCTCTGGGACACCCGGACCAACCAACCCAACCACCCGTGGCTCAACGCTTCAACTCCTCCTCCCACTCCACCAAGGACATGCAGGTCCTTGGATTCCTCCATCGCCAGACCATAGCAACACGACGGCTGGAGGAAGAGCGCCTCATCTTCCACCTAGAACCCTCCAACCACAAGGGATGAACTCAGATTTCTCCAGTTTCCTCATTTCCCCTCCCCCAACCTTGTCTCAATCCCAACCCTCGAACTCAGCACCGCCTTCTTGACCTGCAATCTTTTTCCTGACCTCTCCACCCCCACTCCCACTCTGGCCTATCACCCTCACCTTATCACCCTCACCTTAACCTACTTCCACCTATCGCATTTCCAACGCCCCTCCCCCAAGTCCCTCCTCCCTACCTTTTATCTTAGCTTGCTTGGCACACTTTCCTCATTTCTGAAGAAGGGATCATGCCAGAAATGTCGATTCTCTTGCTCCTTGGATGCTACCTGACCTGCTGCGCTTTTCCAGCAACACATTTTCAGCTCTGATCTCCAGCATCTGCAGACCTCACTTTCTCCTGGCCCTATTCCTACCCTAGTCATCCTTTTATTCCTCACATATCTATAGAAAGCTTTAGGGTTCTCCTTTATTCTATTTGCTAAAAACTGCTCGTGTCCTCTCTTTGCTCTTCTCAACTCTCTCTTTAAATCCTTCCTAGCTGATCTGTAACTCTCCATCACCTCATCTGAACCATCTTGCCTCATCAACACATATGCCTCCTTCTTCCGCTTAACAAGAGATGCAATTTCTGCAGTGAGCCATGGTTCCCTTAACTTATCACTTCCTCCCTGCCCGACAGGGACATACCTATCAAGGACACACAAAACCTCTTCCTTAAACCAGCTCCACATTTCCACTGTCTGTATCCCCTGCATTTTGCTACCCTATTCTATGCATCCTAATTCTTGCCTAATCGCATTATAATTGCCCTTGCCCCATCGATAACTCTTGACCTGTGGCATGTACCTATCCCTCTCCATCGCAAAACTAAACTTAGCTGAATTATGGTCACTCTCTCCAAAGTGCTCACCCACAACTAAATCAAACATCTGGCCTGGTTCATTACCAAGTACCAGATCCAGTGTGGCCTCCTGTCTTGTCGGCCCTTTGACATACTGTGTCAGGAAACCCTCCTGCACACATTGGACAAAAACTGATCCATCCAATGTATTAGAGTTATAGCATTTCCAGTCAATTTTGGGAAGTTAAAGTCCCCCATAATGACCACCCTGTTCCTTTCACTCCTACCCAGAATAATTTTGCCAATCCTCTCCAACTCCCTGGTACTCTGCGGAGGCCTATAAAAAAACTCCAAGCAGTGTGACCTCTCCTCTCCTGTTTCTAACCTCAGCCCCCACTACCTCGGTAGATGAGTCCTTGTCAAACGTTCTTTCAGCCACCGTTATACTATTCTTGACTAACAAGGCCACATCTCCCCCTCTTTTATCGCCTTGCCTGTTCTTAATGAAAGATCTAAACCTGGAACCTGCAACATCCATTCCTCACCCTGCTCTGTCCATGTCTCCGAAATGGTCACAACATCGAAGCCCCACGTACCTATCCATGCTGCAAGCTCACCTATCTTATTTTGGATACTTCTGGCATTGAAGTAGACACATTTCAAACCAGCTTGCTGTCTGCCAGCACATTCCTGTGAATGTGAAATCCTGTCCTTGTCCTTCCTACTCTCATTCTCCTGTACACTGCAACTACACCTCAGGTTCCCATTATCTTAAATAGTTTGCTCTTAATGCATAAATGAGATTGCAAATAGAATTAGAATTTTAAATTTTTTGATGGATTCAGTGTTACTTATTAACAAATGGGTTCTTTATAGGTTTGTGTTTATTGCATGACATATGTTCTGTGAACTTTACTGAGTTTTCTTAGAAAGTCACACTCACTATGACTCAATTATTTGACAGGTCTTTTATCTTGGCTTTGTGACATATGCACCCTCATTTGCACTAAGTCAGGGTAAGTTGCACATTTTATTTGGTCATTATTTGTTGTACAATAAATGCTGCTGGGAGTTTATTTTTATTGTTCATTCAAATCTATTACAAGAAATGTCAATTCATGTAAAAATGAAAGTAAATGACAGAATTCTTACAGTGCAGAAAGAAGCCATTTGGACTATTGAGTCCACACCAACACTCTGTACAGCATCCTACCCAAACCCAGCCTCCTAATCTATTCCCGTAATCCCATATTTACCATGACCAATCCACCTAACTCCAAATCATATCTTTGGACTGAGAGAGGAAACTGGAGCACCTAATGAAACACACACAGACACAGGTAGAATGTGCAAACTCCACACAGACAGTTACCCGAGGGTGGAACTGAACCAGGCTGCCCAAATAATGCATTTACATGACCCAGATGAGACGTGAACCCACAATCCCCACTCCAGAGGCTGATACCTAATCCATTAGACCACTGGAGGAATTTAATACTTTCCCTTCAAAGCCGATGTGTGATCAAGCAGAATCTCTGTTCACTGAAACACAAGTGGACCAACACTAAATTGCAGGAGCATGTAATATGATCAGGACTGGCTGTTGGAGCTTCAAAGTGATTCAACATTACCTGTCCCAATAATCCCATGTGATGCAGAGCAGCCTATGGCCAGTCCATCTGAGGTGCCTTGAGATCTGTCTGGCTGAAAGAGAAAAATAAGTGACTACAATTTCCATCTTTAACAGGAGATATTTTACGTCCTCTGAAGAAAACATCATACTGTGTATTAGGCCCATTATCTTTATAATCCCTCAGGAGGACTTGCACAAGCTCAGCTCCCCCACATAGTCCAACACTGATATTAGAAAAGGGACTGAGCAGGTGGCTTATCTGTTTGTACTCTACCCATTGCAAAATAGAGCATGACTGATTAAAATAAACTGTAGGGTTCCACCACAATTCCTTGCCTATTCTGAGCCCTGAGGCCAGTGTGGAAACTTTAAGTGGATAATGATAATGATGCTAAATGCAAGGTGGCACAATTAATGACTAATGCTTTGCCTTCCTCTCAGCTTTGTATTATTGTAAATATGTTATTTTCCCAAAAGATCAGACATTGATTTGCCTGCTTCTCAACAAGTTCCAACTTGAAGTTTGCATGCTGTTCTATCGTAGAATTGTTGCAGCATTTCCCTAGCTTTAGATAGTCCCTTGGGGAGTTTCCAGTGTTATTATTTGGGCATGACCTTTCATCACACATTGGTCTGGAAAAATAGCACTGAGGGTAGGGAGTTCCTCAATGGGACCCAGCTCCTGTTGGGAGATTGGTTTGCCATATTAGATGATGCTTTGCATTTGTTTTCATTCTTTTACAGATTGTGAACATTGTTGGCAAGGTCAGTTTTTATTGCCCATGAGAAAGTGGTAGCGAGTTGTCTATTTGAATAGCTGCAGTCCCTAGTGTGCAGGAACACACATAGTACTGTTAGGGAGGGAGTTGCAGCTTGATGATCTAGCAGCAATGAAACAAATGATGATATTGTTTCACGATGGTGTGTGGCTTGGAGAGGAACTTACGATGATCCCATACGTCTGTTTTTGGTGGTAGAAGTGTTTTTACAGAAGTGGTTAGGGAAGTTAAACATTGCCCTGCTGCGTGGCAGCAAATTCAGTGAGGTGCTGGCATGTGGTTTGGACATGTGCACATTAATTGTTTTTCCTCCTGAGCCTGTGCACTCTGGCAATTTCATTTGCATATAAAATCAGGGAATAGGTATTATGAGTAAGAAAACTTCATGATTTAAAAATCCCTAAAAATGTGTGGTATATGCCTGAAGTAGTTTTAGAACACTTAATTCTACCATTTAAATTATGTCATAATGACAGTCAATAGCATTTTAAAAACTCAATGTTTAAATAACTTTATTTTTCAGTTACCGGAATGGAGTTGTGGATTTCAGTTGTAATAACAGGACTTGTGTGTACACTGTATACAACATTGGTAAGAACATACAATTATTACAGATTTCTGACAGTTAGATTGAAATTAGTTATTTTGGTGGATTATTTTGTTTGTTCATTGGATGTTAATGTCAATGATAATGCAAACATATATTGCTCATCCCTAAGTGCTCTTGAAGATCATGGTGAGCTGCCTTCTTGATCCAATCAACTCCTAGTGATACAGGTACATGTAGAGCACTGTTAGCAAGGGGGTTCAGAATTCTGACATAGCGATAGTGAAGCATCCCAAGTCAGGACGTTGTATGACTTGGAGCTGAACTTATAGCTTCTGCTGTCCCCAGGACGCTGCGTCCTGTCACAATTGGCTGGTAGAACTCACAGGATCAACAGATTCTAAGACACTCACCTTGTAAGTACATAAGTATAAAAGAAAAAAAGCAGCAGGAGGAAACCACATAGACTCCTGAGCTCACATTCCTTTTCACTCAGCCTGCAAACACTTGGTTCATTATGGTTGTCCAGGACTACCATGCAATCCACTGATGTGTACAAGTCGTCATGGTACGCCACCATCCCTGCCATGACCTGAATAACCTTTAAGTACTTCATGGTTCAGTTATCTAAAGCAATGGCTTCAGACAAAACATCAGCAGTTGATTGATGAGCCATAGCGATTTGATGGCATTGTTGACTACATCTTCCATTGCTGCGCTGATGATTGAAAGGAACCTGCTGTGGTGCTAATTAGTAAAGCAGGATTTTGTCTGCTCTTTGTGGACAAGGAAATCTATTCCATTCCATGAGTTTTCTGCCCCAAAGGCAGGTCATGGCAAATTGTCTGCTGGTGCATCACCCTGAGTCATTTGTCTTGGCAGTTCTGAACAGAGTATATCTGGTTAGGAATTCATTTATCAGGTAGATACCAGTGTTGGAGCAGTACTTGAACAGCTTGGCGAGAGAGATGGCTAGTTCTGAAGAACAAGTTTTCAGCATCACAGCCAGAAAGTTGTGGGGCCAATAACCATCACTGCTTTGAGAGAATTCACTTGTTTTGTGGTTGTCTCATTGAGTTGGCTGAAGACCAGATTCCATGATGGTTCATGTCGGAGAAATTTGGCCAATAGGTTAGGAGTCACAAAACACAGCTCATAGTGAAATTAACAAACAGTTTATTGCAAGCTGTATCACTGGAGGAGAAATTGACGAGGCTGACACAGAACTGACAGCCTGCACAGGTAGATCAGATTTCTCCTCCCAGAGCTGAGGATGAGACCAGTTTTATAGTAAAACTGCACAATGACACTGATTAAGAAATGGAAAATTACAATGTTTCTGGAAATGGAGTAATTTGGTTACAATGATGCTAATTGGAAAGCAGTTTAATCGGATGAATGTCCTGTTCCTTCACACTATGCAACATCCTGACAGTATCATGGTTCACAGGTAGGTGTTAAAGTCTCTTCTAAAGTGGTGAGGTGCTTCCATTGTCCTGTTCCTGGAGCATGTCCTTTGCTGGTGCCTGTCTGTCTGACCTGCTCTTGTGTGGCTTTGGTATTGCTGGATTGTGAAACTGCGCTTAGGGTTTTGACATATCTGTGGTGCTCTGTCATGTCCATGGGAGCTTACAGTGTATTCCCTTGTCTGTGTGCTGTCTGATCCAGCTTGTGAGCTGCTCGGAAATTCTGGGTGTTCTGGTACAGTTTAGCCAATTTTGCTTTTGTGGGCCTATTGTGGGTTAGCAAATCTTTTCCGACAGTACAGTCTTCAGAGATTCACCAAGATGGATCGACATGCCCGGCTGAAGATCTTTGAAAGCCCTTCAGCCTTGGCTTTTATGCTGAAGTGCTGGACTCTACCTTCCACTGAGGATTAAACGTTCATGGACCCTCTCCTCTAATGAGATACTTAACTGGTCATTACCATTCATGACGGAGTATAGTAGGAACCTGAACCATTGATTGTGAGAGTAATTAGCTCGGACTATAATATGTTGTTTCCACTGTTATCTGTGTAATCCTGCATTATAGCTTAACCAGGTTAGAACCCCATTTTCAGACATACTCAGTGCTCTGCTACACTCCTTATTGAACAAGAATTAGTTCACTGTCTTTAAGATGATGGTACGGAGAGGGATATGCCAAAACACAGCTGTGAACAGCTTCTCAGTGCCTTCTTGATGCCATATTTTGAGACATTAGATCTGTTTGTAATCTATTTGATGGTAGAGTCACACATCACAAGGTCTCTACAGTAGTTATTCTTAACACCACAGTCATGGGCAGACACAGCTATGACAGGTAGACAGGTAGATTGGTGAGGATAAAGTCAAGGGTGTATCTCACTGCTGCAAGACCAATCTGGCAGAGGTCCTTTATGAACCTTCCAGCTCAGTGAGCAAACATACATCCAGAGATCCTTTAAGACTGAGGCAATTCAGTCAGTATTGGTGCCTCGGGTGGACTGCATTCATGTCCTTGCTGCTGTCTTTCAAATGGTGTTTAACATGAACGTGTATTTATTCACATGAAGAGAGGTTTGTAGGTGATAGTTAGCAGGGGGTTTCTCTTTGCACCTTAGACCTAATACTATGAGAGTTCACAGGATCTGAAGTAAATACTGAGGAAATCCAGTGCTGGATGTATACCAGGGTTCCTACATCTTTTCTCAGTCAGGATATATCTGGGGATTCTGACATTATTTGAAAAGTACGACTCTCTAAGCATGATTATGTCAGGGGCTGTAGATTGATTAGAGTTCTCCCATTTTTTGACATGTCATCAGATGTTAAAGATAAGGGTGTTGTAGAGTTGACTTGGCTGGGTGTGTTTTTGTTGTGTTAATGTCTGGGGCAGTGTTAGCTGGTGTATTCAGACTGTTATTCTTGTTATGCCATATCAGTTAAGAGTGCAGTTAAGAGCCCCAGAAAATCTAGGTTCATATCCCCGGTCCCCAACGCCTTATCTTCACTATGGACATCCAGTCCCTGTACACCTCCATCCCCCATCACGAAAGACTTAAAGCCCTCCGCTTCTTCCTTTCCTGCCGTACCAACCAGTACCCTTCTACTGACACCCTCCTCCGACTGACTGAACTGGTCCTCACCCTGAACAACTTCTCTTTCCAATCCTCCCACTTCCTCCAAACCAAAGGAGTAGCCATGGGCACCCGCATGGGCCCCAGCTATGCCTGCCTCTTCGTAGGATATGTGGAACAGTCCATCTTCCGCAGCTACACTGGCACCACCCCCCACCTTTTCCTCCGCTACATCAATGACTGTATCGGCGCCGCCTCGTGCCCCCACGAGGAGGTTGAACAGTTCATCCACTTTACCAACACCTTCCACCCCGACCTCAAATTTACCTGGACTGTCTCAGACTCCTCCCTCCCCTTCCTAGACTTTTCCATTTCTATCTCGGGTGACCGAATCGACACGGACATTTACTATAAACCGACCGACTCCCACAGCTACCTAGACTACACCTCCTCCCACCCTGCCCCCTGTAAAAACGCTATCCCATATTCCCAATTCCTTCGTCTCCACCGCATCTGCTCCCAGGAGGACCAGTTCCAAAACCATACAACCCAGATGGCCTCCTTCTTCAAGGACCGCAATTTCCCGCCAGACGTAGTCGACGATGCCCTCCACCGCATCTCTTCCACTTCCCGCTCCTCCACCCTTGAGCCCCGCCCTCCAACCGCCACCAAGACAGAACCCCACTGGTCCTCACCTACCACCCCACCAACCTCCATGTACAACGTATCATCTGCCGCCATTTCCGCCACCTCCAAACGGACCCCACCACCAGTGATATATTTCCCTCCCCTCCCCTATCAGCGTTCCGAAAAGACCACTCCCTCCGTGACTCCCTCGTCAGGTCCATACCCCCCACCAACCCAACCTCCACTCCCGGCACCTTCCCCTGCAACCGCAAGAAATGCAAAACTTGCGCCCACACCTCCCCCCTCACTTCTCTCCAAGGCCCCAAGGGACACTTCCATATCCACCACAAATTCACCTGCACCTCCACACACATCATTTATTGCATCCGCTGCACCCGATGTGGCCTCCTCTATATTGGGGAGACAGGCCGCTTACTTGCGGAACATTTCAGATAACACCTCTGGGACCAACCAACCCAACCTCCCCGTAGCCCAACACTTTAACTCCCCCTCCCACTCCACCAAGGACATGCAGGTCCTTGGACTCCTCCATCGCCAGACCATGGCAACATGACGGTTGGAGGAAGAGCGCCTCATCTTCTGCCTGGGAACGTTCCAACCACAAGGGATGAACTCGAATTTTTCCAGTTTCCTCATTTCCCCACCTTGTCTCAGTCAAATCCCTCGAACTCAGCACCACCTTCCTAACCTGCAATCATCTTCCTGACCTCTCCGCCCCCACCCCACTCCGGCCTATCACCCTCACCTTGACCTCCCTCCACCTATCGCATTTCCAAAGCCCCTTCCCCAAGTCCCTCCTCCCTACCTTTTATCTTAGCCTGCTGGACACACTTTCCTCATTCCTGAAGAAGGGCTTATGCCCGAAACGTCGATTCTCCTGTTCCTTGGATGCTCTTTTCCAGCAACACATTTTCAGCTCATATCCTATCTGCCCTGGAGATATGTCATTAACAGGTTGATTAGACATATTGGGCTGTTGAGTTACAATAGTAGTGTCCATAACTCTGCGACATAAGGCCCAGGTTCAAGTGTCACTTGTTATAGTGGTGTGTCATAACATGTCAGAACAGGTTAATATAAAAATATCTGTAGTTAAGAATCAACTGAATTGTTGGGAAAATATGTACCAAACCATGAAAGGTTTGGAATGACACTAGTTTTTTAAAAAAATGATAATCAGTAGTTTCATGTTCTGCATCAATAACACCAGCTTTTTAATTCAAGATGTTATTGGAATAACTGAATTTAATTTCCCCAGCTACCTTTGTGGAATTTGAACTCCCAGATCATTTGTCCCACCCAAGGATTAAGAGTTTATGAACTGAAATCATCTGTTGCTACAATCAGCCTGTACCTGATAATGCAGCAGAGATTCACCAGAATATAACCTGTGTTCTAATGATTAGTTTCTGGTGAAAAATCAGAGGCATTAAACTTCAATTGCCTAAAATATAGAATCAGAAGGGTTGATTTGATTGTGGTTTGTAAAATTTGGAAAGAGATTGACTAGATAGAAATGTCTGCTACTGACGAAGCCTAGAAGAAGGAATTGTTCAAGGAGCAAATAGCTAATTCTATTCCTTTAAATAAGGTAGTCAATTATAGATGCATTTAAAATTGAACTGGACTGGTACTCTGTCAGGAGTATGGGGTGAAGCCACTTTCAGCGTTAGCATCTCTCACTTGGCCACTGAGCTAAATCCATTGTTATTTGTCATTTATTCCCAGGGCGGTATTAAAGCTGTTGTCTGGACAGATGCATTCCAGCTGTGCATTATGGTGATTAGTCTTCTGGCTGTGCTGATTAAGGGATCAATCCACGTTGGAAGTTTTGGAAAGATTTGGAACATTGCAAAGAATGGTGGCCGGACTAATATTTTTGAGTGAGAATCTTTGTCTTGAGTGTTACTGAAGTCTCATGCCCCACTTGGGAAAGTGCACTGAAAATCGAGCCCTACTACTCTTGGTTGTGTCAGAAAAGTTAATGATTGAAACAAATTACTTAAAGGTTCTCAGCTTTCCTATTTGATGAACTCAGATAACAGAAATCACTGACCACATTTCTGCATTTAACATGAAACTGCTATTTATTACAAAAAAATCAGTTCTAACCACAAAAATATTGATTATCAATTTAAAGTTTTCTAATTTAAACTCTACCTTTTTCTCAACGCCCCTTTTAAATGCAGACAGATATAGATAATCAGCACATGTGTTATGGGTATCAAGAGAAAAAATGTGGAACACAATTCAATAGCACCACACCTCAGCATATAGTTAGATGTCCTTTGGCTTTTTCAAAATCTTTCTGATCTCCAACGACCTTTTCAAGTTCTTTCAATTCATTTCTGCAGACACAGGTCAGTTGGCACACTTCAGTGTCTCAGTCACTGGTTAAAGGCAGAAGCTTAAAGGCAAATGGTGAGTGAGAACAGCTAGCTGTCTTCCAATTCTTTGTTACTTCTCCGCAAGGAGAGAAAGATGCTGTCTTTATGGAATTTGATGACTCCCTGCTCCTACATTGTTCCCAGTTGTCCACTTGTCCAGGAGACAGTCAAACATTTTTGGTCATATTGATGACTCCTGACTGAGAAATCAATTGAGGGCCTGTGTTCAAATCCCAGATGAGCCCTTGCCATCTTCAGCTCTGTCCTTAATTCACTGTTTGACATGTTTATAGGGTCCTCTTGTGGTGTAGTCATAGTGTCCCTGTCCCTGGTTCCAAGAGGCCCCAGTTCCAGTCCCACCTGCTCCAGAGGTAGGTAACAACATCTCTGAATAGGTTGATCAGAAAAATAGGCTAAATGAAAAACAAGCAACTTTGAATGCACAGCATTCAACAAGTCCAGCAATCCTCCTCCACTGCTTGAACATAACTTACAATGAGTTCTAGTTTCTTGTTTTAAAACCACCCATGCAACAGCAGTTAAAGTTAGGTAATAAATTCTAGCCAGTCCAGCAGCTCCTACATTGCATCAATTTTATTTAAAATAGATTAAAGGAATAATTGATCAGAAGCAAGTGTAGGAATCATGTCTTCACTTACCTGACAGACACCAGTTCTTTGTTGTGAGTTTGTAACAGATATATGTAGAAGATAAAAAGAAGTTATATTTGGTGAACTAATTGGGAATTATCTTTTACTCAGCTTTGATCCTGATCCAAGGAAAAGATACACATTTTGGACTGCGTGTTTTGGAGCTTTATTTGGATGGATATCGCTATATGGCTGTAACCAAGTGCAAGTACAAAGATACTTGGCTTGCAAGAGTGAGAAAGAAGCAAAAAAGTAAGTTAATCTCATTCGCTATACCAAAATTGCAAAATCATTTTGATGGTTTTCCATCACTTTGTTAATTGTTAAGACAAAGGAATTTGGAAGGACTTAAACAGGCCTTACTCCAAGGGAACCAGGAACTGATGAGGCACAAAACTTCTGAAATTTCAAATCTAAACTGAATTTTTCAATGTACTTCAGCTGCTAATGGTGCAGATATACCCATAATCCAGTTAACCCAAGTGTACCAGTCAGTACATCTACTGGTTCCAATAAGATTTGCATAATCACAGTTAAAGGAAATTGCGCCATTGAGGATACTAACTGGGTACCAGGTTCTCCTGGAGAATTTTGAAGGGTTACTAGTTAAACTAAAATGTAGAACCTCCAAAGGTTAACATTATTAGGGTTACTAACTGAGCCGACGGCAAACTGGCATAGGAGAAATAATGGAGAGGGTGGTACTGCACAGCAACTATTTTAACAATTAAACCCAGAGTGAAACAGAGGAGGGCAGAGCATACAAACAGAAAGCAACAAATTGAGACAAAAAGGGATCAAAAACTAAAAAGGCAATACCTAAATGGCTCTTTATGTGAATGTTTATAGTAGTTAGTACTGTATAAATGAATTAATGGCATAAATAACAGTGAACAAGTATTATCTTATGGCTGTTACGGAGACATTATTACAAGGAGATTGAAGCTGGGATCTAAATGTTCAGGGTTATGTATCATTTTGAAAGGGCAGACATGAAGGGAAGGGTGCTGGGGGTAGCTTTGTTAGTACGAAATTCTTAGTATTTTAGCAAGAAATAATCTTGGATCAGAAAATATAGAATTCATATGGATGGATGTAAGGAATAGCAAAGAGAAGAACATACTAATAAGCATGGTCCATAGACCCCCTAACAGTAGCTGTGCTATAGGACAAAGAATATATCAGAAGATAATGTTTGCATGTAAAACAGATGCTTGACTTTCATCTTTGTGTTGACTTAAGAGATCAAATTGATAGAGATAGCCAGGAAGAATTCAAAATATATTTGAGATGGTTTTCGCAAACAATATGTGAATTCAACTAGATATAGGTTATTTTGGATTTGGCAATTTGTAATGAAGCAGGTTAATAAATTATTTTAGAAAAAAAGATCCTCGAAGACCACAACAAAGTAGAATTTAGCATTCAGTTTAAGAGTGAGAAAATTGGTTTGGAAAGAACTGTGCTAAACTTAAATATGAGTAATTTCAAAGAAATGAAGGCAGAGTTAGCTGGAGTGGATTAGGGAAGGAATTCAGCAGAAAAAATGGTTGATAAACATAGGCAGACATGTAAAAAAGAGTTCTTGACTCACAGCAAAGAAATATTCTAAAGAGAAAGAAGAATTCCAGATAAATTAACTATAGTTAACCAGGGAAGTTAAAGATAGTATCAAATTGAAAGAAAACATATAATGTGGCAAAGATTTGTGGTAAATCAGTAGATAGGGAATGTTTTTTAAAAGTCAACAAAAAAATCCAAAAAATGAGTAAGAAAATAATCTATGAGGGCAAACTAGCTAGTAACGTAAAAAAGAAGCCACCAAAGATGTGCAGGTCAGGGTGAAATGGCCATGCTAAATTGCCCATTGTGTTCAGAGATGTGTAGGTTAGGTGCATTTGTCAGCGAAAATGTAGGGTTATAGGGTAAGGGAATGGGTCTGGGTGGGATACTCTTTGAAGGATCGGTGTGGACTTGTTGGGCCAAATGGCCTGTTTCCACACCGTACGGATTCTATGATTCTATGAAAAAGAGCTTTTTATAAAATATGTGAAAAAGAACATATGCCTCTTAGAGAACAGAGCTGGGGAAATAACAATAGGGAGCCAGGAAATGGCAGAGGAGTTGAATAAATAAGTTACATCAATCTTCACAGTAGTGGACACTAAGTATATTCCAAAAATACTAAATCAAGGAGATAAAGAGGGTGAGGAATAACTAGTACTAGAGAAAAATAAATTAGGGAAACAAATCAGGCTAAAGGCTGACAAGTCCACTGGACCTGATAGGTTACAGCTTAGGCTTTTAAAGGAAGTAGCTACAGAGATAGTAGATGCACCGGTAATAAACTTCCAAGAATCCTTAGATTCTGGAAAAGTCCCAGAGGATTTGAAAAATGTAATTGGGTCTGGAGTGGTTTAGAATAGAGTTTAGATTAGAGTGGTGTTGGAAAAGCACAGCAGTTCAGGCAGCATCCGAGAAGCAGTAGAATCCACAATGAGGATCAATGAACGGAGTTTTGCTGTATGATTGCTGCTTGACAATATTGTTGACTTCTCCTTGTTTAATTTTACTGATGATACAGAATAGATTGATAGAGATTATTGTCAGAGACCCAATGACATCATATGAAGAAAAGCACGCTGGTTTAACATGCCCTGGCCAATACGCACCCTTCAGCCAAAGATGATGTAGCTTCCTCAATTTGTTTTTTTTGTGTGTGACTGTGGTTTTCTACATTTCAAATGTAATTGCTGGTATTTAAGCACTTTGAGACATCTTAAGGACATAGAAATGCAAGTCCTTCCTTTCTTTGTAAGTATTATAGGTTGTAAAGAATCTTATTTTATGTATAACTAACACTTGACTTTGGTTTTAATAGAGCTATCATCCTGAACTTGATTAGTATTTGTGTTCTGTTCACAATATCCTGCCTATGTGGTTTAGTTATGTATGCTGTTTATGAAAACTGTGACCCAATAAAAGCGAACAGAGTTAACTCCACTGACGAGGTAAGTGAAATTATTTTTGAAATTAAATGTATTTGTTATAACATGCATTTTATTTTGATTCTTGCATTAGTAAAACAAATATATATTGTCTGCAATTTATATTCAGATCCCCATAAAAAGGTACTAACTGCAGACTTTCCCCAGGGCTTTTTCATGGTCCTAGTCATCATGTTTCTCAGTATCCTGACCAAGTTCACCATCTTTGGGTACAACAGCAAAATGATGACATGATCACTGCAATGTACATTGGAACATTAAATAAGTGCAAGGTGTTTTAAGCTAAATATGCTGAACAGATAATATGGCACATTATAAAAGGAGAGAAATGGGATTTAATGCAGGTGATGGAGGACTCACTTTCAGAGTCAGAAGTCATACGACACCAGGTTATAGTCCAACAGGTTTATTTGAAATCCAAAGCTTTCAGGGCACTGATCCTCCATCTGGTGAAGTCTCCACATCATGGCTACCTATTTTCAGGAAAGGATTTCAAAAAACTGTCAAATTAGACACTTACTTGGATGCACAGGCCATCTCCTAATAACCCATTGAGATTGGCCCATCATTTGGAATGCCACTCCTAGTTCCCCTTCAAAGACTACCTAGAGCTATAATGACAGCACTCTTAAATTACATGGTAATAGTCTGAACTTCAATTGCTCTCTTTGAAATCTACTTGTAGTGGAAGGTGAGTTATTGTTCTCTAGACATTGCACCATGGTTGGTTCCACAGCTGTAGTGATTGAGGTGATTAATGAACCTGACCACAATCAGCTAATCCCTCCAAACTCTTTTTGGAGAAAACCCTATCTTAACTCTTGCATGTAAGGCCATATCTTGTAGTGACATTGATCCTGATGCAAATGAAAGGATAAGTTAACACCCAAGACACAAGAAAAGACAAAATATGAAAAATGCTAACCAATAAGTTATATGTATCTTTTTGAAAAAAGGGCAGTTAGCAAACAATGGAGAGCAAACCCTGGATGAATTACAATGATTTAACCTGCCACCTTTCTTCTGTAGCCTGAAGTAGAGTTCTCTGGAGATAGAACCAGTCTGTGATCTTGGCCTCTCACAGACTGGCACCTGCAGGATATTGTTGCTTAGCTATAGCTCCAATGCATTGGTCAAGGGTTTTCTTATGCAAACACCATTCTATCCTATCCTCTCAATTACATGCAGTTTCTCAGAGCTTCAGGCGCCAATTTGCCATTTGGACATCAAATGGCAATGCATCTTTATTTTAACTTAATTTTTTACTTCACTTCCTGGTAGGTTCCAGAGCACTGGCTGAGTTGCCAGAGGGATCTTGTCATTACCAAGGAGCAGAGAGGAGTCTAAAGCCAGTTTATAAGGGGCATCCAAACAGCTGAACCATTATGCAGCCTTTGTTCCATTTCCCCAGAGGCACTGTGACTGTAGGAACCCTTATCTCTTGCAATCCTTGCATGGACAGCACACTAAACCCTATGTCAACCCTCTGAGAATCCAACAACACCTCCTGCCAATGCAGGAACTCTCCACAATATCTCCAAATGCACTCCAGGGCATGTCCAGTGACTTAGAAATAGCAAATGATATTCCAAATTACCTGATCTTTAAATTAGGTGCCTGGTCCTTTAAATAATGTTAGTGTCAGGGCCCTCTTACAGCAGAACTCACTCTTTGGTGATTTACAAGTGGGTTCAAGTTTTCAGTTCATGCATCGAAGCTGCCAGGTAGGACCCAGTGGTTTCATGGCAGTATCATTTCAGAGGTTTCCGGCAGATGCACAGATCACCCATGTGAGAGAGCATGGACAAGAAGTGACTAGAAATGCAACACACCCCACACAGACAGCCTCCAGCTTATCAAACCTACACTGTCTCCAGTGGTACTACCGATACTGATTTTGTTGATGATTGGCCTAGCTATTGGGATAACTTTGCACTCTTCAAATAGTTTTATGTGATCTTATAAATTAATTTGTGTGCACAGACAGGGATTTAGTTTCATGCCTCACCTAATACTCTCTTAGTCTTGCACTGAAATATCAGCCGAGAATGCCCTCTGGTCTCTGGAAAAGAACAGGCGGCACGGTGGCACAGTGGTTAGCACTGCTGCCTCACAGCGCCAGAGACCTGGGTTCAATTCCCAACTCAGGCGACTGACTGTGTGGAGTTTGCACATTCTCCCCGTGTCTGCATGGGTTTCCTCCGGGTGTTCCGGTTTCCTCCCACAGTCGAAAAATGTGCAGGTCAGGTGAATTGGCCACGCTAAATTGACCGTAGTGTTAGGTGCAGGGGTAAATGTAGGGGAATGGGTCTGGGTGAGTGCGCTTCGCCTGGTCGGTGTGGACTTGTTGGGCCAATGGCCTGTTTCCACACTGTAAGTAATCTAATCTAATCTAAACTTGGACCCAGAATCCTCACATTCAGAGGAAAGGTTGCTACAGCTGAACCAATGCTGAAACAGTGTCATTGTAACATAAAAATTCTGAATCATTTTCACAAATGTTCATTTTTATTTCTAAATTTTCCTTTGGAAGTTGACCCCCTTATTAGTTATGGAGCTGTTCCATCAGATGCCTGGATTTCCTGGACTTTTTGTTGCCGGTGCATACAGTGGCACTTTAAGGTATGTAATTTCTCACAACTTTAGCAATAGGTTAACATTAGTTGGAATTTTTTGCCAGATGTTGATACTGAATATATTTTCACAATGTTTGAATTGGAAATAAAATATACAAAAAAATTGTTACTGTCAACTTCCATTGGTCATTATTAGAAAATCTATCGTTATTTTAGCACTTCATCATGTGTCATTGAGTTACCAATTCTGGAGGCATTCCTAGATTTTGGTCAAGTGTGCCATATGACCTACCAAGCTTGCTCTGCCATTCATAAGATCACAACTAATTCTTACCTTCTCACTCCAGGAACATAAGAGCATGAACCTGTGAAATCTGCTCCATCATTCAAACTGATCATGGCTGATCATCCACTTTAATGCCTTTATCCCCACACTGTATCCTTAAACCCATTTATAAGACTAGTATTACAAAATTGACAATCATTACTTTAAACTTGATCAATGATACTCTATTCCCAGATCCCTTAATTCTCTTAGTACCAAACGTAATATTGCAAGTGGATTGTGAGAGTAAGGAAATCTTGGTGAAACTATGCATATGCATAGCACTCGACACTGATCCAGCTTCCTCGGAACCAGCTGTCAGTGACAAAACTTCTAACTCTCCTGTTTATATCTGTCAGCCAGAACTCCCTGATTAAACCAGATTAACAGCCCCAATCAGTGAACTCATATTCACCTGGCTGACCTTGTTACAATCACTACAGCCTTCTGAAAATGTAAGTGTATCACATCTACTGGTTTCCCATTATTTATCCTGTTGATTACACCAACAAGGTAAATCATCAAAAAACTCTAAAGGACTTGTCAAGCAATTTCCTTTGGATAAAGCCTTGTTGACTTTGCCTAATCAGATTGAAATTTTCCAAGTGGCTTGTTACCATTTCTTTAATATTGGTGCTGGCATTTTTCTGGCTACTGGCACCAGGTTAACTGACCACAGTTTCCAGTTTCTTCCTCCTTCCTTTCCAGCATAGTTACCTTTGTACTTTTCAATCCACAGGGAATACTTTAGATTCTGGAAATCAAACCAAGTGTATCTGCCACCTCCTTAGGCACCTCTTTAAACCCCCCTCGTATATAGGTGTGTGTAGGAGCATTGTCAGCTGTCACGTTAATATCCCAAATACTTCAAATGAACTATTTAAGTTCTTCATTCTCACTAGACTGTGGATTCCCCACTATTTCCAGTATGTTTTGTTGCACTGTCAATTATGAAGTCAGAAATCACATAACACCAGGTTATGGTCCAAACTTTTGGAATGCTCTCTCTTTGTCAGGTGAGGCGGTTTTAAATAAACCTGTTGGACTATAACCTGGTGTTGTGTGACTTCAGATCTTGTCCACCCCAGTTCAACACTGGCACTTCCACATCTCATTTCTTAATTATTATTACAAAGTCTTCAGTTCCTATCTCACATGGACCTGTAAACCAGAAGGAAAGTATAAATCAGCTACCAACTTACACGGTCTGAGATAAGTACTAATTAACTGTATGGCCACTCCACCTCCAGACATACAAATGTCTGATAATTATCTCCATAGAAAAGGCAGTAAGTGTGTACGTTGCATATTGGAAATGAGTTCCTCACAAGTCTTCAACCTCCCTAACTTTTTCATTTTGAAGCATGTGAAATACAATTAAAGCTGAAATCATGATGTTTGCTGAGGACATTAAATTAATGACAGTAAGTAACGACTGTGCTAGCAAAGGGGTTAAACACATTGTTTGCATTTCATGTGAAATGCAAAGTTAGGAATGTAGAAACTTCTGTTTACTTTTTCCTTCTTCTCCACAGCACAATTTCTTCTGGCATCAGTTCTTTGGCTGCTGTCTGTATTGAAGATTTTATTAAACCAATCTGGAAACCTTGGGGAGAACTTTCGAACAGGAAGAAGATTCTGACCTCTAAACTCTTAGGTTGTCTTTCAACTAATTTTTCTATATTTATTTTCTTTCAGGCTGTTCACACTACATCCATTCAGAGATGAAATATCATATAAGTTTAGAAACAAAGCAAAATCCACAAAATAAAATGTTATTATTAGGCTCCAAAATCTCTGACAGTAGCAGGATTGTACCAATTGGTGCTGTCCAGCACTGACTCCAATAGAAGAGCAGCTCATGTACATGCAGCATCACTTACAGCATACCTTTTGCACTCCCCTGGTTTCCTAACCTCCTTGGAGGAGAAAGTGAGGTCTGCAGATGCTGGAGATCAGAGCTGGAAATGTGTTGCTGGAAAAGCGCTGACCTGCTGCGCTTTTCCAGCAACACATTTCCAGCTTCCTAACCTCCTTGCCTACCAGACAGGTTCTGAACACCATCAAGCACAGAAATTGATCCAGAATTCTCTACCTTTGGGATCATGGATGACCATAAAACCTAGGGGCAGAAAAAGCCTATTCAACCCAATGAGTCTGCTCTGATATTCAATGAGAATATGACTGATCTGATCATCCTCGACTCTGTTTTCCTGCCAATTTCCATAACCCTCTTCCCTTCGTGAGTAAAAACCTGTCTATCTCAGCCTTGAATATACCAAACAACCCAGCTTCTTATGGCAAACAATACTCATCTTCTCACTTGCTTAATCAATCGCCACAACTCCCTTTGGTCCTGGTGAACCTTTCAAGCAAGAACCTGGAGTTCATGTCTCTGTCACTGTCACTGGATGCAGTTGGTATTTCATTGTGCAGATGAAAATTCAACCACAAGACAACTCAGCAACTTCCAGAGATAGTAAGCTTTAACAATAATCAGGTTTTCTGCTTCATTATTTTTGAAATGTTGTGAAGAAAATCACCAGCCTCGGAGTCAGAGTCGGGGTTCAATGACAGAGTTTATTGTACAAAGAAATACCGGAGCTCCGGGGAGAGAGAGAGAGAGACACCAACAGCACAGTGGTCAGCTGCGAGTCTTCTCTCAACCCAGAGCACATGTCAAGATACTTTTATACATTTTGTAATACAATAGGTCGGTGATAAGGATATTGTCTTTGTAACATTGTAAACATTGCAGAATCGTTGATAGTTTCAGTGCAGTCATTGTCAGTTCCAGTGCAGCCTTTGTTAATTTCAGTGTGGTCATTGTCAGTTTCAGTGCAGACATTGTCAATTTCAGTGCAGATATTGTCAATTTCAGTGTCTGCGTGAGGTCCATTGCTGTGGTAATGGACACTAATCGCTCTTCCTAAGAAGGCCAATTACTGCAGCCCTGGCTATTAGCACTTTGTGTGGAGTCCGTATCCAACAGTTAGCATTTCTACCACTCATGTGTATTCTCTCCCCCACCCGCCTTAAACTAATCAACTAGGCTGAGTGCATTGTGCTGGCATTCTGGTGGCCCCAGGCAGTGTCTGTGTTTGCTCTGCTGTCTCTCTCCATATTGTGGTCCAGTGGCCATCTTGTGTGTCCATGTGCCTAGTGTCACCCTGCCCCGTGCAATGTCCCAGTTCAGAGATGTACAGCACAGAAACAGACCCTTCAGTCCAACCCGTCCATGCCGACCAGGTAGCCTACCTAAACTTAGTCCCATTTACCAGCAGTTGGCCCCTATACCTCTAAACCTTTGCTATTCACGTACCCATCCAGATGCCTTTTGAATGTTGCAATCTTATTAGCCTCCACCACTTCCTCTGGCAGCTCATTCCTTACATGTACCACCCTCTGTGTGAAAAAATTGCCCCTTAGGTCTCTTTTATATCTTTCCCACCTCACCCTAAACCTATGCCCTCTAGTTTTAGACTCCCCAACCCCAGGGAAAATGCATTGCCTATTTATCCTATCCATGCCCATCATGGTTTTATAAACCCCTATAAGGTTACCCCTCAGCCTCTGATGCTCCAGGGAAAATAACCCCAATCTATTCAGCCTCTCCCCATACCTCAATCCCTCCAACCCTGGCAGCATCCTTGTAAATCTTTTCTGAACTCTTTCACATTTCACAACATCCTTCCTATAGGATACTCCAAAAGTGGCCAAACTAATGTCTGTGCAGCCGCGACATGACCTCCCAACTGTTATACTCAATGCTCTGACCAATAAAGGAAAGCATACCGAACGCCTTCTTCACTATCCTTTCTACCTGCGACTCAACTTTCAAGGAACTATGAACCTGCACTCCAAGGTCACTTTGTTCAGCAACACTCCCCAGGACCTTACCATAAAGTGTAGATTTGCCTTTCCAAAATACAGCACCTCGCATTTATCTAAATTAAACTCCATCGGCCACTCCTTAGTCCATTGGTCCAAGATCCCATTGTACTCTGAGGTAACCTTCTTTGCTATCCACGACATCTCAAATTTTAGTGACATCTGCAAACTTATTAACCATATCTCCTATGTTCACATCCAAATCATTTACATAAATGACAAAAAGCAGTGGACTCAGCACTGATCCTTGTGGCACAAAACTGGTCACAGGCCTCTAGTCTGAAAAGCAGCCCTCCACCATCACCCTCTGTCTCTATCTACCTAGTCTCCCTGTATTCTGTGTAATCTAACCTTGCTAACCAGCCTACCATGAGGAACCTTCTCAAATGCCTTACTGAAGTCCACATAGATCACATCCACCCACTCTGCCCTTGTCAATCCTCTTTGTTACTTGTTTAAAAAACTTAGTCAAGTTATTTCCACACACAAAGCCATGTTGACTTGCCCTAATCATTTCTTGCCTTTTCAAATACATGTAAATCCTGTCCCTCAGGATTCTGTCCAACAACTTTCCCACCACCGATGTCCAGCTTTACTGGTCCATAGTTTCCTGGCTTCCCCTTACTACCTTTCTTAATATTGGCACAATGTTAGCCAACCTCCAGTTATTTGTAGAGTGTGGTGTTCACATTTATCTGTTACCCTTGTCCCTCCAGATAGAAATGAGCATGAGTTTGCAAGGTGTTGTCTTTGGATCTTTGATGAACTTCTGCTGTGCAAATAGTAGATAGTATACAATGCTCCTACCGAGTGTCATGGTGAAGGGAGTGGATGTGGTGCCAATCAAGCAGGGTGCTTAGTTCTGGATGGTGTCAAGTTTCTTAAATGTTGTTGGAGCTGCACCCATCCAAGCAAGCGGCAGTATTTCATCACACACCTGACTTGTGACTTGTAGACAGTGGACAAGCTTTGGGGAGTCAGGAGGTGAGTTACTCATGCCTGAGTATAATAGAGTATAATAGTAGGGAAGTGTTGTGACAACTATACAAGGTATTAGTGATACCATACCTGGAGTACTGCATACAAATTTATTCCCTTTAAAGACAGATGTAGCAACTTGAAGTCAGTTCAGACAAGGTTCACTGATTCCAAAGCTGAAAAATGTGTTGCTGGAAAAGCACAGCAGGTCAGGCAGCATCAAAGGAGAAGGAGAATTGATGTTTCGGGCATAAGCCCTTCTTCAGGAATGAGGAGGGTGTGCCAAGCAGGTTAAGATAAAAGGTAGGGAGGAGGGACTTGGGGGAGGGGCATTGGGAATGCAATAGTTGGAAGGAGGTTAAGGTGAGGGTGATAGGCCGGGGGTGGGGGGGCGGCGTGGAGAGGTCGGGAAGAAGATTGCAGGTCAGGAAGGCGGTGCTGAGTCCAAGGGTTGGGACTGAGAAAAGGTGGGGAATGGGGAAATGAGGAAGCTGGAGAAATCTGCATTCATCCCTTGTGGTTGGAGGGTTCCTAGGCGGAAGATGAGGCGCTCTTCCTCCAGGCGTCGTGTTGCTATGATCTGGCAATGGAGGAGGCCAAGGACCTGCATGCCATGTTGGGTGCAGCGGATGCACCTCCACACACATCATTTACTGCATACGCTGCACCCGATGTGGCCTCCTCTATATTGGGGAGACAGGCCGCCTACTTGCGGAACGTTTCAGAGAACATCTCTGGGACACCCGGACCAACCAACCCAACCACCCCATGGCTCAACACTTTAACTCCCCCTCCCACTCCACCAAGGACATGCAGGTCCTTGGCCTCCTCCATCGCCAGACCATGGCAACACGACGCCTGGAGGAAGAGCACTTCATCTTCCACCTAGGAACCCTCCAACCACAAGGGATGAATGCAGATTTCTCCAGCTTCCTCATTTCCCCTCCCCCCACCTTTTCTCAGTCCCAACCCTTGGACTCAGCACTGCCTTCTTGACCTGCAATCTTCTTCCTGACCTCTCCGCGCCCCCCCCCCCCCCCCCCCACCCCCCTCCCCTCCGGCCTACCACCCTCACCTTAACCTCCCCCCACCTATCGCATTCCCAAAGCCCCTCCCCCAAGTCCCTCCTCCCTACCTTTTATCTTAGCCTGCTTGGCACACCTTCCTCATTCCTGAAGAAGGGCTTATGCCCGAAACGTCGATTCTCCTGCTCCTTTAATGCTGCCTGACCTGCTGCGCTTTTCCAGCAACACATTTTTCAGCTCTGCAGTCCTCACTTTCTCCTCACTGATTCCAGAGCTGAGTGGTTTGCCTTGTGAAGAGAGTTTGAGCAGCTTAGATCAGTAGTCTTTGTAGTTTAGAAGAATGACAAGAGATCTAATTGAGTCGTATAAGATACTAAAGGAGATTAACAAAGTAGGCACAGCGTGTTTCCTTAAGTGGGGAAATCTAGAATGAGAAGTCATAGTTTTAGCATAAGCAGGAACAGATTTAAAACCAAGATGAGAAGAAATTATTTCTCACCCAGGTCTGTGAATTTGTGGAAGTCACTCCTCAAGAGTATGGTGGATAGTGGGACATTGAGTAAATTTAAGGAAGAGATAGACAGATCTCTAATTAATACAGGGTTTAAGGGTTATGGAGAACAGGCAGGAAAGTAGAGTTGAGCACACGATGTAATCAGCCATGATCACGTTAAATGGCAGTAGGCTCGAAGGGCTGGATAGCTTACTCCTGCTCCATGTCCTTATAAACCAGCATGGTTCAAATGAAGCCTGCCTAACAAAACAGCTCTCTCGCTCTCTCTCTCTTTCCCAAGCATTGGTGCAGAGCCCCATGAATCAGAACTCATTTCTTCCAAACAAATCTCTGAACCAAGAATTTACCTCTCTAATCTTATTTACCCTATGCAAATTTGGACATGTTGAAGTAGTGATCCTGAGATTATTACCTTCGTGGTTTTGCTTTTTAAATTAGTCCCAAGCTGTTTGTAAAATCTCAGCAGAATCTCTCTTTCATCATCCTACCCTTGTCATCGATACCTATGTATACCACAGCAACTGGATTCTTTCCCTACCACACCAAGTTCCTCTCCAGTCTCAAAGTAGTGTCTTTCACTTTAATACGAGGTAGACAACACAGCCTTCAGGACTCTGTCTTTGTTTCAGAGAACACTATTTATTCTCCTATAATATCCTGTATTACTACTACATTTCTCTTTTCTCCCCACAGTTGAATAGCACTCTGTACCATGATGTTGTGTTCAGTGTGCTTATCCTCCCTGCAGTCTGTGCCCTTGATCATACCAGGAGCAAGAATCTCATGCCTGCTGGACAAGGGCACTGGCTGAAGCTCCTCTAAAACTAAATTCTGGATTGTAATACCTGCCTCACTTGGAGTCACACCCTCCTTAACCATGATCACAAGGGATGTAACTGTCTCCTCGAAACAGTGTCCAGATAACTCTTCCCCATTCTGGTGTGTCGCAGTGCCCATACCTCAAACTCCAGCTCATCAACTCTGAGCTGAAGTTTCTTGAGCACCCACTTGCTGCAAATTCACAGGATGCCGGTATCACTGGACCATCCCTAGTTGCCCTTGAGAAAGTGGTGGTGAACTTCCTTCTTGGTACTCCAGCAGTCCATTTCGCATAGATAGTCACATAATGCTGTGAGGGAGGAGTTCCAGGATTTTGGCCCAGTGAAACTGAAGGCAGGGTGCTGTATATCTAAGTCAGACTGGTGAGTAGCTTGTTTGGATACTTATAGGTAATGACTTTCCCATGCATCTACTGCTGCTCTTGTCCTTCTAGTTAATGGCCATGGATTTGGAAGATACTGTTTGAGGAGCCTGAGTGAACTTCTACAATGCATCTTGTAAATGGTATGCACTGCTTCTACTGAACGTCATTGGTGGAGAGACTGAATGATTGACACCACATCCACAAGCAATGAACTGCTTTATCCTGGATGGTATCAAGCTTCTTTGTTGTTGGAGCTATACTCATCCAGGAAAGTGGGGAAGACTCCATTTCACTCTTGACTTGCACTTTGTAGATGGTGGACAGGCTTTGGGGATTCAAGTGAGTTCCTGATGATGGACTTTTGCCCAAACGTCGATTCTCTTGCTCCTCGGATGCTGCCTGAACTGCTATGCTTTACCAGCACCACACTCTTGACTCCCTGCAACAGTCCGAACCTCTAACCTATTTTGTAGCCACATTGTTTACGTGGCTAGTCCAGTTCACTTTCTGGTTAATGGTAATCCCCAAGGAATCTGAAGTCAGGGACTCTGCTAAGATTGATAGTGGGGAATTCAGTAATGACAATGCAATTGAAGTTAATGGTGATGGTTAGATTCTCTCTTATTGGATCTAGTCATTTCCTGCCACTTGCTTCGCACAAATGTGACATGCCACTTACCAAGCCCGGATATCATCGAGTTCTTCCTGCATTTGGACATGGACTGTTTCACTATTGGAGGTGTCAGAAATAGTACTGAGTGTTGTGCAATCAGTAAACACCTCCACTTCTGACCTTATGATGGAGGGATGACCACTGATGAAGTGGGCTTAGTATCTGTTTGATGCCTTGTTACTAGTGTCTAGGAAGTTTTTACTTTCATTTCACTTTCCTGATAAATGTACTGATGTGGAAATCATTAATGAAAAAAATAACAGAATGTGAATCCATTCTTGATTGTAACTTTACGTCTTGTTTTAATGCATGCACATAGCTGAAAGAAAGTGGTCAAAGGTGAACCCGTAACATTGAGTCTGTGGTACATTCATCCTTGCATGTGTAGTTTCATTCAGAAAAAGGATTAGAGCTTGAAACCTGAATGTTGTAGTTGTTTTCATTTATGCCATGGAAACCTTGTTACCTGGGTACGTGTTGGCTAAATTTGGCAGAACAGGAATAGGCAGGTTTCTACCCATTAACATTTCTTGTGAATTGGAGGCCAACTGTAATGAGGTAAATGCATCATTTGTTGGATAAGGGCCAATACTGTGCACAAGGCGTGATAGAATGCCCCTATCATTTAGTGTCACTTAGCATTCCCTTATGCTTAGTATTCTTAAAGACTTTTCTGACAAACCAAAAAAAGATTATTTCCCTTCTAGAGCTGATAATCAAGTGATCGATTTCCATCCTGTATACATGCATAATGGTCCACTTTGAAAGCTCATTTAAAATCTTTGAAAATTCTATCATTTCATTAGTTGTGCAATATACTGAAGCTACTTTCCTGCCAAGTGGTGATGATATCCAAACTGCAAACAAACCATTTTGATATCTCTGTAGCTGGAAATACGACTAAGTTAGCAGCTGCAAAAAGTCATCTCTGCCATACTTGTAACAGCTGAGAAGGTGAAAAGGAAATTTAGGATTGAGGTGTTCATTAACATTCTAGTTGTTTGCTATAGAAACATTTTTTGCTCAATGGGAATGGGCTAGGAACTGCCAAATTTTATAAGCAGCATGCTTTGGCAGTACATATGCTAAAATTGGAAGGATACAGAGAAGATTAGTATGGTACACAGAGGATGCCACTCAAATTTGTGTTTTGAGCTTTTGGGGGCCTTTGTGGCACAGTGGTAGTGTCCTTACCCTAGACCAAGGAGCCCTGGTTCAAGTCCCACCTGCTCCAGAGGTATGTAACAACATCTCTGAACAGGTTGATTAGAAAAAGCGGTTTAATAAAAAGAAATTAGATTAGTACAGTGGAAGAAAGGCTTTACTGTAAGTCATGATAATTCAAACTCTTTGAAAGCATATCCAATTGGTCTCACTTTCTCACCACCCTGTAAATATTTTAAAGCATTTTATCCAATTCAGTCATGAAAGTTACTGTCTAATGTTTCCGTTACACTTTCAGGCAGTGCATTTATTTCATCACATTAACTTGCTGTGAAAAAAAGAAATATTCATGTCACCTTCTGGTTCTTTTAACTGTTACCTTAAACCTGCATTCTCTGTCACCTGGAACAATTTTTCTTTAACAAAGCTAGTTATAATTTTGAACCTCACAAACAAACTTCCTCTTAATTTTCTCTGCTATCAGCTTCTCTAGTGTCTCCACATAACTGAAGCTTGTCATGTCTTGGATCATTTGAATAAACCTTCTCCAAGGGCTTGACAGTCTTATAAATTGCATGTCCAAACTGAGGTTCTGTCCCCTGCATCATTATCACTCTGTAGTACTGCCCCTCGCATTGGTATTACCATGTAATACTGATCATGTCTCCAATATTACTCTAAACTACCAAGTTTTGCATTATTGGCCTGCAATACAGTTTAAATTGTTATACCAATATTGATTAGTGTTAATTCAGTAATGAGAACACAATGATTCAACAAATTGAAACTCTGGTTGATTCTGCTAAGAATTCCTATATAAAAGTTGTGTGTAAATTTTATCAAGAAACTCGTTTTCATTCATAATTGCTTATGTTAGACAGAAGATAGACTCAAAAATTACACTTCCATTACTAACGTGTATATCTTAATTCTGGTGATTGGATGATTGAGATTTCCTAGGGTTTATTGGTAGATGTAGAAATCTGGTCCTTTCTAAAAACAATTTTGCAGATTTCTCTAGCAAACAGGATCCAGTAAGAAAATTGACTGGACACACTGAATTTAATGGCTTTGTATTTGAAGCTTTTTCTGTCAAATTGTAGAGGAAGGTTAGCAATTGAGACAATATTAAAGCATTATATCTGAAGATCAGGGATTCTGCTAAGGTGTGTAAATGCAATGAAGATACACATCTTATCCACCACTGTGCTAGGCTACCATTCCTCTCCAAATACCCAAAGATAGGGATATGGCTGGAATGAGCTCTCTGTGTTCAAAAGGATGCACCTGCAAAAATGTTGTCATTGCTTTATGCCACTATCTGGAGCAAGAGGTTCTCAAGAAACATTCTCCTATGTTCTTCTGCTTCCAATAGAGTAAGTAGGTCTTAATTAGAAGGAAAACATTCACAGAGGGGTTTGGTGACCTTTTCCATTGAAAGTTTGGGATCTTGTTAGAGATATTTGCAGGATTTGCTCCAGCTCTCAAATTTCATCTTATTGAAATTCTGGTGAGGCTTACAGCAGGAAAAAGGATAATCTGCTCAGTGTTTTTCCTTCTGATATACCCCATGTTGGGTTAGAAAATTAATCCATGGGTTCCTTCGTAGAAGAAGACATAACAGAACACACTGGGAAGAATCTTCAATGAAATTTTTTTTCAGATCCAGGACTTGATTGGATTTTCAGATTCCACATTAAGAGCTTCAATGAGATTTGAGACTATTTCATACAATAAACAAATTGCAAGGTCTTTTAGAGATATGACTTTAAAAATATACTATTTGACTAAGATTAATCTCTTAACTGTTCTTCTGTGATGCAGCAATGACTTTTGGACTAGTTACAATAGGCCTGACTGGAATCAGTTCTCTCATGGGAAGAAATATAATTCAGGTAAATAAATTTCAAAAGGCAAAGTATTGTCGGCACTGACATAGTGAAATATGAGAGGAAAATGCTATAAATACTGAAAGAGGAAATGTTGAGTATTTTTATAATACCTTTTATAGCACCTTTTTTTATAGATGAACTTCAAATTATTTATGACAAGTATAAATGGAACACAAGGTAGATGGTATACACTTGAACAATGAATACTTTATTGTAGGTCTCTCAGCTCCACACTGGTTTTTAGTCTGTCCCCTAGCTCCCACCTCCAGGTCAGCTGATCCACTCTCTTCAAAGGACAGCACACACCCAACTACATACATATCATTTATTTCAACATCCCTTTAACCATAGATATGCATCTAACAATTATAGCTATTATAGTGACATTGTAGATAACATATGTACATCACTATGCTTTTGGAGCGCTGCTCCTTCATCAGGTGGTCATCAAGTGAAGGAGCAGCACTCTGAAAGCTAGTGCTTCCAAATAAACCTATTGGACTATAACCTGGTGTTGTGTGATTTTTAACTTTGTACACCCCAGTCCAACACTGGCATCTCCAAATCAGGAATCCAGATACACTTCATCCACTGATTCCGCATTGTCCACCGTGCTTGTAATGTCCTCAAAGAATTCCAATAAATTAATTAAACATGACCTGCCTTTCATAAGCCAATGGTGTGCCTGCCCGATGGGACAATTTCTATCCAGATGTCCTGCTATTTCCTCCTTGATGATAGATTCAAGCAGTTTCCTCACTGCAGAAGTTAATCTAACAGGCCTATAGTTACCCGCCTTTTGTCTACATCCTTTTGTAAACAGTAGCATCACATTTGCTGTTTTCCAATCTGCCAACCGCCCCAGAGTCCACTTAATTCTGGTAAATTACCAAAAGTGCAATTGTTATTTCCCCTATTGTCCCTTTCAGTACTCTGGGATACATATCATCAGGGCTGGGAGACTGGTCTATCTTTAGCCCCATTAGCTTGCCCAACACACTCTCTTTAGTGATAATGATAGTTTCGAGCTCCTCACTTGCCATAGTCTCCTTGTCATCAATTATTGGCTTGTTATTTGTGTCTTCACTGTGAGACCGACAGAAAACATCTGTTCAAAGCCTCAGCCATTTCCTCATTCCCCATTATTAAATCCCCCTACTCAACATCTAAAGGATCAATGTTTACTTTAGCCACTCTTTTTCATTTTATATATTTATAGAAATATTTGCTCTCTGTTTTTTTATATTCTGAGCCAGTTTATTGTCATAATCTTTCCTTATAGCTTTTTTCCTGGCTTTCTGTTGACCTTTAAAGATTTTCCAATCCCTGACTTTCCCACCAATCTTTGCTACTTTGTATGCATTAGCTTTCAATTTGATACCCTCCTTTATTTCCTTAGTTATCCATGGATGATTTTCCCTTTGCCTACAATCCTTCCTTTTCACTGCTATATACTTCTGCTGAGCATTGTGAATAATCACTTTGAAAGTCCTTCACTGTTCCTCAATTGTCCCACTACGTAATCTTTGCTCCCATTCTATCTTAGTCAACCTCTCCCTCATCACATTGTAGCCTCCTTTAAGTGCAAGACATTGATATTGGATTTTGCCTTCTCACCCTCCATCTGCACTTTAAATTCATCCATACTGTGATCGTTCCTTCCAGATATGAATTCCTCCTCAAGACTACTTTGACCATCTTGGTTTGATCAATCAATATGTAGATTAAAATCCCCCTTGATAATTGCCATTTCTACATGCATCAAGTATTTCTTTGTTTATTGCCAACCCTACCATGATATTGTTATTTGGTGGCCTATAGACTACGCCTATCAGTGATATTTTCCCCTTACTATTTCTAATTTCCACCCACATTGATACAACCTTTTTCTCCATGGAACCTATATCATCTCTCACTGCTGCCCAGATGTCGTTCATAAATATCAGAGTTACCCCACATCCCTTTCCTTCCTGTCTGTTCTTCTGAATAGTCTGATACCTTTTCTTATTGAACTCCCAGTCGTGACCACCCTGCAACCATGTCTCTGTAATGGCCTCTAAATCATACGCATTCATGATGATTTGTGCCGTCAACTCATTTACATTGTTTCAAATGCTGCAAGCATTCAGGAAAAGTGCCCTTATACCAGTTTTTATACCTTTGTGTTGAATCCTAACCCCTCCACCAGAGGAACCTTTACTTTTAAACATTCTCTCTTTTTCTGCTGCTTACCTGGTTTCCATTCATCTTCGTGCTACACTGCCCAGCTGCTTCTTGCTTTTTATTTACTGTATTGATTCTCTTTCTCCTTAAGCCCTCACCCTCTCTAGATAACTCTGAGCCTCCCCTTAGGTTCCCATTCCTTCAGCCAAACTAGTTTAAAGTCCACCCAATATGGGAAGTATTTAATCCAGTCAGCCGATCGTTATTTCTGCTGATACCGACTTCATGACCATCTCCTGGATCACTTGGAGTGGGCATCTACGACCACTAGTGACATCTGTCCCTCTGCAAAATCAATGGGAATCTGCTGTCATGGTGATTGAGGCCATTCCCATGATGGAGTGACAACGGTGCAGGATGTCCTTACTAATGTGCAGGACTCACATGATCCTGCTTTTTCCTCAATCTCTCAGTCCAGCTTTGGACTACATACATAACAATTTTACTTTGTTTAGACATGTACAAATGTAACGACAATTTAACTTTACACAAATATTTCTAGTAGTAAGTGTGCTTTTTATTTGTTATTCTATCTAGGCAACACTAACTTTTGAAGGAATGATCCTAGGACCCATACTAGGTGTATTTACTTTAGCAGCATTATTTCCAAAGAGCAATGGTAAGGTAAGGCCATAAACTAATTTTCAAGCATCAATAAAGACTAATTTTAGTACTTAAGTACGGTATTTGTGGAGATATGATTCCACTGGCGCAATTGTGATGGAGTACAATCCTGGCTTATCTAGTGAATCTGGTGCAAAACTTAGACACGGGGTTAATGATAATGTTTAATTTGCATGGATGAACCAGAATTATTTTCAAAGGATGAACCACTCACCCAAGATACTCCAGGAAGCCCCTGTTACATTTTCAAAAAGGGAACACGATGAATTGTGTAAGAGGACAAGTATGAGGCAATGGAAGACGCCCAGGAAAATCAGACTGACTGGGTTGCTTTTTAAAGGAACTGACACAGACATGATTCAATTTGATTTATTATTGTCACATGTACCAAGATACAGTGAAAAGTATTGTTTTGTGTGCTAACCAGACCTATCATACCTTACATAAGTACATCAGGGTAACAGAACAAAATACAGGTATTCTGTGTGACAGCTACACAGAATGTGCAGAGAAAGATCAACTCTAATATGATGGGCCGAATGGTTCTGTGCAGCTGCATTCTAAGATTCAATTTCCACAAAATTCCACTGCGTTAACACCTATAGTTTATGCTGCCTCTGTTCAAAACAGCATCCAGGCCAATGTGACCTTCTGGTCCAATCCTCACCAGAAGCCACACTGGGAGGAATCAGTGTGAGCACAATGGGTCCACACCTAAATATTGCACAGTCGATGGATCAAGCATAGCATCTCGGAGTTGGACGTGCATTTGAGCAATAAGAGCTCTCATTCACACTCTTAAAGAAACACCAAATCATTGGGATAGATTTGTACTGGCTGCTGCTGAATTAGTAAAAATATTTGCTGGATTATTATTTAGTCTACCAAATTATTGTATAATAGGATATTAAAGAAGCTGAACTCTATTGGAAATCTTATAGCATGTGGTCTTGATTCAGAATTCAAGGGCTCTGTTCAGAATACTTCATTTCAGATAAGAGTGAAGCAGTTTCTCCCCTTGTGGACCTACAGCAGATGGAGAGAAATGAGCAGTGGTATCAGGAGAGGATACGGGTAAGGGAACCCTGTGCCCTTTTGCTTTGAAAGGTCTACAAGAAACAAATTTCTTCATTTAACTTTAGCAAGTAATATTAGATTCAACCACTTCATCAAGGAGGTGCTCACTGAAATCTCCCACCAGTTGCAGCAGGATCTGCAGCCACAGAGTGATAGAATATTAATACTGAGCTTATCTCTGTCAGATTCACTGAGCTCATCCAGAGGATATTTGCATCTTGTTCCAGTTTGCTATTCAGATATGTAAGTGAGATAACAGACTTTGCGCGCAAAGACACCACAATACATTTCATTCTATTTTGCCAGAGAGAAGTAGCTATCACCTCGTGCCCCTTTGTTTTATTCACTTGTAGAGTGTGGATCTTGCTGGCTAGGCCAATATTTATTGGAAATGAAAGGTTCCTGATGAAGGGCTCCTGCCCAAAATGTCGGTTTTCCTGCTCCTCGGATGCTGCCTGACCTGCTGTGCTTTTCCAGCACCACACTAATATTGACTGATTTCCAGCATCTGCAGTCCTCACTTTCACAAATATTTATTGGTCAAACCTACTTTCCCTTGAGAAAGTGGTGATTAGATTAGATTAGATTACTTACAGTGTGGAAACAGGCCCTTCGGCCCAACAAGTCCACACCGACCCACCGAAGCGCAACCCACCCATACCCCTACATTTACCCCTTTTAACCTAACACTACGGGCAATTTAGCATGGCCAATTCACCTGACCCGCACATCTTTGTGACTGTGGGAGGAAACCGGAGCACCCGGAGGAAACCCACGCAGACACGGGAAGAACGTGCAAACTCCACACAGTCAGTCGCCTGAGTCGGGAATTGAACCCAGGTCTCTGGCGCTGTGAGGCAGCAGTGCTAACCACTGTGCCACCGTGCCAGTGATGAGCTGCCGTTTTAGACCACTGCAACACATGCATTCTAGGTGGCTCCACACTGCCCTGAGAAAGGGAATTCCAGGATTTGGACCCACCCATTGTTTGCACATGCATCATTGCAGACATCACGTGCAAGTTCTATGGTGTCTTCTAAAGTACCTCTAGTGCCAGGATTTGAGCTGGTGGCAGCAAGAATGAGAGCTGTTTCTTCCTCAATACGATCTTCCTGCTCTCCTTTCACTATCTGACCGGAGTGTAGTTCTTTAGTGTCAGAAAGACGAAAGCAACAAGACAGACAGGTAAATTGTTCAAGAGGAGAAATGTGAGGCAATGAAGAAAGCCCAAAAAAGTCAGACTGACTGGCTTGCTTCCAACAATCTGACCGATTGATAGAAATTGTCGATTGATGAAAGGGAATGTGATGCTTTGAGTACTGAGAGAGAACACTGGAGGGATGGTGGATATGACATTTGAAAGTGTGTTTCCTAAGCTTGACCACTCATGTGAAGTCATTGGCAATCTTGTGCATCCTGCTACTTGGCGTTGACACCATAGCTATCTACTCCCACTGCCTTCTGAGAGTTCTGCCATATGGTTTTTAGTGAGGAGTCGGAAATGGTTGAGCAAGAAGAATATAAATCATAAAAAGATTTTGGGATGAAGGTAAAGTGGGATGTCAGAAAGATGACAAAATACATGCACACTGACGTCTCCAGTAGTTTCAGCACTGTTGCTGGCCATGATCTCAATTATTGTCATTCCAATGGTAGCAGGCACCGTTTTCTCCATGAACCCCTCCAGCAATGCACCAGTGTGTCCTGCAAGAGAGAGAAAAGTGCATCAGTAAGTTCTACACAAAGCAACTGGGTGATGTGGCTCTCAAACTGAATAACTTGCATTGAATGCAAATTGTAAGATTTGGGTTGAAAATGTGTTGCTGGAAAAGCGCAGCAGGTCAGGCAGCATCAAAGGAGCAGGAGAATCGACGTTTCAGGCATGAGCCCTTCTTCAGGAATGAGGAGAGTGTGCCAAGCAGGCTAAGATAAAAGGTAGGGAGGAGGGACTTGGGGGAGAGGCTCTCCGCCCCCACCCCCACTCCGGCCTATCACCCTCATCTTAACTTCCCTCCACCTATCACATTTCCAACGCCCCTCCCCCAAGTCCCTCCTCCCTACCTTTTATCTTAGCCTGCTTGGCACACTCTCCTCATTCCTGAAGAAGGGCTCATGCCCGAAACGCCGATTCTCCTGCTCCTTTGATGCTGCCTGACCTGCTGTGCTTTTCCAGCAACACATTTTCAGCTCTGATCTTCAGCATCTGCAGTCCTCACTTTCTCCTGTAAGATGTGGGTGTAATGTAAGCAATGGTGGAAAGCTTGAGAGTGAAGCAAGGTATATGGATTTAGGTACAAGACTTGGTTGATAGAAATTATTGATAGGTGAATGGGAGTGTGATGCTGTGAGTACTGAGAGAACACTGGATGAATGGTGGATATGACATTTGAAACTGTATTTCCTGAGCTTAACCACTCATTGATGTTTTTGTGACCATGTCTGTGGCCAGCAAGGTTTTGGAAAGAATTCTGAGGGATAGGATTTATGACTATTTGGAAAAGCATAGCATGATTAAAGGCAGTCAGCATGGCTTTGTGAGGGGCAGGTCATGCCTCACAAATCTTATTGAGTTCTTTGAGGAGGTGAAGAGACAGGTTGATGAAGGTCAAGCAGTTGGTGTAGTGTACATGGACTTCAGCAAGGCATTTGATAAGGTTCCCATGGTAGGCTCATTCATAAAGTCAGAAGGTATGGGATACAGGGAGATTTGGCTCTCTGGATTTAGAATTGGCTGGCTGACAGAAGGCGGAGAGTGGTTGTAGATGGAAAGTATTCTGCCTAGAGGTCAGTAGTGAGTGGCGTCCCGCAGGGCTCTGTTTTTGGGCCTCTGCTCTTTGCAGTTTTTATAAATGACTCGGATGAGGAGGTTGAGGGGTGGGTTAGTAAATTTGCCAATGACACAAAGGTTGAAGGTGCCATTGATAGTAACAAGGGTTATTGCAGGCTGCAGCACGACATAGACAGGATGCAGAGGTGGGTTGAGAAATGGCAGATGGAGTTCAACCTGGATAAATGCGAAGTGATGCATTTTGGAAGGTCGAACTTGAATGCTGAATATAGGATTAAAGATGGGATTCTTGGCAGTGTAGAGGAACAGAGAGATCTTGGTATTCAAGTGCAAAGATCCCTCAAAGTTGCCACCCAAGTGGATAGGGTTGTTAAGAAAGCATATGGTGTTTTGGCTTTCATTAACAGGGGGGTTGAGTTTAAGAACTGCAAGGTTTTGCTGCAGCTCTACAAGTCTCTGGTGAGACCACATTTAGAATATTGTGTCCAGTTCTGGTCGCTCTATTATAGGAAAGATGTGGAGGCTTTGGAGAGGGTGCAAAGAAGGTTTACCAGGATGCTGCCTGGACTGGAGGGCTTGTCTTACAAGGAGAGGTTGACTGAGCTCGGACTTTTCTCTCTGGAGAGGAAGAGGAAGAGAGGTGACCTGATCGAGGTATACAAGGTAATGAGAGGCATGGATAGAGTCAATAGCTAGAGACATTTCCCCAGGGCAGGACTGACTGCCACAAGGGATCATAGTTTTACAGTGTTAGGAAGAAGGTATAGCGGAGACATCAGAGGTATGTTCTTTACACAGAGAGTTGTGAATGCATGAAATGCATTGCCAGCAGTAGTGGTGGAAGCAGAGTCATTAGGGACATTTCAGTAACTGCTGGACATGCACATGGACAGCAGTGAATTGAGGGGAGCATATGTTAGGTTATTTTATGTTAGATTAGGATTAATCCTCAGCACAACATTGGGCTGAAGGTCCTGTGCTGTGCTGTGCTGCACTTTTCTATGTTCTATCCTTGGGACTGCGCTCAGTGTTGACAACCACAACTATTGCCTCCCACTGCCTTCCAAGAATCTGCTGCCATTTTCGCCCTCTACAAACAGAAAATATCTCTCCTTTGCAATCCTCTCAATCCCGTCTTTAGTACAATTTTGGAACACCTTGGAGCTCATTGGTTCAATTTTGTGCCATCATCCAGCATTTTCATTAGTTCTCATTCTCGGCTACAACCATTTCCAATTCCCGTTCCAGCCAGAACACCATCCCTTTACGAGACAAACTGACTTTGAGTCCAACAAACTTTTCTTGATTTTGCACCAACTGGTTCAGCATGTAGCCACTCAACAGGGTGGATAGCATTGAAAAGTGTAGCACAGCACAGGACCTTCAGCCCAATGTTGTGCTGAGGATTAGTCCTAATCTAACATAAAATAACCTAACATACACTCCCCTCAATTCACTGCTGTCCATGTACATGTCTGGCAGTTACTGAAATGTCCCTAATGGCTCTGCATTTCATTCATTCACAACTCTGTGTAAAGAACATGCAAAAATCATTCAAATTAATCAACCCAGCTGCATGAAATTTGCCTACATTTGAAGCAAAGCATGCTGGTTAAATGTGCATCTATTACCAATGCCTGCTTTCCAGCCGAATTGAATTTTGTGAACAGTGCATTGCAAATACCGTAAGTTACCAAATGGATCTTGAGTGCATACACTGTTTAGACTATAGGAGAATTTACCCTGAATTAGTGCATTTGGGAGGTGTGGGGAAAAGATTTGTATTTATGTTGCATCTTTATGTGTACCAAACATTTCAAAAAGCTTTACAACTAATTAAATACATTTGAAATGCAGGAAACACAATTTCCAATTTCCAGCAAACTCCCACAAAAAGCAATGTGATAATGACCAGATTATCTGTTTTCACGGAGTTGATCACACCAGGAATAAGAAAATAAAAAACAGGAGTAGTTTCTTCAGCCCTTCAGTATCGTGAAGGTAAAGTCACCACAGTCCTACCAGACCATACATCTGCTCCTTCATCAGAGTGACGACTCATGGTGATGTAACTGGCCTCAGGCAAGGGGAGAGCTTGAGGAGTAAAGCCCTACGTGGGAACCTCAGCTGGTGCAGGAATTGAATCAACATTGTTGCTGGCATTACACTGTTTTGTAAACCAACCATCATCCAACTGAGCTAATCAGTACCATTCAATGAAATAAGTCCCCCACTCTTCTAATAGTGAATGGGATGTTTATATCTACCCGAGAGAACAGACTAGTACCAGATTTAACCTGAAAGTTGTAAATCAGAGCATTGACTTTTCAGTTCAATCTATGCTGTGGGACTCGACCCCAGAACCAGTGACCCAAAACTGGGAGTCTTACCAAGTGAACTATGGTTGAACAGAACAGGAAGTCCAAATGATGGTGATTAGTTTTATCTAAACATGCCTTCTTTGTGGTAGAGCAAACTCGAGACCATAACAGAGAAGCATCAAGGCATCATTGTTACCTTAGACTAAAAATGCATAACATTTATCCTAAAGACTTACTTCTGATGTACAATTGGTGGAGATCTCATATCATGCCTCAGTCTAAGCTTTAAGGCAAAAAAGAAGTGCTTTGGCTGTTGAGTTTATTAGCTGGAACTTTCCAAGAAGTCTGATGTACTGCTTGTAACAGAATTCAAATGTAGGTTACAGTTATAAACTTTCTTACCATGGCTGAGCATTGCACTCAATACAGACTATTTGAAACACAGACATACCAATAAGCATAGGATCCCTACAATGTAGAACGAGGCTATTCAGCCTATCAAGTCTGCACTGACCATCTAAAGAGCATCCCACTCAGACCTAGCCTCAATCCTATCCCCATAACATCACATTTACCATGGCTAATGCACCTGACCTGTACATCTTTGGACTGTGGGAGGACACTGCAGCAGAAGAGGATACCTATGCAGGCATTGGGAGAACATGCAAGGCCACACAGTCGTTCAAGGCTGGCATTGAACCTGGGTCTGTGAGGCAGTAGTGTTAACCACTGAGCCATCGTGCTGCCCCTTTGTTTTACTATTTACCTGTGCTTATTTTTCATGCAGCATCCTTTGAATTAAGGCCCTTTTCTTTGTTTCACCTCCCCCAGGGAGCTTGTGTGGGTTGGTTTGTTGGAGTAGCCTTGTCCACATGGATAGGGATTGGTGGCCTGATCTATCCACCTTCTAGTGAATTTAAAGAATTACTCGAGACATCAACAGCAGGCTGCATGGAGATTAATACGACCACCTCTACCCCTGTGAATGTAACATCTCCGCTGACCACCATAATATTTACCAAACAGGAAGAAAGGTGAGCATGTCAATGTAGAATTGATGCATTTTATCATAATGTTTGTGACTTCTCCACTTTTGCAATATCCTTTGAGTCTCAGAATAGATTAACCCATGGGTCTGGAAATAAAAAATCTGGTTTTGAAATAAAGAATCCTTGCCAACCTGAGTCAGCCTTTCAATATTAAACCAGAAAATTCCAAAAAGAAGCAGCAGGTCTGCAGCATCAATGGAGAAAAAAAAGAGTGATGACCATTTATAACGTGTTATTGTTGTTTGGGAGTTTGGATTCTAAAGTGGAAGAAAAATGCAGTTTAGTTTTCAGGCCTGTTAAATTTTTGTGTTTCAAATAAGGTCAGGAAGTAATTTTGAACAGTGAGTTCAAAGCAGCATTTACAAGAAATCATATAATTTAAGTTAAATAACCAGCAAGCCACCTGGGGAGACAATTGCTAAGTGTTTGCTGACTTGGGTTTTAGAACCTCCAGAGAGCAAAAGGAGTGGGGTAAAGGGGCAATGCCTGAAGCATGTTCATGCAGAGAGACAAGGTTAATAACAGCAGAGCTGCTGTTAAATCTTCAAGCAGTTCTAGCTGGACTGAAGTATTGAGAAACTATGGCTCATTGGAAGAAAGATCCAGAAACAGAACATTGTGGAAGTGTTCAAGACACATACAAAAATGTTGGAATCATGAGTTGAAGAAATCTATCTTGTATAATAAGTGAGCTGAGATAGCAGCTTGTTTCAAGGGTCCTGAGGAGAGATATTTAGTAAATAGCATTGATTGATTATACTACAGAAATTTGTCAAAAGGAACACAATTGTAGTGTAGGAGAAAGTGAGGACTGCGGATGCTGGAGATCAGAGCTGAAAAATGTGTTGCTGGAAAAGCACAGCAGGTCAGGCAGCATCCAAGGAGCAGGAGAATCAACGTTTCGGGCATAAACCAGGTGAGTGCCAGGTGAGGAAGCAACTTTAACATGGAGATAAGAGCAATCCATTAGTGGGTTTAAGTGTCAGTAAGATTATTGATGGGCTAAAAGAAATTAATCTTTCTTTCTGACCTTTGAACTGAGATTATTCCAATAGATCTAGTGTAGTGTAATATACTTTCTGCTTTGCTTCTGTAATAGACCTTTCTGTTCTTTTCTTGGGAGCTACGTGAGATTACGTTCAGTCAGTCGGCTCCATGACAAACAAAGACAAAAAAGAAACTTTGATCTGTTACGCCAGGTTTTATCAGACTTATCTGGTATAAGCTCGAATCATATCAACATCTGTGACCTTACATCATCAACCCTCCTATTTTCAATTTTTATGTCTTGAAGTTACTTTTGTTAAATTTCAGTTTCAAAACAATATTTTAACCAATAATTAAAAGGGCTCGTAGTGTCTGAATTTAGCCATCTGCAGATTTGGTTTAAGCATCAAGAAGCAAGTGATATATTTTGTTTAATAAAGTCAATTATTTTCTATAACAGTTTCTACTGAATCTCATGATTTTCAGAGTTGCAATACTATTAAAAGATATGTGATACATGCTGTCAGTCTAGTGAACTTTGTCAGTCAGTATATCATTCCTTAAATAAGGGACCCAAAACAATACATGGTAACTGATTAGTGTTTTGTGTACTTTTAACAAAACCTTCCTACTTTAATACTCCAATCCCTTTGAAATAAAGTCCAACAGTTCACTTCCTTTACCTGCAAGGTTTGTGAAGGTTTGTAGCTCAGGTTGAGGTTTAGGGTGTAGGTTTGCTCGCTGAGCAGTAGGTTTGATATCCAGATGTTTCATTACCTGGCTAGATAACATCATCAGTGGCGACCTCCAAGTGAAGCGAAGCTGTTGTCTCCTGCTTTCTATTTATATCTTTCTCCTGGATGGGGTTCCTGGGGTTTGTGGTGATGTCATTTCCTGTTCATTTTCTGAGGGGTTGATAGATGGTATCTAGATCTATGTGTTTGTTTATGGCGTTGTGGTTGGAGTGCCAGGCCTCTAGGAATTCTCTGGCATGTCTTTGCTTAGCCTGTCCCAGGATAGATGTGTTGTCCCAGTCGAATTGGTGGTTTTTTTCATCCGTGTGTAGGGCTATGAGGGAGAGAGGGTCATGTCTTTTTGTGGCTAACTGGTGTTCGTGTATCCTGGTGGCTAACTTTCTTCCTGTTTTAAGGTTGTTTTAAGGTTGTTAGTTTTTGTTTGAGAGTGTTGGTGGGTTTGTGTGCTACTAGGATTCCGAGGGGTCTCAGTAGTCTGGCTGTCATTTCTGAGACTTCTTTGATTTATGGTAAGGTGGTTAGGGTTTCTGACTGTGTTTGGTCTGCTTGTCGTGGTTTGTTCCTGAGGAATCTGCGGACTGTATTTTTTGAGTATCCGTTCTTTTTGAATCCATTGTATAGGTGGTTTTCCTCTGTTTTCTGAAGTTCATCTTTGCTGCAGTGTGATGTGGCTCGTTGGAATAGTGTTCTGATACAGCTTTGTTTGTGTGTGTTGGGATGGTTGCTGGTGTAGTTAAGTATTTAGTCAGTGTTTGTCGGTTATCTGTATACGCAGGTTTGTAGTTCTCCGTTGTCCATTCTTCCAACTGTGACGTCCAGGAATGCGAGTTTGTTGTCGGTTTCTTCCTCCTTGGTGAACTTTATGCCTGTGAGGGTGTTGTTGATGATGTTAAGTGTCTCTTCTATCTTGTTTTGTTTTGTGATGACAAAGGTGTCATCTGTGTAGCGGACCCAGATTATTATTTTGGTTTGATGGAAGGTAGGGCTGTTTGTTCTAGTCTTTGCATTACCGCTTCTGCTATGAATCCTGATAGTGGAGATCCCATGGGTGTGCCGTTGGTTTGTTTGTAGATTATATTGTTGAAGGTGAAGTGGATGGTGAGGCACAGATCCACTAGCTTCATGATGTTTTCGTTGGTAATGTGATTGATGGTGGTTGGGGTGTGTGTGATGGTCTCTTCTAAAAGTGTGGTAAGTGTTTCCTTTGCCAGGTCGATGTTGATGGAGGTGAACAGTGCTGGTACGTCGAAAGGGATCATTGTTTCATCTTCCTCTATTTTGGTGTTTTTGATGATTTTTAGGAATTCCTGGGTGGAGTGGATGGAGTGCTGTGACTCTTTGTGTGTTCAGTTTGTTTCCTTCCCTCTTTCGGCTCAGAGTAGGTGCAACTGTTTGTCTGATGATTTGTTGTGTTTCTTCCGTGAGTTTGTTAGGAGAAAGTGAGGACTGCAGATGCTGGAGATCAGAGCTGAAAAATGTGTTGCTGGAAAAGTGCAGCAGGTCAGGCAGCATCCAAGGAGCAGGAGAATCTTCAGGAAGGGCTATGCCCGAAGCGTCGATTCTCCTGCTCCTTGGATGCTGCCTGACCTGCTGCACTTTTCCAGCAACACATTTTTCAGCTCCGTGAGATTGTTGTCCTTCGATGTGGTTTCTAATGCCGCTAGGAAATCCTTCTTGTCAGCGTCTCGGTAATTGAAATTGAGTCCTTTTACTAGTACTGCTTTTTCTGAGTCTGATAGGGTCCGGTCTGATAAGTTCTTTATCCATGCCCCTGTGTTATCAGTTTTGTCTTTGTTTGTGAGTTTGTCAAGTTTTTTCTTCAGGTCCTGATTTTCCTTTATCTGTGTTTGTCGTTGTTTGGTGTTTATGGCTCGTTCAACCGCGTCTGTCCACTCTTGACTTGTTGCTTGTTTGAATAACGGTTTTTGGCGCGCAATTTCCCGGTTGTATTTTCGGAGTCTGTGGTGGGCATCATTGATTAGTTCACGGAGCATTCTGCAGCCGTTTCATTCTGTTAAACATCTGGCTTGAGGTGTTTTTATCAGCGGTTTGTATTGGAGACAATTTGGCAGTACCTGTTTTCTCAAACATTCATGCAGGAAGTACAGTTGTTCGCGGGTGAAACTCTCTCGGAAGGCATTCCTTTCCCATCTTCGGGCAAGTTGTAGCGTGTTGCGCCCATAGGTTTTTGCAAGGTTTGTAGCTCAGGTTGAGGTTTAGAGTGTAGGTTTGCTCGCTGAGCTATAGGTTTGATATCCAAGACCCCTCGGAATCCTAGTAGCACACAAACCTACCAACACTCGCAAACAAAAACTAAAACTTAAAAGACCCAGTACCACCCATGGACAAAACCAACGTCATCTACAAAATTCCTTGCAAGGACTGCCACAAACACTACATAGGACATACAGGAAGAAAGTTAGCCACCAGAAACATGAACACCAGCTAGCCACAAAAAGACACGACCCTCTCTCCCTCGTAGCCCTACAGGCAGATGAAAAAAAACACCATTTCGACTGGGACAACACATCTATCCTGGGACAGGCTAAGCAAAGACATGCCAGAGAATTCCTAGAGGCCTGGCACTCCAACCACAATGCCATAAACAAACACATAGATCTAGATGCCATCTGTCAACCCCTCAGAAAACGAATAGGAAATGACATCACCACAAACCCCAGGAACCCCATCCAGGAGAAAGATATAAATAGAAAGCAGGAGACAACAGCTTCGCTTCACTTGGAGGTCGCCACTGATGATGTTACCTAGCCAGGTATTGAAACATCTGGATATCAAACCTACAGCTCAGCGAGCAAACCTACACCCTAAACTTCCTTTACCTATTAACCATTGAACTAGGACTCCCAAATCCCTCTATTCTTTTGCTTTCTGCAGTCTCTCTCCACTTAAATAATATTCAGTCCCTCTGTTCCTGCCAAAGTGCACAATCTCATACTTCCGCATATTATATGCATCTGACATGTTTTTACCATTCACTCACTTAACATGATCATATCCCTTTGTAGAATCTTTATGTCATCCTCACCATTTGCCTTCCCACTTATTTTTCTGTCATCCACAAATGTTGTCATTCACTTGTGGAACATACATGTCACTGGCTGGCCAGCATTTATTACTTGTCCTTAATTGCCCCTTGAGAAGGTGGTGATGAGCTGTCTTCTTGAACTACTGTAATCCATGAGGAGAGAGTAAGGTCTGCAGATGCTGGAGATCAGAGCTGAAAATGTGTTGCTGGAAAAGCGCAGCAGGTCAGGCAGCATCCAGGGAACAGGAGAATCGACGTTTCGGGCAAAAGCCCTTCATCAGGAATACAGGCAGAGAGCCTGAAGGGTGGAGAGATAAGTGAGAGGAGGGTGGGGGTGGAGAGAAAGTAGCATAGAGTACAATAAGTGAGTGGGGGAGGGGATGAAGGTGATAGGGCGGGGGGGAGAGTGGAGTGGATAGGTGGAAAAGATGATAGGCAGGTAGGACAGGTCATGGAGACAATGCTGAGCTGGAAGTTTGGAATTGGGATGAGGTGGGGGAAGGGGAAATGAGGAAACTATTGAAGTCCACATTGATGCCCTGGGGTTGAAGATGAGGCGTTCTTCCTCTAGGTGTCTGGTGGTGAGGGAGTGGCAGTGAAGGAGGCCCAGGACCTGCATGTCCTTGGCAGAGTGGGAGGGAGAGTTGAAATGTTGGGCCACAGGGAGGTGTGGTTGATTGGTGCAGGTGTCCCGGAGATGTTCCTTAAAGCGCTCTGCTAGGAGGCGTCCAGTCTCCCCAATGTAGAGGAGACCGCATCGGGATCAACGGATACAATAAATGATATTAGTGATGTGCAGGTAAAACTTTGATGGATGTGGAAGGCTCCTTTAGGGCCTTGGATGGGGGTGAGGGAGGAGGTGTGGGCGCAGGTTTTACAGTTCCTGTGGTGGCAGGGGAAGGTGCCAAGATGGGAGAGTGAGTTGAAGGGAGGCGTGGACATGACCAGGTAGTCACCAAGGGAACGGTCTTTGCGGAAGCCGGAAAGGGGTGGGGAGGGAAATATATCCCTGGTGGTAGGGAATATTTGGAGGTGGCGGAAATGTCGGCAGATGATTTGGTTTATGCGAAGGTTAAAGTGAGGACTGCAGATGCTGGAGATTAGAGCTAAAAATGTGTTGTTGGAAAAGCGCAGCAGGTCAGGCAACATCAAAGGAGCAGGAGAATCGACGTTTCAGGCATAAGCCTTTCTTCAGGAATTTATGCGAAGGTTGGTGGCGTGGAAGGTGAGCACCAGGGGCGTTCTGTCCTTGTTATGGTTGGAGGGGTGGGGTCTGAGGGCGGAGGTGCGGGATGTGGACGAGATGCGTTGGAGGGCATCTTTAACCACGTGGGAAGGGAAATTGCGATCTCTAAAGAAGGAGGCCATCTGGTGTGTTCTATGGTGGAACTGGTCCTCCTAGGAGCAGATACGGCGGAGGCATAGGAATTGGGAATACAGGATGGCATTTTTGTAGGATGTAGGGTGGGAAGAGGTGTAATCCAGGTAGCTGTGGGAGTCGGTGGGTTTGTAAAAAATGTCGGTGTCAAGTCGGTCGTCATTAATGGAGATGGAGAGGTCCAGGAAGGGGAGGGCGGTGTCAGAGATGGTCCAGGTAAATTTAAGGTCAGGGTGGAATGTGTTGGTGAAGTTGATGAATTGCTCAACCTCCTCGCGGGAGCACGAGGTGGCGCCAATGCAGTCATCAATGTAGCAGAGGAAGAGGTGGGGAGTGGTGCCGGTGTAATTACGGAAGATCGACTGTTCTATGTAGCCAACAAAGAGACAAGCATAGCTGGGGCCCATACGTGTGCCCATGGCTACTCCTTTGGTCTGGAGGAAGTGGGAGAATTCGAAGGAGAAATTGTTAAGGGTGAGGACCAGTTCGGCCAAACGAATGAGAGTGTCGGTGGAAGGGTACTGTTGGGGACGTCAGGAGAGGAAGAAACGGAAGTCTTGGAGGAGGTGGAGGGCGTGGGTGGTGTCTCGAACGTATGTGGGGAGTTCCTGGACTAGGAGGGATAGGACACTGTCAAGGTAGGTAGAGATGAGTTCAGTGGGGCAGGAGCATGCTGAGACAATGGGTTGGCCAGGGTGGTCACGCTTGTGGATCTTGGGAAGGAGGTAGAACCGGGCAGTGCGGGGTTCCCGGACTATGAGGTTGGAAACCTCCCACAGCTACCTGGATTACACCTCTTTCCACCCTACCTCCTGAAAAAATGCCATCCCGTATTCCCAATTCCTCCGCCTCTGCCGTATCTGCTCCTAGGAGGACCAGTTCCACCACAGAACAAACCAGATGGCCTCCTTCTTTAGAGACCGCAATTTCCCTTCCCACGTGGTTAAAGATGACCTCCAACGCATCTCGTCCACATCCCGCACCTCCGCCCTCAGACCCCGCCTCTCCAACCGTAACAAGGACAGAACGTCCCTGGTGCTCACCTTCCACCCTACCAACCTTCGCATAAACCAAATCATCTGCCGACATTTCCACCACCTCCAAACGGACCCCATCACCAGGGATATATTTCCCTCCCCACCCCTTTCCGCCTTCCGCAAAGACCATTCCCTTGGTGACTACCTGGTCAGGTCCACACCCCCCTACAAGCCACCCTCCCATCCTGGCACCTTCCCCTGCCACCGCAGGAATTGCAAAACCTGTGCCCACACCTCTTCCCTCACCTCCATCCAAAGCCTTAAAGGAGCTTTCCACATCCATCAAAGTTTTACCTGCACATTCACCAATATCATTTATTGTATCCCTTGCTCCCGATGTGGTCTCTTCTACATTGGGGAGACTGGACGCCTCCTAGCAGAGCGCTTTAGGGAACGTCTCTGGGACACCCGCACCAATCAACCACACCGTCCTGTGGCCCAACATTTCAACTCCCCCTCCCACTCAGCCGATGACATGGAGGTCCTGGGCCTCCTTCACCGCCGCACCCTCACCACCAGACGCCTGGAGGAAGAACACCTCATCTTCCGCCTCGGAACACTTCAACCCCAGGGCATCAATGTGGACTTCAACAGTTTCCTCATTTCCCCTTTCCCCACCTCACCCTAGTTCCAAACTTCCAGCTCAGCACTGTCCCCATGACTTGTCCTACCTGCCTATCTTCTTTTCCACCTATCCACTCCACCCTCCTCCCTGACCTATCTCCTTCATCCCCTCCCCCACTCACCTATTGTACTCTATGCTACTTTCTCCTCACCCCCACCCTCCTCTCACTTATCTCTCCACCCTTCAGGCTCTCTGCCTGTATTCCTGATGAAGGACTTTTGCCCGAAATGTCGATTTTACTGCACCTCGGATGCTGCCTGAACTGCTGTGCTCTTCCAGCACCACTAATCCAGAATCTGGTTTCCAGCATCTGCAGTCATTGTTTTTACCTGGTATATTTCAAAGTCAGGATGGTGAATAGCTTGGAGGGCAACTTGCTGATGGTGTTCCCATGTATCTGTTGCCCTTTTCTTTCTAGATGGCATTGGTCATGGGTTTGGAAGGTGCTGTCTAAGGATATCTCATGAAATTCTGCAGTGCATCTTATAAATGGTACACACTTCTTACCGAGTGTTGGTGATGGAGTGGCTGAACATTTTGCGGATGTGGTGTCACTAAATCGTTCTGCTTTGATCTTGATAGTGTCAAGCTTCTTGAGTGTTGTTGGAGTATTCCAGCTTACTCCTGACATGTACCTTGTAGATGGTAAACTGGTTTTGGAGAGTCAGAAGGTGAGTTATTCACAGCAGTATTTATAGCATCTGACCTGCTCTTGTAGTCATTTATGTAGCTGGTCCAGTTCAGTTTCTGCCAATCATGATCTGCCAGCTGTTGATAGTGGGGGATTCAGTGATGGTGACATCATTGAATGTCAAGGGATGGTGGTTACATTGTCTCTTATTAGAGATTGTCATTACTTGGCATTTGTGTAGAATGAATGTTACTTGCCACATTGTAGCCCAAGCATGATAGAGTTCAAGACTTTAGGAGACATCTATGATCAAAACACTGGCACATGATCAACTACATCATCATTCAATCCCAAAGGATGGCGTCATCACTAAAGCAATGACCAATGCAGCCAACTGCTGGACAGACCACTGGCTCATCCACTTCTCAATGTCCATCAAAAGTCATCAGAAATAGCTGAAGATGAAGAAACAGTTCAAAAAAAGTTAAACGTTTAGTGACTTCATGAGTCAGGCTTGCTAGCTAACGTCCGACAACAGCTTCAATAAAATCTCCAGAGCGTTCATTCTAATGTAATGAAGGAAAGCTAAAAGAGCTGATGTAAGTTATTATCTGACATTGCGAAGAAACCATTGTCTTCAAGATCAGAAAACACTAAGACTGGTTCATTGAGCACGACCACATCATTCAAGTCCTCATCAACACAAAGAGGAAAGCTCCCCATGTCTGTCAAAACAACATCACCAGCAAGGCAAAGAGGAGAACTCATCAAATAACAAAAGGAGAATTACAAAGAATATCTAGGGCAATTAAAAACCAACGGTGGACTGAGAGCTGCAACTTCTTCACTGCCACCAAAGACCCAAATCCCTTGGCCTCACACCTGTGTGGAGTATGAATGGAACCCTTTTGAGAGACAGAGAAAACATCAGTTTACCATGGAGAGAATACTTCAAAGAATTCCTAAACCACAATATACTCATTAAAAAGGATGTGTTCAAGGAAATCCCGTAACTCCCCGAAGATGACCTTGGACAGATATTGAGCCCTCCATGAAAGATCTGAAGAATGGAAATACCACAGGATTGGGTGGGATTCCAGTGGAGATTTTGAAATCTGGAGGAGCAGACCACACCCATGATCTCTACGACTGTTCCTGAAAATCTGCCCTGTCAATGAAAGGTACACTGCCATCTTCAAGAAAGGAGACAAAGTGGACTATAGCAACTATCAAGAAATCTCCCTATTCTCCAGCACCAGGAGGATCATTACCTAAATCCTTGTTAGCCTTTTCCTGATTTCTGTAGAATTTCTTTTGGAAAGCCAATATAGTTTCCAACTAAATCATGGAACTTTAGACATAATTTTCACTGCTTAACAATTCCAAGAAAAATACCAGGACCAACACCAACCTCTCTACATGGCCTTCATTGATCTAGTCAAGGCTTTTGAATATGTTAATAAATCAGGATGTGCTATGGAAGACCCTATCAGCGGCCAGCTGTCCAATAAAATTCATCAACATCCTCCATCTTCTCCACAAGGGGTTGACAAAAGTCCTTACCAATGGTAATATGACAGCAAACCTTGCCAGAGTTTACTCCGCCTTGTAAAAGGACAAGCTTTCTAGTGAGTGGACATTGTCTGCAGATGGAAAACCTTTTTCAACCTCAACTAGTTGAAATCCAAGAAGAAAATGACACTGATCCCACTTGTGGAACTTCAGTATGCAGGTGACACTCAACTCCTCCTTTCAGAAAATAATCTTCAAGACTCATTTCACATCTTCACAGAAGCATACCAAAGAATCTGTTTCAGCAGCAACCTCAAAATATCATGAGGGGCATAGATAAGATAAATAGCAAGGGTCTTTTCCCTCGGGTGGGGGGAGTTCAAGACGAGAGGCATATTTTTAAGGTGAGAGGAAAAAGATTTGAAAGGTCATGAGGGGTAACTTTCTATATAGAAAGTCATTTGTATGTGGATTGAACTGCCAGAGGAAGTGGTGGATGTGGATACAGTTACAACATTGAAAGGACATTTGGATAAGAACATGAATTGGAATGGTTTAGATGAGTACAGACCAAAAGCAAGAAAGTGGGACTTGCTTGAATTTGGGGGCATGGTTGTCCTGGACTAGTTGGACCGAAGGGTCTGTTTCTATGTGGTATGACTTTTATTAACCCATCCCAATGCAATTTCTGGTCTATTCCTCCATTAAGTTCAAGGGAGAAATCCACCCAAATGTGGAATACTTCCCCAATTTGGAGAGTTACCTCTCATCCAATGTGAAGATCCAACACCAAATACAACCTGCCAGTAGTTGTGAGTGCAAAGATCAATTCCACCTCCCAGAAACACACACGAAATGTGCAGTCCAAGATGTGGCTCAAGGACTGAGCTCTCCCAACCATGCAAGGACCCATAGAACCCTTTATGGGTGACAGAATTTGTTATGTGAATAATCATACATTACACATGTGATTGATTCTGTGAATCTGTTTGGTGGCATAGATGTCCTTACCGTGAGTCTTGGGATCCTCAGCTTGTTGAAATAGGGCAGAGAAGCTTTCCTGTCAGATTTCTGGTGGTGGTGTTGGGGGCGGTGGGGAGAGATATGAATTTTCCAGGCAGTTGAAAAAATTGACTTAATGAAAATTGCTGGAAAAGCTCAGCAGGTCTGGCAGCAGAAAGAAACTGCCCTGTTCTGTGAAAGGGTCATTTGACCTGAAATGTTAACTCTGATTTCTCTCCACAGATGTTGCTGGACCTGCTGAGCTTTTTCAGCAATTTCTAATTTTATTTCTGATTTACAGTGTCCGTATTTCTTTCAGCTTTTATGAAAGTTGATTTATGGCTGTCACTGCAGCAGCCTCCTCTGGGTTGACCTCCTGTTCAAAGCAAGCACTGCCATTTTCCTGAGGGCAGTGGCTGGCCACACGTCCTTTGCCCTTTCAAACATGATGCAACCGAGATAAACCCTGACAGGCCAGAACTCCTGCTCGAGTTCTGAGCTTTATCTACTCAAACATCATTTTAAAATCACCCAGATTACTTTGAACAACTGCCAAGAGATTGATGGTGGACATTCTGGGAGAGTTGGTAACATTTGGAAGTGGCAGGTCAGAGTCTGTGTTTCCAAGTCGCTGACCTAGAGGTTTATAAATTGTCACTTACTCATTAGAACAAAATTAATACTTTTCTTTTCATATTTCAGGCCCAACATAGCAGAGACTATCTACTCGGTATCATTTTTCTACTACAGCCCGATTGCGTGGCTGAGCACACTTATAGTGGGTTTGGTAGTCAGTATGCTGACTGGTAAGTATAATTAAATGTAAATTGGGAAGCTTAGATAACCTTCTTCAGCTACATTTACACTCATCAACTTTGATAAGGTGGTTAAAAAATAATGCTTGGTTACTGATTGAGTTTCTATACCATAACACGGACTAAATCAGAGAATATGGCCTGTCCTAGTCCTAGTCTTCATGTCGATTTTTCTCTTTTGCTCTTTTATTTTTGCTGTTTCTTTATGCTGCTTTTTCCTAAGCTGTCCTGCTTTCCTCCACCTTCTCTTTTGAGATTGATTTCAGGGATTGTCCCTATGGTTTCGGGCTGCATTTTTTGGTGGGGATAAAGTGGCCTGCAAGGTTCCTATCCAATTCCTTCCTCATTAAATTATGGTAACACTCTCCTCACATCCCAGTGGTGCAGCCAGTGGGTGGCACGGTGGTTAGCACTGCTGCCTCACAGCGCCAGAGACCTGGGTTCATTTCCCGCCTCAGGTGACTGTGTGGAGTTTGCACATTCTTCCCGTGTCTGCGTGGGTTTCCTCCGGTTTCCTCCCACAGTCCAAAAATGTGCAGGTTAGGTGAATTGGACATGCTAAATTGCCCGTAGCGTTAGGTGCAGGGGTAAATGTAGGGGAAATGGTCTGGGTGGGTGCACTTCGGCGGGTCGGTGTGGACTTGTTGGGCCGAAAGGCCTGTTTCCACTCTAAGTAATCTAAGAAATTCTCAGTTTTTTCACCATCCCACTGCTGTTCCCTCTCTTGTACTACAGTGCCAGCACTACCCAGCATTTTTAGACCATAGGCTTCTTAAAAATTCATTCATTGGATGAAGGGACCACTGCCAGAACTGGCATTAACTTCTCATCCCTAATGAGATGCTTAAGGTCCACCTTCTAGAATCAATGCAGTTTGTGTACTGCAAACATCCCGCAGTAACATGGATGGAGAGTTTCAGGATTTTGATGAAAACGTAATGAAGTGTTTCCAAAGCAAGATTAAAATGTGAATTGGTAGAAAACTTGTATATGCTGGTGTACCTGTACACATGCAGCACTTGTATATGCTGGTGCACCTGTACACATGCAGCACTTGTATATGCTGGTGCACCTGTACACATGCAGCACTTGTATATGCTGGTGCACCTGTACACATGCAGCACTTGTATATGCTGGTGCACCTGTACACATGCAGCACTTGTATATGCTGGTGCACCTGTACACATGCAGCACTTGTATATGCTGGTGCACCTGTACACATGCAGCACTTGTATATGCTGGTGCACCTGTACACATGCAGCACTTGTATATGCTGGTGCACCTGTACACATGCAGCACTTGTATATGCTGGTGTACCTGTACACATGCAGCACTTGTATATGCTGGTGTACCTGTACACATGCAGCACTTGTATATGCTGGTGTACCTGTACACATGCAGCACTTGTATATGCTGGTGCACCTGTACACATGCAGCACTTGTATATGCTGGTGTACCTGTACACATGCAGCACTTGTATATGCTGGTGCACCTGTACACATGCAGCACTTGTATATGCTGGTGCACCTGTACACATGCAGCACTTGTATATGCTGGTGCACCTGTACACATGCAGCACTTGTATATGCTGGTGTACCTGTACACATGCAGCACTTGTATATGCTGGTGTACCTGTACACATGCAGCACTTGTATATGCTGGTGTACCTGTACACATGCAGCACTTGTATATGCTGGTGCACCTGTACACATGCAGCACTTGTATATGCTGGTGTACCTGTACACATGCAGCACTTGTATATACTGGTGTACCTGTACACATGCAGCACTTGTATATGCTGGTGCACCTGTACACATGCAGCACTTGTATATGCTGGTGCACCTGTACACATGCAGCACTTGTATATGCTGGTGTACCTGTACACATGCAGCACTTGCTGTTCATGGTGACAGAAGTGTTGTTGTAGGTTTAGATGAGGGAAAAATTGAAGGACACTCAATAGGAGCAGAAATTATGGCATGGAGTGGTTTGGCAATAATTCCTCTGCTATATATCCTGTGAAATTCGACAGGTAATACAAGGAGATCGAAGTCATAAGAACTGGGCACAGGAGTAGCCCCCTTGAGCGTGCTCCGCCATTCAATACAATCATGGCTGCCACAGTTATACAAACTTCTGATAAGACCAGATTTGGAACACAGTGGACATTTCTGGATACTATTCCTTATGAGCGATATATTGGCTTCCAAGAAAGTTCAGCATAGGTTTACCAGTATATTATTTGGAGTCTTAAGGGTTAATTTACAAGGAATAATTACACCAATTAAGGTTGTGTTTCTTTAGACAGTTTAAGACAGTGATGTTTTCAGGCCATTATTTCACAGATAACTGACAGCAAACTACTTTTACTGACTGGCTAAGATTCAGGACAAGGTCTAAATATTAGTGTCAGATTGTGCAAGATTGAAATTATGATAATAAGGATGATAAAAGTTGGAACTCCCACCTGCAAGTGAAAACTGATGCCAAATCAATTGTTAATTTAAAATAAGAAATTAGATTTTAGTTAGTCAATGGGATTGAGGTATATGAAGCTGAGTGCAGTATATGGTGTTGAAGCAAAGATCAACCATGATCTGTGATTGGCAGAACTGGCTTAAAGAGGTCTTCCTATACCTTAAAGCCTACGTCTCTTTAGCAAGAGGATATGCTGTAGCAACTCATCCAGCCTTTTTGAGCAGCACCTCACTATTTTTCACACTCTGCTACTTAAAAGGATAGAGCAACATGTGCATGGAAACAATCTCACCTTCAAATTTCCCTGCCAATCACTTGCATTCTGGCTTGAATACATTTTACAATTCCTTCATTGACAAGGACCAAAAAATTATAATTATTTATCTAGCAGCTTTTGGGAATAACTTCTCCGTGCACAAAGCAGAGGTTCAAGAAAGTGCCTCGCCACTACCTTCTCGAGGGCATCTAAGGATGGACAATGAGTGCTGGCCATGCGTGTGACAGCCAGAGCCGAAGGATGAATTAAGTCATATTGTCATGAATTGGTTTAGAATGTCTGAAGATGCATAGAATGATGCAACATAAAAGACACCATTCAACCATCAAACATGTGCTGAATCTTTGGATCAGCTGCACAAACAGCAGAGTGTTTGTTTTCCAATTCAAATTTTTTTTACAGTTCCCCAATGAATGTTGCAATTGAATCTATGTTCACCACTCTTTCAAACAGTGCATTCCAAATGATAACACATCTCTAACTAATCTCCAAAATTCTATGCTCTAAGGAGAACAACCATAACTTTTTCAATCTGTTAACACAACTGAGTTCCTAGTTCCTAGTATCACTCCAATAAATACCCTCAGCACCATCTCTAAGGAGTTCATGTTCTTCCTAATGTGTGCTCCTAGAATTGAACACAGGTCGTGCTATACAGAATTTATCTGTTTGTGGATCTAACTGTGTGTTATGCAGGAGCTATAGATCACAATCTGGTATTCAGCAGAAACTTTACAATGAATCCAATCTAATATTGTGTTATTAACTCTGATACCTGATTCAGGTGGAAATGAGAATCTGGATCCTTGTCTGATTGCTCCCATAGTCCACACCGTTTACAAGTACATCTTCAAAACCAAACCAATCCCATCAATCGCAGAAACAGTAAGATAAATTATTGGATTCTAATGAATTATGTTTGCAGAATGATCATGCTGGCGTTAATTAACATTAGTAATTCTCTTTCTTTCACATAGAATGACAACTTGATCCAACACCCAATGCCCAAGGAAAGTTCCAAAGACTGTGAGAATTCATCTGTTTTAACTGCTATCCAATCAACCAAGTTATAATAGTCACAGAGTCATACCGCACAGAAACAGACCCTTTGGTCCAACTGGTCCATGCCAACTATAATTCCAAATTAAGTTAGTCCCATCTGCCTGCACTTGGCCCAAATCCCTCCCAATATTTCTTATTCATGTACTTATCCAAATGTACATAGAACATAGAACATAGAAAAATACAGCGCAGTACAGGTCCTTTGGCCCTTGATGTTGCGCCGATCCAAGCCCACCTAACCTACACTAGCCCACTATCCTCCATATGCCTATCCAATGCCCGTTTAAATGCCCATAAAGAGGGAGAGTCTACCACTGCTACTGGCAGGGCATTCCACGAACTCACGACTCGCTGAGTAAAGAATGTACCCCTAACATCTGTCCTATACCTACCACCCCTTAATTTAAAGCTATGCCCCCTCGTAATAGCTGACTCCATACGTGGAAAAAGGTTCTCATGGTCAACCCTATCTAAACCCCGAATCATCTTGTACACCTCTATCAAGTCACCCCTAAACCTTCTTTTCTCCTAAGAAAACAGCCCCAAGTGCCTCAGCCTTTCCTCATACGATCTTCCTACCATACCAGGCAACTTCCTGGTAAACCTCCTCTGCACCCGTTCCAGTGCCTCCACATCCTTCCTATAGTATGGCGACCAAAACTGCACACAATACTCCAGATGCGGCCGCACCAGAGTCCTATACAACTGCAACATGACCTCAGGCCTCCGGAACTCAATTCCTCTACCAATAAAAGCCAGTACGCCATATGCCTTCTTCACCGCACTATTTACCTGGGTGGCAACTTTCAGAGATCTGTGTACATGGACACCAAGATCCCTCTGCTCATCCACACTACCAAGTATCCGACCATTAGCCCAGTACCCCATCTTTTTGTTACTCATACCAAAGTGAATCACCTCACACTTACCCACATTGAACTCCATTTGCCACCTTTCTGCCCAACTCTGCAGCTTATCTATATCCCGCTGTAACCTGACACATCCTTCCTCACTGTCAACAACTCCACCGACTTTCATATCACCCGCAAACTTGCTCACCCAACCTTCTAGCCCCTCCTCCAGGTCATTTATAAAAATGACAAACAGCAATGGTCCCAAAACAGATCCTTGTGGAACACAGCTAGTAACTGCACTCCAAGATGAACCTTTACCATCAACTACTACCCTCTGTCTTCTTCCAGCCAGCCAATTCCTAATCCAAACCTCCAACTCACCCTCAATGCCATACCTCCGTATTTTCTGCAGTAGCCTACCATGGGGAACATTATCAAACGCCTTACTAAAATCCATATACACCACATCTACCGCTTTCCCCTCGTCCACCTCCTTAGTCACCTTCTTAAAGAATTCAATAAGGTTTGTGAGGCATGACCTGCCCTTCACAAAACCATGCTGACTATCCTTGATCACATTATTCCTATCCAGATGTTCATAAATCCTATCCCTTACAATTCTCTCTAAGACTTTGCCCACAACAGAAGTGAGACTCACCGGCCTATAGTTACTAGGGTTATCCCTACTCCCCCTCTTGAACAAGGGAACCACATTTGCTATCCTCCAGTCTTCTGGCACTATTCCTGTAGACAATGAGGACATAAAAATCAAGGCCAATGGCTCTGCAATCTCCTCCCTTGCTTCCCAGAGAATCCTAGGATAAATGCCATCAGGCCCAGGGGACTTAGTAATTTCACCCTTTCCAGAATTTCCAACACGTCTTCCCTACATACCTCAAAGCCGTCCATTCTAATTAATTGTGACTCAGTATTCACATCAGCAATAATGTCCTGTTCCTGAGTGAATACTGACGAAAAGTATTCATTCAGTGTCTCCCCAATCTCTTCAGCCTCCACACACAACTTCCCACTACTATCCTTGACTGGACCTATTCCTACCCTAGTCATTCTTTTATTCCTGACATACCTATAGAAAGCCTTTGGGTTTTCCCTAATCCTACCAACTAAGGACTTTTCATGTCCCCTCCTTGCTGCTCTTAGCTCTCTCTTCAGATCCTTCCTGGCTACCCTATAACTCTCAATCGCCCCAATTGAACCTTCACGCCTCATCTTTACATAAGCCACCTTCTTCCATTTAACAAGGGATCCCAATTCCTTATTAAACCACGGCTCCCTCACACGACCCTTTCCTCCCTGCCTGACAGGTACATACTTATCAAGGACACTCAATAGTTGCTCCTTGAACAAGCTCCACATATCAATTGCGCCCTTGCCTTAAAGCCTACTTTTCCAAGCCACGCATCCTAAGTTGTGCCTCACCACATCATAATTTCCCTGCCCCCAGCTATAACTCTTGCCCTGCAGTGCACACTTATCCCTCTCCATCACTAGAGTAAAAGTCACCGAATTGTGGTCACTGTCCCCAAAGTGCTCACTTACCTCCAATTCTAACACCTGGCCTGGTTCGTTACCCAGAACCAAATCCAGTATGGCCTCACCTCTTGTTGGCCTGTCTACATATTGTGTCAGGAAACCCTCCTGCACACATTGGACAAACACCAACCCATCTAACGAACTCGAGCTATAGCTTTCCCAGTCAATATCAGGAAAGTTAAAGTCCCCCATAACAACCACCCTATTATTTTCACTCTTCTCCTGAATCATCCTCGCAATCCTTTCTTCTAAGTCTCTAGGACTATTAGGAGGCCTGTAGAAAACTCCTAACAGGGTGACCTCACCTTTCCTATTCCTAACCTCAGCCCAAACTACCTCAGTTGGCGAGTCTTCATCCATCGTCCTTTCCACCGCTGTAATACTATCTTTGACAAGCAATGCCATACCTCCCCCTCTTTTACCCCCACCTCTGACCCTACTAAAACATTTAAACCCTGGAACTGCAACAGCCAATCCTGTCCCTGTTCTACCCATGTCTCCGTAATAGCCACAACATCGAAATCCCAGGTACCAACCCACGCTGCAAGTTCATCTACCTTATTTCGTATACTTCTTGCATTGAAGTATACACACTTCAAGCCACTTTCCTGTTTACAGGCACCCTCCTTTGAGATTGATGCCATGTTCCTAACCTCCCTACACTCCAGGTCCTGCACCCTAAAGCTACAGTCTAGGTTCTCATGCCCCTGCAGAGTTAGTTTATACCCCCCCCCATGAGCACTAGCAAACCTCCCCCCAAGGATACTGGTGCCCCTCAGGTTCAGGGGTAGACCATCCTGTTTATAGAGATCCCACCTTCCCCAGAAAGAACCCCAGTTATCCAGATACCAGAATCCCTCCCTCCTGCACCATCCCTGTAGCCACGCATTTAACTGTTCTCTCTCCCTATTCCTCGACTCTCTATCACGTGGCACGGGTAACAAACCAGAGACAACAACTCTGTTCTAATTCTGAGCTTCCAACCTAGCTCCCTGAAAGCCTGCCTAACATCCTCAGCCCTCCTCCTTCCTATGTCGTTGGTGCCAATGTGGATCATGAGTTCGGGCTGCTCCCCCTCCCCCTTAAGGACCCGGAAAACACGATCAGAGGCGTCACGTACCCTTGCACCTGGGAGGCAACATACCAAACATGAGTCTCTCTCGCCCCCACAAAACTGTCTATCTGTGCCCCGAACTATCGAGTCCCCAATAACTATTGCTCTGCTCTTCTCCACCCTTCCCTTCTGAACCCCATTGCTTACCCCTGGTAAGTCGTCCCCCCCACAAGTATCCAAAACGGTATACTTGTTCTTGAGGGGAACGGCCGCAGGGGGTCCCTGCACTGGCTGCTTCCTCCCAGTCCCCCTCACTGTCACCCATTTGTCTGCAATCTTTGGAGTTACTACTTCCCTAAAGCTCCGATCTATGACCCCCTCTGCCTCCCGAATGATCCTAAGTTCATCCAACTCCAGCTCCAGTTCCCTAACACGGTCTTGGAGGAGCTGGAGATGGGTGCACTTCCTGCAAGTGTAATCAGCAGGGACGACCATGGCATCCCTCACCTTAAACATGTTGCAAGAGGAACATTGCACTGCCTTCACTGCCATCCCTCTAAAAGTAACCTTTTAAAAAAAAAACTAGGTCTAAAGAATAGAACAAGCAAAATGCAGCACTTACCTACTTATTATTAGGTTGGTGGAGGAGGGACGGTGGGAGGCACTCCCTCTGTAGTGCCTCGGGTTCCTCTCCTGCACGCTTTTATAGGGAAACTCAACACATTCAGTATTTTTAAAAAGTAAGGTTCCAAAAAATCAATAATAATCACCTTGATATATATAGTTATGTTATTCTTGAGTTCTCTTTTCCTCTGTGCTATAATCAAATTGCCCATTAGACTGGGACTAAAATGTTTTTGTAAGGAGTGAAGAATTTTCACCATTGCCCTCTGTGGATTTTTCATTGGCATTGGAGAAGTTCCAAAGCAAAACAAAAATAAAACTGTTGCTTTGAACAATCTTGATACTGCTTTTTGCTCTGATAATTCAGTAGCTGGAGAAGTTTCATAAAGCGAGGTAATCATGAAATTACCTCAGTGCTGCTGAGCCTTCACCTGTGAATAGCTCCACCGGTTTTACTGCCAATAGCTTTATTCAACTACTTTGTGATTTATTGTTTTGTTGCACTTGAGACAGGATTCTTCAGCAGGAGTCTCCCAAAGAGTAAGACACATTTCAGGAATAGAATGTGGACCAGAAGGTCATGACAAATCAACCAGAAATAGGCCATTCAGCTCATTGGGTCATCTCTAACATTCGATGAGATAATGGCTGATCTGATAATCCTCAACTCCACCTACCTACTTTTATCCAACAACCCTTAATTCCCTGACTGATTAAAAACAATGTCTGTCTCAGCCTTGAACATTCTTAACAAATCAGTCTTGACAACTCTCTGCGGCAAAAAATTCCACAGATGCACTATCCTCTGAGAGAGGAAATTCCTCTTGATTTCTGTCTTAACTACTCGCCTCGTTACTCTCCAGATAACACCCTCTGGTTCTAAACTCTCCAAAGAGGGGAATGAAACTCTGCATCTGCCCAATCAAGCCCCCTAAGAATTTTATATGTTTTAAAAAAGCTCCCTCACATTCTTCTAAAGTCCAATGAGCATAAACACAACCTACTCAACAACTCATTGAAAAATCCTTCAATATCTGGAATCAATCCAGTAAACATTCTCTGGACTGTGTTAAGACGGACCCGCGGGGTCCCGTCTTTGCGTGTTCTTTCGGAAGGAGAGACTCACACTGGCAACTATGGTTAGACGCAGACAGCCGTTTATTCACAGAATCTTAACTGGTACAACGAATCTACAAGCATGCATTCGTTGGAGAAGGCGTTCTCCCTTCTCGTTCAAACTTGACACAATTATACTTCACGCTGCCTGGAGTCCCCGGTCAGTTCGCCTTCCCCATTGGTCCATTCATCTGCGCGTGCTGGGGATCTGTCCTCCTATTGGCTGCATCGAAGTGCCTGTCCAGCTCCTGCTGTGCTTGACAATGGCTCAGCCATCCCCGGGAGCGGTTCCGATCCCGTATTCAATAGTTCATTGTTTCAAGGAATTACTATGCGTCTGACAGGCTAGCCATTTTCAATAGTTTCAGTTTAACTGAATTGACAATTACACTTATCAACTTTAGACTTAAATAGAGCCATTCACACTTAACAGTTACAGGTTCCGATAGAGCAATTCACACTTGTCTAACAGTTACAGATTCCGATCGGTTTCTTTATTAATCCCGAGTTTCGATGGGGCAATTGATACTGGCTGGTATTTACAGGCTCCAAAATTTAATTAACATTATGCATATCCCTTACAAGCTCCAGCCAGGTAGTCATGCAGTCGCCAGCAGCAGCTCGCTTGGCTGTTGTTAACCATTTCAGGGCTGGAACTAGAAGTGTCTGTTGCAGAACTAGTGTCACCCTCCCTAGCCCTACATTAAACACCCCAGTGAAATCTCCCCAACATTCCCTCCCTTGGCCTCTACTGAGGCCACACCAACCCATGTAAACATTAACGAACGTAAGAGGTCCGGAAGGGGGGAAAGTAAACTACATAGGGTGCCACGTCTGCTGTCCAAAAAAAAAGTCCCAAGTGTAAATGCCCATTCGCTACGGTGGTGTGTGTTTTGTCTTGTGTTTTTTTTTAAAACAAACGAGAAAATGTAAGGGCATACTGCCCGCAGTCAGGTACACGCCAGCGATCGGAAAACCATTGGAACAGTGTACTGTGCCCCGGCCTTCCCGCCGGCCAGAATGGTTCACAGGCCTGCAGGCCCGTCCAGGCGTCTGATGTATGTACTGCAGGCCATGTGGTCGGAGGCAATCTCCTCCGAGTGCACAGCGCAATTGCACCTGTGCCAGGCTGACCCATGCCCGAGGAGACTCTTCTGCCACTGGATAACCTCCAGTCAGTAACGGACAGCAACCTCCATCTAGTTGCCGCTGAGGACAGAGCCGGGCAGTGGCAATCTGATCAAAACCCACGTAGAACCTCCGATTGCAGTGTAGTAGTCACTGGTGTGATCAGCAGTTGAATCCCGGGGCATACAGTACTTCTCGGCCCCTGACTGCAGCGTACAGTATAAGTCAAAGTGCTGCCAATGTAGGTGGGCAAAACTAACATGGAAGGGGTTTATTTTTTTGAACAGCAGATGTTACACTGAGGGAGAAGGGATAGTATTGGGTAGTAGTAGGGGAAAAAAGAAGCATAAGCACACACCTATTGGAACCCCGTACCCTACGGAAATAGACGAACCTGAAATAGACCTGTCACCGTGAGCAGTGTGAATTGCCGTACATTAATGATAGTCCCCCGTCTACCGGGAACGGACATGCACGCAAACTGCAGCACCTGTATCACTAGGCAGAAACCCAGCCAGTTCAGGAGTCTGCTACTTTCCCTCATTTTCCAGCTCCTTGTCGGGCGCGACCTCCGCAACCGGAGTCAGAGTAGTGTTAGGCTTTCCTGACCTGGAGCAATGAGAGAAATGGTGCCAGTTATTGTCCCCCTCCCGGTTCATCCTCAAGGCGTTGGCAGCGACCCCCGTCACTGGGTAGGGGCCATGCCACCACCCCTCGTCCCAGGTCGTACGGCCCATCTGCCGGAGGTAGACCTTGTCCCCCTCTCGAAGGGGTCGGGACCTGTCGGGGGTGTCCGGCCGTGCAGCCGTAACCTGGTTGGATATTAGCCGGACTATTTCCCCCAGTACTTGCATGTACTGTGTCATGTCCTGATTCATTGTATCCCAATCTGTTTCCCACAGGGGTGATGTTCGGGGGCCAGGCATGGAGCGAGATGTCAGGATTTCATGGGGTGTCAGGAAGGTATCGCCACTCCTTTCCTGCCTCATTGACAGCAAGGCTAGGGGGAGTGCCTGCACCCACGTCAATGCAGTCCCTGCCATGACCTTGGCAATCTTGTCTTTAAGCGTGCGATTGGCCCTCTCTACTAACCCCTGACTCTCAGGGTGGTAGACACTGCCGTAGCGGTGAAGTATCCCTAGAGTAGCCTCCACCCGGGCAAGATGTTCGTTTTTAAAATGTGTCCCATTGTCTGTGCAGATTTTTCGGGGGACGCCATAGCGGGGAATCAGTTCCTTTGTGAGCCACTTCACAACAACTTCCCCATCCTCCGTCTTTGTAGGAGTTGCCTCTACCCACCGGGAGAATCTGTCCACTACGACTAGCATGTATCTGTATTTATCTGGGGTCCTCCATTTGACTCCCATGTCCGTAAAGTCCATGCAGATCTCCTGCCACGGCCCTGTCGGGGTTGGGAACTTTAACATCGGGTGTGGGAGAACTCTCCTGGTGTTGTACTCATTACACACCCTGCACTCAGCCCTCAGGTTCTCTATATGTTCCCGCAGCCGGGCTGCCCACCAGTGGTTCTGGACGGTTCTTACAACTTGGGCAACTCCCACGTGTGTTGGCCCACGTATTTCAGAGAAAAGTGTTGGCAGGAGAGCCCTCGGGGCCACTACCTCTCCTCCCGGGGATCGCCAAAGGGGCTGTTGAGACCCTTCGACCTCCACATACTGTCGGACTGCGCCTTTATTCTCCCATTCCCTGACCTCAGCACTGCTCGCCCGTCCCTGCAGCTCACACAGATGCCTAATGGCATCAACCCTAGCCGCCTCCCCAGGGGAATCACTGCTACCCTCCCCCGGCCCCGGACTCTGTTGGGTGTCTGTCCCTGACCTCAGGGTGACCATCTGCACTGCGAGCTTGGCTGCCCTGTCAGCTGCATCATTTCCCAGCGCTTCCCTGGTACGTAAGGCAGAGTGTCCTTGCACTTTCACTACTGCCACTTCCCTTGGACGATGCACTGCCTGGAGCAACCGTCGCAAACTCTGGTCGTGTTTTACCGGCCTCCCCATGCTGGTTTTAAAACCACGTCTAACCCATGCTGTGCCCTCTACGTGGACTGCGGTCCATGCATAATTGGAGTCAGTGAAGATGTTAACTCGGTGTCCCTCACTCAGTTCTAATGCCCTTGTCAGGGCTGTAATCTCTGCTAGCTGTGCAGATGCAGGCTGTGGGATTTCCCCAGACTCGATGGTGTCGTATACCCCCCCTGAATCTCTGACCACGGCATACGAGGCTCGTACGCCGCCTGCTTCCCGACGGCTGCTGCCATCGGTGTACAGGTCCCAGTCTGCCTCGGCCAGGGGTTCTGTGTGCAACCCCTTACGTATCCTCCTCTCCTCAGCCACTCTGGCCACACAGTCGTGGGGCTTCAAGGATCCCCCATTCACTTCCACCATCATATTCCTAGTACTCCCCCTATCGGATGCAAACGTAATGTGCGGTGATAGAAGGGCATTCTCAATTCTAACCTGCCGCCCAGCTGAAAAGCTGAATGAGTTGGAGGCCAGAAAGGCTCCTATGCTGTGATCTGTGTGAATAGTCAAGGGATGGCAGAATACTAGATGGTCAGTGTTGTTGACCGCTTTCGTTACTGCTGCCACAAATCTGGCACAGCCTGGCTGCCCTTTCTCAGTGGGCTCTAAACGGCAGCTGTAATACCCCAGCACTCTCCTGCAGCCTCGGTCCTCTTGGTACAGGACGGCGTTTACTATCCTCTCAGTCTCTGCCACGTCCAGGTGGAAACCTTTCTTATAGTCTGGGTGCGCTAGCGTGGCCGCTGCTCCCAAAGCTTGCTTCACCTCCTTGAATGATTTCTCTCTCTCCACGTTCCATCGCAACTGACTCTTGAGCCTCTTTGCCCCAACCTCCGTGATCATTTCCCTGAGTGGGGATGTCATAGTCACAAAGTCAGGGACGTAGGTGCGAGAATACCCACATAGCCCCAGGAAGGCCATCATGTCCTGTACTGTTATAGGGGTGCCATAGGAGAGGATCGCTTCCCTGTGCGCTCTTGAAAGTGTGGTGCCCCCTTTTCCTACTATCCGTCCCATAAAGGATACTGATTTTCGGGCTATCTGGCACTTTTCCCGTTTTACTTTAAAACCGGCTGCCACAAGGGTGTCCAGCAAGGTGCGGACCGCCTCCAAATTTTGGGTGTCAGTTTCACTGGCAATCAACAAATCATCGACATACTGTATGATTGTGGTGCTGGTGGGAAGCGATATCTGTTTAAGTATAGGGGTCAAAGCCGCACTAAACAGGCCTGGGGAGTCTTTGTATCCCTGTGGGAGGCGATTATATGTGTACCGCTCTCCCTCGAAGGTGAAGGCAAACCATTCCTGACACTCTGGGTGCAGTGGGAGGCAGAAGAAAGCGTTAGCCAGGTCTATGACAGAGAAAAAGTGGCTGGCAGGCGTGAGCGCCTGCAGTGCAACGTAGGGGTCAGGGACCTTCAGGTTTAAAGTCTCCGTGGCTTCATTTATCCTTCGGAGGTCATGGACCATGCGCCACCCCTTGCCCATCCCCTTGGAGACGGGAAGGATTGGCGTATTCCAGTGTCCCCCTTCATTTTCCTGAGGACCCCCACTTCTAGCAGTCTCCTGATTGTTGGGCGAATCCCTTCCCTCTGTTCTAAGGTGAGAGGATATTGTGTCACCCAGATGCAGCGTTTAACGGAAGGTTTCAGCTGCAGGTGGACTGCCCCGTCCAGTTGGCCAGTGTCCTGTGGGTGTACCGTCCAGAGGACGGGGTCTATATCACGCAGCAGTTGGGCCGCTTTCCAGTGGTCGACATTGTCCAAAAGGAGGGACCTGTCCACCGCCATTTTTTCGTAAATCCCTTCTTCTAGCACATCGATGGGGCGTCTCTGGAAGCAGCCATCCAGTGACACCTCATCGAGGCCTTCTCCTATTTTTTGGTACTCGCATCGTAGTGCGGCAAGGACCATGGGTCCCAGGTTACGGGCCTTTGATCCGGGTGCTATTGCGAGTGTGACATGCGGGGCAGCCTGTTCCCCTAGCTGATACCACTCTGCCTGGTCCGGATGCAGGCTGACTGCAGCGGCAATCCCTTCCTTCCCGGGGATGAGATACGTGAGTTTAATCATATCCCTTCTATCCCCCAGGTGGGCGTTGAAGCGGTCGTCGTACTCAGGGTCATAATGGGTGACATAATTTAGCGTTACGTGGTAGGGGTTTTTTGGGGGGAGGTATGTCTGGGAGCTTGGAATAGATGGGAGCCAGTTTTCAAATTCCCCCATCAATCCCCTTCCCTCCAACGCGTACAACAGACGAATCCAGTAAATGTCTACAGATGTAACTCGTGAGTCCCCTGAAGTGGGGGCAAGCAAGAATTGTCCCATTCCCCTTAAGTCCGGGGAGGGATCCCCAGGCCAGAGGAGTCGCAACCCCTCAGTTGAACAGTGGATGCAGACCCCTAACTTGGTAAGAGCATCCCTCGCCAGCAGGTTAGCTGGACACTTTGGGGCCAGGAGTAGGAGCAGAGAGATCTTTTGTTCCCCGATGGTTATTGTTGCTGGCACGGTGAAAGGCTGTTCCTCGACCATCCCCGAGAATCCCACAGTCTCCAGTATCCTGTCCGAGAGGGTCAGGCCCCTTGGTAATTTAGTAATTGTGGAGGCAGATGCCCCTGTGTCAATCAGAAATAGGAAGTTCTCCCCACACACCTTTCCTCGAATCAGTAGTCTAGCTCCCGGGTAAGACCGTCCGAAACAGTTGGGCCATTAGGGGAACAAACCGGTCTGTATCGCCACTGCGGGGTAAAGGTCACAACCATTTTTGTTTTCCATTCCCGGGAGCTATCAGTGCTCGGGGGTGCCCACCCAGCGGGGGGCTTGCTTAGCGCAATTGTTTGGAGAGCCGAATAATGTGGTGACCTGTAGAGACCGTCCAGAATCTTGATCATTCATGTGGGATTTTTAAATGTTTCCCTCAATCTTGTTAGGATAATTCCCTTTTGTTCTGGTGCTTGGGCAATCACCAGGTCCAACCTTTCCTTATGCAGGGCTACGCTATCCAGTAGTAACTGACTGTGAATAGGCATGTCCCCACCGTCCCTGCAGTGCCACCAGGGCACTCCGGGACCTGCTGTCCTGAGGTGAGTCAACTTAGGTGGTCCGAAACTCAGGTCCCCCATGTCGGATCTCCCCTGAAGGGAACCGCGTCAAGAACAGTACGTCTTTCAAAACCTGACCTTCGCGTGGCAGATCTCTGCTCTTAACAACCGGTCTAAGGCAGACGTCTGTACAGTTACACCCTCTTTAGGAGAAGAGTTCCGACCTCTGTCACCCCGGGTATGTTCGGTGGTCACAACAAATATGCAAACAAAAAATTCGTCAGTTTTAAGTGCTCAGTAACATGGATCCAGGAAGTCGAATATGGTCAGCGCTCAGGTAGGTAACGTCAGGTAATCGTCAGGCAGAACAATCTGCAAAATCGGGCAAAACAGATATGCTCTCCGGCTCCGAAAGCTGCGCAAGGGACTCAGGCAAAAACAGATATGCGCTCTGGCTCCGAAAGCTGCGCAAGGGACTCAGGCAAAAACAGATATGCGCTCTGGCTCCGAAAGCTGCGCTAGGGACTCAGGCAAAAACAGATATGCGCTCCGGCTCCGAAAGCTGCGCAAGGGACTCAGGCAAAAACAGATATGCGCTCCGGCTCCGAAAGCTGCGCAAGGGACTCAGGCAAAAACAGATATGCGCTCCGGCTCCGAAAGCTGCGCAAGGGACTCAGGCAAAAACAGATATGCGCTCCGGCTCCGAAAGCTGCGCAAGGGACTCAGGCAAAAACAGATATGCGCTCCGGCTCCGAAAGCTGCGCAAGGGACTCAGGCAAAAACAGATATGCGCTCCGGCTCCGAAAGCTGCGCAAGGGACTCAGGCAAAAACAGATATGCGCTCCGGCTCCGAAAGCTGCGCAAGGGACTCAGGCAAAAACAGTTAGGCGTTAGTGAAATAAACACTCTAGGTAAGTTAAAAGGTTAGTAAAAGCTTACCAGTCAGGACTCTGTGATGCTGCTGTCAAATTGATCAGGTTTTTTGGGTTGGTGAGGGTCGGAGAGCAGACAAGAAACTAACTGAGAGAAAATCTAACTACTGGAAGCCTTAGATTTAACAGGCGCTTCCCCACCTTTAGAAAACTTCGGCCGAAGGTTGTCTGCTCCCTGATCCGCCAACGTTGCCAACTTGCCGTGGTCTCTTTTCCTTCCCGCGTCGGGGTCACCAAATGTTAAGACGGACCCGCGGGGTCCCGTCTTTGCGTGTTCTTTCGGAAGGAGAGACTCACACTGGCAACTATGGTTAGACGCAGACAGCCGTTTATTCACAGAATCTTAACTGGTACAACGAATCTACAAGCATGCATTCGTTGGAGAAGGGTTCTCCCTTCTCGTTCAAACTTGACACAATTATACTTTGCGCTGCCTGGAGTCCCCGGTCAGTTCGCCTTCCCCATTGGTCCATTCATCTGCGCGTGCTGGGGATCCGTCCTCCTATTGGCCGCATCGAAGTGCCTGTCCAGCTCCTGCTGTGCTTGACAATGGCTCAGCCATCCCCGGGAGCGGTTCCGATCCCGTATTCAATAGTTCATTGTTTCAAGGAATTACTATGCGTCTGACAGGCTAGCCATTTTCAATAGTTTCAGTTTAACTGAATTGACAATTACACTTATCAACTTTAGACTTAAATAGAGCCATTCACACTTAACAGTTACAGGTTCCGATAGAGCAATTCACACTTGTCTAACAGTTACAGATTCCGATCGGTTTCTTTATTAATCCCGAGTTTCGATGGGGTAATTGATACTGGCTGGTATTTACAGGCTCCAAGATTTAATTAACATTATGCATATCCCTTACAAGCTCCAGCCAGGTAGTCATGCAGTCGCCAGCAGCAGCTCGCTTGGCTGTTGTTAACCATTTCAGGGCTGGAACTAGAAGTGTCTGTTGCAGAACTAGTGTCACCCTCCCTAGCCCTACATTAAACACCCCAGTGAAATCTCCCCAACAACTGCCTCCAATCTCAGTATATAATTCCTCAGATAAAGGGATCAAAACTCTTCACAGTATACCAAGTGTAGTCTAACTAGTGCCTTGTGACATTTAATTTTGCACTCTTCAAATGGTCCCAAATACCTTGCAAAGAATTGAAGACTTTTACATGGGAAAATGGTTATATATGTCCAAATTGTTTTTCATATAAGAAGATGGTATTAAGGATGTAAGTAGTTGTGAGTCAGAACTTGACACAGAAATGCATCATAAATGCAACAATAAAATTTTAATTTAAATAATTTTAATAGATATTTATAGTTTGACTATTAACATTTTAAAATCAAAATTTATTATTAGCTAATTAGAATACTATGCTTAATAATGTTTCATCTCCGTAGGCAAAAATCATTATTGTACACTGTAGGAAAGCCAGTATGTCAGGGAGTGGTAGGACTCAGATTTGTAAACTTGGTCAACTTAATAGGGAGGAAAATAAGGTTGGAGCCCAACCTGTAGGTCAATAGCAGTTAACAAAAGATCTTGAGGGCAAAATCTGGGTGGATTTTGCATTGATCATCAGCTATGGGGTAGTGCTAGCCAGTGGGACTAATGCAGTTTAGTGTAGTTTTGGCAATACAGAGTCAATGGGTCAAAAGGCGTCTTCTGTACTGTATGATTCTATGATTCACATTAGTTTCTGGTGATGAAGGTCCCAACAAAGCACCTGCCTAACAAAGTAAATTCATAAGGGTAGCTCAGTGGTTAGCATTGCAGCCTCACAGCATCAGGAACCCGGCTTCGATTCCAGCCTCGGATGACTGTCTGTGTGGAGTTTGCACATTCTCCCCGTGTCGGGGTGGGTTTCCTCCGGGTGCTCCGGTTTCCTCCCACAGTCCAAAAATGTGTAGGTTAGGGTGAATTGGCCAGGCGAAATTGCCCATAGTGTTCAGGGATGCATAGGTTAGGTGTAAGTGTAGAGTGATAAGGTAGGGGAATGGGTCTGGGTGGGTTTCTCTTCGGAGGGTCAGTGTGGACTTGTTGGGCCAGATAGTCTGTTTCTACATTGTAGGGGTTCTATAATTCTATGAAATGATTTCCTGTCCCAAAATGCAGTGGAGGCAGAATCAATCAACAGATTAAAGAAGCAAATGGATATGTGTCTGATGAAAAGTGAGATACAGGACTATGGGGTACAGGAGAGTTCTCCACTGCCATAACAAGAGACCAGGATAAGATCAGTCACAATCATGTGGAGAGTGCTCAAAGGGCTGTAATACCTGGCTCCCTCTCCTAATTCCTATGTTGCTTGTTTTAGAAGACTTACATTCAATGTCATCAGCAGGCACTCATGCCTTTATCAAGGAGGCAGTCAGGAAATGAGATATTGAATGACTGCTTAGAAAGTGTACTGAGTTAGAGAGAAAAATACTGCAGATGTTGGAATCCAAGGTAGACAGGCAGGAGGCTGGAAGAACAGGTCCTGAAGAAGGGTTACACCCAAAATCTTGACTTCTCTACCTCCTGATGCTGCCTGGCTAGCTGTGTTCTTCCAGCCTCCTGCCTGTCTACTTTAGAAAGCATACTGAGCAGCTCACCAAATATAAAATTCAAGATCCGTGGTCTGGAGAGTCCAGAGGCCCCACTTATGCCTACGCACATCTTTTCGATTCTTTCATCTATATCATTTGGTACAAAGAAGTTGAGAGCTGAATAAATTTCTTATGGAAGAAAGCCCTCCACCTAGTGTCACCTCCAATGTTATGAGATCTAATTTAGTAAAATCTTCTAAAGTGCTTGTGTGAATTGAGTCCCTTTAATCTACTTGGCAGTGATCTAACACTTCTGTGTCCTGCTCAGATTCTTCTCTGTACCACAGCTGTTATTTGATGCATCACCATAAAATCCAGGGATTTTCTGATCCAAGCAGTTGTAATTTTCACACTGAATTCCAAATGGTGTTGGATTTAGTCAAGCATTTACAACCAGCTTCTGCCAGAAGGTTGAATGGATGATCCATCTTGATGTCCTTTTGAGGTCCCAAATGCTACAAATGCCACTCTTCAGAAAATTAGACTCCCTCCACATTATATGGATTAGTGCAGCTTCAACAAGACTCAAGAAACTCGACACCATCCAGGATAAAGCAGCTCACTCAAATGGGAGTCCATCTACTACCTTAAACATACAATTACTCCACTGTTAGCATACTGTGGCAGCAATGTGTACCATATGCAAGTTGCTCTGCAATAGTTTGCTAAAACTTCTTGAAGTATTATTGCTGTTCTTTCATTGTTGTTGGATCAAACTCCTGGAATTCTCTTCCTAAAAGCACTGCAGGTGTACCAGCAGGTGTCTTAACCCCAGTGACCTTGCAAGTATCTATGTCTCACTCAACGTAATATCACAAAAATAGAGTTTCTGGTCATTGTTACACAACATGAATTTTCCCAGCCCTTGAACAATTTCAGTGTTGGAGAGAAAGTTGGGAAAATCCTGAGAGGTCAGCAATAATAAAATTCCCTAGTGTCAAAGCAAAAGTCCATTTTATAACAAAGTATTGAATGGCGAGTGAGATTCTTACTAGTGAGTGGCGAGAGGCCTATTTGCAAGCATTAACATACATTAACGTGTCATTATAATTAATCTTACCTCATTGATATGCAGTTTCTCGTTCTCCCACCCTATTGGATAGAAATAAGATAGTGACAATTCACATTGTAAAATGAGAGCAGTAACCTGACAACCCTCAGCTCAATGCTTGCTCCCAGAGCCATAGAGTCATACAGCACGGAAACAGACCCTTTGGTCCAACTAATCCATGCTGAACATAATCCCATACGAAACTAGTCCCACCGGCATGCTCCTGGTCCATATCCCTCTAAAATTTTCCTATTCATGTATATGTCCAAATGACTTTTAAACATTGTAATTGTACCAACATTCACCACTTCCTCAAGAACCTGGTTGACATGGTCAAGTTGGACTGAAGGGTCTGTTTCCGTGCTTTACATCTCTATGACTCTATGACTCTATCAGTTCATTCCACACACGAGCCACCCTCTGTGTAAAAAATTTGCCTCCTACGTATTTTTTAAATCTCTCCCCTCTCACCTTCAAAATGCGCTCCCTGGCCTTAAAATTAGGGAAAAGACAACTACCATCAACTCTATTTATATTTTTCATTGTTTCATAAAGTTTTATAAGGTTGCCTCTCAAACCCCTACAATCCAGTGAAAAAAGTCCCAGCCTGTCCAGCTTTACTTACGACTCAAACCTTCCTTACCCAGTAACATCCTGGTGAATCTCTTCTGAACCCTCTCCTTCCTATAACTGGGTGACCAGAACTGGACACAGTTTTCCAGAAGATCCAGATGGACAGCAGTCACCATCATTCCAAAGCAGATTTCATGGACAACCACACCACCCACCCTCTATCCAATGGTGGCAAAATGGTGTCCGATTAGTCGCGTCTTGTGTAATTGACAGGACCTCCAGTAGGACAGCTCCAGGCTGCAAGCACTGGCCTGGAAGCACTGGGTAGGTTAAAAAATGGTGCTGTGCCAGGAATTCTGGGAGGTTCTAAATAGTGCTACCTGTAGTGAGTGCGACAATGCAACAAATAGGGTCCTACAGGGACATGGTGCACAGAAAATAAAGCAGTTTTTGGAGGATAGCATGTGAAATCTTGTCAGGGTGCATGGAAAGAATACTTTCTTGAAAATCACCAAACTTGACACTTTGTAGATTTTTGGTAATATTCAGCCTCACATTTAAAAATGTTGGAATATGTCTGTCATCTATGATGCTGACACAGCCAAATGAAGCAGAATAATTTCTCGAGGACATTTAGGGGTTAACAACAAACACTTGGCCTTGCCTACAATACTTGCCAGCTCCATTTTTAAAAAAAAAGTTCCTTTTTATAATATTACCAAGATCAAATATTTTAGAAATTAAGGAGGAAAATGTTTTTCTCACCAGGCAGTGCAGGGATGGATTACCATGCGATATATTTTGACAGTGCCAGAGTAAAGAGGTGCCATCTTGTAAATTGGTGAAAATGACAGGCAACATCACATAGAGGTACTGATCCTGCTGTGGGACAGCACCGTGCAAGTCTCTGGGAGGAAGGGAGGGATTAAAGGCCTTTATTCTCGAGAATCAGGTGCATGAAAAGTTTTAAAAAGTTAAAGGTGGGGGTGGGGGAGGGAAGGCTTAGCAGAGGTCATTACAGTTTCCAGGACAAGTATTAAGGATGAAAGTGTGGAGTGCTTGGACACCATACTGTCCCCCTTAGTCCAGGATCTCCCTATCCACGTTCGGGACACCACCCATGCCCTTCACCTCCTCCAAGACTTTTGTTTCCCTGGCCTCCTATGCCTTACCTTCACCGTGGACATCCAGTCCCTGCACACAGCAATCTGTCACGACGAAGGCCTCCGAGCCCTCTGGGTCTTCCTCTCACGCTGTCCCAAGCAGTCCCCTTCTCCTGACACCCTCATCCGCCTGGCTGAACTGGTCCTCACCTTTAACAACTTCCTATTCCAATCCTCTCATTTCCTCCAAACCAAAGGAGTAGCCATGGGAACCTGTATGGGCCCCAACAATGCCTGCCTCTTTGTCAGGTACATGGAACAGTCTATCTTCTGCAGCTAACCAGTACCATCCCCCACTTTTTCCTCTGCTACATTGACGACTGTATCGACACCACCTCGTGCTCCCATGAAGACGTTGGAGAGTTCATTAACTTCATTAACACCTTTCACCCCGACCTCAAATTCACCTGGACCATCTCAGACACCTCCCTCCCCTTCCTGAACCTCTCCATCTCCAGCAACTGACTAACCACAGACATCTACTACAAGCCCACCGACTCCCACAGCTACCTGGACTACACCACCTCCCATCCTTTATTCCCAATTCCTCTGCCTCTGCCACATCTGTTCCCAGGATGATGAATTCCACTTTAGAAAATCCCAGATGGCCTCCTTCTTCAAAGACCACAATTTCCCCTCTCACAAGGATGATGATGCCCTCCAGCGTATCTCCTCCACTTCCCACACCTCCAGCCTTGAACCCCACCCCTCCCAACGCAACAAGGAGAGACCCCACATCAGTCCTCACCTTTCATCCCACCAACCTCTGGACACATCACATCATTCTCCACCACCTACAAACAGACCCCACCACTAGGGATAAATTTCCCTCCCACCCCTATCAGCATTCCAGAAAGACCATTCCCTCCGTGACTCCTTTGCCAGATCCACACCCCTGCAGCAGCCCTCACCCCACTCCTTCCACCGCAGGATGTGCAAAACCTATGCACACACTTCTCCCCTCTCACACCTCTCACCTCTCACCTCACCTCCATCCAAGGCCCCAAAGGATCCTTCCATATCTGACAGAAATTTACCTGTACCTCCACCAATGTCATCTACTGCATCTGCTGCGCCTGATGTGGTCTTCTCTACATCGAGGAGACAGGACCCCAACTTGCAGATCGTTTCAGGTGTCTTTGGGACACCTGCACCAACCAACCCCACCACCCTATGGCTGAACACTCCAACTCCCCCTCCCACTCCACCAAGGACATCCAGGTCCTGGGCCTCCTCCATCGCCAAACCCTTACCACCTGAAGCCTGGAGGAAGAACTCCTCGTCTTCCACCTTAGGACCCTGCAACCACACGGGATCAAAATGGATTTCACCAGTTTCCTCATTTCCCCTCCCCCCACTTTATCCCACTCCCAAGCCTCCAACTCGACACCGCCTTCTTGACCTGTCCATTGTCTTTTCCCTCTATCCGCTCCACTCTCCTCTCTGTCCTATCACTATTACCCGCACCTTCATCTCCCTATTGCATTCTCAGCCACCCTTCCCCCTAGCCCCACTTCCCTCCCATTTATCTCTCAGCCCCGCTGGCCCACAAGCCTCATTCCCAAAATGTCGATTTTCCTGCTCCTCGAATGCTGCCTGACCGGCTGCCTGACCTTTTCCAGCAACGCACTCTCGACTGTGATCTCCAGCATCTGCAGTCTTCACTTTCTCCTAGTGCTTGGAAGTGCGTGGTAAAGTAGGGCTGAATCAACATGGCTTTGTCAAGGGGAGGTCATGCCTGAAAAATCTGTTTGAAAATCTTTGAGAAGGTAACAAGCAAAAAAAGACAAAGGCGAGCCAGTGTACATGATCTATTTGATATCCATGATTTGGAGGTGGACAAAATAAAAAAATCACACAACACCAGGTTACAGACCAGCAGGGTTATTTGGCAGCACGAGCTTTCGAGGAGCTGCCTCAACCACCTGATGATGAGCCAGTGCCTTGAAAGATAATGCTTCCAAGTAATCGTGTTGGACTATAACCCGGTGTTGTGTATTTGATTTCTAGAAGGCCTTTGACAAGGTGCAACACAGGAGGCTGCTAAATAAGATAATAGTGCATGGTGTTAGGGGCAAGGTACTGGCATGGATAGAGGATTAGCAGAGAGTAAAGGTAAAGGGGTCTTTTTCTGGATGACAGCTGGTGACTAGTGGAGTTCTGCAGGGGTCCGTGTTAGGACCATAACTATTAATGTTATACATTAATGTTGTACATGAAGGAACTGGGGACATTGTTGCTCAGTTTGCAGATGACATAAGGATTGGTGGAAGGGCAGGTAGTGTTGTGCATGTGCGGAGGATGTAGGTGGAGTTGGGCACTTTAGGAGAGTGGGCAAAGAAGCAACAAATGGAATGCAATGTGGGTAAGTGTGAGGTCATGCACTTTGCTAGAAAGAATAGAAGCACGGACTATTTTCTAAATAGGGAAAGGCTTTGGAAATCTTAAACATGAAGGGACTTGGGAGTCCTCGTTCAGGATTCTCTAAAGGTTACCCTGCGGGTTCAGTTGGTACCTAAGAAGGCAAATGCAATGTGAGCATTCATTTCAAGAGGGCAAGAATATAAGAGCAGATGTGCACTGCTGAAGCTGTATAGACTTTGGTCTGACTGTATTTGGAATATTATGCGCAGTTGCAAAAGGTAAGTCTGAAGCATTTGCAGCAATCTTAAGCCAGAAGTGCCAAGTGGACAATCCATCTTGGCCTTTTTCAGAGGTCCCCAACATCAGCGATACCAGTCTTCAGCCAATTGGAATTACACCATATAGTATCAAGCAATGGTTGGAGGAATTGAATACTGCAAAAGCTATTGGCTTTGAGAACATTCCGGCAATAGTGCTGAAGACTTGTGCTTCAGAACTTACCACTCCCCTAGCCAAGCTGTTCCAGTCCAGTTGCAACACTGGCGTCCACTCGGCAATATGGGAAATTGCCCAGGTATGTCCTGTACATAAAAAGCAGGACAAATCCAACCCGGCCAATTATCGCCCCATCAATCTACTGTCGATCATCAGTAAAGTGATGGAAGGTGTCATCAACAGTGCTATAAGGCAGAACCTGCTCAGCAATAACCTGCTCAGTGATGCCCAGTTTAGGGAACCCTGGGAGAAAATGAGGACTGCAGACACTGGAGAGTCAAGAGTCGAAAAGTGTGGCGCTGGAAAAAGTGCAGTAGGTCAGGCAGCATCTGAGGAGCAGGAGAGTCGACATTTTGGGCATTACCATCAAGAATGTAGAGGGGAAGGGGGCTAAGAGATAAATAGGAAGGTAAGGGTGGGGTTGAGAGTAAGGTAGGTGGAATGGCGATTGGTGAATGCAGGTGGGGGGTGATTGTGATAAGTCGGTGTGTAAGATGGGACAGACAGGTGGGAAGGAAGGTGGACGGCATCAAGGAGCCCTAGCAAAACTGGAACCAATGGTTTTCAGGGTTCATATTGGTTGGAATCATGCCTGTTGGATAGGAAGATGGTCAGGGTTGTTGGGGGTCAGTCATCTCGGTTCCAGGACATCTCCGCAGGAGTTCCTCAGGATAGTTTCAAGGCCCAACCATCTTCAGCTGCTTCACCAATCACTTTCCCTCCATCATAAGGTCAGAAGTTGGGATGTTTGCTGAGGATTGAACAATAGTCAGCACCATTCATGACTCCTCAGATACCGAAGCAGTTCATTTTCAAATGCACCAAGATCTGGACAATAACCAGGCTTGGGCTGATTGGTGGCAAGTAACATTCACGCCACACACTAGGCTATGACCATCTCCAATAAGAGACAATCTAATCACTGCCCTGAAACATTCCGTGGTGTTACCATCACTGAATTCACCACTGTCAATATTTTCAGGGTTACCCGTTGACCAGAAATATAACTCATCATATAAACACAGTGGTTACAAGAGCAGGTTGGAGGCAAAGAATACTGCAACAAGTAACTCACCTCCTGACTCCCTAAAGCCTGTTCATCATCTACAAGACACAAGTCAGAATTTGGTGGAATACTCCCCACTTGCCTAGATGGGTGCAGTCCCAACAACCCTCAAGGAGCTTGATACCATCTAGGACAAAGCTTGATTGACACCACATCCACAAGCATCCACTCCCTCCACTACCGGCACTCTGTAGCAGCAGTGCATACTATTTACAAGATGCATTGCAGACATTAGACAGCACCTTCCAAATGCATGACCATTTCCATCTCGAAGGACAAGGATATATGGGTACACCATCACCTGCAAGTTCCCCTCCAAGCCACTCACCATCCTGACTTGGAAATATATCACCAGTCCTTCATTGTTCCTGAGTCAAAATCCTGGAATTCTCTCTCTAAAGGCATTGTAGTTCTACCCCACAGCATGTGGTCTACAGGCGTTCAAGAAGGCAGCTCATCGCTACATTTTCAAGGGAAACCGGGGACAGCCAATTAAAATGCTGGCCAGCCAGTGATGTACTTGTCCCACATGTGACTAAAAAAGGTTCAAGGCCCCGTATTTAAGGAAGGATGTTCTGGTCTTAGAGGTGGGCCAGTTACAAGAATGGTCCCAGGAATGAAGGGCTTGTCATATGAGGAGCAGCTGAGGACGTTTGGTCTGTACTTGATGGATTTTAGAGGATGAGCGTTTCTCATTGGCATTTACAGATTACCAACAAAGAGTCGATGTGGTGAAGATGCTTCCACGAGTAGGAAAGATTAGAACCCGAGGGCACAACCTCAGATTCTTTAGAATTGAGATAAGGAGGAATTTCATCAGCCAGAAGGTGGTGAATCTGAGGAACTCCATTGCTGCAGAGGGCTATGGTGGCCAAGTCATGGAGTGTATTTAAAACAGATATAGATAGATTCTTGATTATTAAGGGGATTAAGGGTTATGGGGATAAGACAGGAGAATGGGGTTTAGAAACATATCAGATATAATTGAATAGTGAATGGGCTGAATGGCCCAATTCTGCTTATGTCTTATGGTCACTCCTCTAGATATGGTTAATCAATCAAAGGAATTAACAAACCTAGTCTAACTCAAATGCATGAATTCCTGCTGGGTTTAAATCTTCTGCCTATTCCTTCAAAGCTGACAAAGCATCTTGAGTTGCACGGAGTATCATTAAAACAGCTACAATCTTTTTTATTCACTCATGGCATGTGCGTTTCTCTAGCTAGGCCAGCATTTGCTACCCAACCCTAATTGCCCGGGGGGCAATTATGAGGTGAAGTCAAATTCAGCTTCAGACATTGCTCAATACACCGCATCCCTATGATTCACCTATCAAGAGCATCTATCAATGAGAACCCTTGCTGAGCATTCATTGCAGCACTACACTTGAACAAACGTAACTGTGTTTCAAGCCTCACAGCCACACCTCACATCCAGCATACACTAGAGTCAGGTGCTGATAGTGTAAGCATGTACCCAAGGTGCTCAAGGACCTCCCTTACTCAACAGTATGCTGCAAACTTGTAAGGTTACAAATATTTTAGTTCAGCCTGCAAGGAACCTAACCCAGTAAAGTTCATTGCCATGCTCCCCTTCTCAGTGGCTGGTGATGCTGTACTCATCCTGCACTAATGGTGCAAGGGATCAATACTGTACATATAATAAGGATGTATTTACTGAAGCATATCTGTTTCACACACTGTTTCTCATTGAGGTTCAGGTTGGGGAATTGTTCCCTGCCTAGCCTTGATGACAATGGTCTCCAGACAATAAGCACCCCAAAATGCCCCTAACTGTGACAGACGGCAAATCAACCAGCTGGAAGCTGAAAGATCAGGTTTGGCATTTGGGTTTATAAACCTACAGCAACTATAATTTTTAAATATTACACCCTTAACCTAATCACATGCCCCAAGGTGCTTCAAAAAGTTGGTATGTTATACAACACAACCATACAAGAAGAAATAGAATGGGGTCTTGCAGGGTTCAGAGCAGGCTGGGCAATGGTGAGATGTGTGGCAGGATCTCTATGGCAGGATCCACTCGTACCATACTTTATGCTTTTTACAAGCAGAATGGTGTGATTCTTAGGGCTGTTGCTAACAACTACCTCACATTGTTAATATTCCTGTTGCAATAGATACATAGACAATAGGAGTAGGCCATTCGGCCCTCTGAGCCTGCTCCACCATTAAACATGATATAGGCTGATCATCCAACTCAGTACGCTATTCCCACCTTTTCTACATACTCTTTCATCCCATTAGCCCAAGGAACTACACGTAACTCCTTGAATTTCAATGTTTTGACCTCAATCACTTTCTATGGCAGAGAATTCTACAATTCACTCACTTTTGGTGAAGAAATTCATCGTCATCCCAGTCCTAAATAATGTAGGATGACTATGACCTTGATGACTATGACCCCTGATTCTGGACTCCCTAGTCGCTGGGGACCTCCTTCCTACAACTACCCTCTCCAGTCCTGTTAGAATTTTATACGTTTCCTACAAATGGATAAGATAAATGAGGTCCCACCTAATTCTTCTAAACTCCAGTGAATATTTAGGATGGTAATAAATGCTGGCCAGCCAATGATGCCCATGTCCAATAAGTGAAATTTTAAAAAGTTCTAACTGATCCAAATGCTCTTCACACATCAATCCTGGCATCCCAGGAACTGGTCTGGTAAAGATTTGTTGCAGTCAAGATTTGAGTGGTGCTGGCAAAGCACAGCAGGTCAGGCAGCATCTGGGTACAGGAAAATCGACATTTCAGGCAAAAGCCCTTCATCAGGAATGCCCGAAACGTTGATTTTCCTGCTGCTCAGATGCTGCCTGACCTGCTGTGCTTTTCCAGCACCACTTTAATCTTGACTCTAATCTCCAGCATCTGCAATACCCAGTTCAACCTAAACATTTGTGGCACTGCCTCCATCGCCAAAACATCCTTCTTCAGATAAGGAGACCAAAACTGCATATAATTCTCCAGCTGGGAGTTTGCCCAGGCCTTGTACATTTACAGCAAGACATCCCTGCTCCTGTACTCGCATCCTCTCATTGTGAAGGCCAACATACCATTTGTCTTCTCACCACCTGCTGCACCTGAATTCTTATTTTTAGCAGCTAGTAAACAAAGACACCCAGGTCTTGCTTTACCTCCCTCTTTCCCCAGCTGTGAAGGACACTAGGTTCTAGGAGTTGCAGCTCCCCCTTAATCAATCCATTGCCATTCAAATTATTGCCTTCTCTTTTTTTCTCTTCTTTTCTCTCCTTACAGATGTTGCCAGATCTGCTAAGATTTTCCAGCATTTTCTCTTTTGGTTTCAGATTCCAGCATCCATAGAAATTTGCTTTTATCCAGATAATTGCCTTCCTGTTTTTGCTACTTAAGTGGATAACCTCATATTTATCCACATTATACAGCACCCACCATGCATTTGCCCACTCACTCAAGTTATCCAAATCACACTGAAGCATCTCTGCATCCTCCTCAAAGTTTGTCCATTCAGCTTTGTGAAGACTGAACATTCACTTGCCTCATCCAAATCATAAATATATATCGTGACTATCTGAAGTCCAAACACTGACCCTGCTGTATCTCACTAGTCACAGCCTGCCACTCAGAAGTAGACCCATTTAACCCTACTCTTTGTTTCTCATCTGCCAACCAGTCCTCTTTCCATGCTGGTACAATATCCCAGTTACTTTTACCTGCTAATCTCTTATGTGAGACATGATCAAAACTTTCTGAAAGTGTCAAGCAAACCACATCAACTAGCTCCCCTTGTCAACTCAACAAGTTACATCCTTAAAAAATGTCTAATAGATTTGTCAAGAACAATTTCCCTTTCATGAATCCATGCTGACTTTGATATATGCTACCATCGTTTTCTAAGTGCTCTGCTATTAAATCTTTTTTAATAGACTGTAGCATTTTACCTACTACTAATGTCAGCCGAACTGGTCTATAATTCTCTAATTTCTCTGGATCTTTTTTTAAATAGTGGAGTTACACTAGCTACCCTCCAATCTATAGGAACTGTTCCTGAATCAATATATTTCTTAAAAAATGACTTTCAATGCTTCCACTATATCTAGGGCCACTTCTCTAAACTGTTCTGGGATGGAGATTGTCAGCCCTGGAGATTGAAACAAAAACAATTGCTGGGGAAACCCAGAGATGCTGCCAGATTTGCTGAGTTTCTTCGTCGATTATTGTCTTTTTTCAGCTCCCCAGCATAGAGTCATAGAGATGGACAACATGGAAACAGACCCTTCGGTCCAATCCGTCCATGCCAACCAGATACCCCAACCCAATCTAGTCCCACCTGCCAGCACCCGGCCCACATCCCTCCAAACCCTTCCTATTCACATACCCATCCAAATGCCTTTTAAATGTTACAATTGTACTAGCTTCCACCACTTCCTCTAGCAGCTCATTCCATACACATACCACCCTCTGCCTTAGGTCTCTTTTATATCTTTCCCCTCTCACCCTAAACCTATGTCCTCTAGTTCTGGATTCCCCCACCCCAGGGAAAAGACTTTGTCTATTTATCTATGCATGCTCCTCATTTTATGAACCTCTATAAGGTCACCCCTCAGCCTCCAACACTCCAGGGAAAAAAGCTCCAGCCTATTCAACCTCTCCCTATAGCTCAGATCTTCCAACCCTGACAACATCCTTGTAAATCTCTTCTGAACCTTTTCAAGTTTCACAACATCCTTCTGGTGGGAAAGAGACTAGAATTGCACCCAATATTTCAACAGTGGCCTAACCAATGTCCTGTACAGCTGCAACATGACCTCCCAACTCCTGTACTCAATGCACTGACCAATAAAGGAAAGCATACCAAGCACCTTCTTCATTATCCTATCTACATGCAACTCTACTTTCAAGGAGCTATGAACCTGTACTCCAAGGTCTCTTTGTTCAGCAACACACCCCAGGACCTTACCATTAAGTGTATAAGTCCTGCTAAGATTTGCTTTCACAAAATGCAACACCTCGCATTTATCTGAATTAAACTCCATCTGCCACTTCTCAGCCCATTGGTCCATCTGATCAAGATCTTGTTGTAATCTGAGATAACTTTCTTCATTATCCAGTACACTTCCAATTTTGGTGTCATCTGCAAACTTACTAACTGTGCCTCTTATACTTGCATCAAAATCATTTATATAAATGATGAAAAATAGTGGACCCAGCACCGATCCTTGTGGCACTCCACTGGTCACAGGCCTCCGGTCTGAAAAACAACCCTCCACCACCACCCTCTGTCTTCTACCTTTGAGCCAGTTCTGTATCCAAATGGCTAGTTCTCCCTGTATTCCATGAGATCTAACCTTGCTAACCAGTCTCCCATGGGGAACCTTGTCGAACGCCTTACTGAAGTCCATATAGATCACATCTACCGCTCTGCCCTCATCAATTCTCTTTGTTATTTCTTCAAAAAACTCAATCAAGTTTGTGAGACATGATTTCCAATGCACAAAGCCATGTTGACTATCCCTAATCAGTCCTTGCCCTTCCAAATACATGTACCTCCTGTCCCTCAGTATTCCCTCCATCAACTTGCCCACCACTGAGGTCAGGCTCACCGGTCTATAATTCCCTGGCTTGTCCTTACCACCCTTCTTAAACAGTGGCACCACGTTAGTCAACCTCCAGTCTTCCGGCACCTCACCTGTGACTATTGATGATACAAATATCTCAGCAAGAAGCCCAGAAATCACTTCCCTAGCTTCTCACAGAGTTCTAGGGTACACGTGATCAGTTCCTAGGGATTTATCACTTTTATGTGTTTCAAGCCATCCAGCACTTCCTCCTCTGTAATATGGACATTTTTCAAGATGTCACCATCTATTTTCCTACAGTCTATATCTTCCATGTTCTTGTCCACTGATGCAAAATACTTGTTTAGTATCACCCCCATCTCCTGCGGCTCCGCACAAAGGCTGCTTTGCTAATCTTTGAGGGGCCCTATTCTCATCCTAGTTACCCTTTTATCCTTAAAATATTTGTAAAAGCCCTTTGGATTCACCTTAAGTCTATTTGCCAAAGCTATCTCATGTCCCCTTTTTGCCCTCCTGATTTCCCTCTTAAGTATACTCCTACTGCCTTTATACTCTTCTAAGGATTCACCTGATCTCTCCTGTCTATACCTGATATATTCTTCCTTTTTTTTCTCAACCAAAACCTCAGTTTTTCTAGTCATCCAGCATTCCCTCTACCTATCGACCTTTCCTTTCACCCTGACAGGAATATACTTTCTCTGGATTCTTGTTATCTCATTTCTGAGGGCTTCCCATTTTCCAGCCGTCCCTTTACCTACAAACATCTGCCTCCAATCAGCTTTTGAAAGTTCTTGCCTGTTACTGTCAAAATTGGCCTTTCTCCAATTTAGAACTTCAACTTTTAGATCTGGTCTATCCTTTTCCATCACTATTTTAAAACTAATATGGCCACTGGCCCCAAAGTGCTCCTCCACTGACACCTCAGTCACCTGCCCTGCCTTATTTCCCAAGAGTAGGTCAAGTTTTGCACCTTCTCTAGTCGGTACATCCACATACTGAATCAGAAAATTGTCTTGTACACACTGAACAAATTCCTCTCCATCTAAATCTTTAACACTATGGCAGTCCCAGTCTTTGTTTGGAAAGTTAAAATCACCTACCATAATCACCCTATTATTGTTACAGATAACTGAGAACTCCTTACAAATTTGTTTCTTAACTTCCCATTGACTGTTAGGGGGTCTGTAATACAATCCCAGTAAGGTGATCATCCCTTTCTTTTTTCCCAGTTCAACCCAAATAACTTCCCTGGATGTATTTCCAGGAATATCCTCCCTCAATAGAGCTGTAATACTATCCTTTATCAAAAACACCACTCCCCCTCCTCTCTTGCCCCCCCTCCCCTCCCCTTTCTGACCTTCCTGTTGCATTTATATCCTAGAACATTAAGCTGCCAGTCCTGCCCGTCCCTGAGCCATGTTTCTGTAATTGCTATGATATCCCAGTCCCATGTTCCTAACTATGCCCTGAGTTTGGGCGCTTGAGGGTTACAAGGAAGTCAGGAAAGACCTAAAAAGAGAGCTCAGAAGGAGGGGACATGAGAAGTTGTTGGCGGATAGGATCAGGGTTAACCCTAAGGTGGGCAGCACGGTGGGCGGCACGGTGGCACAGTGGTTAGCACTGCTGCCTCACAGCGCCAGAGACCCGGGTTCAATTCCCGACTCAGGCGACTGACTGTGTGGAGTTTGCACGTTCTCCCCGTGTCTGCATGGGTTTCCTCCGGGTGCTCCGGTTTCCTCCCACAGTCCAAAGATGTGCAGGTTAGATGAATTGGCCATGCTAAATTGCCCTTAGTGTTAGGTATTAAGGGGTAAATGTAGGGGTATGGGTGGGTTGCGCTTCGGTGGGTCGGTGTGGACTTGTTGGGCCGAAGGGCCTGTTTCCACACTGTAAGTAATCTAATCTAATCTAATCTAATCTAAGGCTTTCCATAGGTATGTCAGGAATAAAAGAATGACGAGAGTTAAATTAGGGCCAATCAAGGATAACAGTGGGAAGTTGTGTGTGGAGTCAGAGGAGATAGGGGAAGCACTAAATAAATATTTTTCGACAGTGTTCACTATAGAAAATGAAAATGTTGGCGAGGAAGATACAGAGAACTTGCATCTAGACTAGAAGAGATTGAGCTTTACAAGGAAGAGGTATTAGAAATACTGCAGAGTGTGAAAATAGACAAGTCCCCTGGGCCAGATGGGATCTATCCTAGGATCCTCTGGGAAGCCAGGGAGGAGATTGCGGAACTTTTGACATTGATCTTCAAATCATCATTGTCTACAGGAATAGTGCCTGAGGACTGGGGGATAGCAAATGTGGTTCCCTTGTTCAAAAAGGGTAGTAGAGACAATCCTGGTAATTAGAGACCAGTGAGTCTCACTTCAGTTGTTGGTAAAGTGTTGGAAAAGGTTATAAGAGATAGGATTTATAACCATCTAGAAAAGAATAATCTGATCAGGGACAGTCAGCACAGTTTTGTGAAGGGTAGGTTGTGCCTAATGAATCTTATTGAGTTTTTTGACAAAGTGACCAAACAGGTAGATGAGAGTAAACCAGTTGATGTGGTGTATGTGGATTTCAGCAAGGCATTCGATAAGGTTCCCACAGTAGGCTATTATACAAAATGCGGAGGAATGGGATTGTGGGAGGCATAGCAGTTTGGATCAGTAATTGGCTTGCTGAAAGAAAACAGAGGGTTGTAGTTGATGGAACATGTTCATCTTGGTGTCCAGTTACTAGTGGCGTACCACAAGGGTTGGTGTTGGGTCCACTGCTGTTCGTTCTTTTTATAAATGACCTGGATGACGGCGTGGAAGGGTGGGTTAGTAAATTTGCAGAAGACACTAAGGTCGGTGGTGTTGTGGATAGTGACGAAGGATGTTGTAGGTTACAGAGAGACATAGGATGCAGAGCTGGGCTGAGAGGTGACAAATGGAGTTTAATGTGGACAAGTGTGAGGTGATACACTTTGGCCGGAGTAATTGGAATGCAAAGTACTGGGCCAATTGGAGGATTCTTGGGAGTGCTGATGAGCAGAGAGACCTCGATGTCCATGTACACAGATCCCTGAAAGTTGCCACCCAGATTGACAGGATGTTAAGAAGGCATAGAGTGTTTTGGCTTTTAGTAATAGAGGGATTGAGTTCCGGAACCAGGAGGTTATGCTGCAGCTGTACAAAGCTCTGGTACGGCCACACTTGGAGTATTGTGTACAGTTCTGGTCACCGCATTATAAGAAGGATGTGGAAGCTTTGGAAAGGGTGCAGCGGAGATTTACTAGGATGTTGCCTGGTATGGAAGGAATGAATTACGAGGAAAGGCTGAGGGCCTTGAGGCTGTTCTCGTTAGAGAGAAGAAGGTTTAGAGGTGACTTAATAGAGGCATACAAGATAATCAGAGGGTTAGATAGGGTGGACAGGGAGAGCCTTTTTTCAAGTATGGGGACGGCAAACACGAGGGGACACAACTTTATAGGTATAAGATAGATGTCAGAGGTAGTTTCTTTACTCAAAGAGTAGTAAGGGTATGGAATGATTGCCTGCATTGGTGGTAGATTCACCAAGTTTAAGTGCATTTAAGTCGTCATTGGACAGGCATATGGACGTACATGGAATAGTGTAGGTGGGATGGGCTTCAGATTGGTATGACAGGGCGGCGCAACATCGAGGGCTGAAGGGCTTGTATTGCGCTGTAATGTTCTATGTTCTATGTTCTATGTTCATCTGCCTTCCCTGTTAGGCCCCTTGCATTGAAATAAATGCAGTTTAACTTATTAGTCCTACCTTGTCCCTGCCTGCTCTGACTGTTTGACTCGCTTCTGTTCTCAACTGTACCAGTCTCAGATTGATCTCTTTCCTCACTATCTCCCTGGGACCCACCCACCCCCCCCATGTGAAAGTAGCATAGAGTACAATAGGTGAGTGGGGGAGGGGATGAAGGTAATAGGTCAGGGAGGAGAGGGTGGAGTGGATAGGTGGAAAAGGAGATAGGCAGGTAGGACAAGTCCAGACAAGTCATGGGGACAGTGCTGAGCTGGAAGTTTGGAACTAGGGTGGGGTGGGGAAAGGGAAAATGAGGAAACTGTTGAAGTCCACATTGATGCCCTGGGGTTGAAGTGGTCCGAGGCGGAAGATGAGGCGTTCTTCCTCCAAGCGTCTGGTGGTGAGGGAGCGGCGATGAAGGAGGCCCAGGACCTGCATGTCCTCGGCAGAGTGGGAGGGGGAGTTGAAATGTTGGGCCACGGGGAGGTGTGGTTGATTGGTGCGGGTGTCCCGGAGATGTTCCCTAAAGCGCTCTGCTAGGAGGCGCCCAGTCTCCCCAATGTAGAGGAGACCGCATCGGGAGCAACGGATACAATAAATGATATTAGTGGATGTGCAAGTAAAACTTTGATGGATGTGGAAGGCTCCTTTAGGGCCTTGGATAGAGGTGAGGGAGGAGGTGTGGGCACAGGTTTTACAGTTCCTGCAGTGGCACACCATTCTGATTTTTCGCTGCTGGCCACAGAAATGTCTGTCTGTGCCTCAGACTAGAGAGTCACCTAATACAATTAATTTCTTGGAACCCGACGTACCCCCTCATTGCATTAGAGCCAGTCTCGATACCAGAAACGTGGCTGTTCGTGCTACATTACCCAAGAATCATACTTGTTTGAAATGGGGATTAGCCACAGAAGACTCCTGTATTACCTGCCTACCTCTCTCACCTTTCCTGGAGTTAACCCATCCATGTGACTGTATCTGTGACTTTTCTCCCTTCCTAAAACTGCCATCCATCACACCCCTTGCTCTTGTAAATTCCTCATTGCCTCTAACTGTTTCTCCAACCGATCTGATAGGATTCACAACCAATGGCATTTATTGCACTTGTCTGCAGTTCTGTTTTGGTTTAGCCCTGGGGATTTATTGCTTTTAAATCTCATCAATTTTCCAGCATCATTTTCCTGCAATACTGATTTCCTTCAGTTCCTCCATTTCACTGGACCCTGTATTCCCCAACATTTTTGGGATATTATTTGTGTTCACCTTTGTGAAGATGGAGTCAAAATATGTATTGGTCTGAGACCTCTTTACTTCTCATTACGACTTTCCCTGTTCTGACTGAAAGGAACATACATTTGTCTTCACTCATCTTTTTTTCCTTTACACACCTATTGAAGCCTTTACAATCAGTTGTATGTTCCCCACAGGCTTTCCCTCATACTCTATTTTCTTTCCTCTTAGCCAATCTTTTTGTCCTTGTTTGCTGTTCCCAAATCTCCAGTCTGCTGCTTTTATGACTAATGTATACTGTCCCTAATTTCCTATGTTAGCCATGGACAGGTCACCTATCCTGTTTTATTTTTGTGCCGGACAGAAATAAACAACTGTTGCAGTTATTCCATCTTTCAATGTTCACCATTGCCATCCCTTTCAGTAACGTTCCCCCCATTAGTCAGTTTTTTATAATGTCATAACTCCATTGTTCATAACATAGATCGAAGCTAAGGGATGAATCGATTCTATGCCCCACTCATAACAGACGACCTTAATAAAAGCCGGATTGAAATATTCAAGCATGCTCTGAAACAAAGCGCGCAAATTTATGAGATTTCAAGACATTCAAGGAAAAGCAAATTGGAGTTGGACGAGATGCATATATTTAAATTGACTAGTAGAAATATTAAAGAGAGGTGAGGAACATTTTTTTTCACTCAGAAGATGGTAGGGATCTGGCATTCAGCCTGGAAGGACAGTACATGTAAACACCCTGGACTCATCCCAAAGTCTCCAGGTTTGCACTTCAGATGCTAGGCTGTAGATGGCTATCCATCAAATGTTAGATTAGGTTGGGTGATCATTTATTGGCCGATGCAAACATGATTTGATTTCTTTATTGTCATGTATTTTGTTGTATAGTGTCCCACTCTCTGGCAACATCTTAAAACACAGAAAAATAAACCAAAACAGTGAATATAAAGGCAGAAAATGAAGAAATAAAGAAAAAGTGTTCAACTTTACCGTCCTTCTGATTAAGTGCTCTGCCATAGGCCTGGTGGCCAGGCATGAATCCCTGGAACACTGTGCCACCTTCCATTCTCCAACGTTGTCTCCACTGACATACTCACCTCTAGGGGTCCTCGATGGGCCTAGCTAATACAGAAGCCACTGATGCCACCAGGTACTGCAACAGCTCAAAGCCGACATAAGAACATAATACATAGGAGTGGAAGTAAGGCCATTCGGCCCATTGAGTCCACTCCACCATTTAATCATGGCTGATGGGCATTTCAACACCACTTACCCGCACTCTCCCTGTAGCCCTTAATTCCTTTCGAGATCAAGAATTTATCAATCTCTGCCTTGAATACACCCTATGTCCTGGCCTCCACTGTGCTCAGTGGCAATGAATTCCACAGACCCACCACTCTCTGGCTGAAGAAATGTCTCCTCATTTCCATTCTAAATTGACCCCCTCTGATTCTAAGGCTGTGCCATATGTTCTAGTCTGCCCGCCTAACAGAAACAACTTCCCAGAGTCTACCCTTTCTAAGCCATGCATTATCCTGTAAGTTTCTATTAGATCTCTCCTCAACCTTCTAAACTCCAATGAATACAATCCCAGGATCCTCAGCTGTTCCTTGTATGTTAGACCTACCATTCCAGGGATCATCCGTGTGAATCTCCGCTGGACACGCTCCAGTGACTGTATGTCCTTCCAGAGGTGTGGGGCCCAAAATTGGACAGTATTCCAAATGGGGCCTAACCAGAGCTTTGTAAAGTCTCAGCAGCATGTCGCTGCTTTTATATTCTAACCCTCTTGAGATAAATGACAACATTATATTCGCTTTCTTAATCACGGACTCAACCTGCAAGTTAACCTTTAGAGAATCTTGGACTAGCACACCCAGATTCTCTTGTGCTTTGGCTTTATGAATTTTCTCACCATTTAGAAAATAGTCTGTGCCTGTATTCGTTTTTCCAAAGTGCAAGATCTCACATTTGCTCACGTTGAATTTCATCAGCCATTTCCTGGACCGCTCCCCTAAACTGTCCAAATCTTTCTGCAGCCTCCCCACTTCCTCAGTACTACCTGCCAGTCCACCTAACTTCGTATCATCGGCAAACTTTGCCAGAATGCCCCCAGTTCCTTCATCCTAATCATCAATATATAAGGTGAACAGCTGCGGCCCAAACACGGAACCCTGCGGGACACCGCTTGTCACTGGCTGCCATTCCGAAAAAGATCCTTTTATCCCAACTCTTTGCTTTCTATCAGACAGCCAATCCTCAATCCATGCCAGTAGCTCACACCGAACACCATGGGCCCTCACCTTACTCAGCAGCGTTCCATGAGGCACCTTATCAAAGGCCTTTTAGAAGTCTAGATAGATAACATCCACTGGGTTTCCCTGGTCTAACCTACTTGTTACCTCTTCAAAGAATTCTAATAGGTTTGTCAGACACAACCTCCTCTTACTAAATCCATACTGACTTGTTATAATCTGACCCTGCACTTCCAAGAATTTAGAATTCTCATCCTTAACGATGGATTCTAGAATTTTACCAACAACTGAGGTTAGGCTAATCGGCCTATAATTTTCCATCTTTTGTCCTGATCCTTTCTTGAACAAGGGGGTTACAACAGCAATTTTCCAATTACCTGGGACTTTCTCTGACTCCAAGTGACTTTTGAAAGATCACAACCAATGCCTCCGCTATTTCCTCAGACACCTCCCTCAGAACTCTAGGATGTAACCCATCAGGACCAGGAGACTTATCAAGTTTAGACCTTTTATCTTTTCTAGCACTTCCTCTTTTGTAATGGCTACCATACTTAACTCTGCCCCTGACTCTCCTTAATTGTTGGGATATTACTCATGTCTTCCACTGTGAAGACTGACGCAAAGTAATTATTAAGTTCTTCAGCTATTTCCTTATCTCCCATCACTAGCCTTCCAGCATCAATTTGGAGTAGCCCAATGTCTACTTTTGTCTCTCTTCTGTTTCTTATGTATTTAAAGAAACTTTTTCTATCATTTTCATTATTACTGGCTAGCCTACCTTCATAATTGATCCTCTTCTTCCTTACTTCTCTTTGTTATCCTCTGTTTGTTTTTGTAACCTTCCCAATCTTCTGATTTCCCAGTGTTCTTGGCCACTTTATAGGCTCTCTTTTTCTTTGATACATTTCCTGACTTCCTTTGTCAGCCATGGCTGTCTAACCACCCCCCCGCCGCCCCCCCCGTCCACCATGTCCTCAATTACACCCAGAAACTCCTGCCATTGTTACTCTACTGTCTTCCCTGCTAGGCTCAGCTTCCAGTCGATTTTTATCAGTTCCTCTCTCTCATGCCCCTGAAATTACCTTTATTTAACTGTAACACCATTACATCTGATTTTGCCTTCTCTCTTTCAAACTGCAGGCTGAACTCTTCCATATTATGATCACTGCCTCCTAAGTGTTCCCTTACTTTAAGATCTTTTATGAAGTCTGGCTCATTACATAGCACTAAGTCCAGAATAGCCTGCTCCCTTCACAAGCTGTTCCAAAAAGCCATCCTGTAAGCATTCCATGAATTCCCTTTCTTTGGATCCACCAGCATCATTATTCACCCAGTCCACTTGCATATTGAAGTCCCCCATGATCACCGTGACCTTGCCTTTCTGACATGCCCTATCTATTTCCCGGTACATCTTGCGCCCCTGGACTAAGTAAATAAAGTAAAAGTGAGAAAAAAAAGAAGAAAAAAAAACAAAAAAAAGACAACAAATGCAGACTCAGCAGATGAGCACTGAGCTCAGAAGCTCAGGAACTGCTTGAGACCCGTCAAACAGTGACCGAGGTAGAGTGAGAATAATTTAATGAAAATGTTTTTATTAAACATTTGACAGGTCTGGAGGAGAAAGTGTGCTTGTCATTGAACCCTGAGAAAGCTTTCTATTGTCAAAGCTGCCCCTCGGATGCTGCCTGACCTGCTGTGCTTTTCCAGCGCCACACGTTTTGACTGACTCTCCAGCATCTGCAGTCCTCACTTTGCTACCCATTTATAAACAAGTGGCCTCTTTCGTTGCCATAAACCTTCTATGGTTCTGTAATTCTCGGATGATGTGTTCAAGGATAGGCTTTTTGAGAAGATAGATGATAATGGCAAAATTAAGAGGGGACAGGAGCACCTAAAGAATCCAGTTAAAGGGTGCCATTGCCTGCTTTGACAATAGAGTTTTCTCGGGGTTCAGTGGCAAGAACACTTGCTCCTCCAGGCTTGTCAAATGTTTAATAAAATGTTGTGGTTCTATTCGCCGAGCTGGAAGTTTTTGTTGCAAACGTTTCATCCCCTGGCTAGGCGACATCATCAGTGCTTGGGAGCCTCCTGCGAAGCGCTTCTTTGATGTTTCCTCCGGTGTTTATAGTGGTCTGTCCCTGCCGCTTCCGGTTGTCAGTTTCAGCTGTCCGCTGTAGTGGTTGGTATATTGGGTCCAGGTCGATGTGTTTGTTGATGGAGTTTGTGGATGAAATGCTATCCTTAGTAGCCACACACGCAGACAACAAGCAACATGAATTCGACTGGGACAACACTACTATCATAGGGCAAGCCAGACAGAGAACAGCCAGGGAATTCCTAGAGGCATGGCATTCATCCACAAACTCCATCAACAAACACATCGACCTGGACCCAATATACCAACCACTACAGCGGACGGCTGAAACTGACAACGGAAGCGGCAGGGACAGACCACTATAAACACCGGAGGAAACATCAAAGAAGCACTTCGCAGGAGGCTCCCAAGCACTGATGATGTCGCCTAGCCAGGGGACGAAACGTTTGCAACGAAAACTTCCAGCTCGGCGAACAGAACCACAACAACGAGCACCCGAGCTACAAATCTTAGCACAAAGTTTAATAAAATCTACTCTTGGCCACTGTTTGATTGATCTCTGGCATCTGCAGTCCTCACTATCTCCCACTGTTTGACTGGTCACAAGCTGTTCCTGGAAGATTGCATTGTTGTGTCTTTTCTGAAATTTGTGGTAAACAATTAAGCACGAATGAGAGAAGTGACCAGTTTGATCATGTGGTGCCTCATAAAATCTTGGACTTTTAACCGGATTCTACATCTGATCATTGCTTCTCAGATTTTACCTCAGCAGAAGAAGCAAATATGTCTGTGAAAAATAGTTTGCAAGCCTGGGATTATGTTGTATTTGCCGCTATGCTTGTTATGTCTACTGCAATTGGGATTTACTTTGCTATAAAGTCTAGAAGAGTAAAGGGAAAAGCTACAGAAGAATTCCTAATAGGGAACAGGTGGGTATGCATCCAGATGGTGTCAAATCCTTGTGGTTTGATGGAAAATTATGACTTGGGCATGAAACGTACTTTACATTCAAGTTTGTAATTCAAATTTTAACAACAGATCTATGCCAAGTCACCCTTGTCAGTGAGCAGGTATCATTATTGTTCAGGTGGGCCAAAAGAGAGAAACTGAAAGTTGGGTGAAGGCAGAATTGGCAATTGCCATTCAGTGACTTTCCATTTAGACAGCTTTATGTGGATGTCAATGGCGAATACTTTAAACTTATCTCCAGAGGCAAGTAGTCAATAAATTGGCATTTTCATACAACTCATGCAACAGAAAGAATTATCACTGCCAAGAGATAAAGTAAAAGTAGAGTAAGAATGATTTTATTTAAAATAATTGAACTATTTTTTCTTGTTTCAGACAAATTTCTGCATATCCAATTGCACTTTCCTTGGCTGCGAGCTTCTTATCTGCTATTACTGGTGAGTGAGTTCCATTGCACTCTGCAGAATTAGAAAATAATCAATATGTGTTAGAATTTGCCTTCTATATATTCTTCTGGTGAAATGTTGTTAAATGTAATACTACAAATTGGAACCAGTTTATGCACACTCTTTAACTGCATTAAAACTATGAATTGGTAGCCATTACCTATCAGAAGTTGTTTAAGTTTAAAAACTGTATATGGCATTATTCTTTGAAAATAAGACTTGACTGCTTAAAAATGTTAGATTATAAATAGTCAAAGTCTAGCAAATGGTTGAATGATTAACCGCTTAGCCTCTCAAAAGTGTTGAGAAATAAAAATTACCAATTCCCACCGTTATATGGGGAAAGTACAAAGTAAGGGGTCAAAAGAAGAAAGGTTTGCCATCAATAACTCTGGTCTTGTAGCTGGCATTCATATTATTGAACAGGATATCTGCACAAGCCATCAAATTGAATCTGTGAGAAACAATAGCCATACAGCTTCACACAGTCTGGCCTTGAAGCAGCCATTGTGTCTATACTGGCAACTGATATACAGAAATGCAGCAATAGCTTATTTGCACAATAACTGTCATAAAATTATCTTCTTCATGATAAATTATTTTTATTTGTGTTTGTTCCCTCCATACATTGCATTTTTTAAGGTCACAGAACACAGCATTAACAAGTTGACCATGATGAGTCAGAAGACTCCTTAATGCTATACCGCTGAGGCATGCATTCATTGGGCATTATCACATGTTTGAAAAAATCCTGGAAAATTTGGCACTTTTAACATAACTAGAGAGAAAATAACTGCAGATGCTGGAATCCTAAGTAGACAAGCAGGAGGCTGGAAGAACACAGCAAGCCAGCAGCATCAGGAGGTGGAGAAGTCAACGTTAGAACATAGAACATAGAACAACACAGCACAGAACAGGCCCTTCAGTCCTCAATGTTGTGCCCACCTATGAACTATTCTCAGCTCCTCCCCCACACTATCCCATCACCATCCATGTGCTTATCTAAGGATTGTTTAAATCTCCCTAATGTGGCTGAGTTGACTACATTTGCAGGTAAGGCATTCCACGCCCTTACCACTCTCTGTGTAAAGAACCTGCCTCTGAAATCTGTCTTAAATCTATCACCCCTCAATTTGTAGTTATGCCCCCTTGTACAAGCTGACGTCATCATCCTCGGAAAAAGACTTTCACTGTCTACCCTATCTAATCCTCTGATCATCTTGTATGTCTCTTTCAAATCCCCTCTTAGCCTTCTTATGCCAATGAGAATAGACCCAAGTCTCTCAGCCTTTCCTCATAAGACCTTCCCTCCAGACCAGGCACCATCCTGGTAAATCTCCTCTGCACCTTTTCCAATGCTTCCACATCCTTTCTGTAATGGGGTGACCAGAACTGTACACAATATTCCAAGTGTGGCCGCACCAGCGTTTTGTACAGTTGCAGCATGATATTGTGGCTCCGGAACTCAATCCCTCTATGAATGAAACCGAACACACCGTAAGCCTTCTTAACAGCACTATCCACCTGGGTGGCAACTTTCAGGGATCTATGTACATGGACTCCAAGATCCCTCTGCATATCCACTACCAAGAATCTTTCCATTGACCCAGTATTCTGCCTTCCTGTTATCCTTCCCAAAGTGCATCACCCCACATTTAGCTACTTTGAACTCCATTTGCCATCTCTCAGCCCAATTCTGCAGTTTATCCAAGTCCCCCTGCAACCTGTAACATTCTTCCACACTGTCCACTACTCCACCGACTTTAGTGCCATCTGCAAATTTACTAATCCATCCACCTATGCCTGCGTCTGTCATTTATAAAAATGACAAACAGCAGTAGTCCTAAAACAGACCTTTTTGGCATACCACTAGTAATCGGACTCCAGGCTGAATATTTTCGATCAACTGCTACTCGCTGCCTTCTTTCAGAAAGCCAGTTTCTAATCCAAACTGCTAAATCACCCTCAATCCCATGTCTCTGCATTTTCTCTAACAGCTTACCATGTGGAACCTTATCAAAGGCTTTACTGAAGTCCATGTATACCATGTCAACTGCCCTACCCTCATCTACATGCTTGGTCACCTACTCAAAAAACTCAACGAGGCTGGTGAGACATGACCTGCCCTTGACAAAACCATGTTGACTATCTGAAATCAAATTGTTGCTTGCTCGATGATTATTTAAATCTTATCTCTTATAATCTTTTCCAAAACCTTTCCTACAACAGAAGTAAGGCGCACTGGTCCACAATTACCTGGGTCATCTCTACTGCCCTTCTTGAACAAGGGCACAACATTTGCAATCCTCTAGTCCTCTGGTACCAAACCTGTAGACAACGATGATTCAAATATCAAAACCAAAGGCTCTGCTATCTCTTCCCTAGCTTCCCAGAGAATCCTCGAATAAATTCCATCCAACCCAGGGGACTTGTCTACTTTCACTCCTTCTAGAATTGATAACACTTGTGCGTAACTAACCTCAATCCTTTCTAGTCTATTATATCGTACCTCATTCTTCTCCTCTACAATATTCTCCTTTTCCTGAGTGAAAACTGATGAGAAATGTTCGGATGTAACCCTTCTACAGTCCTGATGCTGCCTGGCTTGCTGAGTTCTTCCAGTGTCCTGCTTGTCTACTTTTAACATAACAGTAAATGAACTTTGCAATAGATATATTTCCAATTTATCACATTAGTAGGTTGCAAAGGTGCAGGATATAGCAGAAGGTGGCACACAATATTGCAAGCTACTGTCGGTAACTTCCCTAATAGGAAAGGGTATATCTCATGAACTCTCTGTGCTGTGCATAATCAAATGCAAAGAACTTTCACATGATGGCTGGATTTACAGAAGGTTACATGATGTAAAGTACATTAACACTCAAACTATAATATAGTGTACCATTTGCCTGAACAATAGAGATTGTTGAGATTTGTTATATTTTGGATGAAATATAAAATCCCAAAGTCTGAAACGTTTTGAAGGGGAATGGCCTTATTGGTGAAAAGGACAATCATTAACTAAATGAGCAAGCTAACAAATGTCATTAGACAGCAAAATATTAATCCCTAATATACAATTAATTAACATAGCATATGATACAGATGTTCAACACACCAGTTTCAAAGGATAGCCATATTGGACATTTCTCTTTCTGCAGATGTTGACAGACCTACTGAGTTTCTCCAGCATTTTTTGTTTTTGTTCTACACATGTCAATCTGTCTAAAGACATCTACAGTCTTCCATTCTTGTTCCTTGAGGCTGGTGCTTTAGTATCTTAAGTAATGCACTCATACTAACTCCTCTGCAGTTTAAAGATTTCAACTTTAATTTCCTAGCTCATTTTTGTTGCTAAAGTTCATAGCCCACCATAATGCTCGAACTGTGCTGTGTACACGTCCTGTTGAGCAGTTGCTCTTTTGCTCTTCATTTCTCTCCTAATAGCTACATAACCATTCTCTGTCTCTATAATTCCTCAACTTCACACTTTCCCTTTCTACCTCTAACTTGTCTCCCTTTAACACTTACCTAAGCTCCCATTACCAACTGTCTCTACATCTCCTGAACCGACTTTCTATTTACTGGTCCTATCAACTTTCTTCCAATCGCACCGCCATGTGGACGAACATTTCAACTCCCCCTCCCACTCTGCTGAGGAAATGCAGGTCCTGGGCCTCCTCCGTCACCACTCCCTCACCATCCAACATCTCATCTTCCACGTGAGACCCTTCAACCCCATGGCATCAATGTGAACTTCACTAGTTTCCTCATTTCCCCTCCCCCCACCTTACCCCAGTTCCAACCTTCCAGCTCAACACCACCCTCATGACCTGTCCCATCTGTCAATCTTCCTTCCCACCTATCCGCTCACCCTCCTCTCTGATCTATCACCTTTATCCCCACCACCATCCACCTATTGCACTCTCAGCTACCTTCCCCACAGCCCCACCCCCTCCCATTTATCTCTCTACCTCCGAGGCTCCCAGCCTCATTCCTGATGAAGGGCTTTTGTCTGAAACATCGATTCTCCTGCTCCTCAGATGCTTCCTGACCTGCTGTGCTTTTCCAGCATCACACACTCTCGACTCTGATCTCCAGCATCTGCAGTCCTCACTTTCTCCTAGTCAATTTTCTTCCAGCAAAGCACTTTAATAAGTGCTCTCCTGACAAGTTTTAGCTTCGCCAGTTAAAGTAAGAGTTTCGTTAATGTGCTCTTTTCATACTGTTCAAAGGTAATTCTGCTACATTTACAACCAGCTCTATTCCCTTGGGCCCATGGAACTAACAGCTTCTGATTAATATTTACAATTATTGTCTAACAGGAAACATGTTTAAAATCAGACAACAGCAGGTTATAGTCCAACAGGTTTATTTGGAAACACTAACTTTCTAAGTGCTGCTTCTTCATCAGGTGGTTCATCAAACACCTGATGAAGGAGCGTCGCTCCGAAAGCTAGTGCTTCCAATTAAACCTGCTGGACTATAACCTGGTGTTGTGTGATTTTTAACTTTGTACACCCCAGTCCCAACACTGGCTTCTCCCAATCATGGAAACATGTTACTAGCCTTCCTCACAATTTTGAAACTTGACCACTGCCTTGAATCAATTAGCCAAAGTTTGTTCTATCTGCAGTTTGTACCTAACAAATGATGTCTAAGAACACTAAGTGCCCTGGTTATTTCTTGACCATAAAGTCAATATTCTTCTGACATCCAGATTACTGAATCTGGCCTTAAAGAGACAGGTAATTTAGTTATTTTCTTATAATAAATTTACAGCCAGTGCAATTTGCCTAATTTAACCTCCATTAACTATACAAAAATATATGACAGCAACGTGAGCTCTAATAACTCCTCACCTCAGGGCTGAAAGAAACATTACCCTTGTCATCAAACACATTACAAAGTTACATCCTTAAGAGTGGCTTTATTTCTACAAAGCCTTGAGTCTTGAAGTCTTCACATTAACTGGGAGAGACCAACATGCAGTAATTGGACTTTTACAGTTTATATGAACCAATTTGGAAGTTTCTTATGTTCCCTTGTTTCCTGTGAAAACCTTATAAGATTCTTGGAATGGACCCACCCAATTAACATTGAAAGTATTTTCTCTCTTACTATAATTTATGGCTATTACTATATTTTCAATTTGGTACTTAAAAGACTAAATTTTTAATCAAAATACTCTTTAGCCTGCCCAATATTTCTTGGAAAAAATTAGATAACTGACTGCACATTTGTTCCAATCATTTAGAGTACCTAATTGGTATGTATGTTCTATCAGTCAATTTTAAATGACTGAGACCCCTCTTATTAACCTTCTAGTCATAACTTGATAAGGTAACAGTCCTGTAGTTTTCGGAAGAATAACAGGAAGACAGAGTACTGGGTCAATGGAAAGATTCCTGGTAGTGTGGATATGCACGGGGATCTTGGAGTCGATGTACATAGATCCCTGAAAGTTGCCACCCAGATTGGTCGTGCTGTAAAGAAGGTGTGTTAGGTTTTATTGGTAGAGGGATTGAGTTCCAGAATCGTAATGTCATGCTGCAACTATACAAAACGCTAGTGTGGCTGTACTTGGAATATTGTGTACAGTTCTGGTTGCCCCATTACAGGACGGATGTGGAATCATTGGAAAAGGTGCAGAGGAGATTTACCAGGATGTTGCCTGATCTGGAGGGAAGGTCTTATGTGGAAAGATTGAGAGATTTGGGTCTGTTCTTATTGGAAAGAAGAAGGCTAAGAGGGGATTTGATAGATGATCAGAGGATTAGATAGGGTATACAGTGAAAGACTTTTTCCTAAGATGATTACGTCAACGTGTACAAGGGGGCATAACTACAAATTGAGGAACAAAAGATTTAAGACAGATGTCAGAGGCAGGTTCTTTACTCAGAGATTGGTAAGGGCATGGAATGCCCTGCCTACCAATGTAGTTAACTCAGCCACATTAGGGAGACTTAAACAATCCTTGGATAAGCACATGGATGATTTTGGGATAGCGTAGGGGGGCGGACTGAGATTAGTTCACAGGTCAGCGCAACAATGAGGGCCGAAGGGCCTGTTCTGCGCTGTATTGTTCTATGTTCTATATTCTGTGAGGCATGGATTTGATTGCCATCAAACAACAAGGTAGATAGTTAATCCACTGCAATGGGTTAGCTACATATAACTTCCAACCATCTTTAACCTTCTGGGAGTTTTGAATGTGATACTAGAAGACTGTGCATGATGAGGTAAGTGCAACCTGTCTCAAACTTCTCATCAACTCTTGTAGCTTAGGAATGACTTCATGTGTAAAGTGAAATTCAGGGTCACTGTCAAACTTGCATGGGAAGTTCCATCTACAAAATATTTCATTTAACAGTATTCAATGGACAAGGAATGCCTAGATAACTTAATAAACTGGTCAACAACCATATGTGCAAATATAAAATTTCCTTGTCATGTTGGAAGTGGGCCAATTAGATCAACATGAAGCTGAGTCGAAGAACCCTGTGGTTCTGCCTGATCATTAAGGAAAACCTTATTACAATGCGTCAAAGGTTTCCTGAGGTTTACATTCTCCTTTGTCTTAGGCTACATGTATTAGCTGCAACCTTCTCTAAATCAGTCTCAGCAGAATAATGATCACAATTACATTGGTTGTGAGTGAATCAAGAGCAAAGGTTAATCTCCTGATGCAGGTGGATCACACGCCAATGGACTCTGATCTGGCTTTTGCCTGTACATTAACAGACATTAATCTGCAGACGAAAGAAAGGTTTCATAAAGTCATAAAGTAAATGCAGACAAAGGCTGACTTTGTTCACGCCAGTAAATAACTGTTGGACATGAGTTGTACATGTACTAAAGCGATATCAAATCTATTACAGGCCCAACTGCTGAAACAGGAGTTACTGCATCTTCTACCTTCAATTGAGTACTGATTACCAGAGGAGAAAGTGAGGTCTGCAGATGCTGGAGATCAAAGTTGAAACTTTATTGCTGGAACAGCACAGCAGGTCAGGCAGCATCCAGGGAACAGGAGATTCGACGTTTCGGGCACAGGCCCTTCTTCAGGCCTGTGCCCGAAACGTCGAATCTCCTGTTCCCTGGATGCTGCCTGACCTGCTGTGCTGTTCCAGCAATAAAGTTTCAACTACTGATTACCAGACTCTAACTAGCAATAATTCCCCACATATGGCTGCTTCCTTACCTGTTAAGAAACAACTAAGATGCAGTTTACAGACAATAGATTTACCATCTAAAGAAGAAGAAAATCTTTTGATCTAAAGAGTGATATTAATAACATAGTCAGTATTGATTCATGGCTTTCCCTGCATTTATTTTTCTTAACTGTAATGCATTATGTCATCAATACTGCAAATGCAGAAGGGTCTTGGAGACACTTGAAACTGAGGATAGGTCAGGCAGTACAATTATGTATAAAGTCTGTGTGGGGAGTTCCTTTGACATGATGTGATGAACTATCAATGTAAACGTCAGGAGCTTCTTCAATGAGAACTTGAAGAAACTAGGTGCTGTTTAACATCCATCAATGACAACGGCCAGTTGTGAAGATGACTCATGTACTGAAGGAGAATAGTACATATGAAGTTACTGCTAAATCTCTGAAATAATTCTCGTGTCTGTTCACTTTGTCTTGCTGATGATACTGGTTTTATTAAGGGGTATAAGATGAATGAAGAGTGGTCTTCTGTAGACCTGTAATATATGTAAAATATATTCCCTAAGAAATAGCTAAAAATACCATTGACAAAACAAGTAAGACCCCATTCCCCCTATGGGATGCAAAAGACATAAGCTGCTGAATGTCTGTAGCCAGTGTGGTCTTATCCTAAATCAGCTATTGTACTGTTTTACATAGAAACTAGTTCCATCTACTGCTACTTTTAAATTTGCTGTTGTATTGTTGTGCTCTGCTGTCCATGAAGACAATTCCTGGATTCCATTGCCTTTATGAACCCTACAGAGAGATTTGACCATCTCTGCAAAGCCTGGTATAAAGCTGCATTGATAGTCCTCCAGAAATGAGCAGTGTAGATTTGAGCAATTCTAAGCAATTTAAAATCAGTTAAATCAAATTAAACTAAATTAAACTGGATTGAAAGGTGCCAGCCCCTTAAAGGGACACTGTAACAAAAATCAAGTGTTCAAAATTTGAAGTAATAGAGTTCAAATTAAACTATTGTTTTGTAGGTTAGTAATGCACTCAAGCCCCTGTAGTGCCCATCAGCCGTGGATGCAAGTAAATGCCAACAGTGATAATCGCTGAGGAATTACTATCTTAGTCTGTCAGACCATGTGGTGGTTTCCATTCCCTTAGGAAACCGATTTTTTCCTACAATGGTTGAACCTACTTGGGGTTAACTATCAAACCTGTCTTTAACAATGAAGGTAACAACTTGGTTAATCATTTAGGATGTTCCATCATCTGTTATAGTATGTCGGAGTCAATCGTCCACATATTGCAGCAAGCATTTGGCTGTGAAAGCACTCTCAAGATTCTGCCATTCTCTAATGAAAAATAGTGGGTGCAATAAGAATCCCCTGTGAAATCACCATCAAGGTGAAGCTACAAACCTTAAAGATGAATGCAAATCTGAATTGATCTCTTTTTGCTAATGAACACTCCAAGATTAATTTCCAAAATCTAGTGTCAAAACAATTTTAGCTCTTGCTGAAATTACAGGAAGCACAATGAGTATCTCTTGAACAAAAGGTTAGTGTCTAATGATTACCTAAGTTAACCCCCATCATTAACTGTCAATTTCCAAGAACTGTCTGGCTTTGCCACGAACCATATGAGTGGATTACTCACATAGACTGCCTGTCTTAACACACCTTGCATATGGCAATAAGCTCTGGAGTGACTCTGACATTAAAAGCACTAGGAATCAGATACTACTTAGGAGAAGACTGATCATTTTATTTATTGTCACATGTATTTGTTACATGTATTTATTACAGATATAGTGAAAAGTGTTGTACAATATCACCTTTCTCTGACGCCATCATAAAATACAGAAATAAACCAGACACAGAATATAATGGTAGAAAAATAAAGAAATGAAGTTAAAAAGTTCAACATGGGGGATCCAAGATGACGGCGATCTGAGAGGTCTGTTGTGCTGGGCTCTGCACCATAACTCAAGTAAAGTGGTGCTTTTACCATACCCCCACCACCTCAGAAGCCAACTGTAAGAAAGATTGGGAAAATAAACTGAAACAAAACCCCGAGAACCTTTTAAATAGTGATCCTAACATTTTGGGAAGAAGATGAAGATGAACAAAGGAAAGGGAGTGTGAGGATTGCAGCAAACAGGGCACTCCCCTACGGTGCCGGGCACACTCACGGCCGCACCCCCAACTCCTGCGGTGGCACCTTGGAACCTATTGGAGCAACTGAACTTATAACTCCAAGAGAAAATCGACTCAGCGCTGGAACCGATCTCTGCCATGCTAAAAAAGCATGAAAAGTAGATCCAAATGCTTGATTCAAAAGACCACTGCATCAGATACCACGGTGGAGAATGCAGAGGGGAGGATCTGAATGCTAGAAAACCAGGTACAGACCCTGCTAGACCAGTTCAACAGATGAACTTACAGATAGTCGGGCTCCCAGAATGGGAAGAAGGTGAGAACCTGCTCAAGCTCCCGCAGTTTCTAGGGCTGGAGATCGAGTCAGGCCAGGTGTGTGTGGAGTGGGCCCATCGTATCGCGATGCGCAGGTCCAGGTCAGATCAGCGCCCCTGCCCAGTCCTCGCACAACTCCAGTGTTACAACAAGAAGCAAATGATAGCAGAAGCCTCCTGAAGGCTGGGAAAAAACTCACAGGCCCTGGTGTACAAGGGGTCGAAAATGACATTTTTTCAAGACATCTTTGGGGCTGTCATCAAGAAGAGGAAATCTTTTGATGAGGTCAGGAAGAGGCTGAATATCCAATACTCTGTGAGGTACCGGGCAGTACTGCGCTTCCACCATAGAGGGTCTGTTTACAACTTTGATTCAGCAGAGAAAGTAAGGGATTTCCTAGAAATAGATGGTCTGGGTCAGAAAAAAACTATAAACAATGGTAAATCCTTTGCTGTCTTGGTTTTTCATTTATATACTTGGCATTGCTTGGATGTAAAATTCCTGTTTTTTATCAATTTCTGTTATCCCTTTGTTTCCTCTAGGTGTGGAGTGATTATCTCTTTTATTAAAGACAAATGGGGTTGATGTATGGAGGGGATGGGTTGGGCGACCACTTCTAATTCTCTCGTGTGTAAATAATAGGTTTTCTTTGTCTCTGTACTGCTTGGGTTTGGGACACGGCTTTAGTAGGAAGGTATGATGATGGTAATGCTCCCTATGGGTGAGGGGGAAATCTCCAGTTATTTGTTCTTTGTATATTTGTTTGTTTAATTTAAGAGGGGTGGTTAGTTTTTTTTAGTTTTTGTAGTATCTGTAGCAGTAGTTTTTAGAACCCTGTTTTTTTTTCCACTCGGTGCACCATGAGTAGGCTTCTTCCCCTTGGAGGGCCGCGGGCTGCTTTGGACGGTTATGGATAGTGGTTCATTCAGAAGGTGCACCTGGAACATAAAGGGGAGTCATTCCCCGATCTAAAGAAAGAAGGTGCTCTCAAACCTTAGAAAGGAGAGGGTTGATATCACCCTGCTACAAGACACCACTTGAGTGACAAGGAACATCTGAAATTACAGCAGGGAGGGGTTGGTAGGATATTCTTTTTCTCTTTCAGTTCTAAAAGCAGCGGAGTGCCCAAACTAGTGTAGAGAAACCTCCCATTTCAGACCAAATTAAGGATGAACATGGGCGGTTCATCATCTTCAAGGCGTTATTACATAGGAAAGGGTATGGCATTCTGAATGTCTATTGCCCCCCCCCCCCCTCCCAGCCACCCCGTGCACCCCCTTAAATTCTTAATTGACGCATTCTCTAAACTGATGGCTCATGGGGTGCACTGTACGATTAAAGGAGGAGACTTTAACTGTCTCACGGACCCCGAGATGGGCAGGATGCCAAGGAGTCTCTCGGGTATCTCCTCACAATCCAGATGGTTGGTGGATGTGTGGAGATGTCTCCACCCTAATGGTAGGGATTTCATCTTTTACTCCAACATGCAGAAGTGTCACATGAGAATTGATATGTTCTTTGTTCCATTGATTTGCCTGGATTCAGTGTTATCCTGCAGGGTTGGGAATATAGCTATTTCGCACCATGCAGCAGTGTACTTGGATGTTAAGATCATAGGTAGTGCAATAGATACGCAGCACTGGCACATGGATCTATTTCTTTTGAAGGATATCAAATTGATAGAGTACTTCACAAGGGAGTTTAGGACCTTCTAGCACATTAACCTGGGTACAGCCAGTAACCCATCAATTCTTTGGGACATCACAAAAGCTTATTTAAGGGGCTTAATTATTTAAAATTCAGCAACCAAGAAAAGCAGAAAGGAGAATAGCAATGTATGCTTGAGGCCCGGCTGAAGGCAGCTGAATCGGCAGATTATGATAGACCGTTTGTAGCTAAGCTACAGTAGGTCACAGCTATCAGGGCTCCTCTGAATTCAGCACTTACCCAGGCAGCAAAGAGAGAGAGGTCTCCTTTGCGAAGCAGAGGTTATTTGAATATGGTGATACACCAGATAGATATCTAGCATATTTGGGCAGGAAGACAAGTACCCCACAGTCCATTGTGTCCATTAGGGAGAGAACTGGTATTATCACTCATGAGTCTAAAACGATTAAAGCAATATTCAGGAAATTTTATACAGTTATACTGATAGGAGAGTTGTGAGGATGGAATAGTGAAGTGCAATACTTTCTTGAGAATCTAGACCTCCCAGGTAGAAATGTATAGCAAGCCTCCCTTTTGAATGCACCTTTAACAATACAAGAGATACAAGAGGCGGTAAGGCAACTCCAAAGTGGCAAAGTACTTGGCTCGGACAGTTACTGAGTGAGATCTACAAGGGGTTCATAAACATGTTGACCAAGCCAATACTGGGTATGTACAACCACTCATACAGTCAGGACTGCCTTCTGCTCTCTCTTAAGGAGGCCAATATCTCCTCAATATCTGAGGGAAAGATCCTGAGGACTGGGTCTTGTAAAGAACTATCTCATTGCTGAATATGGATTTTAAAACCCTGTCCAAAATGCTAGCTCTGAGATTGGAGAAGGTGCTGCCCACTTTCATAAAGGAAGATCAGATAGGTTCTATTAAGAGTCATAGCTCTTCCAATAATATCAGGAGCGTGTTGAATATAGTATTGGTATGTCAGGAGAGGTCAATTCCGGGCTTGATGGTCACCTTGGACGCAGAAAAGGTGTTTGACCAGGTGGAGTGACCTTATCTTTTTGGTGTCCTGGAATGATTTGACCTTGTGAGGGCTTTTGCTAGGTGGGTGGCAGTCCTGTATAATGACCCTATGGGGGCGTGAGCCTTACAAACGGTGTAAAATCAGATAGCTTTAGCCGCTGCTATTCAGCTTAGTAGTCAAATCGCTGGCAGAGGCTATTCAGAAGGACTCGAAAATAGTTGCCCCAAAGGTAGGAATGGGAGAGCATAAAATCACACTCTACGCTGATGATGTTCTTCACTTTTTGGCTAACCCAGAAAAGTCTGTACCCAGTTAATTTATTCAGCATTTTCTCATGGTATAACATTAATTTTAAAATCGGAAGCCATGCCTGTGGAGGCCTTGGCAGAAATGCCTGATCTGCAGGATGGAACACAATTCCCTTTCCAGTGGTCACAAAAAGGCTTTCTTTCTTTGGGTATTTTTGTTACCCCTGCTTTCCACCAGCTGTACAGAGTTAACTTTGTGCACTTGTTTGAAAGGATAAGACAGGATTGGCAGCATTGGGAGGGGTTACCAAGATCATAGTTAGGCCGAATAGCCCTGATTAAAATGAATGTTCTTCCTCGGCTACTGTACGCCGTGAGAATGCTCCTGTTGCTGTTGTCCAGACAAGTGCTGCAGAGGCTCAATGGCTGGCTTGGGTCTTTCGTTTGGTGTCGTAGGTGCCCTCTTATTAAATTCACCAAGTTGCAACTCCCACAGTGTATGGAGGGGTGTGGGTAGATCTCCCAGACTTTAAGCCATACCAATAAGCACCTTAATGTGAGTGACTGGGTGTGGAAGGATCCAAGGTCAATATGGCTTGACATCAAGGCCTCCCAGGCAAAGTGTCTCCTCCTCAATTTGTTGTTTATCGATAGGATGAAATCTGTTGCTGAGCATTGTAGAAGCCCTTTAGACACACATGCTTCTTCTCCACTAAATCCCTTTAATTGAATGTGGTTACTGTGAAACTTAAACATTTGCCCCTTTCAGCTATAGGTCATGAGGGATGGCTGATGGTAATGGTAGAACTAGTACCAACAATTATAATTTGTATTTAATTCCCTGGTCATTTAACCAAAACCCATGTTCACTAGTTCAAATTGCAAGGAACCTCATTTCCAACCAGGCAACTTTGCTTTTAACCCTGTAACCTACTGCTTCAAATCCGTTGAGGACTGTGTCATAACTGTACTCACATAGAAAACCTTGGCAATTATTAGTTTCTGAAACCTCTCACTTAAATCAAAAATTTTATTAGCAATTGATTCTCTTTCACTTCAGTTCTTTTATATTCAACTCTGGTTGTTGACCATGAAGTGTATACAGCAGGTCTCAGAGGTGGTTTCCACTTATATGATCTTGCTCCATTCTTGCCTTCTCAATCCCTCCATAGTCCCTTACTAAGTGTCTGTCTCTCCTGCAGCTATAACACAATATCTAATGTTACCTGAAAACACTGAGCCCCTCTCAACCCTCCACAATAGAGACTGGCTTTTTAAATATTGCTGCTTTAACCTGGTTCAATCTTTTATCATACCTTAAGCTTCTCAGTTGTAACCCATGGCGCTATGCTCCCAATTGTATTACCTGATGCCACCAGTAACTTTGGCTTGATCTGCTTAAGAGCTTTTGAAAGGATCTTGGGCAAACCTTCCTGCCACTGTAGGGGGAACCCCATTTAACCTCTAAGCAATTACTCTCAAATGCTACCCTCATTGCAGTTTACAAGACCATTCCTTTCTATTAATGTCCATTTTCTCAAAACCTAAGCCTCTAATCAATAACTCCATCAAGCACTTCATTTACTGTTCTTCGGTATATTTCAGGATAAGGTCGCATCCTAAGTCCACCAGCAACAATCCACAATCCCCCAAAAGATAATAACCTTTTTTTCTGCCTCACGCTACCATCCTCCTCATTGCTTCCTCACTAAGGTGGCAAAAGCCTCCCATCCAATGGACCCAATTTGCTCGGCTCCCAATTTACATCTGTGCCTTTTTATTGGTGCTGCCAGGACTGCTGGTGCTTCCAGCCAATCAGATTGGCAGGCAATGCCAGAGGGTCGAATGTACTCCTGTTGAGGGTCCATGTCTCACTCTGCATCAACTGACCTGCCTGCAGTACATTAGGGCTGGGGGTTGGCTTGTTCTGAGTTTGTTAGCTGCCCATCACCTTTACTCCTCATTCAGGCTGGGCCGAAGGGCCTGTTTCCACACTGTAGGGAATCTGATCTAATCTAATCAAATGGAGAGTAGTCTATTCCCTATTAAATGCTGACCATTGAGGAGGGTGCCTCATTCTTTGCCTAATCATCTTCATCTTCATTGATGGCCTTCCCTTCACTATAAGAGATCAATGAGCCACCTCACCCTCCATCTGTTGGCAGCAGCATCAAAGTGCCTGTCTTTAGCCTGTTTGATTCCATGCCATATGAAATGGCCAAAACCTCTGGATACAACAACGACTGTTGGCCCTGACAGCATCTTGTCTGTAACACTGAAGAAACATGATCCTAACCAAGCTGTTTTAGCAGAACTCAAGGACTACCCAACGATCTGGAAAATTACTGAGAAATGTGTTGTCCACTAAAAGCAGGACAAATGCAATTTAATAGCCACCCTATTAATCTAATCTCATTAATCTCAAAGTTTTTGAAGGATTCATTGGTAATCCTATCAAGCAGAATGTACTCAGTAATAGCTATCCAAAAATGCTCAGTTTGCGTTCCACCAGGTCCACTTAGCTTCACGTCTCATGACAACCTTGATCTATCATGAACAGAATAATAGAACTTCAGAGGTGACATGAAAATTACTGCCTTGGATGTCAAGGCCGCATTTGACTAAATGTGATATTAGAGAGGATCAGGAGGGACATTCTCACTGGTTGAACATATACCCAACACACAGGACAGACTTTGTGATTGTTAAAGGCCCAGAGCATTGCAACAGGGATACCCAGTCTCTCACTCATGCTCAGCTTCATCACCTATCTTGCCTCCATCATAAGGTCAGAAGTAGAGAGTTTGTTGATAATTGCACCATTTGACTACTCAGATACTGAAACAGTCTGTATTTGTATGCAGCAAGACCCAGACAATATTAGACTTAGCAGATAGTTGGAAAGTAATATTTGTGCCATGCAAATGCTAGGCAATAACTAGCTCCAACAGAGAGAATCATCCTTTCCTCGAGTTCAAAGGCATTACTATTACTGAATCCACTTGCTACTAGTGACTAGAAAATTAACAAGAGCGGACATAAAAATACTGTGGCTAAAGAAAGCAGACCAAAGACTGTAAGTTTTGTCATGAGTAAATCACCTCTTGAATCTCAGAAACCATGTCATCATTTCCAGACACTAATCAGGAGTCTTAGCAGATAATCTTCACTTGCCTTGGTGGCTGCAGCTCCAACAGTACTCAAGAATCTCATACCCTTCCAGGACAAAACTCTTTAGACTGACACCCAATCTCCCACTTTAAACTAAAGCCCCCTGCACCAGGGCACAGTGCCACCAATCTATACCAGCTACAACATCCACTGCAACAACTCACCAAAACTCCTAAATCTGAAAGAACAAGCGCAGAAGATTCATCACAAGTTCCTTTCCAAGTGACACACCATTCTGAGTTGGACCTATAATATCACAGTTCCCTAACTGTTGCTGGGTCAGAATTCCAAAATTCACATCCTGACAGCACAGTGGGTATAAGTTCATCCCATGGACTACAGCAGATAAGAAGGCATCTCACCAATGTCTTCTCACAGGCAATTAGGAATGGGCAATAAATGCCGGTGATACTGATACCTTTGAAAAAAAGGTCTCATCACATCAGGCCTTCTTGGTTCTACATGACCATCCAAACGTTCATAACATCAATTAATTTGAATTTGAATTTAATTTATTGTCACGTGTACCGGGGCACAGTGAAAAGCTTTGTCTTGTGAGCAATACAGGTAGGTCACAGAGTTAAGTAGCATAGATAGTAAATAATAGGTGAACAGCGGCAAACAAACACACAGGCAAAGGCAAATGTTAAGCATTTGTGAATCCATTCAGTATTCTAACAACAGTAGGGTAGAAACTGTTTTGAAATCGGATGGTGCGTGTGTTCAGGCTTCTGTATCTTCTCCCCGATGGTAGATGTTGTAGAAAAGCATTGCCAGGGTGGGATGGATCTTTGAGAATGCTGGCGGCCTGTGAGAATGCTGGTGACAGCAGGCCTGGGAGATGGATTCTGTAGATGGGAGGTTGGCCTTTGTGATTGTTCACCACTCTCTGTAACCGTCTTCGATCTTGAATGGCACAGTTGCCATGCCAGGTAGTGATACATCCAGACAGAATGCTCTCGATGGCATATCTATAAAAGTTGGCAAGGATATTGGCCATTGTGCCAAATTTTCTGCCTGAGGAAGCAGAGACATTGTTGGCCCTTTGTAACCAGTGCGTCCAAATGAAGAGTCCAAGAAAGCTTGTTGTTGATGACCACTCCCAGGAGCTTGACACTCTCCACTTGTGCCACCTCTGTGCTGTTAATGTGTAGGGGGGGGCATGAATAACATCCTGCCGAAAGTCAATAATGAGTTCCTTTGTTTTGCCGGAATTGAGAGCTAGGTTGTTCTCAGTGCACCATTTTTCCAGGTCTTCCACCTGCCATTCATAGTCTGTTTCATCGCCATCTTAGATTCGACCGACTATGGTGGTGTCATCAGCAAACTTGTAAATGGCAATAGTCTGGTAATTGGCGACACAGTCAAGAGTATACAGTGAGTACAGCAAGGGGCTGAGTACGCATCTCCGGGAGGGCTCCAGTGTTGAGTGTTAGTGAGGATGAAATATTGTCCCCAGTCTTCACTGATTGTGGCCTGTGGGTCAGGAAACTGAGGATCCAGTTGCAGAGAGAGGGGCTTAGTCCGAGATCACTAAGTTTAGTAATTAATCTCGAGGGAATAATAGTGTTGAAGGCTGAACTGTCCATTAATAACTGTCCATCTGTAGCTCATTACTAATTTCCCTGAAAAAAACATGAACGAAATGCACATCCTAAATGAATTTAAGGTATATTACTTTATCTGCTGAAGGTCTAAACCAAGGTTCGAGATCAGAGAAGCCCAAGGGGTGTGTCTGACAACTTAGTGAAGCTAGCTATCTGTGAAAAGCTGAAATTGTGCTTGTGAGTAGATGATGGAATGCAGCTTCCATAATCTAGTGATGTGCAGTACCACATGATCAGCCATGGAACAATATGCATCAGAGCAGCTTTTGAGGCAGTTTTGAAATCACACCTTCTGTAGTGAAGAATTGGAATCACTTGTAAAGATTTAATGAGGTTTGATGAGTCACTGTATCACTGATGTCTGTGGGGCAGAAGTTGCCAAAAACATTTGTGGAAACACCTGAACCCCCACATGTTATTTTCCCTCCTCTATAAGGTATTCAACCACACTGTGTCTGCCACCCATGTTTACGTCAGGTTAATTCTAAATGGATATTTGAATATAAGTTGTATACATAACTTTGTGTTGTAGTTTATGGTTATTGTTCAAAGCAGTGGAATCTTATGACTTTATTCACTTAGCACTTATTGTGAAGTCTGTGTGTGTCAAATTGTAAAATGGGGAAAGCATTGAGTGGTCCCTTTAAAAGATGGTGTTTATTTCTGTGCTGAGAGTTAAAATGGATGTCTGGCAGCAGTTTGAGTTCGATAGAACACAGAGCACCCAAATTGTAATATTTTGTATCAAAAGACCAAGCAGCAGTTTTTATCAAGACAACAGCCTTTTTAAATGTAGCCAATCAATTTAAATGAGGCCCTTAGTTACCAAAAATTCTAAATTTAAATCTGATGATTTTGACAACATAAGACCAATTCAATTGTAAAAATATTGATAGGGCATCAAGGTTATAAAAGAAGGGGACAGTTGAAAAATTGGCAGAGCTACCTACCTTCTGCTAAGAGATAACAGCTCCCAGCTCCTAGAGAAAGTACCATCTATTTACCACAGCACTATGGCACGCCATCTAAATTCCTGACGGAAGGATTTACAGAGAAAACTTTCCTGACAGAAGTCACAGAAAGTTCTGGAAGACATGTAATCTGGCTGTAATTTTGAGAGGCTAAATTCTATTGTTTTGTTATATAAGTGGATTTGTATTTAGTTGAACAGCATACCATTAGAATTTTGCATTATTTGGGAATAGTTAGCAGTTAGAGGGGAATTGTTGAGTCTGTTAATGGTTTAGTTAATTTGGTGACTGTTAGAGTTAGATAAAATAAATTGTTACTTGTGGATTGTAAAGTGAGCATCAGGGATTTCTTTTACTTAACTACTAGATGTTGCTGAAAAAATAGATTATGCCCCTTCCCAGACCCGTTTTAGCAGATTATAGGGTGAGGCACACCCTGTTCGGGTGATTCGGTTGTGGTTCTCAGAGGGGGATCAGCCTCTGCCTTATAACAGTAAAAACTAGGATCTCAATATTTGTCAATGCTTAAAACATGGTTACTCGTCCATCACCATGTTGTAACTTAAATTTGGCTGTTTGGTCTGGGATTATAACACAGTCAATGGGTGCAGACATTCAGTAAAATAAACTGTTAATTTAAAAGGTTTGCTGTAGCAATGTTAAGGTACACTAAGGTGTCAATAGTTGCATTTTGGAAACTTAAATTCCCTAAACTTTTACTCTCTGTTAGTACTTTTGGTTACATCCCCCTAGATCTGGCATGTGAATTCATGCCTGCTGTGTTTACAGAATTGTTTCTGCCCGTGAACTTGTTCATATTAAATAAATATATAATAGTGTACTAGAATTTTCGAAATGTTTAGTAGAAACTTCTGTAAATGTATTCTACTACCCATTGAAGCTCTTTATTAAATAATTTCTAATTGTTGTTCCAGTGGTTGGCGGTCCTGCAGAGGTGTACCTATATGGGATAATGGTTCTGCTGTACAATGTTGCTGCCTTCTTTACAATTATCATCACTTGCCTGATCTACATTCCTCTCTTCTACAGATTAAACATAATTAGCACATATGAGGTAATTTATTTTTCAGTTCCTCTCATTGTATTTCTCTGTTGCCACTTACTTTCTTTCATTAGCGATCATTTTTCACCTAACTTTTCCCACTATGAAAATTGTACAGCTGTGTTAACCTACATTTGACTGGGTTAGTTTTCACAATCAGCATATTTACACTGAGAAAAACTATTGCTTGTTAAATATAGTTTGATTTTGAAGAGAATAATAAACTAATGTAAAAAGCACCAAATCTTTTCCCTAGTGATACATCCTTCTTTTATGTTTTAAGCTTTTTATCATCATTCAATCCTCAGATCTATTGATATAGTGGATGGTCAATAGAACCAATGGACACAGATTAAAACTAAGGGGTCTTGCATTTAAAACAGAAATGAAGAGGATTTTTGTTTTCTCAAAAATGTTATGAGTCTTTGGAACTTACTGGCTGAGAGCACAGTAAAGGCAGGGTTATGGATTATTTTAAGGGCAGAAATAGATTCTTGACTTACAAAAGAGTCAAAGGTTTGGGGTTAGATGGGAAAATAAAATTGAGGTAACAATTGGATCAACAATGATCCAATGGCAGAGCAGCTCAAGGGACTAGAGGATCTACTCCTGCTCCTGCAGTCCATTAGGAGAAAGTGAGAACTGCAGATGCACGAGGTCAGAGTCAAGAGTGTGGTGCTGGAACACACTCTATATAATTTTGAAACTCTATATATTTTTTCAGAATGATTTCTGTGTTGAGACTGAGAAAAAATTAACATCTGACTTTATTATATGTTTATTTTTGTCACCTTTCCAAGCTGTCTACACTGGGACTGTAGTTTGGGACAGGATATCCTTACTAACCTAGGATGTGTTGGCTAGGGAAGTCAATGGCCTTGTATTATTTCCATTGGAGTGTTAATCCAGAGACCCAGGTAATGTTCTGGAGTCCCAGGTTTGAATCTCACTACGGCAGATAGTAGAATTTGAATTCGATACAAAATAATCTGGAACTAAAAGTCTAATGGTGACCATGAATCAATTGTTGGGAAAACTCATCTGGTTCTCTAATGTCCTTTAGGGAAGGAAGCTGCCATCCTTACCTCGTCTGCCTACATGTGACTCCAGACCCACAGCAATGTAGTTAACTCTTAAACTGCCCTCTGGGTAATTAGGGATGGGCCATAAATGCTAGCCTATCGATACCCTTGTCATTTGAATATATATATATATATATATATATATAAAAAATGCATGTTCATTATGCATTACAATCTTTCACCCATCTGTAAACCAACTATTCAGTAATCTTTGTGGATACTTTATCATGACTTTCATTGTCAGATGATTACTGTCTTCAATTGAGAGTGCAAATTTATGCATTTGATATTTCATATAACAAGGTATCCCATTTGGCACCGAATCCCCATTATGAGAAGGCAATGGCCTAGTGGTATTATCGCTAGACCATTAATCCAGAGACCCTGGTAATATTTTGGGGACCCAGCTTCCAAAGCTGCCATGGCAGATTGTGGATTAAGAGTATCTGGAATTAACAGTCAATGATGACCATGAAGCCATTAGGAGAAAGTGAGGACTGCAGATGCACGAGGTCAGAGTCAAGAGTGTGGTGCTGGAAAAGCACTCCATGTCAAGCAGCATCCGAGGAGCAGGAGAATCGATGTTTCGGACATAAGCCCGTCATCAGGAAACCATGAATCCATTGTCAATTGTCATAAATAACCCATCTAGTTCACTAATGTCATTTAGGGAAAGAAGCTGCTGTCCTTGCCTGGTCTAGCCGAGTTGTGACTCCAGACGCAAAGCAATGTGGTTGACCCTTAACTGCCCTCTGGGCAATGAGGGATGGACAATAAATGCTGGCCCAGCCAGAAACATCTATATCCCATAAATGAATTTAAAAACTAAAAGAGTCATTGGGGAATGTTTCCCATCAATGCTGGCTGTCTTCAGCCCTTTGGTTGGAGACAGGAGTTGTGGCCGTCACCTAGAATTCCAACTCAAGCTATTGGCTAACCTGGCTGTTCAGCAGCTCGGTAAACCCAACCATAAGGGTAGCAGAGGTGGCCAGGACTGGAGCTAAAAGCAGTCCCAAATTTCAAGTTCAGAACCAGGTATGTATGTGATCTTGCGTGGGGTAGGAGGTAAGGTCTGGGAAAGTGAACAGAGTGTGATGGAGTTAAAAATCACACAACACCAGGTTATAGTCCAACAGGTTTAATTGGAAGCACACTAGCTTTCAGAGTGTCGCTCCTTCATCAGGTGATAGTGAATGGCGGAGGTCTTGATGGAGAGACTAAGGTGGGCGAGAGCATCCATTGTGATGAATCACGGACTATTTAAAGTGAGCAACGTTGAAAAACATGACACCTCGTGCCTTCCTTCCTGCCCTAGTTAACCTGCCAAGCTTGCCAGCTAGTCCTTCTACCAGCCACAGATTTGAGGTCAGGCAGAAACCAACCCTCACATGGTTATGAATTTTCCCCTTAAGGTCCTAGATTGGAGCAAGGGCAAGCAACTGGGGTAAGGGCGTTCCCTACTCTCTGTAAAATTGCAGACAGGTTGACCCTGAAGTATTTAAGGACTTTTAATTACTTGAAAGAGAGAGACACAAATCCAAGTAAATTGGACTGTGACCTAGAGTCATAGAGTCATAGAGATGTACAGCATGGAAACAGACCCTTCGGTCCAACCCCTCCATGCCGACCAGATATCCCAACTCAATCTAGTCCCACCTGCCAGCACCCGGCCCATATCCATCCAAACCCTTCCTAATCATATACCCATCCAAATGCCCCTTAAATGTTGCAATTGTACCAGCCTCCATCACATCCTCTGGCAGCTCATTCCATGCACGTACCACCCTCTGCGTGGAAAAGTTGCCCCTTAGGTCTCTTTTATATCTTTCCCCTCTCACCCTAAACCTATGCCCTCTAGTTCTGGACTCTCCCACACCAAGAAAAAGACATTGTCTATTTTTCCTATCCATGCCCCTCATAATTTTGTAAACCTCTATAAGCTCACCACTCAGCCTCCGACTAAGGGAAAACAGCCCCAGCCTGTGCAGCCTCTCCCTTTAGCTCAGATCCTCCAATCCTGGCAACATCCTTGTAAATCTTTTCTGAACACTTTCAAGTTTCACAACATCTTTCTGATAAGAAGGAGACCAGAATTGCATGCAATATTCCAACAGTGGCCTAACCAATGTCCTGTACAGCCGCAACATGACCTCCCAACTCCTGTACTGAATACTCTGACCAATAAAGGAAAGCATACCAAACACCTTCTTCACTATCCTGTCTACCTGCGACTCCATTTTCAAGGAGCTATGAACCTGCACTCCAAAGATTCCTTGATCAGCAACACTTCCAGGACCTTACCATTAAGTGTATAAGTCCTGCTAAGATTTGCTTTCCCAAAATGCATCACCTCGCATTTATCTGAATTAAACTCCATCTGCCACTTCTCAACCCATTGGCCCATCTGGTCCAGATCCTGTTGTAATCTGAGGTAACCCTCTTCGCTGTCCACTACACATCCAAAGGTTACTAACTATACCTCTTATGCTCGCATCCAAATCATTTATATAAATGACAAAAAAGTAGAGGGCCCAGCACCGATCCTTGTGACACTCCACTGGTCACAGGCCTCCAGTCTGAAAAATAACCCTCCAACACCACCCTCTGTCTTCTACCTTTGAGCCAGTTCTGTATCCAAATGGCTAGTTCTCCCTGTATTCCATGAGATCTAACCTTGCTAATCAGTCTCCCATGGGAACCTTGTCGAATGCCTTACTGAAGTCCATATAGATCACATCTACTGTTCTGCCCTCATCAATCTTCTTTGTTACTTCTTCAAAAAACTCAATCAAGTTTGTGAGACATGATTCCCCATGCACAAAGCCATGTTGACTATCCCTAATCAGTCCTTGCCTTCCCAAATACATGTACATCCTGTCCCTCAGGATTCCCTCCAACAACTTGCCCACCACCGAGGTCAGGCTCACCAGTCTATAGTTCCTGGCTTGTCTTTACCGCCCTTCTTAAACGGTGGCACCACGTTTGTCAACCTCCAGTCTTCCAGCACCTCACCTGTGACTATCAATGATACAAATATCTCAGCAAGAGGTCCAGCAATCACTTCTCTAGCTTCCCACAGAATTCTTGGGTACACCTTATCAGTTCCTAGGGATTTATCACTTTTACGTGTTTCAAGACATCCAGCACTTCCTTCTCTGTAATCTGGACATTTTTCAAGATGTCAATATCTATTTTCCTACAGTCTATATCTTCCATATCCTTTTCTACAGTAAATACTGATGCAAAATATTCATTTAGTAGCTCCCCCATTTTCTGTGGCTCCACATAAAAGCCACCTTGCTGATCTTTGAGGGGCCCTATTCTTTCCCTAGTTACCCTTTTGTCCTTAATATATTTGTAAAAACTCTTTGGATTCTCCTTAATTCTATTTGCCAAAGCTATCTCATGTCCCCGTTTTGCCCTCCTGATTTCCCTTTTAAGTATACTCCTACTTTCTTTATACTCTTCTAAGGATTCACTCGATCTATCCTGTCTATACCTGACATATGCTTCCTTCTTTTTCTTAACCAAACCCTCAATTTCTTTAGTCATCCAGCATTCCCTATAGCTACCAGCCTTCCCTTTCACCCTGACAGGAATATACTTTCTCTGGATTCTTGTCATCTCATTTCTGAAGGCTTCCCATTTTCCAACCGTCCCTTTACCTGCGAACATCTGCCTCCAATCAGCTTTCGTAAGTTCTTGCTTAATACCGTCAAAATTGGCCTTTCTCCAATTTAGAACTTCAACTTTTAGATCTGGTCTATCCTTTTCCATCACGATTTTAAAACAAATAGAATTATGGTCGCTGGCCCCAAAGTGCTCCCCCACTGACACCTCAGTCACCTGCCCTGCCTTATTTCCCAAGTGTAGGTCAAGTTTTGCACCTTCTCTAGTAGGTACATCCACATACTGAATCAGAAAATTGTCTTGTACACACTTAAGAAATGAGGCAACACAGCGGCTCAGTGGTTAGCACTGCTGACTTACAGAACCAGGTTCGATTCCAGCCTGTGACTGTCTGTGTAGAGTTTGTATATTCTCCCTGTGCCTGCGCTGGTTTCTCTGGGTGCTCCGGGTTCCTCCCAGTCCAAATATGTGCATGTCAGGTGAATTGGCCAAGCTAAATTGCCCATAGTGTTCAGGGATATGTAGGTTAGGTATATTAGTCAGGGGTAAAAGTAGGGGGAAGGGGTCTGCGTGGGAAACTCTTCGGAGGGTCATTATGGACTTGTTGGGCCAAACGGCCTGTTTCCACAATGTAGAGATTCTGTGATTCTACGTAGGCAGCCCAGTGGGAAGGGACTTAAAAACTAATTGCAGCCTCTGGTTTGTGTGTGTTATTGGACTGATGTGCTAGCGTGGACTTGTGTACCATACACTGTTGGTCACAGATACCCCGCTGTGCAGGTAAAAGAAAGACTGTCACATGTTAGAAACCAGGCAAACCAATGAAGTTACTGCTAAGAAGGAGACAGGGTAAAAGCTGGTCAGCTAATTTATAGAGCTAAGAATCTTGAAATCAACTGATGTCAGTATTGCCAGTTTCATTCAACTTAATGACCACAATGTTCCAACATCTTCTCCTCACAGAACCCAGAGACTACTTTGTATTTCTTTGTAACTATTATCTTTCTATTCAATTCACATTTCTAATCTGTGTGTATGTGTGTCATGTTTTATCACTGTATTTCATGATTAGTAGCTAATAAGTTCACCCTTTAACTTAAGAACATCTGATTAATTTGGCTCCTTTTAAGATACACATACATTTCGAATGGGAAAGGATCCACAAGGGAAGGGATTTATTTTAAACTTTGCTGCAATCAAAGAAGAGAGGCGGTGTATTAAGAAGGAGAGCTAGTTTATCCTTCCTCACGCAGGACCATAGACATGTGGGGATATCACCTCTGGAGTCATAACAAACCTGGGCCCTTCACCTGAGGAGTGATTGTAATACTAGGAGCCAAGTTTCTGTGCAGTTATTGCCAACTTCCTTTTGGGTTGAACAATGTAACACAATGAATAAGATTTCAAATATTGCAAATGTTTCATTTTGTTCCTACAGTACATTAGCAGAAGATTTGGTTTAGCAGTGAAGTATCAAGTTGTTTCTTCCTTCTTATTATACATGGTAGGTTCTGAATTTTTTTTCAATACCTGTGCTTCTGGCACAAAATTCATGTATCTACCCTTAGAGAAGGTGATGGCCTAATGGTATTATCGCTAGACTATTAATCCAGAGGCCCAGGTAAAGTTCTGGGGACCTGGGTTTAAGTCACACCATGGCAGGTGTTGCCATTTGAATTCAATAATAATCTGGAAATAAGAGTCTAATGATGATGATGAAACCATTATCAATTATTGAAAAAGCCCATCTGGTTCTCTAATATCCTCTAGAGAAGGAAATCTGCCATCCTTGCATGGTCTGGCTTACATGTGAATCCATATCCACAAAAGTGTGGTTGATTCTTCACTGCCCTCCTGGCAAATTAGTGATGGGCAATAAATGCTGGCCTGGTCAGTGACACTCACATGAATGAATGAATATAAATAAAATCGAATATACTCATTCTGTCTGATTGGGTTAATAAGATTATTTTTCAGGAATGTTATTAAAAAGGCAGTATACCTACCATCGAAACATCTTTTAGTTAGCCCAACCTCCCAGCTACCCAACCATTGACATATCTGACTGTCCAGGATACCTTAGTCCACTCAGCCCTATATCTCCAGCATCCATGTTCACCCTCCACTCCTCTATGCTGTCAGACTGCTGACATCCTCATTTATTGTTGTTCCATGCATTCCTGGGTAAAATATCTGACACTCGTGGACAATCCATCATTAAGAAAGTATTGGAATATTCAAAAATGGAGCTGACAACGATGAAGCACATTGGAATTTTTATTATGTTAAAGATGCTACATAAATGCAAATTGTTGTTTCTGAGAATTGTGTGAAGATTCTGACAAAAGGCAAATATATTTTTTTCCTAATAGATCTTAGTGGAGTTTAATTCAGGGTTTCTGTAGATCCGATAAGATCTATTTGAGATGAAAATGTGATCTAAAGTAGTACATGATCTGATTGGTTTGCCTAATTACACCAAGTTCAAATAGGCACAATTAATTTAATTTCTTTTCAGATTAGATTACTTACAGTGTGGAAACAGGCCCTTCGGGCCAACAAGTTCACACCGACCCTCCGAAGAGCAACTCACCCAGACCCATACCCCTACATTTACCCCTTCACCTAACACCACGGGCAATTTGGCATGGCCAATTCACCTAACCTGCACATCTTTGGACTGTGGGAGGAAACTGGAGCACCCAGAGGAAACCCATGCAGACATGGGAAGAATGTGCAAACTCCACACAGACAGTTGCCCGAGGTGGGAATTGAACCTGGGTCTCTGGTGCTGTGAGGCAGCAGTGCTAACTATTGTGCCACCATGCATTCATAGTCTAGCTTTGACTATAGTTTTGATAGATAACCATTTACAGCAGGTGCTCAATGTTATGAGAATCTTGGATTAAAGATTCATTGTAAGTTTTTTTCATTACTCTGTAACATGTTGTTTTATATTTTTTCAGTTCATTTATCTCGGCATTGCCACCTATACACCTGCACTAGCACTCAGTGAAGGTGAGTTCAACAATTTGCCATGAAGAATTCAACCAGCAATACAACTTCACCTAAATGAGGAGAATTAGAGCTCATAGTATGCTTTGCTATGATGCAGCAATTGTAATATCCATAGAGCCAGGGTGACTTTCCTGGGACAATAGCTCAACAGCTTCTTGGGCTCTGTTGGGAAATGATGTGCTAAAGTAATCTGATATCTCAAAAGCTCCTTTCAAGAGAGGCCCTTCTGCAAGACAAAGGGAAATGTGTCAGTGAGTCTTGTAAGATGTTTGCAGAGTGTGCACATTATGGTTGAATAGCCAGTGCTATGACATTTGTGCGATGTAAGTTGTAGGTAAGTGAAATTTGTAAGAATGCTGAATATGTAAGGCTAAAGCGAAGGATGTTTAGTGAAATGAAATGTACTGAATGCAGCAGAGTACAGAGTTGTGACCGTGTGGCTGTGTTATCAGACTTTAGCCTAAAACAAGGTCTGACAGTGAATTGTGCAGCTGTGCTGAGAGTGCGTTTTAAGTTTTTATCTCAATAATTTCTGTCAAATCATTGAGATTTGAATATGTATTGCACTTGTGCTCTTAGAGCAATGCACCAGATATTGATGTCAGGAGTAATCTCATCTCACTCCCTCCTCATCAGATTGTTGAAAGGCTTTGAGACACTCCAGAGAAAAGGAAAACTAAGACCTCAACGGGCTATCAGAAAATCTTGTTACCCACTCCATAGCCATTTTTACCAGAGATATGTTCAATATAGGTTTAGGCCTGACATCACAAAATCTCCATGATTATTTGTGTGAACTCCCTGTGTTAGTTCATTTATTAAGAATGATGATTACATGATGTTCCTTGGGTAGCAGACACATATATTTGTCTTTATCATTCAGTATTTTACCATAAATAAGTTTTTAAGTAAATTAATCCGCTGCATATAAATATAACCTTTTACAATAATTGTCTGTTTCAGTTACCGGGATTAACTTGTGGATTTCCATCATAACCACTGGTTGTGTGTGCACCCTATATACAACACTGGTAAGAAATCTCAACTGGATGCTTAAATAGTAATTAATAGTTAATTTATGATATTCAATGAGTGACATGTGTATATTATTATATTCCATATTCGATTACTTTAACAATTCAGAAACTAGCCTTATAATTTTAACCTTTTTCAGTAATCGGCCTCAATTTCAAAACTATTTTCTTTGCTCCAATTGTTTTGTAAGAAACTAAGAAATATTTAATGGTTACTAATATTTTTATAGGGTGGTATTAAAGCTGTTGTCTGGACAGATGTGCTACAGATCTGTGTAATGCTGGCTGGCCTCCTTGCTTTGCTGATTCAGGGATTAATTCAGGTTGGAGGGATTGCCAAAGTTTGGAGAACTGCGGAGCATGGTGGGCGCCTCAATTTTTTTGAGTGAGTAGATTTGTTCTTGGTTTATTTACAATGTTTTAATTTAATTTGCTTTCTCATAGCGATATATTGCAATGCATGCAACAATAAAGCATTTTCCAGTATCATAGCAACAAAAGGAGTAATTAGAAATGAAGTTATAATAATACAAAACCAAAATGAAAGTGATGTTGAGGAAGAAGGAAATTCAGGGAATACAAAAGAATTATTCACCAAGAAGAATAAAGTTAATTTTATAGATCCAATACTAAAAAATCTTAGATGTTCCTTAGACAACTTTAGGTTAGATATTGAAGAGATCAGTTGAACCAAATGTGAATACATTCACCTGTAATTTGAGATTTAACCACACAGATGGCACAAAGATCGTAAAGCAGGGATTCATTATTCTACTCCCATATATCTTTACAGACCTTTAGAGAAATTAAGGCCCATATTAGGAAATCAATAATTATTATCTTGCTTGAAGAATTATTTATCTCTCTCTCTCTCTCTCACACACACACTCTCACTCTCTTTCTCACTCTCTCTCCATGAGGCCCCTGCCCGACGAAACCACCTCTCCTTCTAACAAAGGCTAAATTCCATCCTTGATGACATCCCTTTCCATCACCATCTGCTACTGAAGGTCTTATGTATATGTTGAATCTGACAGCAGAGTCCCTTCATAGGAGCCTTGGAAATCCAGAGATGGCATAAACGGAATGAAATGTTTTACATTGTTCATATACATCTTACCAACACAAAAAGATATTTCCCAAAGTCAAATGTTTGGAGCATCAACTCCAAATAAATTGCTATGTTTGCCTGCATAACTAGTCATACATTTCAAGATGTAATTCATCACATTTAGAGTGCTTTTGGTTATTTCTAACCAATAAAGAAACATGCAAAGTGTTGTTCTCTGTTGTGCATCAGCTTTTGTGGATATTTTGAAGATTTGTGCATCAATAGAAATATGGATGTTGCATAAAAATATTTTTCCTTTCAGCTTTGACCCTGATCCAAGGAAAAGGCATACGTTCTGGACCACAGTGATAGGAGGCACATTTGTATGGGTTGCAATATACAGTTCCAACCAAGCCCAAATACAAAGATACCTGGCCTGCAAGAGTGAAAAAGAAGCAAAAAAGTAAGTTAAGTTCATGGTTAAAAGCTACATCTGTGTTCAAAAGCAGGATCTGACTCTTGTCATTTTCTATTAAACTAGGCTGCGTTTTACAAGGTGGATAGCTGTTTGACAGAGTAAGACTGCTTGCGTCCTTCCCCTCCACACACTGAAGGAAAGCCAGAGGCCAACGTACTGTAAAGAAGTCCATCCTGAAGGCAGGTTGGCTGTGTTGAGGCTGGGACCTCTGTCCCTGATGGAGAGAGGAGAGAGAGAGAGAGACAGAGACAGAGACAGAGACAAGGAATTCTTTGAACAAGATAGTAATTATTGATTTCTTAATGTAAGCCTTAATTTTTCTTAAGGTCTTCAAAGACCTATGCTAGTAGAATAAAGAATCCCTGCTTCAGTCCTTGGTAACTGCCAGCCAACCTGATTGTCCAGCTGTCCAAGTGGCACTGGTGCTTAATGGTGGACACTGTCAGGTTGCAAGGAGCAAGAGAAACAAAGATGGCTGCGCCAAAGTGTAAGTTCAGGGTCTTAGGGCAGGAGGCACCTGGCAACCAGGTAGGTGATGTAGCAAGGGAATTGCGGGCAGGTTTTGAGGGCAGGGGGCACATAAGGAGACATTGGAATGGGGATGGGGCACCGATGTTCTCAGGACACATCTGAATGAGGTGCACTCCACCCCTCTCTTTCTGCCATCTTCCATTTAGGCCAGAAAAACCCTGTTGGCTGTTTTGACCTGACTGCCATTGCAGGCACGAATTGGCATGGGCAGTGGATGATCCAGGTCATTGTCTTTATAACAAGCCTCATTAACCTGCAATTATTTATTTAAATATGGCATGAGGACCGGCAGGCACTGTAGGAATGTGCTCTTTGTTTTGACCAGCCAACCTCAGCTACATGAAGGTTACATACATTGGCATCACGACAATACTAAAAGTCATACATAATGTTGCTCAGTTGTGTGGTGGACAGGATGTGTTTTTGTGCTGACTGCAGCATCCTTTAAGTGGAAAATGACACTCACATAGCCACCACTGTGTGAAATGACAATGGTTTCCTAAACCTGTCGTTCAAATTCTTGACATCCTTTGACATTCTGGTGTAAATTGATCCATTTCTTAGTTTGCATGATTCACATTGAACAATAATTTGACCAAGGTAGCCATTGTGCCACAGGATAATGTTGATTTGTTCTACATGTCTGGAATTCTAGATGACCAAATGATTTCCAAGGACACTGATGGGATACAACTTAAAGGCTGCTGAGGGAACCAATCTTATAGCACATAACACTTGATGAATTTAAAGTGTATGTTGATCAATAACGATAGGCTTGCAAGTAAGCAGTTGTAGAGAACACATTCATGATTTCTCATTCAGAACATGAAGAAATATTAGACTGCTTCATTTCCATATGTTAAGTCTTGCTCCTTTCCTAAATTACTGGGAACTTGGGAGATCAATAGTGCCCTTTGGTTTTCTCTAAGGTAATCCCTCAGGCAATTAGAGCAATCGTGGACGATCACTTGCCAACCAATCAGAATGTTTTCTTCTGCAGTATACATTGGTGTGATCATTTGAAATTTGATATTCTGCATTTGATCTGTTAAGTGCAAGATGAAAAACTTTGACGACAATATTTCATTGGGGTAACATTTGCACCACTAATAGTGATTATGGAATTATTAAATTGTCACAAAATCCTAACTGGTCTTTCCATTTTAATTCATTTTCTGGCTGAGGTAGAGTTAATGCCTGTTCTAAGTGAAGTCACAGCCTAAGCTGTGTTTTTGCAACTCCCATATAATCAATGATATTACTGAGAGAAGAAGAATGTGGAAAAAGCTAACAAAAGTCAAAATTGAAGACTTCAAAGAGAATACATCATGCAAACTTTATTAATATTTGATCATTTACAGCTTTTCTGAATTTTGTTTATAAAATAATTTTCTTCATGTTTGATGAGGAGAAATTGAGGACCGCTGGAGGTCACAGTCAAAAAGTGTGGTGCTGGAAAAGCACAGCTGGTCAGGCAGCATCCAAGGAGCAGGAGAACCAATGTTCTTCATCAGGAATGTGGGGGGTTGCCCAAGAGGGCTGAGAAATAAATGGGAGGGATGTGGGGCTGGGGAGAAGGTTGCTGGGAATGTGATAGATAGATGATGGTGGGGGTGATGGTGATAGGTCAGAGCGGAAGGGGGGAGTGGATAGGTGAGAAGGAAGTTGGACAGGTTGGACAGTTCAAGAGTACGGTGCCAAGTCGGAGGGTTGAATCTGGGATAAGGTGGGAAGGGAAGATCAGGAAACTGGTAAAATTAATGTTAATGCCGTGTGGTTGGACGGTCCCAAGGCAGAAGATGAGGTGTTCTTCCTCCATGTGCCGGGTGGCTAGAAGTTGGTGGTGGAGGAGGCCCAGGATTGCATGTCCTTGGCAGAGCGGAAGGGGAACTTGAAATGGTCAGCCGCAGGACGGTCGGGTTGTTGGGTGCTTGTGTCCCAGAGATGTTCTCTGAAATGTTCCGCAAGTTGGCGTTCTGTATCCCCAATGTAGAGGAGACCACATCGAGAGCAATGGACACAGTAGATGAGGTGTTTGGAGGTGCAGGAAAATCTCTGCTGGATGTGGGCCCCAACACCTGGAGGAAGAACACCTCATCTTCTGCCTTGGGACCCTCCAACCAGATGGCATCAATGTTGATTTCACCAGTTTCCCAGTTTCCTGACCTTCCCTCCCCCCACCTTATCCCAGATCCAACCCTCCAACTTGGCACCGCCCTCTTGAACTGTCCTACCTGTCCATCTCCCTTCACACCTATCCGCTCCCCTCCTCCGCTCCAACCTATCACCATCACCCCAAGCATTATTACCTATCCCATTCCCAGCTACCTTCCCCCAGCCCCAACCCCTCTCCTATTTATCTCTTAGCCCCTTAGCCCCTGATGAAAAGGTTATGCTCGAAACGTCGACTCTCCTGCTCCTTGGGTGCTGCCTGACCGACTGTGCTTTTCCAGCACTACACTTTTTGACTGCTAGGCAGAAGCGGGTACTGCAGATGCTGGAGATTAGAGTCGAGATTAGATTGGTGCTGGAAAAGCACAGCAGGTAAGGCAGCATCCAAGGAGCAGGAAAACAACGTTTTGGGCAAAAGCCCTTTATCAGGAAAGAGCTGATGAAGAGCTTTTGCCCGAAAAGTCGATTTTCCTGCTCCTCGGATGCAGCCTGACCTGCTGTGCTTTTCCAGCACCACTCTAATCTCGACTTTTTGACTACTGCTTGTTTAGCCCATGGACACTGCACTTTCTAAGTTTAATAAATCAATGCTTAACCCACTTTGATAATTAAATTCTCACTTCTTATTTGGTATTTCATTTAAAAATTAACAACTCCAAGTATAACAATGATTTGGAGATGCCAGTGTTGGACTGGGGTTTACAAAGTTAAAAATCACACAACACCAGGTTATAGTCCACCCAAGTATAAAGAAACTTCATCTTCATTTGCATTTACAATTGATGCTTTGTTACATTATGTTCAAGTCCTGTAGCTTCACTTGAGGAGCTACATGTTAAGTTTGTGTGCATTAAGCCCCTGATTGTATGAAACATAACCTTATAAGACATCTCAGCCATTTGATTATTAATTCAATGACTCATATTGGCCAGAAAGAATTCTATTCATCATTTATTGTAGGTTCACACAAGAATACATGAAATGCAAAACCCCTACAGTGTCGAAGCAGGCCATTCGACCCATCATGTCCACTCCGACCCATCCGCCCTCCCTGAATTTTCCATGGCTAACCCAACTAGCCTGCACACTGTGGGCAATTTAGCATGGCCAATCCACCTAACCTGGACTGTGGGAGGAAACTGGAGGACCCAGAGGGAACCCACACAGACACAGGGAGAATGTGTAAACTCCACACAGATGGTCACCCCAGGCTGGAATTAAACCAAGGCCCCTGTTGCTGTGAGGCAGTGGTGCTAACCATTGTGCCATCATGCCACCTCAAATAGCCATCCCAAATCCCAGGTGCTTTTATGTAGCAGCAATTCATTCACTGGAGCCTAATCAGATTCTATCCCCATTCAAATTTTACACACATTTCCCAGCAACAGTTGGCAATCACTACCTGGAGCAGAAAACCCCTTTATCATCTTTTTCTCCCTTCACACAAACTCAGAATCTCACCAGAATTCAGACCAAGATCATTTTAATGGATAAAACACCCAGAAAAAAAAATCAAGGAATGGTGGAGGTCATAGAGAGATACCAAGGTTAAAATCAACAACTTTGAAACCAAATGTAACCCAGGAGACAGTAAATTATGGTCAGAAATGTCTGGTTGGAAATCAGAAAGCTTTAAAAATTCATTATTTTTGGTTGTTGCTGTGTACTGAAGCTTCATGTGCTGATCGACAGTTCTTTCTTATTTAACAGGGCAATATTCCTAAACTGGTTTAGTATGCTTGGAGTGACAGTTACAGCGTGTATGTGTGGTTTGATCATGTATGCAGTTTACGAAACCTGTGACCCAATGGAGGCAAAAAGAATCAGCAATAGTAACCAGGCAAGTAATAATATGGTTTTAGACCATAACGCTAAGGAGCTGTGTGTCTCATTGCCCTTTCATTCAAGCTTGTAGTTTTGAGACTGGTTTAGTTCAACAGGATAGCGATTTTCAAACAATTTTGATTAGAAGATCTTTTCAACTAGATTAGTAACCATGAATTCCTGTATCAACTGTCAAGTATAATATTCTGTATGTAAAGGGTGTTTTTAAAACTGTTTTTAAGAAATCTGACATTTCCTTTTGGATATTATTGAACTGGGTGTGTCTGTTTCTCACTGCAATCTTCCAATCCTTGATGAGATGTTTTACAATGTCACTCATAAATTGAAAGAGACAACGATTCTCATTCTTCAGGGAAACTGGATGGAATTGCAGAGTGTGATTCCTCTGAAACGTTTGTAAAATCCCATGCAATTGAACGCAGAATCTGTTTTACTCAGGCTGGTAAAGCAGTACGCTGGCAGATTGTTAGGAGACTGGCTGAACGATGCTGTGAGATGAGTTAGCATCTCCTTGAGTGACAGTGCACCAACACAAGAGGCTGCAGATCTTGTTAACATTTACCATATCATGCCGTGTGGGGCTTTTAATAAATGTTTCAGCATCGTGAGCAATGGTAGGTGGATGCTGAAAATCGCAGAGGCATTGAACTTCCTCCCCACAGTTCCTCAGAGACATCAGCTGGGCGTACGAGTAGCATCCCCAAGTCAGCAATCCACAAGTACTTTCATGAGCTTGCCATAGCCCTTTATAGAAAAGCAATTTGATGTGTCCAGTTCACCATAGACCTAGAGAACCCAACTGGTTAAGCCATTGAATTTGCAGCTGTCACTGGATTCCCTCAGGTACATGGGGTCATTAACTGTACACATGAGGGGCTTGGAGGACCTGGTATCATCCAGCCACATTACTGAACACAAAAGGACTTCACTCCTTCAATGTCCAGCTCTTTTGTGACCCACAACACAGCACACTATCCCTGCACGTGTGTGCCACTATTCTAGTAGCTGTCACAATGTTTAAGTTCTGAACAATTCCCAGCCTCAGCACTCTTTGCAAGCTCCACATGCTGTACTTGTGAATGACCATGGAGATCAGTGCCCCTCAATGCAGACTACAAGGAAGAATGAGAAGCCCTAACAGATTCAGAGAGACCACAGACCTGTCATACAGAGAGCAGTATTTGTCACATTGTGCAAATGTGTACACTTCCAGTGCCTCTAGTGTTTCTTAACCTTTCTTTCCTATCGCTACATTCTGGTGCTCTCAGGCCGAGAGCAAGTTTCCTGTCCAGGTGAAGGTGCATCCTTCGAGGAGGCATTTGGATCCCTGCAGAGGGGAGGTGGTACATCAGGTACCTCTGTAGTGTCCTGCGATGATAATCCCTTGGTGCCTATCTGTTGTTCCTCTTTCTTGAGGCACCTGGAGGGAGGACTAGGTTTCTGGTGCCCCCAGCCTTGCCAGTGAATGAACACATTAATGGCTATAGTGATGGAGTGATGGATGCTCTTTCTCCTCCCTCCGCCCTGGCAGCTGTGAAGATCCAGCAGATACTGATTGCTCTACTTGACCTGGTCTGAATAGCACTGGCCATCAATCTGTGGAAACTGTTATGAGCTAACACCACAACAACCTGATCAGACCTCTTTGCCCTTTACACCAATCTACACATGATCTCTGGCAGCTGGGCCATGGATTCATCTACTTGCCTCAGCATTTCCTTCGGCTGATCAGTGGTTGAACCCAGAGGCTGAGGGTGGGGGCTGTTCTCCAACAGTCCTCTCAGTGTCTTGACCTGTAGCTGAAGACCTGCATCAGTCTGTCCTCACCAGAACATGACTTCAGGTCTCCTCTGGATAAATTACCCCCTGAGGTGAATGTTTCTGTGTTATTAGAGGTTGGTGAAGAACACCTTAATATTAAGCCCTCTGAGGTTGTTCCCCCTCAGAGGTGTGGTTAAGGGATATGTGGAGATGGGCTTAGTGACTAGGCTTCCTCTGTTTTGTGTCCTGGCTTGGAAATGGGATCTGGAGGTTGTATCGAAGAAATAAAGATTTGTTAGTATCTCAAACTGCCACACTTTATCCAAGGTTTAATTTTATCACAATATTTAAGAAGCATCTTAAAATGATAGGGCATAACAGGCTATGGATCAAGTGCAGGTAACTGAGATTGGTGTACTTTGGTGTTTGTTGGTCAACATAGCCATGGTGGGCTGAAGGGCCAGTTTCTGTGCTGTGTGACTCTATGACTCTCTATGACTATGACTTTAAAATGCTGCTGCTTCATGTGTAGCTGGGAGTAGCAGATTGGAAGCTTTCTCACTAGAAGTCTGAAGTGTCCTCTTTAGCACAGACCATGTTCCTGTCAGCTCAATACCCACCTGCTCCTTGAAGGAGCTCAGGTACCATAAGTCAAGCACCACCCGTAAATTCCACACCCTCCCCAATCTGGACACATTCGCATTTATTGTACACCTGCTTCTCCTGCAGATGAAGTGAAACATTACTCCGCATTTGCATGGGTACATGACCATTATGCCTGCAGATCGCAATGTCAATCCTCAGAGTCGTGATTGCCCATGTGCATCATTGCAAAGATGCTGGATAATTAATATCCCTTGAAGTATACAAGATTTGAAGGATTGTGGAAAGTGGATTCACTTCATATTTTGCAGATGTATCTGGAGCAATTTCTTTAAGAGGTCATTGAAAATTCTCTGTGAACTTTGGTTTCTTTCAAACAAGGTTTTCTGTAAATCACATGACTGGTGATAACTGCTTGCTTTGCTGCAAACCCCTACTGTTTTGAACAGTGATTGGCTTAGAGACTGGCTTGGTTTTTATCTAGTTCAGATGGAGGAAAACCAACTAAGAACGAGCTATCCAACTGATCTCTCTCAAATCTGGAAAGAAACCTTGTTGGATTCAGGGTGAAATCTATTTGTCCTTTTGAAAGAGTGATTAAAGGGGGTGTCAAGATAATGTTTCCTGAACAATCTATGTCTTCTAGACTTAAGAAAAAACCTTGTACAATTAGTTGTTTGTCTACCTACAGCACAAGAACTGCATTGATTCAAGAAGGCAGCTCACCAACACTTTCTCAAGAGCAACTAGGGATGGGCAATAAATGCTGGCCCAGCTAGCAATGTCCACATCCCCATAAGGGAATACAAAGACATATGCCAGAACTTCAGGCTGACAGACTCTGGAATAGCTACACTTTGCCTTCAAAGAATAACCCATTGGTCAAAGTGTTTCTTTTTACTCAGAAAACCAATCTGTGCAAAAAGTAAGACATAGAGAGATAGAGGTGTGTGTGTGTGACAGAGATTTCCAATAAGTATTCAAACATGTATGTTACTGATTGTATCTTAACCAATTATTGCATCTGTGTTGAATAACTTTTGATACAATAATAAATCAATAATTGAGTCAATTAGGAAAGATGGTGGTTAGATCGTCTTGATAAAACATGATTAGGTATTTAATTGGTTATCATGATAACTGGCTAATTATTTTTATTTGTCACCTGTGGATCAATTTATTTCAATTTTGCTGTAATTATTTCATTGATAATTGTTAAAATGATGCTAGAAGACCATGAAATGAATGAACAAAAGTAGGCCATTCAGCCCATCAAATCTGCTCCACCATTTAGTGTGATGATCTATTATTCTCAATTCAACTTCCCAACCTATTCCCTATAAAGCGCTTATCCCATTACCTGTAATAATTGGCATTGCTATTCTGGGAAAAAGATTCCAACTAACCATTCTATCCTTGCTTCTCATAATTTTGTAAACTTCTATCAGGTCGTCCTTCATCCTTCAATGTTCAAGTGTAAAGAAACCAAGTTTGTCCAATCTCTCTTCACAGTTAATACCCTCCAAACCAGGCAAACTTGGTAAACTGCTTCTCTATGCTCTCCAAAACCTCCACATCCTTCTGGCAACCAGAACTGTACACAATATTCCAAATGTGACCTAATTAAATTTCTATACAGCTGCAACATGACATGCCAGTTTCTATATTCTGTGCTCTGATTGATGAAGGTAAGCATGCTATAAGCCTTCTTGACCACATTTACTTGTGTCGTCACTTTCAGGGAACAGTGGACTTGTATGACTGGCTTCCTTTGTACGTTGATGTTACCACAGATTCTGCTATTTAGTTTATACTTCGCTTCTGCATAAGATCTCCCAAAATGCATCACCTCAGATCTTGATTAGATTAGATTACTTACAGTGTGGATTAGATTAGATTACTTACAGTGTGGAAACAGGCCCTTCAGCCCAACAAGTCCACACCGACCCGCCGAAACGCAACCCACCCAGACCCATTCCCCTACATTTACCCCTGCACCTAATACTACGGGCAATTTAGCATGGCCAATTCACCTGACCTGCACATTTTTGGACTGTGGGAGGAAACCGGAGCACCGGAGGAAACCCACGCAGACACAGGGAGAATGTGCAAACTCTACACAGTCAGTTGCCTGAGGCGGGAATTGAACCCGGGTCTCTGGCGCTGTGAGGCAACAGTGCTAACCACTGTGCCACCGTGCCGACCGCGCTGTCCAGATTAATTCCTTCTGCTGTTTCTGCTCCCAGATCTCCAGCCTATTTATATCCTGCTGCATCCTCCTCACTATCCGCAGCTCTTTCAATCTATCTGTCAACCTCCGCTCATCTACCTCGGCTTTTGAATAGAAGGACATTGGTAGTTTTCCCATCATCTGGGACTTTTCCAGAATCTCAGGATTCCTAGAAGATTATTACCAGTGCATTTATATTCTGCAGCAACTTCCTTCAAAGTCTTTGGATGGAATGCATCAGGTCCAGGACACTTATCAACCCTGAGACCCATTATTTCTGCAGTGATAGTTTATTTCATATATTTCTCTTGCTCCATGGTTGTTTAGTATTTTTGGATTATTTTAGTATCCTTTAGGATGAAGACTGATGCAAAGTAATGATTCCTGCCATTGCCATTTCCTGATCCTCTATTAGTATTCCCTCAGCCTTGTTCCTGAAGGGGTTTATGTTCATTTTGGCCTCTCTCTTCTTTTTCATATATAGATCAGGTATCCTTTAACCGCACGTCCAAAAACTATACGCACGACAAATCTGTGACCAAATGCAGCCAACCACCATCAAAGTTGTTAGATGGATCCTGAGGGACAGGATGTACATTTATTTGGAAAGACAAGGACTGATTAAGGATAGTCAACATGGCTTTGTGTGTGGGAAATCGTGTCTCATGAACTTGATTGAGTTTTTTGGAGAAGTAACAAAGAAGATTGATGAGGGCAGAGCAGTAGATGTGATCTTTATGGACTTCAGTAAGGCGTTCGACAAAGTTCCTTATGGTAGACTGGTTAGCAAAGTTAGGTCTCATGGAATACAGGGAGAATTAGCCATTTGGATATAGAACTGGCTCAAAAGTAGAGCTAGAGCGTGGTGGAGGTTTGCTTTTCAGGCTGGGGGCCTGTGACCAGTGGAGTGCCACAAGGATTGCTACAACTCTATGGGTCCACTACTTTTCATCATTTATATAAATGATTTGGATGTGAACATAGGGGGTATAGTTAGTAAGTTTGCAGATGACACCAAAATTGGAGGTGTAGTGGACAGTGAAGAAGGTAACCTCAGATTACAATTGGATCTTGATCAGATGGGCCAATGGGCTGAGAAGTGGCAGATGGAGTTTAATTTAGATAAATATGAGGTTGTGTATTTTGGAAAAGCAAATTTTAGTAGGACCTATATACTTAATGGTAACTTCCTGGGGAGAGTTGCTGAACAAAGAGACCTTGGAGTGCAAGTTCATAGTTTCTTGAAAGTGGAGTCGTAGGTAGACAGGATAGTGAAGAAAGTGTTTGTTATGCTTGCCTTTATTGGTCAGAACATTGAGTACAGGGGTTGGGAGGTCATGTTGCAGGTGTACAAGCCATTGGTTAGGCCACTTCTGGAATACAGGGTGGAGTTCTGGTCTACCTGCTATACAAAGGATGCGGTGAAACTTGAAAAGACTTCCAAGGATGCTGCCAGGGTTGGAGGATTTGAGTGGAGGGAGGGAGAGGCTGAACAGGCTGGAGCTGTTTTCCCTGGAGGGTGGAGGCTGAGGGGTGACCTTAAATAGGTTTATAAAATCACAAGGAGCATGGATAGGATAAATAGACAAGGTTTTTCCCCTGGGTTGGGAGACTCCAGAACTAGAGGGCATAGGTTTAGGGTGAGAGGGGAAAGATATAAAAGGGACCTAAGGGGTAACTTTTTCACACAAAGAGTGGTGCATGTATGGAATGAGCTGCCAGAGGAAGTGGTGGAGGATGGTACAATCACAACATTTAAAAGGCATCTGGATAGGTATATGAATGGGAAGGGTTTGGAGAGATATGGGCCAAATGCTGGCAGGTGGGACTAGATTAGGTTGGGCTATCTGGTTGGCATGGATGAATTAGACCGAAGGGCCTGTTTCTGTGCTGTACATTGCTACAACTTTATGACTCTCTGGCTGGCTCTGGTCTTTTCCTGGTAGCAGATCTCCTTTGTACAGAATCTCAGTGTTCAATCCCTGAAGAAAATTTACTCAAACTCTGTTAGGGGTCTACTAATAATTACATTAGTAACCCTGGAAAGCCCAGTCAGATCAGTGTTGGGTCATTTGGGCCCCTTGTTTTCATTTCACTGAAGTAACTTGACTGACTCTGACCTGAAGTCCATCAAAACCAGCTGTTTAGTAATACTGTTGAGTGTCACACGTGCTTCCCTTGGTGTTTTTCAGTGCAAAAGTTATTTTATTTTTCCAGTAAAGATTTTACAGAGGCCATTAAATGCCCCAATAGATGATGGAAGAATAAGGAAGCACTGTTCCTTATCAGTATCCAAGAAAGTGGAGGTGTTGCAAAGATTTGACCATGGTGCATCTGTGAAAGAACTGAGTGAGGAGTATGCAACAAGATATGGTTTAAAGAAACAGAAAACCAATTGTTGAAATTTTATACTGGAAGTAAATCTCAAAAATTAAGGATCAATTGACAAACATAGGTCAAAAAATAATGAACTCAATCGTGTTTTGTTGAGGCGAATCTATCAGCAAAGGAGTGAAACGATTCCATTGCCTGGCCCATTGACCATGAAGTAAGCCAAGACACACCACAAAGAATTAAAACTTGAAGATGTGTGTGAGTACATGACAGACTGGTTGTAGAAATTCAAATAGCGTATAGTATCAATTTTTAAAAGTATGAGGTGATAAGGCACCTTCAGTCGATGAACCTGTTGAAACTTTTATTGGTGAATTCACAAAGCTATTTTCGGCCCATGCTCTTTCACATGAGGAAATATACAATGCAGACAAAACTAGTTCTCTTTTGACAACATATCCCTAGGAAAACATTAGCAATGTCTGATGGGAAAACACCAGCAGGTGTTAAAGATGCTAAAGATCAGTTTGTTGTTCTCCCATGTGCCAATGGAACAAGAACACGCAAATAAAACTGGATTGTAATTATGAAAAGCAGAAATCTCAGGTCCTTCGAAGGAATCTAGACACGAGGCAAAAGTGAGGAATACATTACCAGCTTACTACTACGCTAATAAGAATGATGACATGGAGGTGCCAATGTTGATCTGCGGTGGACAACGTTAAAAATCACACAACATCAGGTTTTAATCCAACAGGTTTATTTGGAAGTGTTAGTTTTAGAAGGGAAACACACAGGTACAGAATTTATAGGCAAAGAGATCATTGCAAGATAATTCCAGGTGGTTAAGAGTGTCAAAACATAGTACAAACGGTGTGATTGGAGTGTCAACAGTTGAATAGCAAGTGAAGGGATGACCTATAATCTGATTAATTGAGGCAGAGAGATAATTACAAAAACATTAAAAATAAGATAGTGCTAGAGACAAACCAAATGCCTGGAATAACACAATAGGTATAAGAGTCACATGCCAAGCATCTAACCAAAGTAACAAGTAATCCGAAACTGTACAAATTAATTTAGGGAGAGAAATAATATCAAGTTATCAAGAAGATTGTGTCAAAACAGAACTGTAAGGAATATTTTGCAAACACAGAACAGTATAATGGGGTTACATGTAACATGACATGGACCCAAAGTTCCAGTTAAGGCTGTTGGTAATGATTAGATTAGATTCCCTACAGTGTGGAAACAGGCCCTTCGGCCCAACCAGTCCACACCGACCCTCCAAAGAGTAACCCACACAGATCCCTTTCCCTCTGACTAATGCACGCAACACTATGGACAATTTTGCATAGCCAATTCACCTGACCTGCACATCTTTGGACTGTGGGAGGAAACCCACGCAGACACAGGGAGAATGTACAAACTTGCTGGAATCGAGCCTGGGATCCTGGTGCTATGAGGCTGCAGTGCTAACCACTGAGCCACCATGCTGTTCTCATGAGAGCAGAGCTTGCTTTTGTTAATCAGATCATAAGTCATCCCTTCACTTGCTGTTCAGCTATTGATACTTTACACTCTGAAAGCCTGTGATTTAAATAAACCTATTGGCCTATAACCCGGTGTCGTGGGATTTCTGCCTTCGCCAATAAGAAGGCCTGGGTCACCGGAGAAACAAGTCATGACTTTGTCCCAAAGGCATGTTCACATTGTTGGGCAGTTGGACTTCAAGAACACCAAAATCATCCTGCTCTTGGATCCCACTGCTAAACTGTCAATGAAGAAAACATTTTCACTGTTTACTTCAGTCATTCCCCCTTCCAACAACAACATATTATCACTAATTCAGTTTATAGACAATGCATTCTGCTCACATGGCAGCATGGTGGCTCAGTGGTTAGCACAGCTGCCTCAAAGCTTCAGGGTCTCGGGTTCAGTTCAAGCCTCAGGTGACTGTCTCATTCTCCCTGTGACTGTGTGGGCTTCCTCTGTTGCTCTGGTTTTCTCCCACAATGCAGGCTAGGTGGATTGGCCATCCTCAATGTGATGTTATGTGGATAGGGTTGGGACGTGGGTCTGGATGAGGTGCTCTCAGAGGGTCAGTGCAAATGCTGTGGCTGAATGGCCTCTTCGAACACTGCAGGGATTGTGTGAAATGTAAATATAGAAAATCCTCATGATAGCATGCTTGTTGTTGTAAACAGAGCCCTGTGCATCACAAGCTTTCAAAAGGAACTTACAGTTACAGGCACACTCTGTATCAGCTAATGCCTGTGGCTTTATTAATGAAACAGTTGTGACAAATGCTTGGCATAATCTTTGACCTGTAACAACATTCAATTAAGTTAATAGTATCAAAGAAAACTTTGAAAGGTTGTGTGTGTACAGCAGATTGTACACCAGCTTCTTGAGTACACAAAATGCATTCCTTTCCAATGTGCAACCAAGCTGGAGGCTGAGGTTATTGAAGAGGTGCTTAAGGCTGATAACAATACTCCTGTCATGCATGCTATTACTGACAAAGAGATTGCTACAGTGAAGTACAACCAGTGATGATGAGGATAACATGGATACAGAACAGGTGGAAGAAATACCCAAAGATGATACTGTAAAGATGTGTGACACTTCGATAAATGCACTGGAACAACATGACTTTATAACTGAGTATACTTTTGAAAGAAAAACCAAAATTAATGAGGCAGATGATGCCGGAAAATCTTTTCCAGAAGAGCTGTCAATAAAGTGTACAAGATCCAATTCCTGGTCTCATGTCAGCCCCAAATATCCCATCTATAGAAAATTGACCTTTTTTGTTGTTAGCTTTTCTACTACAAATAAATGAATTTGAATAAATTTAAGTAACTATACTCAGTGTTTTTATTTGTATCTGTTCCTGTAGCTAATTTGCTTCATTCACATACAGTAGCTGGTCTAAAGACTGCTGAGCAACATAATTCAGAGTGAATCAGCTGGAGTGTCAAAGCACTGTAGCATTGCTCTGCCCCCACATGTCAATGTTCACCAACACCATTTTCCCCAACTGTGCTCACTGCAACACTTCTTCACCCCACTGAACATAGTTTCATATTTTCTCAGTGTAACCTAGCAAGGAAAACTACCTCAGGTAGGTGCTGCCTGTCCTTGGCCTGAAAAGCAAAATTATCTGAATTCCAATACATAATTGATCCCGAGGGTTTTAGATAAAGGATAAAGGATAGCTGACCTGTCTTTAAAGAACCTCTTACTGTCTGTTTTCTTAATGGCTAGTTTCCTGTCAAATTTTGTTTTCTCCTCTATTATTTTAGGTCATCTTTTTTGTTTTTTAAAACTTACCCAATTCTCGAGTTTACGTTTAATCAATGGATTGTTTTTCTTTCAATTTGATACTGTCCTTAACTCCCCTGGTTAACCATGGTTGTTTTTTTTCCCCTAACCTCTTACTCAATAGGATATATCTTCACTGAGATTCATGAATTATTTTCTCACATATTTGCCATCGTTCCCAAACCATCTTTTTCCACCAAACTTCATTCCCAGTCCACTCCAGCCAATTCTGCCCTCATCCTGATATGATTACCCTTATTTCCATTTAGCACAGTTGTTTCCAACCCAAGATTCTTGCTCTCACACCAAATTCCACCATATTAGGGTTACATTTTCCTTAGGGAATCTTTTACTCTGAGATCATTCATTAAAACAGCCTTGTTACATTAAAACAGATCCAGTGTGGCCTGATCCCTGGTTGGATCCATGATATTTTGTTTCCAGAAACTGTCCTGAATACACAGTGAATTCTTCTCAACTGCCTTAATCCATTCTGATTTTCCTAATTTGATTTGATTATGGGCACCAGTGAAATGGAAAATTGAGTCAGATAGCAAATTGACACAGTTGTGTGTTTGGAATAAATTTAGAACAAGTGAAGCTGAGAAGATTACAGAGCGAACTACTGAAATCAGTAATTTGCTAAAAATATTGTTTTGAAGTAATCATATTTGTTGCATATATTTTTGCTAATCGAATTTATCAATGTTGATAAATGTTAGGAAATATTTAACCTGGTATCGCAGATGTCAAGAAATATTTCCTTACTAATTTTTCTTCAATAACTTTTCTGAAGCTTACACCACTTTTGGTTTTGGATATCTTGTCTCACGTGCCTGGAGTTCCAGGGCTTTTTATCGCCAGTGCATTTAGTGGCACTTTGAGGTATGTAATATGTTACCTTAGCTATTGGAATTCACAGCATGTTATCTAGAATAATATTGCAATAAAGTGTATATTTGTGCAAAAAGTACTGATAGTAATATTGATATTAAGAAAGATATTTGAGTACCAATATGGATGGAGATGCAGGAGGAAACAGTGCGTTATTTGTTTTGTACTGTACGTGGTGAGCTGCTGATTCGTACCTGGTAAATATTGAATGCTAGGAACTGAGTCAGTCCGTGATAACTGAAAGATGCCAATAGTAAGTACATGGGAGTAAATTCATTGTCTTCCAGTGGCTCCACAGAGTGGTGAGCCCTAACGAGTTCAAGGAGATGTAAAAGAAGATAGAGAAATTCTGGGACATTATTATTGTAGATTTTCAAATATTAACCACACATACCGCTACATATGCTATTAAGAAGCAGTCATCAGCTCTTCTAACTGTCCTCCCACTCTCATCCATGTACAAGATGCATTCAAAAGTAATGTTGCTTCTGTTTTATCCCTGTATTCTATTTTTTGCAAAACTCAGTTTATTCCCTGATTCCATGGAAAAATCTAAATATTGCTAAAACCTACATTGTTGCACAAATTAATTATTGTAGGTGTGTAAAGTTCTGAGCAATATTTTACTGTTGGAACACAAGGCAGAGTTTCTCCAATTTTAATAGAATCATTGAATCCCTACAGTGTGGAAACAGGCCCTTCGGCCCAACAAGTTCACACCAACCCTCCAAAGAGTACTACACCCAATTATTCCCCATTATTCTACATTTACCCCTGACTCATGCACCTAACCTACATACCCCTGAACACTATGGGCAATTTAGTATGGCCAATTCACCTGACCTGCACATCTTTGAATTATGGGAGGAAACTGGAGAACCCGGAGGAAACCCACATAGACACAGGGAAAATGTGTAAACTCCACACAGACAGTCGCCCAAGGCTGGAATCAAACCCGGGTCCCTGGCGCTGTGAGGCAGTAATGCTAACCACTGAGCCACCGTGATGCCCTTTTAGATTGCATGAAAGTCTCCTGGAAAGAAACTAGATCTTCTGGCACTGATTCATTGCCAGTTGGCTTTCTACCAGAATGGTAAACCTGGAGTAGGCAGTGCCACCTACCCAGCCAATACCCACAATTGGGCAGCACCAAGGCTGAAGCCAAACCCCCTCCAAACTGACCCCAATTTGGAGAATAGGTACTAAGAAGACTGGTATGAACTGGGTGTGGGGATGGTTGGAAGTGAGGGCTGTCCATCAGTGACCACACCTCTGCCTTCAGTCTAGTCCCTCTGTTATGCACAAAATTGTGATGAAAACCCCCTCCCCATTCCCCCACACAGCCACCAAACTGACAACCAGGGGCACTAGTCAACCAGCCAGCTCTGTCTTATCCCACCTGGAGCTGAGGTTGTTGCAGTACAGGTGAGCTAAGGCCCTACAGTGACTGTTAACTGACCCAGTGAAATGCTTTAATTGGTGATGAGATGGCATGCCCAGAATAAATTTCCAAGGTGGTGGGTAGGGGACAGGTCTCTCCCTGGTGTCGACCCGAACCATCAGGTGCCCTTCTCCACCTATTTCATGGGTGGAATTCTGCTCTTAAAGTTTTCAATATGTGTTGCATTTTCCGAGAGATATGTCGGTCAATGAGGAGAGGCCAAAGGGGCATATTTATTTATGAAGTAGATGGGTTTAAAAACTGGGAGAAAGTGAGGACTGCAGACGCTGGAGATTAGAGTTGAGACCGTGGTGCTGGAAAAGCACAGCAGGTCAGGCAGCATCCGAGGAGCAGGAGAATCGACGTTTGGACATTCCTGATGAAGGGCTTTTTCCTGAAACATTGATTTTCCTGCTCCTCGAATGCTGCCTGACCTGCTGTGCTTTTCCAGCACTACACTCTTGGCTTTAAAAACTGACCTGCCAAATCACTATAGCTAAAGCTGATGTGAATATTTGATTGTAAATTCATACAGCATGTGTTGTGATAACTCCTGTTTTATTCTTCATGTCCACAGCACAATCTCCTCGGGCATCAATGCTATGACTGCAGTCTTTGTGGAAGATATTATAAAACCAAACTGGAGATCATGGAACTATCTTTCTGATGACAGGAGAACAATGATCTCAAAGTTTCTAGGTTATCTTACAACTCCTGAAATTTCAATAGGATAGAGCTTGAAGTGCAGAGAGAGCAATTATATAATTTTCCATGCCATTTTATTTGTCTGGAGATGCACATCATAAATGGCTTGATTTGATGACACAGACTGTAGCCATTCTGGGAAGTTCACTGACGATCTGATGCAGTCTGCATTGATCATTTTCTGAAGCAGTTAAAAAGCAAAATGGTGTAAAGTAGCTGGTGTCCAGAATGTAGTTATAAAACTGTTGCTTTCAGGCTCTTCACTTGTTAATAGCCATCCTTCACATTTAGGGTATTTAAAATTATTAGGGTATTTGCAAGTTGTGGCAAAGTTTTCTTCAACAGTTGGCATGGAGTAATAAGATCTTCAAAGGTCTAATTAGTCCTTTGGATCCATGCACCTTCTCAATTTTTCAGCTTGTTCCATTGCTACCCATGTTGCTTCTCCAGTTTGTAGGAGTTGCTAATTTCTTGATTACTCCCTTTTTTTCCCCAATTCTTCTATCTTGTTGTTCAGGCTAGACTTGCGGGCAGCTGGAACTCTGAACAGATGCTGATTTGTTCTCGCACTCTCATCTACTTCTAGATGATATTCTCCACAAGGCTGTTTGGGATCTGTAAAGACATCTTTATTTTTTTTAGTATCTATTCGGCATCAATGGCTTAGTGACCTGCAAAATGCTGCATATCTCTTCTGGCACATTTTGGTTTACTAGTCCAAGTATCAGCCTTGCTTCAACTGAGATGAGTGGATTCTGCTTAATAGCTTCTATCTGAAACTCCAGATCTTCATACTTACCATTGCATTTATTCTCTTGGCCTAAGGAGCATTCTATCATAGAGGCTCAACCTTAGTTTTGAGGGCTTCATTTGGAGTCACCATTTTGAGCCACTTCACACAGGTCTATCAAAATGTAACAGTCCCCTGATGCGGTCATTCTGTAATCATGATTTTAATGGTTACAAATCATTTACCACATTTAAACCTAACCATACCAACCTCCTGCATGATGTAGGGTGACCTATCAGAATCACCAGTCAATACCTATCCAGCAGCAGCTTTAAATGCTTGCTGTGCTTCTTTTTAGTGAAGCACTTGTACGGTGTGTGATTCAGCTATTTGCTTTCCCCATAATAAATATGCTTCTTTTGCTTTTGTATGATGTCTTGCATAATATTTACATCCTGCCCCTGACTTTGATCTTTCTGTTGACCTGTCAACAAATATTTAGTCCTTTTTTCCCAAACTGTTTGAATTTAGCCTAGATGGCTGGTAGCGTAACACAAAGCCTTGTTTGACCTCCCACTAATATATTCTAGCTGATGGTTGACGATCCCAAATCCTTTGCACATTTTGATAGCTTTCTTGAGAGTAAGTTTCTCCTCTCTCAGCAGACATGCTCCGCATCATGATTTTTTATGCCTAAGACAATCCTACATCTGCTGAGATAAGCTTCCAATTATCTAAACAGACTCTAATCAGATGTATCAGTGCAGTCTTATGTTGATCAATACTCCCCCTCTCTTTGTGAACTCTCATATTGAACTCACACACTCAAACTTAATAATATGACGTTCAAAGTGTGTCTTCAAACTTTTTAAATTTTGCAGTGTGGCATTGCTATTCCTCAGTAAAGTCTAGGCTTTAGTATGCTTTCCACATCATCATTAGCAGAATTTTAATTCTTATATGCTCAATCTTTAAAATTAATTCCTTTGCTATTTAATAATTCACCAATTGAAAGATTCCAGTTGTGTTTCATATCTTATTTCCATATCAGCAGTAAGTGAAAACGAACAACCATTTTTAACTCATCCACTAAAATTGCAGACTGCTATTTCATTTTTTTCTTCCTTGCTGTTTCTCTCAGAAGATGGATTTCTTACAGCTCTGAAAATCCATGCATTTTCAGTTACACCACTCCTGACACTGTGTTTTAAATAATGTTTAACGTCTGTCACAACCTCTCAAACATTCCCAACCTATCCACTTAACACCAAAGCCAACTTCATGCCAACTCATATCAAATCCATGCCTCCCAGATACTTGCATTCACCATACCAACTCATCCAGTATCTGTAATGGGAGAATTGCAGGAGTTATATTGAGATTAAGTAATATCTATTATAACCTCTACTATAGTCATAAAGACATCGCTGTTCACAAAAGTCTATTCAAAAGTTTTAAATCACTTTTAGTGTTCTTGGCCTAACCACCTTCAGTTGGTTCATCAATGACCTTTCCTCCATTGTAAGGTCAGATGTGGGGATGTTCACTTATGACTGCACAACGTTCAGCACCATTCGTGACCCCTCAGATACTAAAGCAGGCCATGTCCAGCAAGACCTTGACAATAGCCAGTTTTGGGCTGCTAACCAACAAGGAGAAAGTGAGGACTGCACTTGCTGGAGATCAGAGTTGAGAGTGTGGTGCTGAAAAAGCACAGCTAGTCAGGCTTATGCCCAAAATGTCAATCCTCCTGCTCCTTAGATGCTGCCTGATCAGCTGTGCTTTTCCAGCACCACACCCTCAACTCTGATAAGCAACAAGTAACATTCATGCACAATAAGTGCCAAGTAATGACCATTTCCAACATCAAATAATCTAACCATTTTGACATCCAATGGAATTGCAATCACTGAATCCCCGGATATCTCAGGATTATATGTTCCATAAGCTGAACTGGACTAGCCAGATAAATGCTATGTTACAAGAGCAGGTCAGGGATTGAGAATCATGTGGTGGGTAACACATCTGTCTCCCAAAGCCTGTTGGCCATCTACCAGACAAAACTCAGGAGTATGTTGGAATACTTGCCTGAATGAGTGCAGCTCTGAAAATACTTGACACCGTTCATGACAAAGCAGCCCCTTGATTGGCAGGCCATCCACTATATTAAACATTAATTTCCTTTGCTCCAACGAACAATGGCAGCAGGGGGCACTATTTACAAGATGCACTGCAGTAACTCACCAAGGCTTCCTCAAACTCGTAACTTCTACCATCGAGAATTACAAGGCCAGCAGGTACATGGGAACAACACCATCTGTAAGTTCCCCTCCAAGCCACACAACACCCTGACTTGAAACTCTATTCCATTCCTGCACTATTGCTGGGCAAAATCCTGAACCTTCCTTCCTGACATCACTGTGGGTATCCCTACGCCGCAAGAACTGCAGGCATTTGAGAAGGCAGCACAACTCCCCTTCTTCAGGGGAATTAAGGATGGCCTCACCAGCAACACCCACATCCCATGAATGAATAAGACGTACAGAATCAGATACATAACCCCACACCAAAGGGAGCTAATTCCTGAGTGTGTTCAGTGACTGGATGAGCCTTGTGCTGAACGTTGGCATCATAGTAACAAGAATAATTGATGAAATTAAGAAAAGTAAAATATTCTAAACATCCACAAACAATGCATTCCTGCTGATTTTCTTCTCTATTTCACTTAGCGATGACGTTCGGGGGTTTGACAATGCTTCTTGCAGGGTTAACTTCAATCTTAGGTGAAAATGTAATGCAGGTAAACGCATGATTAAGTTAAACTATAAAATGAATGTAGTTTAATTTACAAATTTAGATTCAAAAACAATATTATTGTTCCTGTTGATAATGCACTGTTCATTTTCTTTCTCAGCTAATCCGAAGTATTGATGGAGTATTTCTAGGACCTCTACTGGGTGTATTCACTTTAGCAGCTTTGTTTCCAAAGAGCAATAGCAAGGTAAGGCCAAGCACAAGAGTGGAATTTCAGTCTTATCCTGTAGCTAACTCATGTATTGTAATGAATGATTTCATGGCCATCAGTAGCTGTTGCTCTTGTTCTCACTTTTAAATATGCTTATGACTTCATTATGCTGCCTACTTTTTAGGAATCTTTACTAGTATCCTGCAGGGGAAATATGGATTTTTACCAACGTTAAATCATCTTGTGAATTTTAAACTTGTTATAATTTTGCATTTATTGTCCACGCTAAATAGTTTGCTAATTTCTACCATAAGCAAACAGTGACTGTATTTGAAAAGTAAGAAATTGCCTCTGAAAGATTTGGAAGGTCCTAATAAAGTCAAAAGTGTGAGATAAGTCTAACTTCATTCTTACTTTCCGTCAGTTTGGGCTTGAGTCATATTGGGCTTGAAACGTTCATTCTGTTTCTGAGTCCACAGATACTGCAAGACCTACTGAGTTTCTCCATCATTTCTGTTTTCAGTAAAGTAAGTGCTTACACCATTTCTCCAAGATTTCTATCAATGGGAGGAGTCCTGAGAAACGTTCAACTGATTATATCAGATACACACCTATCACTAGTGGACAAGCAATTAAAATAACGTTCACTCAGGTTGACCCTGCTGCCAGAGGGACTATAGTAATCAGTTTCCCCATGTTTATCCCCTTCTGTGTAGTGTCGTAATGACAACATTTTCTTTGATTCCATTAATCCCAGGGAGCATTTGTGGGTATGCTGTTTAGTTCTGTCTTGAATTTACTTTTGGGAATTGGCTCTCAAGTGTATCCGGCAGCTGCTAGATTTACAAGGAAGCTGAAGATATCAGCAGCAGGTTGCCATCTATTTAACGTCACGAGTTCAAGCTCCACCAATGTAACATCTTTACTCACCATAGAAATGTCTCCAGCATCAAATAAAACGTAAGTCAAATTGTTTATTCAAACCTTAAAGTACAAATTACACAGAAACTCAAGCCACACTCATCCCAGGGTTGTCACAAACAGTAACGGTTTAATCAAATTACACAAAAGCTCCCCCCCTCCCACCTTGATTTACATGTCTGATGAACTCAGGTTAACAGAAAATATTGACCAGGTTTCAATACATGACATGAACTACTGTTTGTTCCAAAAAAGTAAATTCTAACCACAGGCAAACAAGAAAATGAATGTATCCCAACAGGCTTACCAGCTAGTGAATTAATCTAGACCTAGATCTTTGAATTTACAGTTATTTAATAATGTTGGGAGCTTTTCTTCCATTTTCTGTTTTTTTTTAAAATGTGAACTGAAATGAGAAAGACTTTTTTAAAACCACTGTTTGAAAGAATGGCTGCAGTATTGACAAGCAAGTAACCTGACACTCATGGCAAGCATCATAAACAATTGCTTGACCAACCAGACTATTGATGACAGAGACCCTTTCACTGCAACAGCTGTATGATTGGTTCTCAGGTAACTAAACAGTTTGGAGCTGGGAACAAATTACAGAGAGAGAGAGAGAGAGAGAGAGTGAGAGTGTGTGTATGCATGAGAGAGAGAGAGAGATATACAATTTTTTTCCCAGATCAAGGGTAGTCTTTCTGTTCTCTGCAGTCAAACTGGAAGAAAACCTGTTTATCTTTCCTGCAAGGCTAGTATAAGCTGTGACTTCTAAGTGAGAAGTCAGAAACACTTTTTGAGTGAACCAACCAGTGGAGAAAGACAATTGAAGCAATGTGCTGACCAGCAGAAGAATCATGAAGATCATCTTCGTAACAGAACCTGAGAACAAAGATGACAGAACTGTCTTTCCAGTTTTTCCTGTCTGCCTTATATGTTGTACCCTGTCTATTTTATTGGTGTGTGTTTATGGGGAGGTTTATAAGGGGATTAGTTTTTTGAACTGATAGGGTTAAATGACAGTAGTTTGTAGCTGCTTACCTATAGTTAGAGTTGTAATAAATAGTGGTTCTTGTTCAGTACAGACATCTGGCCCGTGTTTTCTATCAGTCTTGGTCTGAAAGTCAGAAAATTGGAGAACATTGTGTACTTTATAAAATCTTTAACTTTTGTGACGTCATTGGGAAATAGCAGCTCAGGTTCCAGTGCAGTAACCAATAAGTAGGAAGAATAACCAAAATGTACAATATGGAATGTCTATTATCAGTAATTTAAGTTTAAATTCTACTTTAGGAACAGCCTATTTGAAGATATTTTTTCCATATCCTATGGATACTACACCCCATTTGGATGCCTAACTGCAGTTATGATAGGTTTGCTAGTCAGCATGGTTACTGGTAAGTAAAGCAGAATCATAAGAAATAAGAACCCTTCATAAATATTATCATTTACAATAATAAACTGTTATCGATTAGCTGGTGATTACCCCTCTTTGAAAAAGCTCTACTTTGAAGTGTATATAGGAGTCAGCATTGTATGCATCATTTTCCAGTTTTACTGATTTTTCCTTTTGAGAAAGACCAGGAACTGATCTTCACCATCAAGTAAATAGTTTTGAGGCATGTGCTGGACAGTGAGAGAGGTAACCATATCATCTTGGGTAGCTATTCCACATTCATTTGTTAGAAAAATTCAAACAAAGATGGATATCAGTAAACCAGCAAACCCTAGAAATAAAATGTATTAACAAGTGCTTGTAGTCATGTAGCAGCCCTCATCAGACAGTTACCTTCTTCAGATAGGTGGACCAGGAAAGATGGAGGAAGGCCAAGGGAAGAGTTCCTGAACACTTCTGTTAGAGAGCAGGATGTGCCATCACAAGCTACTGAGGTCAACAAACTCTGGACCAACCAGTGATTCATCCTCTGGTATCAATGAACTAACCTCAACCATCACAGGTTGTATACTTATATGAAGTTGTAGAGGTTTATTGCACAAATAAAGGCCCTTCAGCCCATCAAGTCTGCTCTGGTCAATAAGATACCTAACTTTCTAATCCCATTTTTCAGCATTTGGTCCATAGTCTTTGCATCACAAGTTTCTTCTCTATTTAATTAATGTATCATCTCCAAACTGTTGCTTCTTAATAAACTAACATAAGCAACCTTAAAATTACTTGTGAATCATCGACTGACTAGCTTGGAGGTACCTGTGACTCACAGACCTAAAGTCTTACATTCAATATTTCAGAAATTGGGGTGTTAGTCTTATTGATTGATGTTAATCTCAATTAATGGATTTCAAGTAACACCTAATTAGTCACTTCACTTTTCTATTTAAATGATCCCAGTTGATGGCATTACTGGATAAATGAGACCCCAGACTGAAATTTGACTTGATAGATCATAGTTTATTTTGTCTTGGTTTCAAAGTAAGACAGGTTATTTCACAAAAGAAATGAAGAAAACAATAGAATAAATCCAAACTATTTACACATAACTCAAGTTTAGCAAATTTAGAACACATGGTCGTATATTTCCCATTAATCCCAAAACACTCTTTACAGATCCCAAAAGCATCCCTATGCAGTATCCACAAACAACCTTATTGCAGAGAAAAGACATCATTTTTCTCAAATACCTCAATAGATTTAAGTTAACTTGACTTCAGTTCACAGTCTGGAAAATCTGGAAGTCTTTTCCTGAAGCTTTCCTACATCTGACTTTAAATGTTCTCAGCTTCAATTCCCTCTTTAATGTTTGATTCAAAAGTTATTGGTTCAGAACTATTACTAAATTCCTTGCTCTAAGGTAATCTATTTTTGCTAACCTCTCTCTCTCTCTCTCTCTCTCTCTCAGGAGCACTGCTTTATTTATCCATTTTCATCCAAGGAGTTCAACACAACTGTCCCATATTGAAACAAACAAAACCTTTTATTGGGTGTAGGTTTGCTCGCTGAGCTGTACTGGGTTGTACTGGGTCTTTTAAGTTTGTTAGTTGTCCAACCCATGGACAAAACCAACGTCATCTATAAAATTCCATGCAAGGACTGCCACAAACACTACGTAGGGCAAACAGGAAGAAAGTTAGCCACCAGGATACATGAACACCAGTTAGCCACAAAAAAACACGACCCCCTCTCCCTCATAGCCCTACACACGGATGAAAAAAACCACTATTTCGACTGGGGCAACACATCTATCCTGGGACAGGCTAAGCAAAGACGTGCCAGAGAATTCCTAGAGGCCTGGCACTCCAACCACAACGCCATAAACAAGCACATAGATCTAGATGCCATTTATCAACCCCTCAGAAAATGAACAGGAAATGACATCACCACAAACCCCAGGAACCCCATCCAGGAGAAAGATATAAATAGAAAGCAGGAGACAACAGCTTCGCTTCATTTGGAGGTCACCACTGATGATGTGACCTAGCCAGGTAATGAAACGTCTGGATATCAAACCTACAGCTCAGAGAGCAAACCTACACTCTAAACCTCAACCTGAGCTACAAACCTTGCGAAAACCCTTTTATTTTTGAGCGATGGTTATTTCTCTAAGCTTAAAACCAAATTCAGAAATTTCTAACAGAGACACTGATGCACTATGTTTACTTTGCTCAGTTGTAAACTCTCCCAATGCACACACAAATCCATTGGTTCTGACAGCTCCCTCCATATTAAAAGAAGTTTTAAAAGAAATCACCATTGCTACAGAAATACTAATTATTAAATCATTCAGTCACGCAGAAAAATCATGTCATTAATTCTAACTTCCAATGTCCAAACTTAAATATAAGTGATACTTACACATATACACGGCCTACATCACACCTCTCCTCAAAGAAGAATTCTCCTCAAGAATGGATTCCTGAAGAAGGGCCTGTGCCCGAAACGTCGAATCTCCTGTTCCCTGGATGCTGCCTGACCTGCTGTGCTGTTCCAGCAATAAAGTTTCAACTTTGATCTCCAGCATCTGCAGACCTCACTTTCTCCTCGTACATTAATGTATAACCTGTTTAACTAGTGCATTTTGTCAGTTAGTCGTACCTTTGCTTGACTCTGGGTATCAACAGCTCAAGATTCCCAAACTATTGTTGATGCAAAACGTATGTTTTCGGGCTCAAAAAGAAACTCACAGTTGAAAAGTCTTATACTCAGAAACCAAAACAGATCAGACTTTTTAGGGTCACTGGACTCAAAGTGTTAACTCTGATTTGTCACCACAGATGCTGCCAGGCCTGCTGAGTTTTTCCAGCAATTTCTGTTTTTGTTTCTGATTTCTAGCATCCACACTTCCATTTTTTTGTTAGGTTTTATACCCATGTGCCCACATGTGCAAAGGTCAACTAGACTTGCCCCAGAGTTGGAACGTAGGGAGTGATCAGTTCTCCCCTTCTAGTCTCATTAGTTGATCAGCCAACTCCATCCTGACTAATTATCATATCGGGTACGGTTCCTTATCCCCTGCTCAGTGCTTGCTATCCCACATGATTGGCTCTAATCCTGCCTTCTGGAGGATCATCCATTGGTCAGTTGTTCCTTAGCAGCCTCATCAGGATTTCTGATCACCTTGCATCTTGTTCTCTCACCCTCACACAAGACAATCATATATCTGCCAACTTTTATTTTCCACGCAACCAGCCCATGCGGCGCATCCATTAGACATTTGTTTGTTTGTCTGAGTTGTTGACTTTGAGCTTGGATTAATGCATATAAACATGACCTTGTAAGCTATTAGAGACTTGGTTGAGAGGGGGACAGGATTGGCAACTTAATATTCCAGGATGCAGATGTTTCATGCAAAATAGAGAGGGATGTAAAAGAGGAGGGAAAGTTGTGTTACAGATAAGGGAGAATATCACAGCTGTACTCAGAGACGATTCCTTGCAGGAGCTCATCCAGTGAGGCCATATGTGAAGAGCACAGGATTATGAACAGTGATGGGATTGTTTTACAGGCCTCCCTAAAGCCAATGGGAGATAGCAGAACAGATATGCAGACAGATTATGATAAATATAAAAACAACAAAGTTGTTGTAGCAGGTGATTTTAACTTCCCATAAATTGGCTGGGACTCCCTTAGTGTCAGGATGCGGGCATGTTTGTTAGATGCATCTAGGAGGGTTTCTTGAAGCAATATCTAACAGTCTGATGAGGGAAGGGGCCATACGAGACCTGGTATCGGAGAATGAGCCTGGCCAGATGATCAAAGTTTGAGTGAGGGCGGATTTTAGGAACAATTCCATAAGTTTTAAGTTACTTATGGATAAGGAAAAGTCTAGTCATTGGTTGAAAGTACTAAAGTGGTGGAAGAATTCCATGATTTGGAGATGCCAGTGTTGGACTGGGGTGTACAAAGTTAAAAACCACACAACACCAGGTTATAGTCCAACAGGTTTAATTGGAAGCACACTAGCTTTCGGAGCAACGCTCCTTCATCAGGTGATTGTGGAGGGCTCGATCGTAACACAGAATTTATAGCAAGAATTTGCAGTGTGATGTAACTGAAATTATACATTGAAAAATTGATTGTCTGTTAAGCCTTTCATCTGTTCGAATACAGTGATAGTTTCACTTTCATGTGTAAATCACAAAACCCTTTTTTTAAAAGTTGCATTCTCGGGTTAGCTGTTAACAATGGTGATAGCTAGACAATATGTTGAAGGTGTTGGCACCCTGTGTTCTCTGACTATGACCTGATGTTTAGATTGTTTCTAATCTAAAAAGTGAGATAACAGAGTTTGTTATCTCACTTTTTAGATTAGAATCAATCTAAACATCAGGTCATAGACAGAGAACAGTGGATGTGGATAATGTGGATTGGGGACAGCTGTTTCAGGGTAAATCCACATCTGGCACATAGGAATCTTTAAGGTCCAGTTGATTAGAGTTTGGGATAAACATGTTCCTGTGAAAATGAAGAATAAGGATGGCAAGATTCAGAAACCTTGGATGACAAGATAAATCATAAAGCTCAGTCAAAAACAAAAAGGAGGCATATGTAAAAACTGAAGACAGCGAGAGCCCTTGCAGAATATGAAGACAGCAGGAAAGAATTTAAACAAGGAATTTGGAGGGTTGAAAGAGTCCAGAAAATGTGCTTGGCAAACAGGATTAAGGTAAATCCCAAGGAATACGTAAGGAAAAAGAGAGGAGCTGGGAAAAGGAAAGTCCACCAAAGAACAAAGGAGGCAATTTACGCACAGAGCCAGAGGAAGTGGGTGAGGTCCTGAATGAATACTTTGCATCAGTATTCTCCAAGGTGGATGTGATGGATAGTAAGTCTCAGGAGGGGTATGTTGATATTCTAGGGCATGTCAAAATAAAAAAAAATGGAGGAGGCTTTGGGTTTTTTGAAAAGCATTAAGATAGACAAGTCCTCAGGATCTAGGAAGCTGATGGAGAAATTTGTTAGGGCCTTGTATGAAATTTTTCTTCAGTCACAGGATAGGCCACGGGTTTGGGAAAATAGAGAGTTTTGTTCCTTGCTTTAAGAAGGGCAACAGGGACAATCTGGGAAATTATAGCTGGTGCATTTTATGACAGTGTAGGGAAATTACTGGAGAAGGTTCTTAGGGAATAGAGTTTATTCATATTTGGAAAAATATGGACTTATTCACAATAAGCAGCATAACTTTGTGCAGAGAAGGTCATGTCTCATAGATTAGATTACTTACAGTGTGGAAACAGGCCCTTCGGCCCAACAAGTCCACACCGACCCGCAACCCACTCAGACCCATTACCCTACATTTACCCCTGCCCCAACACTACGGGCAATTTAGCACGGTCAATTCACCTAACCTGCACATTTTTGGACTGTGGGAAGAAACCGGAGCACCCGGAGGAAACCCACGCAGATGCGGGGAGAATGTGCAAATTCCACACAGTCAGTCACCTGAGGCGGGAATTGAACCCGGGTCTCTGGCGCTGTGAGGCAGCAGTGCTAACCACTGCGCCAACATGCCGCCCACTACCACTGTGCCGCTCATAAATCTGATTGAGTTTTGTTTGAGGAAGTGACAGGGCTGGTGATAGATATTGTCTACATGGACTTCAGCAAGGTTATTGACAAGGTCCCACATGGCAGGCTGATACAAAAGTTGAAGTCAGAGAGCTAGTAAGTTGGATACAGAAGTGGCTTGGTCATAGAGTAGCGGTGGAAAGGGAAATCTGTGACCAGCGGTGTTCTGGGACCCCGGTTGTTTATAATAAACATGTATATATATATATATATATATATATATGACTTGGAGGAGAATGTAAGATGGCCTCATTAGTAAGTTTATGGATGACGCAAAGATTGAGGAAACTGACGGTAATGAGAAGAATTGCCAGAGGATATGGCAGACACAGGCTGGCAACTTGAGCAGAGAAATGGAAGATGGAATTTAATCCAGAGAAATGCAAGGTGATGCAGTTTGGAATGTCTAAGTCAAGAGGGAAATATACTTTCAATGGCAGAACCCCTAGAAGCATCAATATACAAAAGTTGGAAAACACCTACCAACAGATTTAAGAAGAGCTTCTTCTCTGCTGTTATCAGACTGATGAATGGATCTCTCATATATTGGAGTTGATCTTTCTCTGCACCTTCGCTGTAACTATAACACTATATTCTGCATTCTGTTCTATTACCCCAATGCACTTATGTAAGGCATGATTTGTCTGGTTTGCACACAAAACAATACTGTTCACTGTATTTTAGTACATGTGACAAAAATAAATCAAACAGTTCGCTCGAAGTTGCAACACAAGTAGATAAGGTGGTCAACAAGCATATGACCATCTTGTCTTCATCAATCAGAGCATAGAGTATGAATATTAGCAAGTCATGTTGCAGTTGTATAGAACTGTATTTAGGCCACATTTGGTATATCGTATGCAGTTCTGGTCTCCACACTACTGGAAGGATATGGAATCTTTGGAGAGGGTACAGAGAAGGGTTGCCAGTATGTTGCCTGATTTGGAGGGCATTAGCTATGAGGAGACACTGGACAAACTTGGTGTGTTTTCCCTTGAACGTTGAAGGCTGAGGGGCAATCTGATAGAGGTTCCGAAAATTATGATGTAATGGAGAGTCAGAGTCCTTTTAGAAATATCAATTACAAGGGGACATAGGTTAAGGTAGAAAGGGAAAAGTTGAAAAGACATGTGAGAGGCACGTTTTTTTACACAGAGTAATGCCAGGAATGTGCTGTCAGAGGAGGTGGTAGAAGCAGAAACAATAGCATCATTTAAGAGGCATTATGACAGGTACATGAATAGGCAGGGAATAGAGGGATAAAGACCGCGGAGAGGAAAGAGAGTTTTAGTTTCAAAAGGCACCATGTACTGGCACAGGATTGGTGAAAGGCCTGTTCCTGCTGTACTGTTATTGGTCTTTGTTCTGTTTGTTATTTTTATATATATCATACTGCTAATGGGACAATGGATTTTTAAAAAAACAGTCATCTAAAATGTTAAAAATATAAAAACATATTCATTGAGTTAAGTAGATTGGAGATTTGTATTCCCTTCTGTGCAAATTTTCATTGTTGAATGATTACACCTTGGTGGATCTATAAAATCTGATTAGAGCTGACAAACATTCTGGGAATAACATTTCATCCAGAACTTAGAAATTTAAATTTTGTCTTTGTTTCAGTTAGTTGCATGTCATACCATCATTAATAATCCTATCCCCTTTATCACAGGGGGAGCTAAGGATGTCGATAAGGCCCTCATTGCTCCTATAATCCACACCATTCACAACTTCTTCTCCAAACAGGAACCAGCTGTACCAGTGCCTGAATCAGTAAGATGATTCTATTTTCTTTGAAGCAGTAGGAGGGGTTTTGAGAAGGCTGATAAGTCTATTGCATACAATGTTATAAAATGTAACTTTCCAATTTCCAAAATGTCTTACCCTACTGTTAAACCCTGCATTAAATTTCATCTGGCATTTATTTGTCCAATCTATCATTATATTGCTTAAGTCACTTATAGAGTTATAGAGATGTACAGAACGGAAACAGACCCTTCGGTCCAACCCGTCCATGCCGACCAGATATCCTAAACTAATCTAATCCCATTTGCCAGCACTTGGCCCATATCCCTCTAAACTCTTCCTATTCATATACCCATCCAAATACCTTTTAAATGTTGCAATTGTACCAGCCTCCACCACTTCCTCTGACAGCTCATTCCATACACGCACTGTATTTCACTCTGCATGAAAAGGTTGCCCCTTAGGTCCCTTTTAAATCTTTCCCCTCTCACCCTAAACCAATGCCCTCTAGTTATTGGACTCCCCCACCTCAGGAAAAAGACGTTGTCTATTTACCCTATCCATGCCCCTCAAGATTTTATAAACCTCTATAAGGTCATCCCTCAGCCTCCAACATTCCAAGGAAAACAGCCCCAGCTTATTTAGCCCCTCCCTATAGCTCAAACCTTCCAACCCTGGCAACACCCTTGTAAATCTTTTCTGAACCCTTTCAAGTTTCACAACATCCTTTTGACTGGAGGGACATCAGAACTGCACACAATTCACTCGGCTAGTTTGTTAACTCTGAATGTTACTGACATCTCTTTGGAGCCAAACTAGATCAGATATAAGTGTAATATACCACTGTTAATGAAGAACAATAGTCTCTGTGCTGACTTCTATGAAATATCATACTTCATACTCTCCAGACTTTAAAATATTGATTAACTATAGCTCTAAAGATTCCTCTGCTTTAAATTCATGGCCATGCTGCAAACTCCTTTTAGTACAGTCTTCTAATGAACAAGCATCTTGTGCAACACTTTATCAAATACATGTTTGAAATCCACTATATTTAACCCTAGAATTAATCGTTAGTTCCAGTGAACCTTTACTGTATATTCTCACTGTCGGCTTAAATTTTCCTTTGTTCATTCCTTCTGAAACTAGGAACATCTGGTTCTGTTCCAGGTTAAGCCACGTTTCAGTTAGTTCTACTATTCCATGAATTTATTATAATTTGCTCCCACAATTCTACAATTTTATTCAGGACACATTGTGTATTTGCGAACCTACAATTCAAACTCGCCTTGCATTAATTATTCCCTTCTTCTTCCGACTTGCTATTAAGTTATTTCTTTTAATTGTGCCTATATCCTTTGTCCCTATTGCTTTACTTTTCTTCGATTTTAGTGTTTTTCCACACTCAATTTCATAAGATTATTTCAAGATTTGTTATTCTACATTCCAAGCTTTCTTCTGTGATTATATTTCTGGCTCCTAGATTAGAATTATTTTAGGAATGAGGGAAAAGGCTAAGTAATGATCATGATAACTCTCTTTCTATAGGGTATACGGCTATTGGAAACCAGTCCTGAAAAATCCTTCAACACAGATCACCAGCCTTCTAATTTGCAGGTAAGGACACAAAACTCTGAAAACTATGCCTTAAACTGTAATCAGAAACCAAATGGGGTGTCAAAATGTTTTTTTTGTGAAGGTTTAATTTTAATTTACAGTTTAGTTTTGACCAGTAAAGAATGCTGGAGCATCTCTGTGAATAAACATTGCTTCTCTCCCTAGATGTTTCTTAGTGAAGAGTGAAGAGTATTCACATTTTTAAGCAGATTTTCTGCAAATACCAGGGAGTTCCCTGCAGTGGTTCAGAGATTGTCAGAAGCAGATCTTAAATTTCTATCACAGTGTAGAGTGAAGGTTGAACCTGTATCCATTGGTGAAAAGAGTGAGAATTGATCTTATTGAAACATAGCAGATTTTGAAGGGATGCTAGCAGGAGATTTCCCCTTGAAGGGAAGGCTGGAACAAAGGGACATATTTTATAATCCCCATTAAGGGGTAAGGACAACTATTTTCTTTCAGATGGTCTCTGCCCGCAGGAACAATAGAGGCTGGTCCATTGAATATATGAAAGACTGCATCAGACAGACTTTTAATCAATCAGGGAGCCAAGCATTGGAGATAGGCAAGAAAATGTCCACCATCTTATTGGACGGTGGAGCAGGCTAAAGGGGTTGAATGGCATATCCCTCCTTCAAACTCTTGTGCTCTGAGTAGCCGTGGATAACAACACTGTTCAGAATATACAACTCATCTCACTTCTCACCATAGAAATTAAAACTGCAGAAACTCTTTGGCTAAATGTTAAAAATGTTGGAAACTCAGATATTCAGAATATGGTAGTGAAGGGAGTTATACCTGTTTGTTATCTATATCAATGATTTGGATGAGAAGGTACAAAGCATGATTGGTAAGTTTGCTGATGACACTAAAATAGGCGGTATCATGGACAGTGAGGATGGTTATCAAAAATTGCAGCAAGACCCTGATCAACTGGGGAAGTGGGCTGAGAAATGACAAATGGACTTTAATACAGGTAAGTATGAGGTGTTGCATTTTGGAAAGTCAAATCAAGGTAGAAGTTTCATGGTGAATGGTAGGATCTTAAGAAATATAGTGGAACAGAGGGACCTTAGAGTTCAGGTGCACAGCTCTCTGAAAGTGGAGTCACGGGTAGACAGGGCAGTGAAGAAGGCTTTTGGCACACTGGCCTTCATCAGTTGGGGCATTGAGTATAGAAATTGGGAAGTTATGTTGCAGTTGTACAGGACATTGGTGAGGCTGCACTTAGAACATAGAACAATAGAACATAGAACAATACAGCACAGAACAGGCCCTTCGGCCCACGATGTTGTGCCGAACTTCTAACCTAGATTAAGTACCCATCCATGTACCTATCCAAATGCCGCTTAAAGGTCGCCAATGATTCCGACTTTACCACTCCCACGGGCAGCGCATTCCATGCCCCCACCACTCTCTGGGTAAAGAACCCACCCCTGACATCTCCCCTATACCTTCCACCCTTCACCTTAAATTTATGTCCCCTTGTAACACTCTGTTGTACCCGGGGAAAAAGTTTCTGGCTGTCTACTCTATCTATTCCTCTGATCATCTTATAAACCTCTATCAAGTCACCCCTCATCCTTCGCCGTTCCAACGAGAAAAGGCCGAGAACTCTCAACCTATCCTCGTACTACTTCCTCTCCATTCCAGGCAACATCCTGGTAAATCTTCTCTGCACCCTCTCCAAAGCTTCCACATCTTTCCTAAAGTGAGGCGACCAGAACTGCACACAGTACTCCAACTGTGGCCTAACCAAAGTCCTGTACAGCTGCAACATCACTTCACGACTCTTGAATTCAATCCCTCTGCTAATGAACGATAATACTCCATAGGCCTTCTTACAAACTCTATCCACCTGAGTGGCAACCTTCAAAGATCTATGTACATAGACCCCAAGATCCCTCTGTTCCTCCACCTGACTAAGAACCCTACCATTAACCCTGTATTCCGCATTCTTATTTGTTCTTCCAAAATGGACAACCTCACACTTGGCAGGGTTGAACTCCATCTGCCACTCCTCAGCCCAGCTCTGCAACATATCTAAGTCCTTCTGCAGCCAACAACAGCCCTCCTCATTGTCCACAACTCCACCTATCTTCGTATCATCTGCAAATTTACTGACCCACCCTTCGACTCCCTCATCTAAGTCAGTAATAAAAATTACAAACAGCAGAGGACCCAGAACTGATCCCTGCGGAACTCCACTTGTAACTGGGCTCCAGGCTGAATATTTACTATCTACCACCACTCTCTGCCTTCGACCGGTTAGCCAGTTTTCTATCCAATTGGCCAAATTTCCCTCTATCCCATGCCTCCTGACTTTCCGCATAAGCCTACCATGGGGAACCTTATCAAATGCCTTACTAAAATCCATGTACACTACATCCACTGCTCTACCCTCATCCACATGCTTGGTCACCTCCTCGAAGAATTCAATAAGACTTGTAAGGCAAGACCTATCCTTCACAAATCCGTGCTGGCTGTCCCTAATCAAGCAGTATCTTTCCAGATACTCATAAATCCTATCCCTCAGTACTCTTTCCATTACTTTGCCTACCACAGAAGTAAGACTAACAGGCCTGTAATTCCCAGGGTTATCCCTATTCCCTTTTTTGAACAGGGGCACAACATTCGCTACTCTCCAGTCCCCTGGTACCACCCCCGTTGCCAGTGAAGACGAGAAGATCATTGCCAACGGTACTGCAATTTCCTCTCTTGCTTCCCACATAATCCTAGGATATATCCCGTCAGGCCCGGGGGACTTGTCTATCCTCAAGTTGTTCAAAATGTCCAACACATCTTCCTTCCTAACAGGTATCTCTTCTAGCTTACCAGTCCATTTCACACTCTCCTCTTCTACAATACGGTCCCTCTCGTTCGTAAATACTGAAGAGAAGTACTTGTTCAAGACCTCTCCTATCTCTTCCAACTCAAAAGTATTGTGTTCAGGTTTGGTCACTTTGCTAAAGGAGGAGGTTATTAAACTGGAAAGAATGCAGAATTAATTTACAAGGATGTTGCCAGGATTCAAGGGTCTGAGTTATAGGGAGAGGTTGGAGAAGCTAGGACTTCTTTCTTTAGAGCATAGAAGACTGAAGGGGGAGCTTATAGAAGTGTATACAATCATGAAAGGCACGGTTAGGGTGGATGGGTTTGGGAATCGAGGACTAGAGAGCATTTTTTAAGGTTAGAGGGGAAAGAATAAATGGGAACCTGAGGGCAACCTTCTTACAGAGAGTGTTATGCGTACAGAATGAGCTGCCAGCGGAGTTTGTTGAGAAGGGTACATTAACAACATTTAAAAGGCATTGGGACAAACACACGGATAGGAAAGTTTAGAAGGATATGGGCCAAGTGCAGGGAAATGGGGCTAGCATGGATGGATATTTTAGTCGGCGTGGACCAGTTTCGGCCAAAGGGCCTGTCTCCATACTGCAGGACTTGGTGAGGGCATTGAGCAATTTCACAGCACAAATGGAATATACGCTTATATGGAATAATTTTGGCAGGAAAAAGAGGTTCACAAGTGGTAAAGGAGCAAATTACTGCAGATGCTGGAACCTGTATTGAAAACAACAAACACTGAAGATCACAGGGGGTTAGGCAGCATCCATAGAGAGAGAGCAAGCTAACATATTGAGTCCAGATGACTCTTCATCGGAGCTGAAGTGAGGTGTGGAAGGGGCAGTGTCTATGCTTGAGTTGGGAGGTGAGGGTGTAGAGTGCAGGGGGAGAAAAGACATTGATGGTTCAGATTAAGTGATTGGAATGTAGGAAAGGCAGAACAATGATGTATCTAACTGTCAGACTGGAAAGGACAGCCAGTCCCACTGGAGTTTTTGGGAGGGGAGAGAGAACATGGGGACAGAGAATGTACAGGTCATTCTGCTATAATGCATGTTTTGTAAACTCAAATTTGCTATAACATTATTGACGAACTGGGAACTCTGTTTCTAAAGTGTAGTTTTAAAGCATGTATTGTTATAACACAATTCTGGCCCCATTAGCATAAATGGTGCTGCTGTTACATGATTTCCTTATAACACAGGGTTGCACCATCATGGAACTATCATGTTGTAGCAGAACTGACTGTAAAAAATAAAGCTAAAAGAAGGGAAGGAATAGGAATTGGTTCACAATTTCAAGGTGTTGAACTCAATATTATTATCAATATTATTGCATGCTTCAGTGAATCCCAGCGCAAACTGGGGGAACAAAGTGCCTTCAGATGAGGCACTTTGCAAGCCACTGGACTTAGAGTTCAATACCTTCATATTGTGAACCAAATCCCATTCCTTTACTTCCGTTAGCTTTACTTGTTCCATTCTCTGTCACCGTATCCTCGCTCCCCCTCCCCACCTCCAGTGTCTGTCCTTTCTAGTCTGGCAGTCTGGAGAGAGAGAGAGAGAGAGAGAGAGAGAGAGAGAGAGAGTCATACAGCATATAAATAGGCCCTTTAGGCCAACTCAATATTATACTTAATATACTCCGTTCCCTTGATGATGTCATTTCCTGTTCTTTTTCTCAGAGGGTGGTAAATGGTGTCCAAGTCGATGTGTTTGTTGATAGAGTTCCGGTTGGAATGCCATGCTTCTAGGAATTCTCATGCGTGTCTCTGTTTGGCTTGTCCAAGGAAGGATGTGTTGTCCCAGTCAAAATGGTGTTGTATTATACTCCCCCTCTGATACACCATTGTTCTGTCATTCTCACATTTCGATCACTGGACTATCAACATATTTCTTCCCCAAGCACGTTACACTCCAACCCCGCCCCAACCCTGCCTCGCTCCTACCAACAGTAAAACCTCGGTTATCCGAACATAATTATCTGAACTTCGGATTATCCAAACAAGATCTCAAGGTCCCAATGCTTGGGTAAACTGTGTTATCCGAACATTTGTTTATCCAAACATTTGATTATCCGAACAAAACAGTGTCGTTCGGATAATCAAGGTAGCCCTGTATAACATAAATGCTGTCCCCTCTCCACTCCACTTTAGGTCTGATGAAGAGTCATCTAGACTCAAAACGTTAGCTGGCTCCCTCTCCATGAATGCTGCCTGACCCGCTGTGATCTCCAGCATTTGTTGTTTTCATAACAACTCATAAAGTCCTATTTGAAACAACAAATAAATGTTGTTTTTGCATATGAAGTGTTTGTATGCTAAAGTCGTAATTTGTAATTACTCACCTGCAGTAATTTTCATTGAGAATGAAATGTTCATTAATGTAACAGTACCAAACTACTGGGGGTTGTATAGTTCAGTTGGCCAGACAGCTGGTTTGTGATGCAGAATGATGCCAACGGCATGGGATCAATTTCCTTACCGGCTGTGGTTATCATTAAGATCCTGCTTTCTCAACCTAGGCCCTTGCCTGAGGCATGGTGACCTCAGGTTAAATCACCAGCCAGTCATCTCTCTCTAAGGAGAGAGCAGCCCTATGATCCTCTGAGATTATGGTGTCTTTACTTACTTATTATTACCAAACTTCATTCAAGACTGAAATCTGAATGTAGTACTACATTTGTATTTGATTCACTTGCAATTGGTCTTGTTTTTCTGTTTGTATATGGAATCTGTGCAATAATAAAATGGAGTAATACTTCTTAATATTTAATATTATCCCATATTCCTCCCATTTCTTGCCTATTAAAACATTGTTCAAAATAACTGCATTTTAATTATATCTATTTATCTCCTTTTTTGCAGAGTGAAACGTTTCTTACTCCATCATCTGGTAACTGAATAAGTATTCAAAAGAAAACTTGAATTATTATTGGTGGTTAAAAGATTGAAGTTTCAGAGAAACAATTAAGAAACAAGACGTCAAATTTTCTTATAAACAATTATTGCCAGAATAATGCAAGTTATCTATCAATTGATTTAAAAGTTAAGTGGGAAACTTATTAAATTTATAGAAAATGATTGGTCATTTTAGATTCACAATTACGTCATATTTAATCTGTAATAGTCAATCATTTAGTCAAAATATTACCTCATTGTTCTTCACAAGAAAGCAAAAAGTAGTTTTGTAACATAATTTGTGAAATTTTTCAGCATGGGTGATTGTTATTCCTGAGTTGCATGAGGCAATTGTAATTTTGTATTGTTCACTTTAGACATAAATAAGAACATAAACTGAAACAAATTACCCTTCATGCTGGAGATATAAACAAAATAGTGACAATTCAATGATGACACATGTTTAATTTCAACAGAGTTTGTTTGTAACAGTGCAACCTTATTTTTATCTCTTTGTTGTTCCAGTATGATTAAAAACCAATTACCTACTGTAGAATGAATGTCTTTTGATATAAATTATACTATGTGTTTCCATACAACCAATTTAAAATGATCTCAATTTGCAAAATGTTTCAGGTACAACTAGCACACCAATAATTGAAAAACTTAAGTATTCAAATTTCCATATATCCCAAAAAAAGTTATTCTTAATGTGATATGAAGTGGAAACCATCTCCAATGTAGAATAATCAATACAGATTTTAATCATAAGACACCAACCAGCATTTTAAGTTTGATTACTGAATATTATTTGGAATACAAGATTCCAAAAAAATTCATATATTTTAGAAATTCACATATTTCTTTTGTTTCTAACCTAGCAAAGTTCATTAACCATTGCTAAACTACAGTGTGGAATAAAATAGAGTGTAGTTTAAGTATATTGACAATAAAAACAATTTAAAAATGTTAACACATTTCGTAATCTAGTTGGGAAATATAAGGTGTCATCCACATAGCGGACCCAAAGTTTGGGTTGGATGGTTGGCAGAGCTGTTTGTTCGAGTCTCTGCATTACTGCCTCTGCTAAGGACCCTGATATCGGAGATCCCATGGGTGTTCTGTTGGTTTGTTTGTAGGTTTTGCTGTTGAAGGTGAAGTGGGTGTTAAAGCATAGGTCCATTAGCTAGATGATGTTGCCTTGCTGATGAAGTAGGTGGTGTTTGGGGTTTGGAGACCCTTATTTCATCCTCTTCTATCCTGGTGTCTTTGCTGGTGTTCAGGAATCCTCCAGATTTCTGAAGTTGTTTGAGTAGAGGTTTACAAAATTATGAGGGGCATGGATAGGGTAAGTAGACAAAGTCTTTCCCCTGGGGTCAGGGAGTCCAGAACTAGAGGGCATGGGTTTAGGATGAGAGGGGAAAGATTTAAAAGAGACCTACAGGGCAACTTTTTCACACAGAGGATGGTACGTGTATGGAATGAGCTGCGAGAGGAAGTGGTAGAGGTTGGTACAATTGCAACATTTAAGAGGCATTTGAATGGGTATATGAATATGAAGGATTTGGAGGGATATGGGCCAGATGCTTGCAAGTGGGACTAGATTGGGTTGGGTTGGGATATCTGGTCGGCATGGATGGGTTGGACCAAAGGGTCTGTTTCCATGCTGTACATCTCTATGAATCTATGACTCTGATTTGGTTCTCTAATTGTGGGGTCAGGTCTATCGCCACCTGTTGGAAAGTGTCAGTATCTGCAAGCAGTGTGTTCACTTTCTCAATGTAGTCTGTTCGGTCAAAAATTATGTTAAGCATCCTTTGTCTGTAGGTAGGATAATGATATTTTTATCTTTTTTTAGTCTTTTTAGTGCTTCCCTTTCTTGTGTATTGAGTGTGTTTCTTTCCTTTTTCCTGCTTAATGCGACTGTCTGTCTAATGGTTTGCTGAGTTTCTTCTGTGAATTCATTGTCTTTCAGTGTTGTTTCTAAGGCTGCTAAGAAGTCTTTCTTGTCTGCATCCTGGAAGTTGTAATTTAATCCTCTTACTAACATGGTTTTTTCAGTGTCTGTCAAGGGTCAGTTTTGTATCCATGCTTCTGTGCGTGACTGATTACAAGAATAATAGACATTCTCTCATTTTACAGTAAAGGCCATCATTCGGTTATCACTCATGAATGTTGTCTTTGCATTAGGATAGAATGATTATTTGTTTACCACAGTAATCCCAACAAAACAGGCAAAAACATATCCGGAAACAACCCATCAACCATTCACACTTACATGTCAATATGATTAGAAGAATGCAAACCAGTATTGTCTCTCATCACCAGATCAACAGGAGAAGCTCTCTTTTTTTAACTTCTAAGTCCATTCATGAACCTATAGCTCCTCAATAACAAGTTTTATCAAAACATTTAGTTTCATTTAAGTGAGATGATATGTTGAATAGTGCTGCAACTGCTTGTCTGTTAGCAATGGGCTCAGTGAGCCAAATGGTAATTTCAGGTTACATGTATCGTTAGACATAGAAATGCAATAACACAGAAACGAGCCAGTAGTCCAATCAGTCTATGACAGAATTTATCTTCCATAGAAATGAATTATATAAATCACATTTATCACTCTGTTCCCATACCCCTTCAACCATCTATCTAAGGTAATTCTGGCATCATTTCTACCTAAGCTATTGAATCTGGAATTGAATTTCACAAGCATATAAATTTCTGGGTGAAGAGCTTTCCCCTTCTCCGTATTACACATCTCATATACTCAATCTCATTTCGACAATCCCCTTATTCTCATCTACTTGGCTACTGGAAGAAGTCTACCCCATCCCATCCTTCAATAAATTTAAACTTTCATTGCTCACAATTTGCATTATTAAATTAGATTAGATTCCATACAGTGTGGAAACAGGGTCTTCAGCCCACCCAGTCCACACTGACCCTCAGAAGAGAAACCCACCCAGACCCGTTTCCCTCTGACTAATGCAACTAACACTATGGGCAATTTAGCAAGGCCAATTCACTTGACCTGCAAATCTTTGGACTGTGGGAGGAAACTGGAGTACCCAGAGGAAACCCACGCAGACACAGGGAGAACATGCAAACTCCACACAGACAGCCAACCAAGGCTGGAATTGAACCTGGGACCCTGGTGCTGTGAGGCAGCAGTGCTAACCACTGAGCCACCAACTTATATTTTGTACTACCATAATGTGAGCTTTCCATTACATTATTCAATAATAAATGGTGCCTGTACAGCATTGAGTACTGTTAACCTCATAAGGCAAGTTAACCAATGCAAATTATTCATTCAAACTGAATGTCATAAGCAACACAGCCTCGCAATGTAAATCCTAAATAGAATGAAGCACTTGTGCTCCCAGGTGGTACCAAACATTTGGGGCCAGAGTGGATTTGAATCTTACTTTCTTGGCAGTGCCCTTGGACAAAAAGCTGGTTGCCTTCTGTCCAGCCCTCAATGCGTTGTAGCTTGTTTGGATTCACTTTCCATGGGTTACCACCTCCAAGGTATGTGTTGTGGACAAACCGCTGAAAGCCACTTCCAGCCCCTAGGAAAAAATGAGGGTGAGTAGATTTTCTCTTAGCCCGCACATCCTTTATTTTGGCATTGTACATGTTGTCCAAAATGTTTAATGCATCAATTAAACATGTATTGCTTTCTTCTCCTGAGTCATCATCAGCTTCAGCTTCTGGCCAGTACAATAGGACCTGTATGAAGTATGGGACAGGACATTGACCTAGAGCACTCAGTGCACACAGGGTATGGCTCAGGTCACAAAGTTCCTCTTTAGAAATCTTGTCTTCAGAAGGAGTGTATTTGTAGGAGTGGATAGCCAAGGCAATCTGTGATAAGATGTAGTTTCTCAGCTCAGTTTCATCACATTTATTAGTGCACAGCTGTATTATTTTAATTAACGTTCCAGGGGCTAAAGAAAAACATTTAGTGAGTTGCCCACCTCCCAGATGAAAAATTTCATGGCGTTTTAAAATTGGTGTTAGATGTTCCATGTTTTCTTGTTTCAGCAGTTGGTCTCTGGAATCTTCAAAGAAACAGAAGAAAAATAAGAATTGTTCTTCACTTTTTCTTAACTGGTCAAAATGTTTCTCTTCATTGTGTTTGTCAGGATAGAAGTAGGCCATGCGTTCATAAACTGATTCCATTGCTTTGCAAATGTTGTTGTGCAGTCCTTTTAGTTTTTGATGGAACTTGTGCCAGACTGTGTCTACTTCTTCCGGGATCCAATCTGTCAGTAAATATTTTATCAGGTTCATGTGGCATCCATTCTTGCTTTTAAATGTGTCAAGCCAAGGCAAAAGTTGCACAACATAACAACCAACTTCAACTTCACTGAAATAGCCTGCATTATTCCAGTCAGACTCTGCCTTGGCCATTTCTTGAGAATTCTGGAAAGCATCAATTGCCTTTAGTGCGAGCTCAAGTGGTTTTCGAAACCTTTTTGCAGAGGGCTGTTGTTCGTTTTGCTGTGCCACAGGGTTGATTGACTTACACCACCTCCAATATATTTGACCTTCTGTATGAAAAATATAAGAATTGGATGGTTGTAATGAGTGAGCCTTTTTCACCCATGTCTCAGCTTTTATAAACTTTTTCTCAAAACATAAAAATCGAGCAAATTGCTGAGCCACAAAGGCGTCCTGAGCAAAACATTCACAAGCTTTTTCCTGAACTTCTTCAGCCTTAATTTTACCCTCTTTTTCACATATATATGCAATAAGAGGAGGGAATGAAAGCTTGACTTTATCTGTGCTGTCTTTTCTTTGGACAAACAGTTGCCTAATAAATTTCTCTACATGCTTAGAGGACTGGTATTTGAAAAATACATTCCACTCAAGAAGTTTCATAACAATCTGACTTTGTGGGACCGTCAGCTGATTAAGTATTTCTTCTGCAACTTTACGATGTATTATCCGAATATACTGGAGTTCTGCTTCAGGCTCATACAAACAGGAGAGCAGACAGCCTGCTGCTTTTCTCAGTGTGCTCTCTAAAGAACGGAGCTGTGAGTGTTCACAGTGTGCATGTCGTTTTATGATTTTATCCCACTGAGATTCTGTAATGTATGAATCTTCCACATAATGATTTAGCAAAGCAAGACCTCCAATTAGATTAAGGACATCAGATGTCTGATTAATACTGGTCAGCAATTTCTTCACAGATTGTTGAAGATAATTTTGTTCATATTCTTTGCTCATTAGAACAAATGTAAGGATGGAATCTTCATCGTACTGCACTTTGAGTTCTTTCAGTTTATTGTTGAACAACATTTTCTCTTTGTCTGATAATTTATAATTAACATGCACAGTGTCAGATGCATTGGCAAATGTCTCTGATAATATAGATCTCTTGCAATGCAGTAGAATGAAGCTTGGTTTTGAAGAACAAGTAGCAAATGTTTGTCCTAGATTGATTTTCAAATCATCAATGTATTCCTCATCACAATCTTCAACAAGCAGAAGCACTGGTAACCTCTTGTCAGTCCTTTCATTGTTCTGTAATTGTTTTGCCTTAGCACAGACTGATGTTACATTGCTTGAAGTGTTGACAATTGCACATTTCAGTCTCTTTCTGAAGTCCCACAGGATGTAACGAGCCACAGTACTCCCTCCACTGCCAGGTTGGTGACTTATTGTCAAAGTGATCACCGGTTTCTTCGAATTTGCTCTCCCTAACACTTGATTCAAATGATTATGAACTTGTTGATATGCATCTCTTTTTATAATGTTACTACAAAGTCTGTTTTCAGCAAGCCAAAAATTCATCCAGTTGACTTTTCCACCCTTGTAAAAATGCATTTCCTTGGCTCTGATTTCTTTCTTCCAATCTTCATCATCTACGTTAACTTCTAAACAGCTGTATTCATCTGATCTCAGTACTTCAATGCAAGGCAGCAAATCTTCATATTCTGTATCATCATGTTGCAACTGTTGTGAAGATTGTATAGTCTGAATCATATTATCTAAATGACTAAGTTTTGTTCCTACAATACTCAGGTTATTAAGTGTGTCTCTATTACATGTATTGTCCAAAAGACTTGTCCAGCTATTATAATATTCTCTGTTTTGCACAATGCATTTTATGTGATTTTTAGCATGCATTCTAGCATAGAATTCACGAAATGCCTGTGCCACTAGCTGATTTGCTGCTGACAGCCAAAGAAAAAGTACCTCAAATGGCTCAGGGATTGCAGTGCAGAGCTGTGATATCATATCTACCAGGTGCTTCCCTCTTGCTTCCATCCAGGTGTTTGCATCAGAAGGTTTTTGCCAATCACTATGGCTTTGCCCATTGCAAAATATCCAGCTGGTTCGCTGAAAGGAATCCTTCATCACACAGTCAGCCAATGAATTACTCTCAGTGAAGCATTCATCTAAGGAAAAAGACCTGGCCTTGCAATCTGAATTATACAAACCATGTATCTTACCACTGGGGTCAAAATCTAAAACACAGAAAAACCTAATTCGTAGCAAAAAGCTGAGATTCTCTAAATCTTCCTCTCTGCAGCTGTCAGTGACTAGAATATACTTCACTTCATTATCCATATGTTGCTTTATACTTGTGAACAGTTCAGACAGTTTCCTGTATACATCATCTTTGGAAAGCTCTTCATCACGTTCTGCCTTTTCTCTTTCAAAATCTCTATCACGTATATACTCGGGTATATGTTGAATTGTTTCTGAAGGAATGCAGATTGAAGAAGCTCCTTCTCTTTTGTAGATTGAGTGATGAAAATATCTCAGAGCTCCTTTTTTAGACTTGCCAAGATCAGGAAGTTGCACTGTATAAAATGTCCCCTTCACCACTGACAGTGATGGAACAATATCAACTTCAATAACAAAACGTTGTTCTCCAATTCCATCACCAACCACTTCAACAAATCTCGGCGGACGAACTGAATGTTCAGCATGGGCATGATACTTTTTCAAAAAGCACCGTTTAATGTACACATCTCGTGCATTAACAAAGAGTTCTTTATTTTGGACAGGCATGCCCACTATCTCTCCATGTGCATACTCGTTACCATCCTCAATTCCGAAATGAATCGTCCCATTGCTTCTACAGTTCATACATGCAGCAGCAAACTTAATAACCTCCTTTGCAAATTTTATTTCCTGCTCGAATGCATCTCTCTTTGCAGCCAGCTGAAATGATTTAAACTCATGACATGGAATAATTAAATTTTTACTACCAGTTTCTGGTGGAAGTACATTTCCTTTTACATATTTAAATTCTGCATTTTCTTCGTCAAAGGGATGAGGGTTACATTGATTGTACCCTGTCGACTTTTCTTCCAGTACATTAGAAGTTGCTTCTGTCCCATTCAAAGAAGTTCCTTTTTCTGGGCATTTCTCTAAGAAATAAAGAGCTTTATTTATTTTAAATTATTTTAAATTAACAGTATTTAATCAAAATAAGTTTTCACTGTTAATATAACAATTGTAAAAGAGAAACAATGTTTACCTGGTAATTGTAGTGCTGAATATTTGAAATATTGCAATAGCTTAAGTTACCATGGTGCCATGATTAAACAAAATATGACACAGAAACAAGTCAGAAATATTAGGTGGAAGTGAGGACTGCAGATGCTGGAGATCAGTTGCATGAGCCCTTCTTCAGGAATGAGGAAAGTGTGCCAAGCAGACTAAGATAAAAGATAGGGAGGAGCGACTTGGGGGAGGGGCATTGGAAATGCGATAAGTGGAAGGAGGTTAAGGTGAGGGTGAAGAAGGGCTCATGCCCGAAACATCAATTCTCCTGCTCCTTGGATGCTGCCTGCCCTGCTGCGCTTTTCCAGCATCACATTTTCAGTTCAGAAATATTAGGTGACCAATGGTTTAATCAAAAAAGTGTGTCAGTTCAGAAGAGCTTTAAGCAGTGTCTTAAAGGAGGAAAACAAGGTGGAGAACTCTAGTGAGGGAATTACAGAACTTTGGGTTCAGGGAACTGAAGGCATAGTGGCCATCAGAGGAGTAATTCAGATCCTGGTTCGAGAAAGACATCAACTAAATATTTGTGGGGCTATAGGAGATTACAAAGGTAAGGAAGGGTGAGACCATGGAGAGATTTGAAAACACAAGTGAGAATTTTAAAATCAAGATACTACCTGAATGGGAACCATTGTAGATCAGTGAGCACTGAGGTGAAAGGTGAATGGGATTTAGTGAGAGTTAAGATTCCAGTAGCAAAGGTTTGAATAACAACAGATTTACGGTAGTGGACTGTGGAAAACCAGCCAACAGTGCATTGGATTAGTCAAAACTAAAGGCAACAAATTGCTTGAATGAGAATTTCAGCAGCAGATAAGCATGGTAACAAATGGTTACAAAGGAAATGGACACAAATATGTCGAGCTCATCTCAGGTCAGATCTCCTAAATGTTCACAGATAGAAAAATCTCCTCTTTAACAGCTGAAAGGTGTTTTCCATCAGATCATGAGTTTTCTGCATGATGCATTCTGTGAATAATTATGAGCACCTTACCCTCCTGCAGCCTGTTGTAAATGAAAATATATCCTATCCATACTTCTACAGTTGTTAATTTTGCGAAAAATGTGCTTACATAGCTGAAGCTCAGAAAATGAACAAGTGATTCACAAATGTACTTACCCATTCTTATTTTTCCAATCACCTAAAATCTGTTAAATCCTCAGGCCCTGATGGTGTTCATCCTTGGGTGTTAAAACAAAGGTGGCTGAGATAATAGATACATTGGTTTTAATTTTTTTCAAAATTCCCCTTATAATGAAAAGTAACCAACTGATTGGAAAATAGTGGATTCAGCTCTTCTACTCAAGAAAGGAGGGAGACAGAAAGCAGGAAATGACAGACCAGAAATCTTAACATCTGTCATAGGGAAAACGCTGGAATTTATTATTTAAGTCATTACAGTGGGACACTTAGAAAAGCTTAATGAAATCAGGCAGAGTCAACATGGTTTTTATGAAAGGAAAATCATGTTTGACTAATTTTTTGGAATTCTTTGAGAAAGTAACAAGTATTGGAAATAAAAGAAATGTAGATTTCCAAAAGGCATTTGGCAAAGTGTCAGGTCAAAGGTTACGATGCAAAATCTGTGATGTTGTAAGGGACACCATGTTAACATGGATAGAGGTTTGGTTAGTTAACAGGAAACAGTGTGTCAGTATAAATGGATCATTTTCAAGTTGATAGGATGTGACTAGTGGTGTGTCAGAGACTGTAAGGGGCCTCAATTATTTATAGCCTTTCTTATTAACTTAGATGGCCTCTTACTGAGATATTTGTATCATCGATAGTGACAGATGAGGTGCTGGAAGACTGGAGGTTGGCTAACGTGGTGCCACTGTTCAAGAAAGATGGTAAGGACAAGCCAGGGAACTATAGACCAGTGAGCCTGACATCGGTGGTGGGCAAGTTGTTGGAGGGAATCCTGAAGGACAGGATGTACATGTATTTGGAAAGGCAAAGACTTTTAGGGAGAGTCAAATGGCTTTGTGCGTGGAAATCATGTCTCACAACTTGATTGAGTTTTGAAGAAGTAACAAAGAGGATTAATGAGGGCAGAATGGTAGCTGTGATCTATATGGACTTCAGTAAGGTGTTCGACAAGGTTCCCCATGGGAGAATGGTTAGTAAGGTTAAATCTCATGGAATACAGGGAAAACTAGCCATTTGGTTACAGAACTGGCTCAAAGGTAGAAGACAGAGGGTGGTGGTGGAATACAGGGAGAACTAGCCATTTGGACATAGAACTGGGTCAAAGGGTGGTGGTGGAGTGTTGTTTCTCAAACTGGAGGCCTGTGACCAGTGGAGTGCCTCAGGGATTGGTGCTGGGTCCACTACTTTTCATAATCTATATAAATGATTTGAATGTGAGCATAAGAGGTATAGTTAGTAAATTTGCAGATGACACCAAAATTTGAGGTGTAGTGGGCAGCGAACAAGGTTACCTCGGATTACAACAGGATCTTGATCAGATGGGCCAATGGGCTGAGGAGTGGCAGATGGAGCTTAATTTAGATAAATGCGAGTTGCTGCATTTTGGGAAAGCAAATCTCAGCAGGACTTATTCTCTTAATGATAAGATCCTAGGGAGTGTTGATGAACAAAGAGACCTTGGAGTGCAGGATCAAAGCTGCTTGAAAGTGAAGTCACAGTTAGATAGGATAGTGAAGAAGGCAGTTGGTAGGCTTTCCTTTATTGGTCAGAGTATTGAGTACAGGAGTTGGGAGGTCATGTTGCGGCTGTACAGGGCATTGGTTAGGCCACTGTTGGAATATTGTACACAATTCTGGTCTCCTTCTTATCAGAAAGATGTTGTGAAACTTGAAAGTGTTCAGAAAAGATTTACAAGGATGTTGCCAGGGTTGGAGAATTTGAGCTATAGGGAGAGATTGAACAGGCTGGGGCTGTTTTCCCTGGAGCGTCAGATGCTGAGGGGTGACCTTATAGAGGTTTATAAAATCATGAGGGGCATGGATAAGATAAACAGACAAAGTCTTTTCCCTGGGGTGGGGGAGTCCAGAACTAGAGGACATAGGTTTAGGGTGAAAGGGGAAAGATATAAAAGAGAGCTAAGGGGCAACTTTTCGCACAGAGGGTGGTATGTGTATGGAATGAGCTGTCAGAGAAAATGTTGGAGGCTGGTACAATTGTAACATTTAAAAGGCATTTGGATGGGTATATGAATAGGAAGGGTTTGGAGGGATATGTGCCGGGTGCTGGCAGGTGGGAATTGATTGGATAGCGATATCTGTTTGGCATGGACAAGTTGGACCGAAGGGTCTGTTTCCGTGCTGTACGTCTCTATGAGATCAAGGTACTGAATGCACATTTGGTATGTCTATTGATGATATAATGTTAAGTATGAAAGTAAGATGTAAAGAGGACAGAGACACCCTGAAGGGATATAGATATAAATTATATGAATGAGGCAAAAATATAACATGGCCAAATGTACATTTGTCCACTTTGGCAGAAAGACCAGAAAAGCTAGATATTCTCTAAATGGACAGAGATTGCAGAACTAAGTCACCACAGTCTTACCAGACCGTAGGCCTTCCCTTATTAGAGAGAAATGACTGGTCATGGTTTAACCTGAGAATCAGCACACCTCAGGTACAGGGAGAGGTTGGTAAGGAGATTTCATCATGGTGAGCTCAGGCATGTGGAAATTGCACACCCTATTGGCATCACTCTGCATCACAAACCAGCTGGCCAGCAAACTGAACTAACTGACCCCCTCTACAACACAAACCAGCTGCCAGCAAACTGAACTAACTGACCCTCTCTGCATCACAAACCAGCTGGCCAGCAAACTGAGCTAACTGACCCCCTCTACACCACAAACCAGCTGGCCAGCAAACTGAACTAACTGACCCCCTCTACATCACAAACCAGCTGCCAGCAAACTGAACTAACTGACCCCCTCTGCATCACAAACCAGCTGGCCAGCAAACTGAACTAACTGACCCCTTCTGCATCACAAACCAGCTGGCTAGCAAAATGAGCTAACTGACCCCTTCTGCATCACAAACCAGCTGGCTAGCAAAATGAACTAACTGACCCCCTCTGCAAGACAAACCAGCTGTCAATTCAGAATATCTCAATCCATGAATCACAGAGAGAGAGTATGCACGTACAGAAAGCGAACAGGAAAGCAAATGGAGTCTTTTTTTTGAAAAGGGAAATTAAATATATAAACAGCCAATGCTGGAAATCTGAAGTAAAACCAGAATGCGGGAGAAACTCAACAGGTCGGACAGCATCTGTGGAGAGAGACTGGAGAGTTTCCACTCCGATACCACTTCTGCAGAATGGTCTGTTCTGTTCTGATCTTCTGAAGAAGAATCAACCAGAACTCAAAACTTTAACTCCATTCCTCTCTCCACAGATACTCCTCAACCAAATGCCTTTCTCCAGCTCTTTCTGTTTTAATTTCACATTTAGCCAAAATTGTACAGAGCATTGATGAGGCCATATCTGGAGTAGAGTCAAACAGCACAGAAGTAGATTCTTTAGTCCATGCCAACCAGATATCCTAAATTAATCTAGCCCCATTTGTCAGCATTTGGCCTTTATCCCTCTAAACTCTTCCTATTCATATACCCATCCAGATTTCTTTTAAATGCTGTAGTTTGTACCAGCCTGCACCACTCCTTCGAGCACCACCATCTGTGTGAAAGAGTTACTCCTCAGGTCCTTTTTAAAGCTTTTCCCTCCCACCCTAAACCTATGCCCTCTTGTCTTAATCTCCCCATCCTTGGAACATGACATTGGCTATTTATCCCATCTATGCCCCTCTTGATTTTATAAACCTCTATAAGGTTGTCCCCTCAGCCTCCAAAACTCCAGGAAATAAAGCCCCGGTCTATTCAGCCTCTCCCTATAATTAAACCGTCCAGTCCCAGTAACATTCTTGTAAATCTTTTCTGCACCCACTCAAGTTTCACAACATCCTTCCAAAAGAAGGTTGACCAGAATTGTATGCAGTATTCTATAAGTGGCCTCACCAATGTCCTGTAACTCCTCAACATGGCTTTCCAAGTCCTGTACTCAATGCCCTGACCAATGAAGGCACACGTGCCAAAAGCCTTCTTCACCACTGTCTGACTGCGACTCCACTTTCAAGGAACTATGCACCTGTACCTCTCTTTGTTCAGCAACACTCCCCAGGGCCCTACCATTATAGGACTGTTTGCAGTTTCCTTATTGAAGAAAGAATATAAATGCGTGAGATGCTGTTCAAAGATTAATTTGACTGATATTTGAAAATGGAGGGAGGGGCTGGGGGAGCTTTTATCTAACAAAGAGAGGTTAGGCAAGCTTGGCATGAAGCCACTGAAGTTTTGAAGAATGAAGGGTGGAATATATAAGATCCTGAGGAGACTTGACAGGGCAGATGCTGGAAGGATGCTTCCCCTTGTGTGAAGGACTAGAACTGTTCAGAGTGAACATTTTAAAAATAAGGAGTTTCCATTTAAGTCAGAGATGAACAGGATTTGTTTCTCTGGGGCTTGTGATTCTTTGGAACCCAGAGCGTGGCAGACGTGCGGTCATTGAATATTTTTAAGGCAATTATAGATAGATTCTTGACTAACAGGGAAGTGAAAAGTTATCAGGAGCAAGCAGGATTATGGACTGGAATTCACAATTCCATCAGAGTCAAAGAGCTGAATGGCCTCCTTCTGCTCTCGATGCATATGTTTGTGTGACCCAATAAATACAGTTTTGCAATAAATCCTAACTTGAAAAATCAAACAGAAAGGATATTAGAGTGGAATCTACCTACAATCATAATTGGCCTCTTTCATCTATAATGACTGCACAAAAATTCATTTCCTTTAACCCATAATATCCATAAACAGCAATTGGGAAAGAAAATTTATAAAAATCTTGTATTCATTCTAGCCGTTTCGCAGCTTCAGTACTTCCTCAGGTACTTTGTATCCAATGAGCTCTTCCATCACTTCCTTCTAAAATTCTCAGTGTTTTGCACCCCAAGCATTTCCACCTTCGCTGCCATGCTATCTTCCAAGTCTTCCCTGGGAAATATCAATGCCATCCCAACTCTGACTTTAAATGGGTATAGGAGTACTGCAGATGCTGTACACCAGTCTAAATGTGTGGTACTGGAAAAGCACAGCCGGTCAGGCAGCATCCAAGGGACAGGAGAGTCAACGATTTGAGCAGAAGCTCTTCATCAGGAATGTGGGGTGTGGTGGTGTAGTCTGTTGTACTGTAAATACATGGTGGCCAGGTTTAACACAGCAACACACAGCTACGGGATAATTGAGAAGATAAGCTGCAGGTTGAAAAATAATGCAGAAACCTTTGAAGAGTTTTGATTAAGCAAAGCCAGAAGTGAAAGGTGAAGTCACCACAGTCTTACCAGACCATAGGCCTGCTCTCATTAGAGAGAAATGACTGGTCATTGTTTAACCTGAAAGTCACCACACCTCAAGTACAGGGAGAGGTCGGTCAGGAAATTCTGTCATGCGTGTGGAAATTGAACCCACCCCGTTGGCATCACTCTGCGTCCACAAACCAGATGGCCAGCAAACTGAACTAACTGACCCCCTCTTAAAGTCAGAATTGGGATGGTTTTGACATTTCCCAGGGAGAAGTTCGAAGCTAGCTTGGTGGAGAAGGTCAGTATGTTTAGAAGGAAGTAATGCTGTTAAGGGAAGGATAGTATTAAACTGGAGTGGGTTCAGAAAAGATTTACCCAGGAATGGAGGGTTTGAATTATGAAAATAGACTATAGAGACTGGGACTTTTGTCACTGGAGTGTAAGAGGTTGAGGGGTGACCTTATAGAAGTTTATAAAATCATGAGGGGCATAGATAAGGTGAATAGTAAGGGTCATTTCCCTAAAGTGGGGAGTTCAAAACTAGGGAGCTTTTTTTTAAGGTGAGAGGAGAAAGATTTAAAAAGGACATGAGCAGCAACATTTTCTACACAGAGAGTGATTTGTGTGTGGAATTAACTGCCAGAAAACATCATGGATGCAGGTACATTTACAACGATTAAAAGACATTTGGGTAAGTTCATGAAAATGAAAGGTTTAGAGGGATATGGGCCAAGTGCAGGCAGGTGGGACTAGTTTCTTTTGGGAACATGATTTGCATGAATTGGTTGGACTGAATGGCATGCTGTATGACTCTGTGTATTCGCATATCATAAATATATTGTTCAAACGCGCAAAAACTTACCAGTATGGAACATTCCCCCAAACAAAACCTTACCAAATAACCATTGAGACTTTGTTAAAACAGCATCTTGTTCAAAAAACATCAGAAGTTGAAAAATCCGTTCAAGGAAGAATAGTTTTAAAAACTTGCGTACATAAAAAGAAACCAAAACTTGGAAAATAGTTTCAAATGATTCAGAAGTTCCCGTCACCGTGCAGCAGAAAGAAAACACTGAGATTAAAATGAAATGAATTGCTTATGAAATGTTTGCTCCGCCCTTTTGCAGATTGAGTAGAACAAACCTTTGCAAAAAGCAGAAAAATTAACCCTTTCTAGTGAGTTACTTTTTCATTTGCCACACAACCTTTGTATTGTGTGTGAATTTATATATTGAGAGTTATTAAATATTAAATTTCTAAATTAATGTAAATCATCAAACAAATTAACCCATTGGACTCCTATGTAGAGTGAATTTTTGGTGTTTTTTTTTAATAATCACAGTCCATGCTTTCCAGGATCACATCAGTATAAGGAGGTAAGAGCTCTCTACATAGTCTGCTTTACAGAGAGAGAAGGGAGAGTATTCAGAGATCCAGTTAGCATCTTTAGGATGCAGAAATTTTGCCAAGCAACCACCTTAAAGGTACTGCATCTGATTTAAAGGTCCCCTGGTTGCAAAATTTCTCAGCACATAAAAATTCCCTTAATTTCAGCCTTCAATAAACCTGACAGCTATTTCTAAAGGGGGACCAAATTGTCTGGGTTTGCCAATTTACAAATTGAAAAACAATGCAGCCAAGAAGGGAAGAGTGCACTGTTGCTCCAGGTCCAATATTCCGTGGGTCACAACTCGCTGAAAATGTTACACCCGGGTCCTGACATGGCCAATTGTATGTTTTCACTGTCTTAGACTTACAATGATGAGTTCCATAAACTGAGTTTCTTTAATTAAATTGGAGAGGGTGCAGAAAAGTATTACAAGGATGTTACAGGAACTAAAGGGTTTGAGTTAAAAGGTTAGGCTAGGACTTTCACTGGAGCATAGGAGGTTGAGGGATGACCTTATAGAGGTTTATAAAAACACGAGGTACTAGATAAGGTGAATAGTAAAGGTCTTTGCTTACGGTAGGAGAGTTCAAAACTAGAGGGCATTGGTTTAAGGTAAGAGGAAAAAAGATTTAAAAGAGACCTGAAGGGCACATGTTTCAAACAGAAAGTGGTTTGTATGTGGAATGAACTGCCAGAGGGAATGATAGATGCAGTTACAGTTATAACCTCTAAAAGATATTTAGTCAGGTACATGAATAGGGAAGGTTTGGAGTGAAATGGGCCAAACGCAGGCCAATGGGACTAGTTTAATTTTGAAAAATTGGTCGGCATGGACAAGTTGGACCAGGTTATAATCCACTACCACTAGCTTTCGGAGCGCAGCTTCTTCATGATGAACTACCTGATGAAGGAACAGCGCACTGAAAGCAAGTGCTTCCAAATAAACCTGTTGGATTATAACCTGGTATGGTATGATTTTTAACTTTGTACACCCCAGTCCAACACAGGCACCTCCAAATCATCTTAACAAGGAGTTTAAGAGGCTGTTAATTAAAGGTAAATACATTCCCTTCTATCCCCTCACCTTCACTTTGAAAGCTCCCACACATCCCAGAGAGTCTAGTCTCTTAACACCTTATGAGAGAGCTCCTGCTCCTGTTGCATCCCTCTTGAGCAAGTGAATATCCTGACTAAAGTATCCTAGCATGGTGACAATTTGAACCAAAGACTGTCTTCTAACAATCCATCTTTAATCAATTTGTTATCCTGCAAGACAAAGTGCTCAGGAAAAGGAGATAAGGAAGTCAGCTTGAAATTATGTGCTAAAATAAAACAGACAACTGCAGACATAAAAGATCTGAAACAAAAACAGAAGTTGCTGGAACAACTCTGTAGGTCTGGCATCATCCATGGAGAGAAAGCAGAAGGGTCCCTGGACCTGAAACATTAATGCTTTCTCTCCACAGATGCCACCAGACTGTGCAGACTGTCAGAATTTCTCCAGCAATTTCTGTTTTGTTTGAAATTGTGTGAACACTTCTGTCTCTGTTGTAGAAATGCCATCAGAAACCAAGCCAAACTGGGCATCAGTGTTCTGTGATCGGAACTGATGAAATATTTTGATAAGAGGTGTTATTTTAAGCACTCAAAGGGAATGATTTAAGGGATAATCCAATTCTCATTTGATAAAAAAACCTAACCGAGAAACAGTCCAGGAATAAAATTTTATTCAGGGGAAAGCACATTGAATATTGATAAACCCTGACAATGAACAACAATAATTTTGAAATAATAACATTCTAAGCAGATTGGTAACCGAACACTTCTAAGGCACAAAAGGTCATTTTGTAAACAAATAATGCTAATAACTGAAATTGGTTGGGAACATATGACTTTTAACGATATTACAAGAATGTTAATTGGAGAGGAATATTCCTCTGGGACTTCTGAATGCATCAAAATGTGAGTTAATGGGACATCCCACCTGGAAAGGGTGATAGAGATAGGAGTGTCACATTACAAAGTAGGAATTGGAATAATTCACCCTGGCTGTAATTCAATGAAAGATATCCATTAGCATCTACGTACATCATAATGGAACTCAGAATAGTGTACAATAAATGTAAATTGATAGCTTTCTCACTGAGAAATTTGTCGTTTGAAGTTGTGATTATGAACTTGTAGGAAAATAACATTTGATAGTCTGGGCACTGCCCAAGGTATCAGAACAATGTATGGAGAGCTAAGGAATAATTATTGGTGCTGGAAAATAAAGCTAGTCCCAGTAATGGAAACCCTGATAATTATCAATAATTGTTATAAAACCCATCTGGCTCACTAATATCCTTGAGGGAAGGAAATCTGCCATTGTTACCTGGTCTGGCCTTCTTGTGACTCCAGATCCACAGTAATGTGGTTGACTCAACTGGCATCTGAAATGTGATAGCAGGCTGCCCAGCTTGAGGGCATTTGGGAAAGGGTACCAATGCATGCCTTCCCAGTCACACCCACATCATATGAAAGAATGAATACAAAATTACTGAGGCAGTCACCCCAACAATTATTTGATCAGACCACTTGAAAGGCCCAATCCACTACCTCAAATACTCAAGCACTCCACCCACCACTGTTACAGTGTGTATATATGATGCACTGCAGCAATTCACCAAGGCTCCTTCAACAGCACCGTACAAACCTACAGCAGTAACTACCTAGAAGGAAAAGGGCAACAGGTGCATGGGTAAACCATTACCTGAAAATTCCCTTTCAGATTAGACACACCTTGCTGACTTGGAATCAAATCACCAGTTCTTCACTCTCGCTGGGTCAAAAGTTTGGACCTTCCTTCCTAACAGAACTGTGGGTACCCCAACACCTATGGATGCAGTAGTTCAGAAGGTGGCTAATCTGTGCAATTACTAGTCCATCCCACCCCTGATTGTGCCGTATAGATGGTGCACAGGCTTTGGGGAGCCTGAAATTGAGTTATCACAGAATTCCCAACCTCTGACCTGCTCTTGCAACCACAGTATTTATACTGATGGTCCCAATTCAACTTCCAGTCAATGCAAGCACTCCTCCAGTCCGTTGTTTAACTGTCCACCACCATTTATGACTGGATGTGGCAGACTGGGTTGAAAGAAATACAAGTAAATTACCACTTCACTGTGAAGGAGTGTTTGGAACCCTGGGCAGTGAGGAGGGGAGAGGTAAAAGACAAGTGTCACATCTTCTGTGATTGCATGAGAAGCCACCCAACTGGGATGAACAGTGACAGTGGAATGGACCAAGGTGTCATGGAGAGAATGGTGCTTAGACTGAGACTCAGTTAGACCTGTCCCTTTTTTGGGGGTATGTGGAACATTCCTTGTGCTAGTCCTATTCAGGCCCCATTGCACATTCTTTCTCCAGTAAATTAATGACAAGAACTTTTGTTTTCTTTATTCATTCATGGGTTGAGTGTCACTGACTAGACCAGCATTTATTTCCCATCCCTAATTGCCCAGAGGGCATTTAAGAGTTAACCACATTGCTGTTGGTCTGGAGTCACATGTAGGCAAGACTGGAGGATTTTCCGACAATCGACAATCATGGTCATCATTAGATTCTTATTGGGAGAAAGTGAGGACTCCAGATGCTGGAGACCAGAGTTGAAAAATGTGTAGCTGGAAAAACACAGCAGGCCAGGCAGCATCCGAGGAGCAGGAGAATCGACGTTTCGGGCATAAGCCCTTCTTCAGGAATGAGGCTGGTATGCCAAGCGGGCTGAGATAAAGGGTAGGGGAGAGGGAATTTGGGGGAGGGGTGCTGGGAATACGATAGGTGGAAGGAGGTGAGGGTGAGGATGATAGGCCGGAGAGGAGGTGGGGCAGAGAGGTCGGGAAGAAGATTGCATGTCAAGACGGTGGTGCTGAATCCGGGGGTTGGGACTGAGATAAGGTGGGGGGAGACGACATGAGGAAGCTGGAGAAATCTACATTCATCCCGTGTGGTTGGAGGGTTCCTAGGCAGAAGATGAGGCGCTCTTCCTCCAGGCGTCGTGTGGTCAGGGTCTGGCGATGGAGGAGGCCAAGGACCTGCATGTCCTTGGCGGAGTGGGAGGGGGAGTTAAAGTGTTCAGCCATGGGGAGGGTTGGGTTGGTTGGTGCGTGTATCCCAGAGGTGTTCCCTGAAACATTCCGCAAATAGGCGGCCTGTCTCCCCAATGTAGAGGAGACCACATCGGGTGCAACGGATGCGTAAATGATGTGTGTGGAGGTGCAGGTGAACTTACGATGGATATGGAAGGATCCCTTGGGGCCTTGGAGGGAGGTGAGGGGGGAGGTGTGGGCGCAAGTTTTGCACTTTTGATTATTTTGCATCATTAGATTCTTATTTCCAAGATTTTTATTGAATTCAAATTCCACCACCTGCCGTGGCGGGATTCGAACATTATCTGGGTTTACAGTCCAGTGATAATACCACTAGGCCATCGCTTTCAGCTCTCCTTGGGAATTGGAAAAATTTTTCAATTTTATTTCCAATTTCATCCTCTCTTGTCATCACCTGGTCCATCATTGACACTTCTGTTTCCTGCCTTTCCATTTCTAGCAATAAGCCAGGATCTATTATAAACCCATCAACTCCCAGTTACCTCAACTACATCTCCACACCACTCTGCTCCCTCAAAGGACTCCATTTCATTTTTTCATCCACAGGGGTGTCTGTGACATGTCCCCCTTTTTCCTCAACTGAGGAATTCTACCCCACCTTGATTGCCAGGGGCCTCAGCCATTTCTAACCCATTTCCTCCACTCCGCCCTCACCTGTTCCATTTTCTCCCAGGTTCCCCTTGTTCTCACTTTCCACCCACTAATCTCCACATGCAAAGGATCAAGCTCTGCCATTTCTGGTGCCTCAAGTAGGATGCCACCACATTGTTCCCTCCCCTCTCTTGTCATTATTCCACAGGGCCATTCCCTAATCCACTCCTGTGCCACTGCTAATAATTCCTCAGCTTCTCTCCCCCATGGCACCTTCTCATGCAGTGGCAGAAGGTGTGACACATCCTTTTACCTCTTCTCTCTTTACAATCTATGGCCTTAAACACACCTCATCATGTGAAGCAGTGTTTTATTTGTACTTCTTTCAATCTAGTTTACTGTATTGTTGCTCACAGTGCACACTCCTCTTCTTTGGTAAGAGCAAATGGAGGCTGGGTGACTGCTATGCAGAACACCTCCACTCTGGCATTAAGAGTAACCCTGATCTTTCAGTTGCTTGTCATTTCACTATACCACTTTTTCCCATTGCTAACATTTAAATCTTAGACTCAACATAGACTTCAACAACTTTATAGCACGAACACTCCTCCATTTTGAATACACTCCTTCATCTTCAACCTCCCCGCTCAAATTCTTCACTGTTTGTGAGTTTACACTCAGCAAAGCCAATCTATTTTTGACATTCCACAGTCATCATTAACATCTGTCTTGCACCTCTATCTCTCCATTATCACCATTAGCACTCCCTTTGACATTTTCTCTGTGTGTCCTCACCATCAGTTCCAATCCCTCCCTCTTCCCCCTTTATCAACATGTAAAAAAGCATTATTTCCCAGCCCTATTCAATGCCACAGAAGAGACATGGAATGCAAAATGTCAACTCTGTTTATTCCTCTCTATAGTTGCTGCCAAAACTGTTAAATTTCTTTAGTACTTTGTTTTTATTTAATGCATACACAACTTGGGTCTCAAAGCAGCATACTCAACTTAAATAACAGCAATGACAGAGGTGGGAAGAAAGAATTAGAAAATAGATTATGGGAGGGTCAATGGTTTGTCTGTGTGTGCCATTTGATCACAAAATCTGTGTGTGAATCACCAGTACAGCTACATTGTTAAGGTATAAACAGAACCACCTATAATTAAAGCTAGCATTCCACACAGTGGAAATTTCCAGAGAATGTACAGCACAGGAACTGGCTGAATTAGTCAGTGCAGTGCAGCATGTAGCACACAATCCTCCATTCCCCCACAATTAATCTAATTCTGTCAACTTGAGAAAAAGAAAAGAAAACGGCATTCCTGGACCTGGTGAAAATTTTTGTCACATTAATTTTGACCTAAAGGAACAATTATACCATTATTACGATCGAGGCTGGAGGAATGCATTGTAGCTCTAGCCCCACCACAACATGGGCCACAATCTAAAACAAGTATACTTCTTCCAATTACCAAGGTAAACAACTAAATACCTTTCCTATAACTAGTTTTAATCAAAAAGACCGCCTTTGTTACCCACAGATGATTCACCTTTCTCATTGGGTCCTTGTTTTCAACTAGAATAAATGTTTAGGCAGAAGTGAGGACTGCAAATGCTGGAGATTAGAGTCGCGGTTAGAGTGGTGCTGGAAACGCACAGCCCGAGAAACCCGAATTCCTGATGAAGGGCTTTGGCCCGAAACGTCGAATTTCCTGCTCCTCGGATGCTGCCTGAACTGCTGTGCTTTTCCAGCACTACTGTAATCTTGATTAGAATAATTGTTTCTGGATCAGTGGTGCTGGAAGAGCACAGCAATTCAGGCAGCATCCGAGGACAGGCAAAATTGACGTTTCGGGCAAAAGCCCTTCATCAGGAATAAAGGCAGAGAGCCTGAAGCGTGGAGAGATAAGCTAGAGGAGGGTGGGGGTGGGGATAGAGTAGCATAGAGTACAATAGGTCAGTGGGGGAGGAGATGAAGGTGATAGGTCAGGGAGGAGAGGGTGGAGTGGATAGGTGGAAAAGGAGCTGGGCAGGTCGGACAAGTCCGGACAAGTCAAGGGGACAGTGTTGCTGGAGGTTAGAAACTAGGATGAGGTGGGGAAAGGGAAATGAGGAAGCTGTTGAAGTCCACATTGATGCCCTGGGGTTGAAGTGTTCCGCTTCAGGACATGGTTGAAGAGCTTCAGGGCAGAGGAAATGACCTGGGAGTTGCAGTGGGAGAGAGACTCCCTGAGAGACCTGGGAGTTGCAGTGGGAGAGAGACTCCCTGAAAGACCTGGGAGTTGCAGTGGGAGAGAGACTCCCTGAGAGACCTGGGAGTTGCAGTGGGAGAGAGACTCCCTGAGTCTCTCTCCCACTGCAACTCCCAGGTCATTTCCTCTGCCCTGAAGCTCTTCAACCATGTCCTGAAGCGGAACACTTCAACCCCAGGGCATCAATGTGGACTTCAACAGCTTCCTCATTTCCCCTTCCCCCACCTCATCCTAGTTTCTAACCTCCAGCAACACTGTCCCCTTGACTTGTCCGGACTTGTCCGACCTGCCCAGCTCCTTTTCCACCTATCCACTCCACCCTCTCCTCCTTGACCTATCACCTTCATCTCCTCCCCCACTGACCTATTGTACTCTATGCTACTCTATCCCCACCCCCACCCTCCTCGAGCTTATCTCTCCACGCTTCAGGCTCTCTGCCTTTATTCCTGATGAAGGGCTTTTGCCCGAAACGTCGATTTTGCCTGTCCTCGGATGCTGCCTGAATTGCTGTGCTCTTCCAGCACCACTGATCCAGAATCTGGTTTCCAGCATCTGCAGTCATTGTTTTTACCTCTAGAATAAATTTTTGTCAAGTGTTTTGAAATATCTGCTGAAATGTCTGTCGTTGCTCAGCCACTGACCCTCCCATAATCTATTTCCCAATTCTTTCTTCCCACCTCTGTCATTGCTCTTATTTGAGTATGCTGCTTTCAGACCCAAGCTGATCTCCCTCAAACTGAACTCGAAATTTTACAATGTTGTGATTGTTACATACAGAGAATCCTTTACTTTCCCTTATTAGTCATACCTCATTACACCCCATTTGATCCAAACAGCTTGTTCCTGAGTAGATTCTGCAATGTATTGTTCTAAGAAACAATTACTGATATACTATACAAATTTATCCTCCATGTTACCCTTGCCCAGACGAAGCGCAGATTTAAATTACCTAGGACAATTATAGTGTCCTTCTTACACACCTCAATTATTTCCTGATTTATACTTTTTCTTACAGTGAGGCAACTCTTCAGAGGTAAATGACTCCTATGAATGACTTCTTTCCCTTGCCATTTCCTATTTCCACATCATGATTTATTGTACCTATATCAGTACTCACCACTGCACTGAAACTTTCTTTTATTATCAAACAGAAAAAAAACCTTTTCCTACTCACTTCTATTTCCAAAACATTGACTACCCTTGAATATTGAACTTTCCATCCTGGTCACCCCATAACCAAGTCTCGTGATAACTATACAGTCATTTTTATTAATAAAAGCAAATTACTGCGGATGCTGGAATCTGAAACCAAAAAAGAAGATGCTGGAAAATCTCAGCAGGTCTGGCAGCATCTGTAAGGAGAGAAAAGAGCTGACGTTTCGAGTCTAACTGACCCTTTGTCAGAGTTTTGACAAAGGGTCAGACTCAAAACGTCAGCTCTTTTCTCTCCTTACAGATGCTGCCAGACCAGCTGAGATTTTCCAGCATTTTCTCTTTTGGTTTCAGTCATTTTTATTGATTTCTATTTGTGCTGTCAACTCATCTATCTTCTTACAAATGCTGTGTGAATTCAAATAAATACCATTAGATTCAACTTTTAATCATCATTATAACTCATGCTGGTTCGAATTTCTGCTACACTCTTCTGGTTCTACCCTAACCCTTTCCTGTCTCACTTTATTGTTCACTTCTTCATTACTCTGCACCTCTACACTCTCATTTCTTTTTGATTTTTCTAACTTTCCTTCAATTTAGCCCAACACCCCCACCACCACCACCACCAAACTCATTAGTTGTAAGCCCTATGTATGACTTTAATTTTACCATTTGTTAGGATGCTAGTCCCAGCATTATTCAAATGAAGCTTGTCCCAACAGAAGAGATCTCCCTTTCCCCAGTACTTGCACCTGTGCCAATGAATGGAACCTATTTTTCCCGAACTGATTGCTGAACCACATATTTGCCTCTCTAATCTTATTTACCTGATAATTTCCATGTGGTTCAGGTAGTAATCCTGAGATTATTACTTTCGTGTTTCTGCTTCTTAATTTAGCCCCGAACATTTGAAGAAAGCATAGGTCGGCAGATTTTGGAAAAGTGTGAATGTAGTAGGGTTGTTGTAATGGGTGACTTTAACTTTCCCAATATTGATTGGAACCTCCTTCGAGCAGATGGTTTGGAAGGAGCTGTTTTTGTAAGGTGTGTTCAGGAGGGTTTCCTAACTCAGTACGTTGACAGGCCGACGAGGGGAGAGGCCATTTTGGATTTAGTGCTCGGCAATGAGCCGAGGCAGGTGGGAGAGCATTTTGGTGATAGTGACCACAACTGCCTCACATTCTACATAGCTATGGAGACGGAGAGAAGCAGGCACAATGGGAGGATATTTAATTGGGAAAAGGAAACTATGATGCTATCAGACGTGAGTTGGGAAGCATGGACTGGGAGCAATTGTTCCAATGGTAAAGGCACTATAGACATGTGGATACTGTTTAAGGAACAGTTGTTGCAAGTGATGCATAAATATGTCCCTCTGAGGCAGGCAAGAAGGGGTAAGATAAAGGAACTTTGGATGATGAGAGCGGAGGAGCTTCTCACCAAAAGAAAGAAGGTAGCTTACATAAGGTGGAGGTAGCTAGGGTCAAGCTCAGCTCTAGAGGATTACAGGCAGGCGAGGAAGGAGCTCAAAAATAGTCTGAGAGCCAGGACGGGGCACGAAAAAGGCTTGGCAGGAAGGATTAGGGAGAATCCAAAGGTATTTTACACTTATGTGAGGAATAAGAGAATGATCAAAGAAAGAGTAGGGCCGATCAGGGATAGCAAAGGGAACTTGTGTGTGGAGTCTAAGGTGGTAGGGGAAGCCCTAAATGAGTTTTTTGCTTCTGTCTTTACTAAAGAAAAGGACCTTGTAATGGATGAAACCATTGAGGAGCAGGTAAGCATGCTGGAACAGATAGAGATTGAGGAAGCTGATGTGCTGAAAATTTTGACAAACATTAAGATTGACAAGTCACCAGGGCCAGACCAGATTTGTCCTCGGCTGCTTTGGGAAGCGAGAAATGTGATTGCTTCACCGCTTGCGAAGATCTTTACATCCTCGCTCTCCACCGGAGTCGTACCTTAGGACTGGAGAGAGGCAAATGTAATTCCTCTCTTCAAGAAAGGAAATAGGGAAATCCCTGCAATTACAGACCAGTCAGTCTCATGTCTGTCGTCTGCAAGTTTTTAGAAAGGATTCTGAGGGATAGGATTTATGACCATCTTGAGGAGCATGGCTTAATTAAATGCAGTCAGCACGGCTTTGTGAGGGGCAGGTCATGCCTCACAAATCTTATTGAGCTCTTTGAGGATGTTACTGGACAAGTTGATGAGGGTCGAGCAGTGGATGTGGTATATATGGACTTCAGCAAGGCATTTGATAAGGTTCCCCATGGTAGACTCGTTCAGAAGGTCAGGAGGAAAGGGATACAGGGATACAGAATTGGCTGGTCAACAGAAGACAGCGAGTGGTAGTGGAAGGAAAGTATTCTGCCTGGAAGTCAGTGGTGAGTGGTGTTCCACAGGGCTCTGTTCTTGGGCTTCTACTCTTTGTAATTTTTATTCATGACTTGGATGAGGAGATTGAAGGATGGATTAGCAAGTTTGCAGACAACACAAAGATTGGAGGTGCTGTTGACAGTATAGAGGGCTGTTGTAGGCTGCAGCATGACATTGACAGGATGCAGAGATGGGCTGAGAGGTGGCAGATGGAGCTCAACCTGGATAAATGTGAAGTGAAGCATTTTGGAAGGTCGAACTTGAAAGCTGAGTACAGGATTAAGGATAGGATTCTTGGCAGTGTGGAGGAACAGAGGGATCTTGGTGTGCATGTACATAGATCGCTTAAAGTTGCCACCCAATAAGAAAGCATATGGTGTTTTGGCTTTCATTAACAGGGGGTTTGAGCTTAAGAGCCGTGAGATCTTGTTGCAGCTCTATAAAACTTTAGTTAGACCACACTTGGAATACTGCGTCCAGTTCTGGTCGCTCTATTATAGGAAAGATGTGGATGCTTTGGAGAGGGTTCAGAGGAGGTTTACCAGGATGCTGCCTGGACTGGAGGGCTTATCTTATGAAGAGAGGTGGACTGAGCTCGGACTTTTTTCATTGGAGAAAAGGAGGAGGAAAGGGGACCTAATTGAGGTATTCAAGATAATGAGAGGCATAGATAGAGTCGATAGCCAGAGACTATTTCCCAGGGTAGAAATGGCTAACACGAAGGGTCATAGTTTTAAGTTGTTTGGCAGAAAGTATAGAGGGGATGTCAGAGGCGGGTTCTTTACACAGAGAGTTGTGAGAGCATGGAATGCGTTGCCAGCAGCAGTTGTGGATGGGAGGTCATTGGCGATATTTAAGAGACTGCTGGACATTCATATGGTCACAGAAATTTGAGGGTTCATACATTAGGTTTACCTTACATGAGGATCCAATGGTCGGCACAACATCGTGGGCTGAAGGGCCTGTCTGTGCTGTACTGTTCTATTTGGTAATCCCTCAGCAGAACCATTTTCCTCCTCTTACCCTTGTCATTGGTACCACAATGTGGACCACAACAACTGGATCCTTCCCTTCTCACTCCAAATTCCTCTCCAATCCAGTGTCTTTCACTTTGGCACCAGGTAGGCAATGCAGCCTTCAAAACTCTGTTTTTGTTAGTCAGAACAGTACGCCACTTCTCTTTACTCTCCCTGTTTCAATGGCACTCTGACCTATGGTACTGTTGTCAGTTCACTCACGTTCCCTGCCGTCTGTGCTGCCATCACACTGGGAGCAAGGAGCAGCACCGTGACTCAGTGGTTAGCACTGCTGCTGCTTCCCAGCTCCAGGAATCCAGGTTCAATTCCATCCTCGGACAACTGTCTGTGTGGAGTTTGCACATTCTCCCCGTGTCTGTGCGGGTATCCTCTGGGTGCTCTGGTTTCCTCCCACAGTGAAAAGATGTCAGTTATGTGGATTGGTCATGCTAAATTACCCATAATATACAGGGATGTGTAGGGTTTGCAGGGAAATGCAGGGCTATGGGGATGGGATAGAAGGGTAGTCTGGGTGGGGTAGTCTTCGGAGAATCGGTGTGAACTTGTTGGTTCGAATGGTCTGTCTCCACACTGTATGGGTTTTTAAAAAAAGAATCTCTTCCCCATTGGAGATGGCCCCAGGCTGAGACTGCTTCAAATATAAATTCTGGATCCCAATAGCTGCGTCCTTCACGGTCACAATCTCCTGTCCCAGATCACGGTTCAAATCCGATGGAATTAATGTAAAGTGTATGACTGTCTGAAACACAGTGTCCCCTTTCCTGGTGTGTCACTGTCGAGAGTGTGGTGCTGGTAAAGCAGGATGAAGAGCTTTTGCCCAAAATGTCAATTCTCCTGCTCCTCAGATGCTGCCTGACCTGCTGTGCTTTTCCAGCACCACACTCTCAACTCTAATCTCCAGCATCTGCCGTCCTCACTTTCGCCTGGTGTGTTACAGTGTCCACAGCTCAGACTCCAGCGCATCAGAGCTCCTCCAAGAGACAAACTTAGAACATAGAACATAGAACAATACAGCACAGAACAGGCCCTTCGACCCACGATGTTGTGCCGAACATTTGTCCTAGCTTAAGCACCTATCCATGTACCTATCCAATTGCCACTTAAAGGTCACCAATGATTCTGACTCTGCCACTCCCACAGGCAGCGTATTCCATGCCCCCACCACTCTCTGGGTAAAGAACCTATCCCTGACATCCCCCTATACCTTCCACCCTTCACCTTAAATTTATGTCCCCTTTATGTCCCCTTGTAACACTCTGTTGTACCCAGGGAAAAAGTCTCTGACTGTCTACTCTATCTATTCCCCTGATCATCTTATAAACCTCTATCAAGTCACCCCTCATCCTTCATCGTTCCAATGAGAAAAGGCCTAGCACTCTCAACCTATCCTCGTACGACCTATTCTCCATTCCAGGCAACGTCCTGGTAAATCTCCTCTGCACCCTCTCCAAAGCTTCCACATCTTTCTAAAATGAGGCGACCAGAACTGCACACAGTACTCCAAATGTGGCCTTACCAAGGTCCTATACAGCTGCAACATCACCTCACGATTCTTGAATTCAATCTCTCTGCTAATGAACGCTAATACACCATAGGCCTTCTTACAAGCTCTATCCACCTGAGTGGCAACTTTCAAAGATCTATGAACATAGACCCCAAAATCCCTCTGCTCCTCTACCTTGTTGAACTCCATCTGCCACTCCTCAGCCCAGCTCTGCATCATATCTAAGTCCCTTTGCAGCCGACAACAGCCCTCCTCACTATCCACAACTCCACCAATCTTCATATCGTCTGCAAATTTACTGACCCACCCTTCGACTCCCTCTTCCAAGTCATTAATAAAGATTACAAACAGCAGAGGACCCAGAACTGATCCCTGCGGAACTCCACTTGTAACTGGGCTCCAGGCTGAATATTTACCATCTACCACCACTCTCTGACTTCGACCGGTTAGCCAGTTCTCTATCCAATTGGCCAAACTTCCCACTATCCCATGCCTCCTGACTTTCCGCATAAGTCTACCATGGGGAACCTTATCAAATGCCTTACTAAAATCCATGTACACTACATCCACTGCTCTACCCTCATCCACATGCTTGGTCACCTCCTCAAAGAATTCAATAAGACTTGTAAGCTGAAAATGTGTTGCTGGAAAAGCGCAGCAGGTCAGGCAGCATCCAAGAAACAGGAGAATCGACGTTTCGGGCATAAGCCCTTCTTCAGGAATCCTGAAGAAGGGCTTATGCCCGAAACGTCGATTCTCCTGTTCCTTGGATGCTGCCTGACCTGCTGCGCTTTTCCAGCAACACATTTTTCAGCTCTGATCTCCAGCATCTGCAGCCCTCACTTTTTCTTAATAAGACTTGTAAGGCAAGACCTACCCTTCACAAATCCATGCTGGCTGTCCCTAATCAAGCAGTGTCTTTCCAGACACTCATAAATCCTATCCCACAGTACACTTTCCATTACTTTGCCTACCACGAAAGTAAGACTAACTGGCCTGTAATTCCCGGGGTTATCCCTATTCCCTTTTTTGAACAGGGGCACAACATTCGCCACTCTCCAGTCCCCTGGTACCACCCCCATTGACAGTGAAGATGAAAAGATCATTGCCAATGGTTCTACAATTTCCTCTCTTGCTTCCCACATAATCCTAAGATATATCCCGTCAGGCCCGGGGGACTTGTCTATCCTCAAGTTTTTCAAAATGTTCAACATATCTTCCTTCCTAACAAGTATCTCTTTTAGCTTACCAGTCCGTTTCATACTCTCCTCTTCAACAATACGCTCCCTCTCGTTTGTAAATACTGAAGAAAAGTACTCATTCAAGACCTCTCCTATCTCTTCCGACTCAATACACAATCTCCCACTACTGTCCTTGATCGGACCTACCCTCGTTCTCGTCATTCTTATGTTTCTCACATACTCATAAAAGGTCTTGGGGTTATCCTTGATCCTACTCGCCAAAGATTTTTCATGCCCTCTCTTAGCTCTCGTAATCCCTTTCTTCAGCTCCCTCCTGGCTATCCTGTATCCCTCCACTGCTCTGTCTGAACCCTGTTTCCTCAACCTTATGTAAGCCTCCTTCTTCCTCCTTACAAGATATTCAACCTCCCTCATCAACCAAGGTTCCCTCACATGACCATCTCTTTCCTGCCTGACAGGTACATACATATCAAGGACACGTCGTATCTGTTCCTTGAAAAAGTTCCACATTTTAACGACATCCTTCCCTGACAGCCTATGCTCCCAATTTATGCTCCTCAGATCCTGTCTTGCAGCATCATATTTACCCGTCCCCAATTGTAAAACCTGCCCTGTTGTACGCCCCTATCTCTCTCCATAACCAAGGTGAAAGTCACAGAATTGTGGTCACCATCACCAAAATGCTCACCCACTAACAAGCCCATCACTTGTCCCGGTTCGTTACCAAGTACCAAATCCAATATGGCCTCCCCTCTGGTCGGACAATCTACATACTGATTGACTTAGAAAAGCTTCCTGGACACACTGCACAAACACCGCCCTGTCCAATCTATTTGCAGCAGATGCAGTCACCAGGGATTGCACTGACAGTGGACAGCTCCAACATACTACAGCACATTGGCAGACCAGCCAGCTGTACTCTATTTCATTCATTCATTTGAAGGATAAGCTTTTAAGAAGTGAATAACTTAACTCTTCAGCTGCAGTAATGTCTTCTGGTTTAAACAATTTGGCCACTCAAGAGAGACACGGAAGAAATACCCATCAATCACCTCGCTCTTTTGCAGAGTGTCATATTTTGGCTCTGACAGATAGAAACAGGTTGAAACGTTTACTGCTGCTGGATCCTGTCTCTCTCCATTGCTGCCTTCTCTCACTGGTCAGCTCTTCTCTTTATTAAGCTACTGTACCCCACTCTTTCTCACATTCTTTCTGAATCATATGGTCCTTCTCTTTCGCTTTCTTATGACTTTATTAATACGTATATACTTCAAAAAAGGTTACACAGAGTCATAGAGATGTACAGCACAGAAACAGATCCTTCAGCCCAATCGTCCATGCTAACCAGATATCCTAACCTAATCCAGTCCCATTTGCCAGCACTTGGCCCATATCCCTCCAAACCCTTCCTATCATATATCCATCCAAATGCCTTTTAAATGTTGTAATTGTACCAGCCTCCACCACTTAAAAGATGCCCCTTAGGTCCCTTTTATATCTTTCCCTCTCAGCCTAAACCTACGTCCTCTAGTACTGGACTCCCTGACCCCAGGGAAAAGACCTTGTCTATTTATTCTATCCATGCCTCTCAAGATTTTATAAACCTCAGCCTCTGACGCTCCAGGGAAAACAGCCCCAGCCTATTCAGCCTCTCCCTATCGCTCAAATCCTCCAACCCTGGCAATATCCTTGTAAATCTTTTCTGAACCCTTCCATGTTTCACAACATCCTTCCGAGAGGAAGGAGTCCAGAATTGCACACAATATTCCAAAAGTGATGCAACCAATGTCCTGTACAACCACAACATGACCTCCAACTCATATACTCAATGCTTCAATAAAGGAAAGCATACCAAACGCCTTCTTCACTATCCTGTCTACCTGTGGCTCTGCTATCAAGGAGCAGTGAACCTGCACTCCAAGGTCTTTTTGTTCAGCAACACTCCTTAGGACCTTACCATGAAGTGTATAAATCCTGTCCTGATTTGCCTTTCTAAAATGCAGCACCTCATATTTATCTAAATTAAACTCCATCTGCCACTCCTCAGCCCATTGGCCCATCTGACCAAGATCCCATTGTACTGAGGTAACCCTCTTCGCTGTCCACTATGCTTCCGATTTTGTTGTCATCTGAAAACTTCCTATCCATACCTCCTACGTTCACATCCAAATCATTTATATAAATGACGAAAAGCATTGGACCCAGCACCGATCTTTTGGCACACCTCTGGTCACAGGTCTCTTATCTGAAAAGCAACCCTCCACCGCCACCCTCTGTCTTCTACCTTTGAGCCAGTTCTTTATCCAAATGGCTAGTTCTCTGTATTCCATGAGATCTAACCTTGCTAATTAGTCTCCCATGGGGAACCTTGTTGAACGCCTTACTGAAGTCCGTATAGATCACGTCTACCGCTTTGCCCTCATCAATCCTCTTTGTTACTTCTTCTAAACACTCAATCAAGTTTGTGAGACATGATTTTGCATCCACAAAGCCATGTTGACTATTCTTAATCAGTCCTTGCCTTTCCAAATACATGTACATCCTGTCCCTCAAGATTCCCTCCAACAACTTGCCCACCACCAATGTTAGGCTCACTGGTCTATAGTTCCCTGGCTTTTGCTTGCCAACTTTCTTAAACAGTAGCACCATGTTGGCCAACCTCCAGTCTTCTGGCACCTCAGCTGTGACAATCGATGACACAAATATCTCACAAGGGGCCCAGCAATCGCTTCCCTAGCTTCCCACAGAGTTCTCGGGTACACCTGATCAGGTCCCAAGGATTTATCCACCTTAATCCGTTTTTAAGTCATCCCACACCTCCTCCTCTGTGATATGGACATTTCAAGAGGTTGCTATTTATTTCCTCATGTTCTCTACCTTCTACATCCTTCTCTACAGTAAACACTGATGCAAAATGCTCGTTTAATATCTCCCCCCATCTCCTGCGGTTCCACACAAAGGCCGCCTTGTGATCTATGAGGGGCCCTATTCTCTCCCTAGTTACCCTTTTGTCCTTAATGTATTTGTAAAATCCCTTTGGATTCTCCTTAACCCTATTTGTCAAAGCTATCTCATGTAGCCTCCTGATTTCTCTCTTAAGTATACTACTCCTGTCTTTATATTCTTCTAAGGATTCACTCGATCTCTCCTGTCTATACCTGACATATGCTTCCTTCTTATGCTTAACCAAACCCTCAATTTCTCTAGCCATCCAGCTTTCCCTACACCTATCAGCCTTACCTTTCACCCGAACAGGAAAATACTGTCTCTAGACTCTCACTATCTCATTTCTGAAGGCTTCCCTTTTTCCAACCGCCCCTTTACCTGCAAACATCTGCCCCTAATCAACTTTTGAAAGCTCTTGCCTTATACCGTCAAAATTAGCCTTCCTCCAATTTAGAACTTCAACTTTTAGATCTGGTCTATCCTTTTCCATCACTATTTTAAAACTAATGGAATTATGGTCGCTGGCCCCAAAGTTCTCCCCCACTGATTTATTTCCCAAGAGTAGGTCAAGCTTTGCACCTTCTCTGCTAGGTACATCCACATACTGAATCAGACACTTGCCTTGCTTTTTCCTGGACAAACACTTTGGAAATTAAATGGTTGGTTTAGTTATTTTATTTGGCGCCATAAGCAGTCTCTTATGATGCTTACGAAATTGCAAATGCCCCAGAGATTGGGAGGAGTGGATCTCCCGGATGTCAATTGAGCTCCCTTTTATCTTTTGTGAGTGATTGGGTCTGTGAGGACTCGGCGTCGATATGGTTGGACATTGAGGCCACCCAGGCGAAGTGTCCTCTTCTTCACCTGTTGTTTCTGGACAAAATGAGGATAGGTGCAGAACATTGCCGCAATCCAGTAGTTATTAATAGTGTGAAAGTGTGGAGTGCAATGAGACAGATGGTGGGTAATATGTCTAAAATATCCTTCCATATTCCCATAGTTGGTATGACAGGTTTCCGGCCAGGGACAATGGATCCTGGGTTTAAATCCTGGGCGGATAGGAGAGTCTCTTGTTTGGGCGACCTGTTTGAAGATGAAACGTTAATGTCATTTGATCAAATAACTCATAAGTATGGATTATCAAGCAGGGACCTCTTTGGTTTTTTCCGATCAGAGATTTTATCCGAAAAGAGACTACACTTCTGACTGAGTGTTACAGATCTGATATGGAAAGGAGGGTGCTTCAGGCTAAGAGCACTCTTTCAGCGAATACTCTCTATGGGGAGGTTCTTCGGGTGACATTGAGCAATTACGGGAGGTCTGGGAGAGAGAGTTAAGGGTGGAGGTCACTCCAGAAACTTGGGAGGACATTTGTGAGAGTGCGAGGAAGATTTCAATATGTAATAGGACCTATGCTGTGTAGTTAAAGATTCTTCATAGGGCTCATCTGGCCCCAGATTGTCTTGCAAAATTTAAGCAGGGTGTGTCTTCAATGTTTCCCAAATGTAAAATAAAAACAGCTACCCTCACTCATTGTCTGTGGTCCTGCCACAGGTTCTTTACATACTGGAGCATTGTGGCAGGAGTAATAGAGGGGGTCTTGGGGACCGAAGTCAAGGTGGACCCGGTTTCTCTTCTCCTGGATTTGCCGAATTTATCTCCCTTAGATATACATGGGAGAAAGCTTTTTAGCATCCTCACCTTTTGTGCAAAGAAGAACATTCTGATATGCTGGGTGTCTGAGAATCCTCCAGGTCTATTGGGGTGGCATAAGTTAATTATAGAAAACATTCCTTTGGACTTTCTTACAAACATGGTGCAATTCTTATAAGACATGGCTGCCCTTTCTGAATTATTTGGAAGCAGATCTGTCCGCCATTTTAATTAGGGCTTTGGTCTGGCCATGGTAGTTTGGTTTAATAAGCCAAATGTCTTGAGAGGAAGAATTGTGAGCAAATGTGGGTTTAATAGTTGATGCTCCTGAAAGTTGAGAGCTGAGGTCTTGTTACGCTGAGCAGCGTTATTTATTTCCTTATTTATTTATTGATGTGTAATGAGTGTAGTTGTGAGTTCTTTTGTATAGTAGTTAGTTTATTGTTTATTGTTGTTGTTTTTATTGTTAAAATATATTTTCATATTTTTATAATTTTTCAATGAAAATATATTTTTTAAACCCCCCACCATACCCACCATATTATTCTTACAGATAACTGAGATCTCCTTACAAATTTGTTTCTCAATTTCCTCCTGACTAGTGGGGGGTTTATAGTACAATCCCAATAAGGTGATCATCTTTCTTATTTCTCAGTTCCATCCAAATAACTTGCCTGGACATATTCCCAGGAATATCCTCCCTCAGTACAGCTGTAATGTTATCCCCAACCATAAATGCCACTCCCCCTCCTCTCTTGCCGCCCCCCTTTCTATCCTTCCTGTAGCATTTGTATCCTGGAATGTGAGAAACAAAAGCTTTAATAATTTCAGTCCGAGACTTATTTCTGATCAGCCATTTATTTGTACACCTATAGATGGGTGCTTTGTCTAATTACCTAGTAAGGTAATTACAGAATGCACACTATATCCAAAAAACCCTCGCAATTTATACCATATGTTTTCCTTATTCCATTGTCTGTTCCCTGCGCTTATGTCACTCATTTCCTTAAGACTTATCCCACAACTTCTGTTTATCCTGTCTTGTCCGTGACAAACTCTTATCTCTGACTCCCATAAGGGTGTTTGACGTCAGTCTATTATAGATTATTGATTAGGCATATCTTTTCTTCTATCAGCATCTATTTCCATCCAGAGGCCACTTTGACCTCTTTGATTAGGGTTAGTTCCTGTGTCTTGAGGAGGGGAAACAGATGCTTTCCTGTTTGCCCATATATCCACCATTGTTCTGTATTCATGTCTCATGCTTTCTTTTTGCTGAATATGTATTTTCTCATTCCTGTTCTGTATCAGAATTTATACTTGCAGAAATAACATTAATTCATTTATATCCCACAATTTCCCCTTTTTCTTTTCATTACTGTTATCTTCTGCATTTTTGTCTCCTTTTTTTTAACATTGTTCCCAAAATTCGCAAGCATCATTTCAGAGATTTCATCCATCTTAGTCTCACTCATTTCCTTATTATTTAGTTGATAAAGTTCCTCTGTCTGATTCCCCTCAGGGGCATTCGTTTCATCAAGGCTGTTTCAATCAGCCTCTGGGTGAGTCCTCGTATACAGGGTATAATACAACAGCCAATGGCCACCAATACCCCGACTACTACTATCAGGGAAGTAAGGATAGAAACCACCACCCCCTTCCATTTTCCAAACCAGGATTCAAGCCACCCTGTGAGAGATGTGTCTACTCCTGAATTCTCAGCCAGTTCCTCTGCTAAGGTAGTCAATCCCCATAAGGCCCGAGTAATCGAACCATCAGGCGCGGTGTTATTAGGAATAAAGGTACAACAGCTTCCTCCTAACATCACACATACACCCCCTTTCTCTGCTAAAATCATATCAAGGGCTATTCTATTTTTCCTTGCCATCCTACTTGTCGCATCAAGCTGTTCTGATATTCCTTTAACCGCCTCTCTTGTATAATTTTATAAATCGCTGTTGATTATAAAAAATGTAATTTATCCAGTCTACATTTTTATTAATTGTTACCCACCAAAAGAGAGCTGACTCAAAGCCTGCTGCAATCTGGTTACGAGCTTTGAATTCAGGTACTCCCCGAGGGTCTCCTACCGAATCGAGATAAATCCTGTCATCAAAAGAAGTATCTAACAGTAATCTCTTACCCCTTCCCTTTTTCCCTACTATCTTTTCCTTCTCAAATGCCAAGGTAAATTAAATTGCCAATTGTACAATTGCGCATATCCCTTTCCAATCCGGAGGTAGGGTGGGTCTCAATATTTTTCCTCCACAGTACCACCACAGATCCGCTCGGGGAACCTTTAATGCTGAGTAGTTCCCTCCCTTCTCCGTTTCGGTAACATTCTTAATCTCTGTACATAATTTCAGCTCCCCCAAATGTCTCGACCGACACGTACCTCGCCTGTGCACACATGACGTGTGATTTCCAACTGCGGCGGAAAATGTGGGGGGAACTTTTGCATCTTTCTCCTCCAAGGGAGGGAACATCAGAGATAGGGAGGTACAATTCCTATCATTCCATGCAGTCTCATCCTGATACAGGGCTATCATACATTTCATGTCCTTCCTGTCTCGCTTCCACCCGAGCGGAAAGGGAACCACCTGGGCCACTGGCCTACCGGAGGCACATGCATAGCAATTGCTTTTGTTCAGACTTTTTACAGTATACTTTACCCATTCAACCCAGGCATTTGCATCCCCGTACCCAGTCTCTATCTCGATGGTCTGTTTCAAATCCTTTACCTCTATAATTTTTACTACTTTAGGATCATCGGGAGGGGTGAAAGGTTGTATCTCATTACCCAGTAATTCTACCCATTTTTCCCTGTCCTATGCTAATTCGAAAACAACAGCCCACAAACTCCTTCCTATTTGCTTTCATTTCAATCCCAAATGTTTCATTTAATTGTACCTCATAAGTGCCACCTCCCAAAACTGCTTCGTGCCATGTGGTTTTCCTTATCATTAAATATATGGGGTTACACTTTTTATCGGGACAATCGCGTGCTGGTCGGAAGGGGGCCCGGTGTATTGTGACAAGACCATTATACCAGGTACCATCCCCGAGGCCATCCCCATAGGACTTAAGATGTATCTCTGAGTTGCGGTATTGTCTCTGATTAGCTACATTCCCACAATTTACTAAGCTACATACTTCAGTGTCTATTACTTGTGGATTATCAGACTCAGGAACCATTAATAATACATATGAAAATGATATGTGACAAAATCCTAATACCAAGAGGGCTAGCATCATAACTCTAAGCATTCCCAGTATTCTGATCATTATGCTAAAACACAAAAAGGCTTAATATACAATCTTACAGAAATAATCCCGCGCTCGCGTCGCCACTGTATAGTCAATTACTCAAAGTCTCTTTAGTCTGAGTTTCAGCGGGTCTTGCGTTGATTCGGCTGTCCAGACTTCTTCCTCAACTGGAGGGTCCACTGGCCCTTTGATCCGAGTGTAATGAGTCCAGCCTTTTTCCGCCGTCCTTATTGCCGTTTCGGTAGTCAAAAGAGCCTGATACGGCCCTTCCCAGTCTGGCTGCAGCTTAGTCTCTGTCCATGATTTTATTAAGACCCAATCTCCTGGCCGGATGGGATGAACAGCAAATTCAAGGGGTGGAGTCTGTGCCAATAGACCCTGTTTTCTGAGGAAAGATAAAGAGGAGGACAAGCCCAGTATATACTTCTTTAAAAACAAATCTTTAGTTTCAGGAATTGGCAATTCTCCCTGCGTTCCCAAATAAGGTAATTCAAATAAGATTTCATAGGGGGATAGTCCCAAATCTTTCCTCCGCCAAGGGACAAGCCCAAAAGGCATCCTTTAAATCTATCACACTAAACCATCTGTAATCATGAGGGATCTTACTTAATAACGTGTAGGGGTTTGGCACCACTGGGTGCCTGACCTGCACTATCCGATTTAATGTTCTCAAATCCTGCACCAATCGATAAGTTCCATCAGATTTCCGCACTGGTAGAATTGGGGTATTATAAGGAGACATACATGGTTCCAATAGTCCATCTCTAATCAGTCCCTCAATTACTGGCTGCAGTCCTCGTTTACCTTCTATGGAAATAGGATATTGTCGTTCACAGACAACTTCCCCTTTCCGTTTTAAATTTATTAAAAGGGGAGGGATCTGTAGTTTTCCACGATTCCCTTCTCTAGTCCATACTATAGGGTCTATCTCTCTCTCTGCATCCTCTGTCAATATTGCCAGTTGTACAACTAATTCTTTTACCTGAATTCCAATCTCCAGTCCTAAAAGGATAATTAGGTCTCTCCCCAGTAAGTTACTTCCTATATCAGGGATATACAGCAGTTCCCCTGTAACCCTACCTTTAGGACCTTCTACCATCATAGGTTCAAATAGTGGAACAGTAAATCCTTCCCCTTTCACCCCCGAAACAGTAATTGACCGTGTTAACATTTCTACTTTCTTTGGTTTAAAATTCAGCGATGACCGTGCTGCCCCCGTATCTACTAGGAAGACTACCTCTTCCCTACAGGGTCCCACCTTCAAGTTTATCAAGGGTTCCTGGTGGGCCCCTGAGGGCAGGAACCCCTGACACCCCTATTCTTCATCATAATTCATAAGCGGAATTGCCTTTTCTTCCCTTTGTAGATCAGGACACTCCTGCTTAAAATGCCCTATCTTTCCACAATAATAGCATCCTGCCTGTAGCGACTTCCATCTCTGCCCCTGTCGCTCAGACCCTCTATCAAATGTTCCCCCTTGTCCTCTCCCTCTTTACAAACACTTTCTGTGCCTCTTTCAACAATTCATCTAATGGTTTTTCACTCCATCCTTCTATCTTCTGTATCTTTCTCTGTATGTCTGGCCATGCTCTTGTCACAAAATGTACTTTCAAAAGACCCTGTGCCACTGGGTCCTCAGGGTTCATTCCAGAGTATTTCCGCATTGAGTCCCTTAATCTTTGCAAGAAAGCTGAGGGAGTCTCATCTTTCCCCTGTCTAATTTCAAAGGCTTTAATCAAATTCTGTGACTTCGGAACTGCCTCCCTTATTCCTTTTAGAATCAGGTCTTTCAATTCCCTCATTTCTTCTCTATGCTCCGGGTTTTGGTTTTCCCACTGGGGGTCTCTGAGGGGAAACTTCACCTCTCCCTGTCCAGCATCCCCATCTCCAATCGGGTGTTCCCTGTCCCATATTTTAATGGCAGCTCCTCGTATAAGTCCCCTCTCCTCCCCAGTAAATAGTATATTCAAAATAGACATTAATTCAGCCCAGGTATACAGACTGGGCCCCAAAAATTGATCAATTTGTTCAGACAACCCCACCGGATCCTCAACCAGGACCTCCATTTCCTTTTTAAATGTTCTGACCTCCCCACTGGTGAGGGGGGCACTTACAAACCCAATCTCTTTGTCCCCTATGGGTACCTCCCAAAGGGGATAAGTCGTTACGTTTTTCCCCTTTATCTTTTTTTTTAAAGAAATATTGCAATATTTCTAGCTCCCCTTAACTTCAAACACCAATTCATCAATTCATGCTTGACTAACCTTCAAAGCCTGTTCCTAACTTATAAATATATTTATATATATTTACGTTCATTTCTTCAGTATTTAATAGTCAAAATGCAAAATGCATACAGTTCCCAATTTTGCAATTCACTGTAATTACCCAGTTTTAGTCCTTTAATTTAGATCCAAAATTAGTTTTCTTAAATAGTCCTGACCAATCATTGCTCAATTACAATACTATAAGTTGTAAAATAATCAGAGCTTGCCTTAAAAGAATTTGTCTACTCAAGTTTTTTCAAAAAAAAACTTCTAATGCATGAACAATGGCTGAATCCAAGGTCACAGATATTAACCATAGAATTTTGCTTTTACTACAATCTAATGTTGAACTGAAACTTCAACTGTCCTCCATAAATCGCTGTTATGTAAAGATAAAAGAGATTAGTTAGAAACTGATAGTAAGGCAGTCATGATCTGTAAAAAGAACAGGAGTTATCATTCCTTTTTTTTTTCTTCATAATCACAATAGAATCCTTAACCTTAAAAGAAATCATGTTAAGTTTCCATAACAAAATCAGATTCAAAACAGTCCTGGAACACAAGCTCCAGGGAATAAAACACAAACATTCAATCACCAACAAACAAATGTTCACTCAAACCAAATCACAAAGGGTTAAACTTCCTACCAGCTGTACAGCTCTTTTCATTCTCTCTCTCTCTCACTCTCACATTGACATATAAATTCAGATATTCACAAACCCAGTCTTCGTCCGATCTGTACTTTGGCCAGAAGACAGCGGCACGAAGAATAGAGTCCTTAGTCCATACAAAGCAACAATATTTAATCATCTTTCTCCCTTGTACAAGTATTATTTTGCCAATTTCCACAACATCCTGCCAAAGGACTTTCCGGAGGAATGTTGTAAGGGACCCCGCCTCCATTTCCATTGCCGTGTCCTTACTTTGTTTCCCCGGAGGCTTTTTCCTTACCCAAAGCGCAAGCCATATTGAGTTCCTTCGTTAGTCCCTTATTAACTACTAAAACTCAATCCCGGCCACCAAGGCAATACTTAAAAGTCAATTTTCTTACCTTGGTCTGTGCACAGAATTGCCTGGCCCCTTTTATCACCGTATTTTCTATCGAGCTCCTATCACTGTCTGATTCAGATGTCTCTCTTATAGGATTCACATCAGTCACCCAAGGGAGCAGACCAAACCGGGATACGAGACCGTTCCTCAATGGGGAACGGGACGCGTCTTCCCAGTGTCCAAGGCCAGCCACTCCCCCCGGTGATGGAAGAAAATCCCGGACACGAGCCCCCAATTGTGAGAAACAAAAGCTCACTCACTTTAATAATTTCAGTCCGAGACTTATTTCTGATCAGCCATTTATTTGTACACCTATAGATGGGTGCTTTGTCTAATTACCTAGTAAGGTAATTACAGAATGCACACTATATCCAAAAAACCCTCGCAATTTATACCATATGTTTTCCTTATTCCATTGTCTGTTCCCTGCGCTTATGTCACTCATTTCCTTAAGACTTATCCCACAACTTCTGTTTATCCTGTCTTGTCCGTGACAAACTCTTATCTCTGACTCCCATAAGGGTGTTTGACGTCAGTCTATTATAGATTATTGATTAGGCATATCTTTTCTTCTATCAGCATCTATTTCCATCCAGAGGCCACTTTGACCTCTTTGATTAGGGTTAGTTCCTGTGTCTTGAGGAGGGGAAACAGATGCTTTCCTGTTTGCCCATATATCCACCATTGTTCTGTATTCATGTCTCATGCTTTCTTTTTGCTGAATATGTATTTTCTCATTCCTGTTCTGTATCAGAATTTATACTTGCAGAAATAACATTAATTCATTTATATCCCACATGGAACATTAAGCTGACAGTCCTGTGCATCTCTGAGCCATGTTTCTGTAATTGCTATGATATCGTAACCATGCCCTGAGTTCATCTGCCTTTCCTGTTAGGCCTCTTGCATTGAAATAAATGCAGTTTAATTTTTCAGTCCTACCTCATTCTCTGCTTTGTTCCTGCCTGCCCTGACTGTTTGACTCGCTTCTTTTCCCAATTGCACTCGTCTCAAACTGATCTCTTTCCTCATTATCTTCCTGGATCCCATCACCTCCCCTGCACTCCCCTCTTATTTGTTTAAATCCTCCCAGCCAGTACATTAGTCTCCTTCCAATTCCGGTGCAATCCGTCCTCTTGTACAGGTCACTTCTACCCAGAAGAGGTTCCAATGATCCAAAAATGTGAATCCTTCTCCCCTGTACCATGCATTCATCTGCTCTGTCCTCCTCTTGCTACCCTCACTAGCTCGTAGCACTCGGAGTAATCCAGATAGTACTACTCTCAAGGATCTTTTTAAATTCCTGTCTAACTTCCTATATTTCATCCTCAGAATCTTATCAACCCTTTCTATGTTGTTCCAATGTGTACAATGACCTCCTGCTGGTCCCATTCCCCTTTGAGAATATTCTGCACCCTCTCCGAGATATCTTTAATCCTGCCTGGAGAGGCAATGCACCATTCGGATGTCTCACTGTCGGCTGCAGAATCATCTATCCGTGTCTCTAACTAGACAGTCCCCTATCACAGCCAGTGGTTGGAACCTGACATACCTCTCATTACACCAGAGCCAGTCTCAGTACCAGAAACCTGGCTGTCAGTGCGACATTCCCCTGTCTGTCACCTCCTACATTTTCCCAAAGCTCTTCAAGGTAACAATTCATTCTAGTGACTTGGAAAGTGTGTGCAGGTTTCAAGAAGGTGGGTTGGCCATAGAGAAACCAGTGTGACATTTTTTATAGAACCAAGAGAGATATTTTACAATAGAAAAGGAAAACCTGGCTCCTAGACATGTTGAAGTATATGCCCATTATGGCTACAGAGAGACATTGGTAAATGCTGATCACATGCCTCTTCCCTTTGTTGGAAAATTGTCAGACTATTCCAATGGAATTTGCTACTATAGCCAATCTTCTTCAAAATGTTCACACTGAGGTCAAAAAGAGGGTACGACTGGTGCTTTGTTGAGAATGTAAATCCAAGATGGAGTACAGGATAATATTGTGTCTGTGAGAGCTGCTTTTTTTTTTGAGGTATTGTCAGTGTTGGAGTTGATTTTCTTGAATTCTAGGTGCAGTAATTACTGTTTCAGAAGCTGTAGCATTGTTTGGAATTTTAGGGGGAAAAAAATCAAAACAGAGGCACTTTAAAAAGGTCAAAGACAGACAAAGGTGGTGACCGCATGGGAAGTGAATCAAACGAAGAAATAAACCTGCACAGCTGTCTGACCCAGCAATGAATCTGCTCAGCTGACTGCCTCTACTGTTTAATTTCAAGTATCTCTGGACATCGGAGTTGTTCTAAGCAAAATAAATAAACAGCAAAATTCACAGCTGACCTTAGAGAACCCTAAGTGAGGGAGCAGGAGAGGAGCAACTAAGTGGCTAATTTTAAAGTGTAACCTTATTGTTTTTATTTTGTAAATCTAGAATAGTGAGTAGAGTGGGTTCTTTTTTAATTATATATTTTTATTAAGATGTCTCTTGGAAGGTCATGTTACAGCTGTACAGGACATTGGTTAGGCCGCTGAATGTTGTGTGCAATTCTAGTCTCCTTCCTATAAGAAGGATGTTGTGAAACTTGAAAGGGTTCAGAAAAGATTTACAAGGATGTTGCCAGAGTTGGAGGGTTTGAGCTGCAGGGAGAGATTGAATAAGCTGGGCTGTTTTCTCTGGAGCGTCGGGGGCTGAGGAATGACCTTATAGAGGTTTATAAAATCATGAGGGGCATGGATAGAGTAAATAGACAAAGTCTTTTCCCTGGGGTAGGGGTGTCCAGATCTAGAGGGCATAGCTTTAAGGTGAGAGGGGAAAGATATAAAAGGGACCTAAGGGGTAACTTTTTCATGTAGAGAGTGGTGTGTGTATGGAATGATCTGCCAGAGGAAGTGGTGGAGGCTGGTATAATTAACATTTAAAAGGCATCTGGATGGGTATATGAATAGGAAGGGTTTAGAGGGATATGGGCCCAATGCTGGCAAATGGGTAGATGAGGTTAAGATATCTGGTCGGCATGGACAAGTTGGACCAAAGGGTCTGTTTTTGTGTTGTACATTTTTGTGACTCTATGGTTCATTGATCAGAATGACTTTTTCAACTAATCAAACATTGCTAGCCACATCCCTGACCACAGTATCCTGGCTATCCTTTGGAATATGCTCATCAGCAGAGCAGCTGACAAGCTGAAAGTTTGAATTAAATCCCCAAAGCCCAAAAACATCTCATTAAGTTTGTTTTTCATAGAATCCCTTCATTGTGGAAGCAGGTAATTCAGCCCATCAAGTTTACACTGACCCTCTGAAGAACATCCCACCCTATCTCTGTAACTCATGGCTAATCCATCTAACAAACACATCCCTGGATACTACGGGGAATTTAGCATGGCCAATCCACCCTAACCTGCACATCTTTGGTCTGAGAGAGGAAAATGTGAGGGCTGCAGATGCTGGAGATCAGAGCTGAAAATGTGTTGCTGAGCACTTACTGGGACTGAGCTGCCAAATGAAATGATTATGAGGAGCAATACTTTATCATTGTCTCTTGGATCAGATCTTTTCTGAACCCTTTCAAGCTTCACAACATCTTTCCAATAGGAAGGAGACCAGAATTGTATGCAATATTCCAAAAGCGGCCTCACCAATGTCCTGTACAGCTGCAACATGACCTCCCAACTCCTATACTTAATGCTCTTACCAATAAAGGAAATCATACCAAACGCCTTCTTCACTATCCTACCTACACAACTCTAGTTTCAAGGAACTATGAACCTGCACTCCAAGGTCTCTTTGTTCAGCAACACTCCCTCGGACCAAACCATTAAGTGTAGACATCCTGCTAAGATTTGCTTTTCCAAAATGCAGCATCTCGCATTTATCTAAATTAAACTCCATCTGCTACTCCTCAGCCCATTGGCCCATCTGATCAAGATCCCATTGTAATCAAAGATAACCTTCTTCACTGTCCACTACACCTCCAATTTTGGTGTCATCTACAAACTTTCTAACTATACCCCCTATGTTCACATCCAAATCATTTATATAAATGATGAAAAGTAGTGGACCCGGCATCAATCCTTGTGGCACTTCACTGGTCACAGGCCTCCAGCCTGAAAAACAACCCTCCTCCAACACCACGCCACCACCACCCTATATAAAAGCAAATTACTGCGGATGCTGGAATCTGAAACCAAAAGAGAAATTGCTGGAAATGCTCAGCAGGTCTGGCAGCATCTGTAAGGAGAGAAAAGAGCTGACGTTTCGAGTCTAACTGACTCTTTGTCAAAGCTTTGACAAAGGGTCAGTTAGACTCGAAACGTCAGCTCTTTTCTCTCCTTATAGATGCTGCCAGACGTGCTGAGATCTTCCAGCATTTTCTCTTTTGCCTCCACCACAACCCTCTGTCTTCTACCTTCAATCCAGTTCTGTATCCAAATGGCTAGTTCTCTCTGTATTCTATGAGATCTAACCTTGCGAACCAGTCTGCCATGGGGACTCTTGTCTAATGCCTTACTGAAGATCATGTAGATCACGTCCACCGCTCTGCCCTCATCAATCCTCTTTGTTGCTTTTTTAAAAAACTCATTCAAGTTTGTGAGAAATGATTTCCCACACACAAAGCTATATTGACTATCCCTAATCAGTCTTTGCCTTTCCAAATACATGTAAATCCTGTCCCTCAGGATTCTCTCCAACAACTTGCCCATCACCCGACATCAGGCTCATTGGTCTATAGTTCCCTGGCTTGTCCTTCCTGCCCTTCTTAAACAGTGGCACCACGTTTGCCAACCTCCAGTCTTCTGGCACCTCATCTGTGAGTATCGATGATACAAATATCTTAGCAAGGGTGCCCAGCAATCACTTCCCTAGCTTCCCACAGAGTTCTAGGGTACACCTGATCAGGTCCTGGGGATTTATTCACTTATGTGTTTCAAGACATCCAGCACTTCCTCCTCCATAATATGGACATTTTGTCACCATCTATTTCCCTACAGTCTATATCTTCCATGTCCTTCTCCACAGTAAATTCTGATGCAAAATACTCGTTTAGTATCTCCCCCATCTCCTGCAGCTCCACATAAAGGCTGTCTTGCTGATCTTTGAGGGTCCCTGTTCTCTCCCTAGTTACCCTTTTGTCCTTAATGTATTTATAAAAACCCTTTGGATTCTCCTTAACCCTATTTGCCAAAGATGATTGACAAAACCAAAAATTTTCATCTTCAATTTCTTGAGCAGCAACTGCTTCTGTGGAAATAGCCACCCAGTTTATACCATGCTCCTCACTACTTTATTGTTGCCCTTCAGGCTAACAGCAGCATTAAAATGGCACAGAGGAACCTGACAAATATGTTCATTGTTCTCAAAAATAAACTATGTCAATTATAAAATTGACTCTTTCATGGCACTGGGCTGAATGAATCTTCCACTTTCAGTAAAGGATTGATCTGCTAATTTGAAAAAAAATGTATCATTGTATTCAACGGAGGTCAGAGAAGGTTCACTTGACTTGACTCTGGGGTCAAGAGTGTGTTGCTGGAAAAGCATAACAGGTCAGGCAGCGTCTGAGGAGGAGAATCGACGTTTTGGGCATAAGCCCTTCATCAGAAATGAGGCTTGTGGGCCGGGGCTGAGAGATAAATGGGAGGGGGTGGAGTGGCTAGCGGAGAAAGCGATAGGTGGATGAAGATGAGGGAGAAGTTGATACGTCAGGGGGGGGAGTGATGGACAGGTCAGGAGGGTGGTGCTGAGCTAGAGGCTTGGGACTGGGATAATGTCAGGGGAGGAAAAATGAAATCCACATTTATCCCCTGTGGTTGCAGGATTCCAAGGCAGAATACGAGCCATTCCTCCTCCAGGCATTGGGTGGCTAGGATTTGGCAGTGGAGGAGGCCCAGGACCTGCATGTCCTTGGTGGAGTGGGAGGGGGAGTTGAGGTTTTCAATCACAGAGCAGTGGGATTGGTGGGTGTGGTGTCATAGAGTCACAGAGATGTACAGCATGGAAACAGACCCTTCGGTCCAACCCGTCCATGCCGACCAGATATCCCAACCCAATCTAGTTCCACCTGCCAGCACCCGGCCCATATCCCTTCAAACCCTTCCTATTCATATACCCATCCAAATGCCCCGTGTCCCAGAGATGTTCTCTGAAACAATCTGCAAGAAGGCATCCTGTCTCCCTGATGTAGACGAGACCACAATGGATGCAGTAGATGACACGGGACACCTGCACCCACCAACCCCACCACCCTGTGGCTGAATGTTTCAACTCCGCCTCCCAGTCCGTCAAGGACATGCAGGTCCTGGGCCTCCTCCATCGCCAAACTGTTACCACCCGACACCTGAAGAAAGAACGCCTCATGTTCCCCCTTGGGACCCTGCAACCACACGGGATAAATGTGGATTTCAACAGTTTCTCATTTCCCCTCCCCCGCATTATCCCAGTCCCAAGCCTCTAACTCAGCACCACCCTCCAGACCCATCCATCACTCCCCCCTCTGACCTATCACCTTCTCCTTCACCTTCATCCACCTATCGCTTTCTCCGCTACCTTCCCTCCAACCCCACCCCCCTCCCGTTTATCTCCCAGTCCTGGCCCACAAGTCTCATTCCTGATGAAGAGCTTGTGCCCGAAATATCGATTCTCCTGCTCCTCGGATGCTGCCTGGCCTGCTGTGCTTTTCCAGCACCACAATCTCGACTCTGACCTCCAGCATATGCAGACCTTACTTACTTCTCGTTGATTTCGACCCTGGTGTGAAGGGTTTATCTTATGAAGAAAAGGTGGACTGCTTAGACCTTTTCCTATTGGAGCTTAGATGAACGAGAGGTAATCTTACTGAAAAATGGATGATCCTAAGGAGGTCAGATATCCAGAAAATGTTTCCTCTTATGAGACTAAAACTCACGAGTTGGTTTAAGAATACGAGGCCTCCCTTTAAAACAGAGGAGACTACTTTTCTCTCAGAGAGTCATTAGGAGTAGAATTCTCCTCTCCAGGCGAGATTAAAGACCAGGTCTAGATTAGTGATGGTCAAGGGTTATGGGCTGGGTGGGGAGCAGGCAAACTGCAGCTGGGACCCCAACTAGACCAACTGTGATCTCATTGAATGATGGGGCAAGTGTAGGGGCTGAATGGCTGTACTTTCAGCTCTCAAACACATTAATCTCATGTTATATCACATCAAAGCACTTTTTTTGCAAAAGTACAATACTCTGTAAGAAACCCAACAGGAACTGAAGTGTTAACTGTAGATATTTCAGTGAACACCAAATATTAAATATTTAATAAAAATTAACACAAATTTATTTATTCTCTACACTTTTATTGAGAAAAGTTTATTACAGTTATTTCATCGCTTAATTGTCAAAATCTCATGACAAAAAGATACAACAATATATTCAGAATTCTTGACATTTTTGTTTCTTCCGATAAGTGCACTTTGATTGATTTAGTACAGAAATCATCCCATCAATCTCATCTTCTCATCGGTTTATCAGATCCCCCTGTTCCATCTCACATGATGCCCTTCCCAAAACCTTTGATTAAATGCCAACCCCTTCAATCTATTGCATGGACTATCACATCACAGCCAGCTTCAGCAGATGCCCAAATCACTGGACTCAACAGGCGAGTAGAGATTAAATACATCTTTCCGGGCGGCCCCTCCCTCCACAAGAACGTTGGGATGAAGGATCCGTAAGGTTTAATACTGTGACCCCCTCCCCTCCCCCAGCCCCAACAATGTCATCACTGCCAGTGCGTTACTCCTTAATTTTACATGTGATAAGGGAGGGCATGGCACAATGGTAGCCTCATTAGAATCTCAGATTAATGTTCTGGGGAAATGGATTCGAATCCCATCATGGCAGATTGTGAAGTTTGAATTCAATAAAAATCTGGAATGAGGATTTAGCCTGATGGTGACCATGTAACCACTGTTAATTATCATAAAAGCCATTCTGATTCACCAATGCTCTTTAGGGAAAGAAATCAGTCATCCTTATCTTGTCAGGTTTATGTGTGACTCCAGACCCACAGCAATGTGGCTGACTTTTAACAGTGCCCTGGACAATTAAGGAACAAGCAGTAATTGCTGGCATAGCCAGCGAGGCCCATGTCTCATACAGAGAAATAGATGTGTGACATTTGGCATTTGAATGGTATTGGTATTTAAATCCCACCCATTAATCAAGCATCACCATTTTCAGAGAGTGGGACACATATGGGACAATAACAAACATGATTTAGTTAACCCTGTTGATGGGAATGGGAGGCAGCTACAGGATCAACTGGTGTTTCTGCAAGGACATCTTTAGCAGGCGACAGTCAGAATCCAAAATAACACTGTAAGTGGCTAAAAATGACAGTGCTGACCCAAAAGAACCAAGTGAAACAACAGATTGTCAAGCAAGCAGTACATTGCTGTTAAGTTTAATGCTCCCTTTGGATGTCGTAAGCAAAAAGACCCCCGTATGTAAAGCCAAGATAAAAGGTTATGTTCTCATTGCCTTGAGGCATTGATGGGAAATGCAATGGTAAAATTCGGATCTTGTTCTGCTTGTAGTGACCCCGTACAAATATCATTCCATTTTCCGTCCAGCCTTTAACCCGCTTCAGCTTTTGGGTGACCCTGGGGTTCTTCCACACATCTCCAGTGAGCCACTTCCACCTTCGTTCACTTAGGCGGCTCGGAATTAGCTTCTCAAGCAAACTCTTATGAACAATTTTGTCAAACCCATGTCCTTTACCCAAGAAGGAATGTGTATAAATCTGTTTTTTTCTGGAAGGCAAATTCTTCATTTTGATGTCGTAGAGTTTCTTCAGTGTTTCAAGAGCTGTATTTAAGATTCTACCTTTAGCTTCATCAGGTTCCTTGTCGTAAGCTTCGTCTGGCCAATACAATAAAGTAAGTAAGAAACAGGCACTTGAATTGTTATATTTATTTTTTGAAAATTGCCAACTAAGTTCCCTCAGCTGGCTGAATGTTAGCAGCTTTGAGGACCTTGGTGCCACACAGGCAAGTGCAATGTGACTTAGTGTGAAGTTGACAAGATCAACCAGATCTAGTTTCTCTTTCTGATGATCTTCCGGATACATGGAGATTATTTTCTCTAGGTTTTCCACAGCTCGAACATCCTTTTGGTCAGACAAAAATGAAAAAATTGATGTTATGCTTCCACCACCATTCCTGGAAATGTGCAGACGCCTTACCAGTGTAAATAAATAAGAATTTGTACTCTGTTTTAAGTTTTGCTCCTCCTGTTCTGAAAGAGTGAAATAGCGTGCATAAATTTTTGTTTTTCTTATGAGCCATTTCCTAGGATTGTGTGCATGATCCTCTGTATCACTGGTTCCACCTTCATCATCTTCACATTTGTTGGTTTGAAAATAACTTGAATCTTCAGATATCCATTCAAGTGCATCATTTATCCCTTTCTGCAGGCCTTTCAATTTCCCATGGAAGTTTTTCCAAGGTTCTTTAATTTCTTCAGGAATGTCTTTGCCCAGAAGATACTCTGTCAGTTTTGTGTAACTGCCACTTTTATCCTTCTCAAAAATATCCAGCAGTGAAAGGAGTTGCAATAAATGACATCCAACCTCCACTTCACCAAAGAAACCAGAATTATTCATTGAATCAGGTTCAGATTGCGCTGCTTTCTGGGCAGCCCTGAAACACTCAATCGCCTTCAGAGCGATACTTACTGCTTCTGAAAGTTTGTCTGGAGTAACTTCCTCTGTTCGCAAATGTGTTAGATCAAACAGAACATTCAGCTTTTTTCTGTAAACTTGTCCTTCGGTGTCTAAAATATAAGAATTAGTTGGCAACTGAGATTTTGCATTTTCTGCCCACTTTATAGCATCAGTAAAATTTTGGTCCTTATAATGCAGTCGAGCTAACTGCTGTGCAAAAAATGGATCTTTACCGAAGCATTCATAAGCTGCTGTCAGAACTTCCACAGCCTTTTCTGGAGCTTTCTGCTCATTGCAAATATCTTCAATCAGAGGAGAAAAAACAGTATCCACGCTGTCACCTTTACTTCTTTTGTGACGTCGTATGAACAAGTCTCGAACAAATTTAATGAATTCATCACGAGCAAATCGGTTCTCAAAAAATGCCTTTTCCCCAAGAAGGTCCATCGCAATTTGACTCCGAGGCTGATCCGAGATTTGATTCAGTATCTCCTTGGCAACAAGTGGGTGAACAATTCGGATCGACTTAATCTCACTGGTGCAGTCTCTGAAATGTATGAACAAAAACCGTGCCTGATCATTCAAGGAGGTTTCAAAGTTGTGCACGCGCAAGTGATCTATTTGAATGCCGAGACTCAAAAATGCCTCACAATGAGACAGTGAAATGTTTGAATTCTCCACATAATGGTTCAGTAAAGCGACATACTTTATCAAGCGAGTGACAGGAGAACACTGATCAATACCTTCCAATAAATGTTTCACAAAATTCTGAATATATTCTTCTGAAAACCCCTCACTCATTAGAACAAATGTTATTATAAACTCTGGTTCAAAATGTTCCTCAAGTTTCTTACGCCTGTTAGAAAACAACCTTTTTTCTTCCTCAGTTAATTTGTGAGTAACAGCTACTGCTTCCAGTGGGATGGTTTTGCAGAGTTTTTCAGCATTATTGGATCTCCGACAGTTCACAAGTATGAAGAGAGGTCTCATAACATTCACGGTCTTGCTGCCAATTGCAGGTATTAATTCATGCTTAATTTCATCAAAGTAATCTTCATCAGCATCCTCAAGGAGCAGCAGTACTGGCAAGCACTGATTCAGATCATTTTCTTCATACTCAAGTAACTGGATTGCATGTTCACAGACTTTCCCGACAGCACATGATGGTTTAACAGTCGCACATCGCAGCTCCTTTCGGAAATTCCACAAGACCTGCCGTGCCACAGTGCTCCCACCGCTGCCTGGATGGTGAAATACATGGACTGTGGTTACTAACTGCTTCACTGATGAACCCTTCAGCATTCCATCTATAATTTTAATGACTTCCTTGTAGGCATTCCGCTGTATCACTGCTTCACAGAATCCTTGCTCTGCCAGTATGAAATTCAACCAGCTGACTTTACCACCACGATAAAAATCTCTCTCAATTTTGGCAATTTCTGTGGGATCCTGACCATCCATTTTGTAATCTTCACACTGATTGACACTCAGTATTTCCAGCGTGAACATTCTTTCTTCATCTGCAGTTTTGAGTAAACACAGACCCCTTGTTGATACGGGTAGGTATCTGTGACTGTCGATTAATGTTGGCAACATGGTGTGGATCGTGTCATTTACGTGGTTAAGTTTCATCCCGACAATGCTCATCTTGTCAATAGTTTCAATGTTGCACGAAGGCTGCGCAAGCTGTGCCCATTTCTGATAGTTGGCATCACTCTCCGAAATACAAATGATATCATTTCTGCCGTTCATTTCTGCATAAAATTCATGGAAAGTGTCCACCAAAGGCTGTTCCACTGGTGACAAGAGGAGAAAAAGTACAATAAAGGAGCCATTTGGTAGAATTTCATTGCAGATCAGAGAGACGGTCCTCTTCAGGTGCTTTTTCTTGTTGGTCACCCATGTCCTCAGGTCACACTGCTTCTCATCACCATCATAATGGTTGCACCCATTGCAGAATATCCAACTCGTTTGATCAAATAGACATAACCGTTTCCTCAAGTCGCTCACACTCTCTCGGTCCACACATCTGTAATCTTGTAAGAAGTGAACGTTGGCTGTGTGGTGTTTTAAGTAGTACTCAAAGAAGCCATTGATCTTTGAATTAGGATCATAGTCAAACACACAAAAGACATTTATGTGCAATAAGAAATTTAAATTCTGTAAATCTTCTGGTTTACATTTGTTGATTACAAGCACATACCGCTGGCTGTTATCCATGTATTTCTTGCCACCATTTATAAGAAATGATAGTTTCCTTCCTAAATCCTCATGGATTTTGCTTGGCTCCTCTGTTGTTTCTGCTACTTCTCTTTGTTTGTCCCTTTCTTGCATCCCGGAGATAAATTCATCCTGACTCTCCTCACAAACAGTTTCAGTGTTTGCTCCCTTTCTTCTGTAGATGGCCTTTTTCTCATATTCAACCTTATTTTTGCTTTCATTAAAATTTGGAAGACGAACTCTATAAATTTTGTTTCTCACAATCTTTATTGATGGGTTTACATCAATCTCAATAACAAACTTCCCTTCACTTCCATTTTTGCTGATCACTTCCACTAATTTAGGAGGGCGAATGCAATTTCTTGCATCCTCAGCATAACGTGTGAAGCATTTCTCGATATAATCCAAAGCATCGACATAGATGCTAGGGTCCTTGACAGGGACACCAATTATTTCCCCATGTGTATACCCAGAACTCCCATTGCCATCCTCAACACCAAAATGAATGGTACCATTAGTTCGAACATTCATGCACCCAGAAGCAAATCTGATAAATTCATGAGCAAATTTGGCTTGCAGCCGTTGTCTATTTAGTTTAACAGCTGTAGCAAGAGATTTATATTCATGGCAGGGACAAATTAAATTTATAACTCCAGTTTCTGGTGGAAGGACACCGTTTCTTACGTATTTAAAGTCGATATCTTCCTTGTCAAATGGACGAGGCTTGCATCGGTTCTGAAGATTATTTTCATTCACCCTCTCGAGTGTGCTGTCAAGATGCGAGTCAGCGGAAGTGCTCGGGTGGTCTGATGTCAAAGCAGTAGCATTGCTCTGGCTTTTCAATTTCCCTTTACTTGGCAGAGATTTTCTCTGTGCTGTCTGACTGGCAGTGCCGTCCAAACTACCTTGTGTTGGAGAAGTTTCTTTGCAATCTCTCTCTTCACTTGTGCTGAACTGGGCCAATTGTAAATTCTGACTATTCAATAGTTCATCCCTTTTATTCAGAATGAGTTTTGCCTGACCTTGTTTTATATGAAAATCTTTGAGGTCCTCCTTGCTCATCACTTGCAGTACAGCACCAGTGACCTGTTCCTCATACAATGTCTGTATGTGTTCAACTTTGACACGAATATGGCGTAACCAAGTCCGTACCTGGCCTTCATCCCAGTCTTCCATTTGCAACTGCTTTATATCTTCTGCAGAAAATCAAAACCAAAAGCAGTTTGATTTAAAGTATCAAATTCATATTTCCAGAGTTTAATGCTACTTGCACAACTCTGACTTTATTTCTTGCAAAAGTCTAACTGCTTGCAAAAAGTTTAGGAACTACTAAGCAAAAAATAATTACTCTATTCAAACAAGATCAGTCTTAATTATGGGCTGTTCATGTTAACTAGTCAATACAAACAAATGGTATTAAGGCAGTTTTGTACCTGTCGGTATCTCCTGCTCAAACAACCACATGCAAACTGAAACAGAGACTGAATTTACGGCTGGTCTAGGGGGGCACAGCCAATCAGCACAAAGCTGTAATAGTTATATTGAAAGCAGCCATTGTAACAGGTAATTATAGGCCCTTGTACCTTTTTATCACTGATTATAGCTTCAGTTTTCAAAGGAACCTTAACGACTTGATGCTGTGCATCTTGTAGATGGTACAGGCTGCTGCTACTGTCCAAAAGACATGGAAGGAATACGTATCTAGGCTGTGGGTGGGTTGCCAATCGAGCAGGCTTGGTTTTGGATGGTGCTAAGCTTCTTGAGTGCTCTTTCACTCAAGAAAATGGAATATGTACTCCTGACTTGTGCCTTGTAGATGACAGACAGAGGAGGACTCAGTTGAATTGGTTATAGCACACCATAAAATATCCACATATCATTGCTAAAGCTGAGAAACGACTGGATTCTCTAAAGGCTGTTAGCCCTGCCGATGTTCTGTTAATGAAAACCTCATCAGGCAGTTCCAGTCTCACTGCAAAACTGGTCTTCCATAACACCGAGATGAGGAGGAATTTCTTCTCTCAGAGGATTGAGTGTCAATGGAACTCCTTGCCACAGAGAGGTTTGGGGGGCACAGATAGGTGTGGGGGCACAGTCCTTGTGTATATTTAAGGTTGAGATAGATTCTTGATCAGTTAGGGTATTAAGAGTTACAGGAAAAGGGCCGAAAGGTGGATGTGAGGAATATCAGACCAGCCAGGATTCTATTGAATGGTGGAGTAGGCCTATTCCTGTTCCTATTTCATATGATCTTATTATCCTACCAGAACGACCTTTACTTCCACATGGTGTAGCTAATTCTGGGCATTCAGTCACTCAGAGTTGTGTAATGATGCTGTGGCTTTAAGAGGTGTGTTTTGTCCTGATTTTCTTTGACAGAGGATACTGCTACCCCAGGTTTGACATGTATGCTCAAACTGTCAGGAAATGTGTAAAGGTCAGATTCATCAGCCACACCCACAAGATAAAGCAAAACATCACCCAATCACAACACAACGCCATCCATGCTCTCAAAACAAATTACAACATTGTTATCAAACCAGCAGATAAAGGAGGAGCCATCGTCATTCGGAACAGAAGGAAGTGTACCGACAACTGAGCAACCAGGAACACTACAGGCAACTACCAGTTGATCCGCCCAAAGAGCACACTCGTGAACTAAACACATTGGTCAAGAGTTTTGATCACGTAGAGGACTTCAACTGCCTTCCAAAGATACACAAAGCCAACACACCAGGATGTCCTATTGTATCAGGCAGTGGCACCCTGTGTGAGATCCTCTCTGGCTATGTCAAGGGCATCTTGAAACCCATTGTTTAGGGGACCCCCAGCTTCTATCGCGACATTACAGATTTCTTACAGAAACTCAAACACCCACGGACCAGTCGAACCAGGAACATTCCTCATCATGATGGATGTGTCAGCACTCTACACCAGCATCCCCCATGATGACAGCATCGCTGCAACAGCCTCAGTACTCAATACTAACAACTGCCAATCTCTGAGCACCGTCCTACAACTCATCTGCTTTATCCTCGACCGAAACATTTTCACCTTTGACAACCAGTTCTTCATCCAGACACATGGAACAGCCATGGAGACCAAATATGTACCCCAATACAACAATATTTTAGAACATAGAACATAGAAGAATACAGCGCAGTACAGGCCCTTTGGCCCTCGATGTTGCGCCGATCCAAGCCCACCTAACCTATACTAACCCACTATCCTCCATATACCTATCCAATGCCCGCTTAAATGCCCATAAAGAGGGAGAGTCCACCACTGCTGCTGGCAGGGCATTCCATGAACTTACGACTCGCTGAGTGAAGAACCTACCCCTAACATCAGTCCTATATCTACCCCCCCTTAATTTAAAGCTATGCCCCCTTGTAATACCCGACTCCATACGCGGGAAAAGGTTCACACTGTCAACCCTATCTAACCCCCTAATCATCTTGTACACCTCAATCAAGTCACCCCTAAACCTTCTTTTCTCTTATGAAAACAGCCCCAAGTGTCTCAGTCTATCCTCATACAATCTTCCTTCCATACCAGGCAACATCCTGGTAAACCTCCTCTGCACCCGTTCCAGTGCCTCCACATCCTTCCTATAGTATGGCGACCAAAACTGCACACAATATTCCAGATGCGGCCGCACCAGAGTTTTATACAACTGCATCATGACCTCAGGACTCCGGAACTCAATTCCTCTACCAATAAAAGCCAGTACGCCATATGCCTTCCTCACCGCACTATTTACCTGGGTGGCAACTTTCAGAGATCTGTGTACATGGACACCAAGATCCCTCTGCTCATCCACACTACCAAGTATCCGACCATTAGCCCAGTACCCCATCTTTTTGTTATTCTTCCCAAAGTGAATCACCTCACATTTAGCTACATTGAATTCCATTTGCCACCTTTCTGCCCAGCTCTGCAGCTTATCTATATCCTGCTGTAACCTGCCACATCCTTCCTCACTGTCAAAAACTCCTCCGACTTTCGTATCATCCGCAAACTTGCTCACCCAACCTTCTAACCCCTCTTCCAGGTCATTTATAAAAATGACAAACAGCAATGGTCCCAAAACAGATCCTTGCGGAACACCGCTAGTGACGGCACTCCATGAAGAAACTTTGCCATCAACTACTACCCTCTGTCTTCTTCCATCCAGCCAATTCCTAATCCAAACCTCCAACTCACCCTCAATGCCATATCTCCGTATTTTCTGCAGTAGCCTACCATGGGGAACCTTATCAAACGCATTACTAAAATCCATATATACCACATCTACCGCTTTCCCCTCATCAACCTCCTTCGTCACCTTTTCAAAGAATTCAATCAGGTTTGTGAGGCACGACCTGCCCTTCACAAAACCATGCTGACTATCCTTGATCACATTATTCCTATCCAGATGTGCATAAATCCTATCCCTTACAATTCTCTCTAAGACTTTGCCCACAACAGAAGTGAGACTCACCGGCCTATAGTTACTAGGGTTATCCCTACTCCCCTTTTTGAACAAGGGAACCACATTTGCTATCCTCCAGTCTTCTGGCACTACTCCTGTAGACAAAGAGGACATAAAAATCAAGGCCAATGGCTCTGCAATCTCCTCCCTTGCTTCCCAGAGAATCCTAGGATAAATGCCATCAGGCCCAGGGGACTTATCTATTTTCACCTTTTCCAGGATTTCCAACACCTCTTCTCTACATACCTCAAAGCCATCCATTCTACTTATTTGTGTCTCAGTATTCACATCGACGACAATGCCCTGTTCCTGAGTAAATACTGAAGAAAAGTATTCATTCACACGACCCTTTCCTCCCTGCCTGACAGGTACATAATTATCAAGGACACTCAATAGTTGCTCCTTGAACAAGCTCCACATATCATTTCCACTCTTGCCTTGGAGTCTACTTTTCCAGGCCACACATCCTAAGTCATGCCTCACCGCATCATAACTTCCCTGACCCCAGCTATAACTCTTGCCCTGTAGTACACACTTATCCCTCTCCATCACGAGAGTAAAAATCACCGAATTATGGTCACTATCCCCAAAGTGCTCACCTACCTCTAATTCTAACACCTGGCCTGGTTCGTTACCCAGAACCAAATCAAGTATGGCCTCACCTCTTGTTGGCCTGTCTACATATTGTGTCAGGAAACTCTCCTGCACACATTGAACAAACACTGACCCATCTAACGAACTTGAGCTATAGCTTTCCCAATCAATATCAGGAAAGTTAAAGTCCCCCATAACCACCACCCTATTACTGTCACTCATCTCCTGAATCACCTTCCCTATCCTTTCTTCTACGTTTCTAGGACTATTGGGAGGCCTGTAAAAGACTCCTAACAGGGTGACCTCACCTTTCCTATTCCGAACCTCAGCCCAAACTACCTCAGATGGCAAGTCCTCATCCATCGTCCTTTCCACCACTGTAATACTATCTTTGACAAGCAATGCCACACCTCCCCCTCTTTTACCCCCACCTCTGACCCTACTAAAACATTTAAATCCTGGAACCTGCAACAGCCAATCCTGTCCCTGTTCTAGCCATGTCTCCGTAATAGCCACAACATCGAAGTCCCAGGTACCAACCCACGCTGCAAGTTCACCTACCTTATTTCGTATACTTCTTGCATTGAAGTATACACACTTCAAGCCACTTTCCTGTTTACAGACACCCTCCTTGGAAATTGATGCCATGTTCCTAACCTCCCTACACTCCTGGCCCTGCACCCTGAAGCTACAATCTGGGTTCCCATGCCCCTGCAGAGTTAGTTTAAACCCCCCCCAAGAGCACTAGCAAACCTCCCCCCAAGGATACTGGTGCCCCTCATTTTGATGCACAAGTTCGAACATGACTTATTTGCTGCACAGGACCTCCAACCAACACAATATACCAGATATAGTGACAACATTTTCTTCCTCTGGATTCATGGCGAGGAGTCACTGAAAGAACTACACAGTGATATCAACAAGTTTCATCCCACCATCATACCTACCATGGACTACTCTTCAGTATCTGTCTCATTCTTGGACACACGCATCTCCATGAAGGGACAGGCACCTCAGTACCTCACTCTACCACAAACGCACAGATAATCTCACGATTCTGTACTTCTCTAGCTTCTCCCGTAAACATATTAAAACAGCCATCCCTTATGGACAAGCCCAACACATACACAGGATCTGTTCAGATGAGGAGACACGCGACAGACACCCAAAGGTGCTGAAGGACACCCTCATAAGAACAGGGTATCATGCTCAACCCATCGATCGCCAGTTCCGACGTGCTGCAGTGAGAAACCGTAATGGCCTCCTCAGGATACAGTCACGGAATACGACCAATAGGGTGCCCTTCGTTGTCCAGTACTTCCCAGGAGCAGAGAAACTACGCCATGTTCTTCACAGCCTGCAACACATCATCAATGAGGATGAGCACCTCACCAACACCTCCCCTACATCTCCACCTATTGCCTTTAAACAACTGCCAAACCTTAAACAGACCATTGTTCACAGCAAACAGCCCAGTCTTCAGGACAACATCAACCACAACACCATACAGCCCTGTCATAGCAACCACAGCAAGACGTGTTAGAGTGTCAACATGGATACCACCTATACATATGGGGACACCATCCACCATGTACGTGGCAGGTACTCTGTGACGTGGCCAACATTATCTATCTCATACGCTGCAGGTAAGGATGCCCCGCAGCATGGTACATTGGCCAGACAAAGCAGACGCTACAAAAACAGATAAATTGACACCACATAACAACTGCCAGACAGGGATGTTCTCTCCCAGTCAGGGAACACTTCAGCGTTCAGAGGCATTCAGCCTTGGATCTTCTGGTGACCATCCTCCAAGGTGGACTTCGGGATACACAACAACGCAAAGTGGCCGAGCAGAGAGTGATAGCCAGGTTCAGTACCCATGAGGATGGCCTCAATCAGGATCTTGTGTTCATGTCACACTGCAGGTGACCCCGTTGCACTACACGCACACACACACATTCACGCAGACCCTCTCTCATATACACACAAACACCCACAACCACACACACACCCTCTCATAGGCTTATACTCGCTCACACTCTCACACACACTCTGCCAAGCACTCACACACCAACACTCATTCTCACATGCACTCACACTCGCATGCACACACTCATTCACTCTCTCTCTCTCTCTCTCTCTCATGTAGACACATACATGTAAGTCAATGGGGTGAATTTGCAGATTTGTATTTGCAGATACATTCTATTTTGTTCAGAAAGCACACCATTTCTGGGCAGTCAATATTTTTATAATCCATGTGACATTTCATGAATTCCTACTTCGGAAATAGAACCAGTCTAATGCAAGACTGAAATACATACAGACTATAACCTCGCATATTTAATGCATTGTCTAAGCTGAGTTGTCACTTCATTGAATAAAACCTTTAGTTATCTCGAGAACGTGATTTAAAAGAAGTTCTGGGATTTACATATTAATGAACAGAAACCTGGAACCAATTCTAAAAGATGAATGACTTAACTACAATCTAGGTTTGTTCAATGTATTGTTTCAGTTGCATGACACTATAATTTTTTGCTATAAATTCTGTGTCTTGTGATCTTGCTCCACAGCTACCTGATGAAGGAGCAGCCCTCTGAAAGCTAGTGCTTCCAAATACACCTGTTGGACTATAACCTGATGCTGTGTGATTTTTAACTAGGGTTAAAATACAACAAAGGAAAGAAAACCTTGGGATAACCTAACTCTACTGGAAAACCTAACAGAACAATAGATACAATAACAATTATTAATTAACTGTTCCAATATAGTAGCATCCCATAAACACACCCTTTGACAAAAAGGCAGATTCAGAAACCAGACTTTATCTCACATGCAATCCAGCAGCTCAGATAGAGTATCCCCAGCCTTTGGCTGCAACTCCTTCCCTACAGCATGTGGGTCTACTACAGCACATAGATTGCAATGGTTTCCGAGAAGGCAGCTCACCACCACCTTCTCAAAGGCAACTAGGGATGGATAATAGAACAAAGAACAAGAACGAAGAAAACTTACAGCCCAGGAACAGGCCCTTCTGCCCTCCAAGCCTGAGCCGATCCAAATCAACTGTCTAAACCTGTCGGTCAATTCCTAAGCATTTGTATCCCTCTGCTCCCCACCTACTCATGAAGCTGTCCAGACGCATCTTAAATGAATCTACCGTGCCTGCCTCTATCACCTCAACGCGTTCCAAACGCCCACCGCCCTCTGTGTGAAGTACTTGCCGCTTGTATCCCCCTTAAACTTTCCATCTCTCACCTTGAAAGATTGACCTCTCGTTATTGACTCCTTCACCCTGGGAAAAAACTTGTCTCTATCCACCCTGTCTATACCCTTCATGGTTTTGTAAACCTCAATCAGGTCCCCCCTCAATCTCTTTTTTTCTAATGAAAATAAACCTAACCTACTCAACCTCTCTTCATAGCTAGCACCTTCCATAACAGGCAACACCCTCGTAAACCTTCTCTGCACCCTCTCCAAAAGCGCCACATCCTTTTGGTAACGTGGCAACCATAATATATGCTGGTCCAGCCAGAGACACCAATGTGCTGGAAATTAAATAATGAAATGATGCAGATTTTGGAGATCCTAGCCTCCTCAGCTCCTTAGTTATAAAGTCACCAAAATATTTGTTTTACTTTTATTTGGAAAATAAATCCCACAAGTTAATTATGTCAATACAGCATACAATGTTCAGAAATATGGTGAAACAACCACTGAAGGCAGATATTTATTCAGAGGCTTAAAGATAGATAGTACTTTTATCAGGATGAAATACATATCAGGACATTCATTCTAAACCATATGTAGTTGTTGTGACACCTACCCATTTTATGGCTCTTGAGATTTTAATCTGAGCCAGTGGGCAATCACATACCTCAGTTCAGTTTCTCTGAAAAAGAAATTCCACAAATGAATCAACATGTTGATGTAACAAAAGCAAATCTCTAGATTGCTGTAAAAGAGTCATACTGCTTCATCTTCCACCAATCAGGACGTCATTACAAGAATTTCAAATCTCAAAATATACAGCAATTTATACTGTTCGAGAAGTTTGGTTGGATAATTTCTTTTATTTGCTTATGGGACGTGGGTATCACTGGCTGGGACAGCATTTATTGTCTATCGCTAGTTGTTGTCGAGATGATCATGGTAAGCTGCCTTCTTGAACTGCTGCAGCTGGACCCAGGATATTGTGATGGAGGGAGTTCCAGGATTTTAACACAGAGTGTGGGTTCACCATATAAACTCGATGGAAACAAAGGGCAATCCAAAGTTACCCTGTGGAATAATACCTACTCTGATTAGATCATTTCTCACAGGGAGAGGCTGATTGGGCTGGGGCTGTTTTCCCTGGAGCATTGGAGGCTGAGGGTGACCTTACAGAAGTTTATTAAATCATGAGGGGAATAGATAGGGTAAATAGGTCTAGATTAAAGTGGTGCTGGGAAAGCACAGCAGGCCAGGCAGCATCCGAGGAGAAGGAAAATCATCAGGAATGAAAGGACATTTTGCCCGAAACGTCGAATTTCCTGCTCCTCGGATGCTGCCTGACCTGCTGTGCTTTTCTAGCACCACTCTAACCTAGACTCTGATTTCCAGCATCTGCAGTCCTCACTTATGCCTAAATAGGCAAGGTCTTTTCCCTGAGTTGGGGGAGTCCAGAACTAGAGGGCATAGGTTTAGGGTGAGATGGCAACGATATAAAAGGGACTTTAGGGGCAACTTTTTCACACAGAGGGTGGTTCAAGCATGAAATCAGCTGCCAGAGGAAGTGGTGGAGGTTGGTACAAATACAGCATTTAAAAGGCTTCTGGATGGGAATATGAATAGGAAGGGTTTAGAGGGATAAGGACCAAGTGCTGGCTAATGGGACTAGATTAGGTTAGGTTATCTGGTTGGCATGGACAAGTTGGACCGAAGGGTCTGTTTTTGTGCTGTACAGCTCTATGACTCTATATCATATAAACACATGAATGGGCCCTTTGGACCTAAAAGGTGCCCAGTCTATTTCAGATTACCGTACAAGTGGAAGATATCTCAAAATCTGACCAAAAGGTGAAGTCAGCTGTTTTACACAGTAGAAACATGAGCGGGATTCTCCACTAACAGGATATTGCTGTCAAGCCAAAAAGGCTATCCAAATGTGGAATGTGGTATATGAATTTCAGTGCTGGCATAATGCCAGATGTGTTGACTGTACTGGCAGATATTAAACATCATATTCCTTCAGCTGTTTGAATAGGCAAAACACTGATTATAGCTAAACATGCCACGCTTGAAAAACACTGAAAGTTGTGTTCAACATTAGGCATGATTCTGCAATTGGAGAATTTCATAGAATCCCTACAGTGTGGAAACAGGCCCTTCAGCCCAACAAGTCCACACCGACCCTCCGAAGAGTAACGGACCCATTCCCCTACCTTATTATCCTATATTTAGCCCTGACTAATGCACCTAACCTACACATCCGTGAATACTATGGGCAATTGAGCGTGGCCAATTCACCTAACCTGCACAACTTTGGAAGGTGGGAAGCAACTGGAGCGCCCAGAGGAAACCCACGCAGACACGGGGAGAATGGCCAAACTCCACACAGACAGTCACCTGAAGCTGGGATCGAACCTGGGACCCTGGTGCTGTGAGGCAGCAGTGCTAACTACTGGGCTACCATGCCGCCTTAATATTTGTTAAATAACCCTAACAGTACCAAGAATTATATCAAATGCAACTGAAGATTATCTGTTGGCTTTGCAATGTGGCTCCATTATGGATGTTAAAAACCATGTATTTGTACTCACAGGGCCTAGTCTTTCACAAATACAAAGAACATTTCCGTGTATTGTATCTTTTTAAAAGAATACTAACCTAGGGATAGCCATTCCCTGGTATATGTCCTCCAGCAATGTCTTGACAATAGAGTCATAGTCATTGAGAAACAGACCCTTCGGTCCAATCAGTCCATGCCAAATATAATCCAAACTAAACTATTCCCACCTGCCTGCTCCTGCTCCATATTCCTCCGAACATTTCCTATTCATGTATCCATCCAAACTGGTTTGAATTTAAACACAAGATTGGCAGTTAACTGTTCCCTGGTGCAATCGACATGTCAACACTTCTACCAACCTAGCCCACTTACTAACCGTCAGCACCTTCTTCTCATGCACTATAAATAATTATTTCCTTTAACATGTAGTATTCCTGCAATTCTGTCCCAGTGAATGTAAAACATAAAGCGTCAACATCCCCTTCTTCATCAATACTGATGTACTGAACTAGCAAGCATTTCCAGATTGAAACAAAACTGTTTAAATTACCAGTTTTCCTGATGATTACCTCAGGAACTGGAAGCATTCATATTTTTGTAATAAAGAGTTACTTTTAAGGAAAGATAACAGCACATTGTCTCAGCCTTCCTTTCCTGCCTTGCACAACTGTCTTCCATTTTTCATTTCTCTTCCACTTCCAAACCCCATTTTTCATGCCATGACATTATCTGCATCTTAGCTCTTTACTGCAGACCAAGAACAACAACTTCCTTTCCAGAGGTCTGATGGTTTCATTCCCAGATGTGTACACACACACACGCACGCACACAGGCTTCCTGGGCAGATGAACAATCAAAAAATTGGCAGCTGTGTCATAAAAACTGGTCATCACTCCACAGCCCAATCAGTTATTTGCTGCTGGCCAAATCTCCCTTTGTACACATTCTGGGTCTCACTGGTCTATAGTAACCTCCTCAACAAGCAGCTGTGCAAACAGCACTTACAATGAGTCTGGGTAACTTTTTTTTTTAAAAAGGGCAGTAATCCTTTCAACAATCCTTAGTTTGTAAACTAATGCTTTTCCCATTTTAGTCCATAATCAAAAATATAGAAAAATGAATAGGTCAGTCACTCCATCTCCTGCCCTTATCCTTTGCAATGTTCTTTTCAACAATCTCACCCCTCCACTAATCTCCCATTCTGCTTCCCACTCACTTCCCCTTTATCATTCTGGTGCGTTCTCTAACTCCACTCAGCTCACTCTCCATTTAACCCCTGATCCCGACCCTCCTCATAGTTTCCCCCATTCACTCACCATCATCTCTTCCCATGTCTTCTCTTGCCAGTCCCCTTTCTCTCTCGCAATCTCATCTCATGATTAACCTACAGAGGTAAAAACAATGACTGCAGATGCTGGAAACCAGATTCTGGATTAGTGGTGCTGGAAGAGCACAGCAGTTCAGGCAGCATCCAAGGAGCAGGAAAATCGATGTTTCGGGCATAGGCCCTTCATCATGAATACAGCAGAGAGCCTGAAGCGTGGAGAGATAAGCTAGAGGAGGGTGGGGGTGGGGAGAGAGTAGCATAGAGTACAATAGGTGAGTGGGGGAGAGGATGAAGGTGATAGGTTAGGGAGGAGGGTGGAGTGGATAGGTGGAAAAGGAGATAGGCAGGTAGGACAAGTCCGGACAAGTCCTATCCACAACCCTCCCAAATCCTTTCCCCTTCATTCTTCACTCTCTCTCACACTCTTCTGATCTCCAGCCATTCCTTCTCTAAACAAGCTTGATTGATGACTTTATGGTTTTTGTACCTTTTTTTTGGAAGCGGCACAAACGTTTAAATAAATAAAATGAATACCAGCTCATTTCCTCACATTTCCAAGTGAAGGAAAAGGGAAGAACTTAGAATTACAGAAACTGAAACTAGGGTTCAACTAAACCAAAAGACTCTTATAGAAAAGATTATCAAAACCTACCCAAAAATGTTGCTTTATCAGCGATTTGTTAATACCATTATACAGAAAGCTCAAATAACAATCGGTAGAGACAGAAACGACCAGTTTCAATTTCTAGTCAAAAAGAATTGAAACAAATAGTTTCGGAAAATTGGAAACGTTCCGGGATATGACGGAACCGTGTCACTGATCCAATCCCAACTCTGCAAACAAAATGCGAGAAACTACTCACCAATCAGACTCATAGAGGAAGTGGTTTATGATCAACAAGAGATCTTAACATAATATTCAATTACATGCTTATCAGAAATGGTTTCAAAATTTCCGCATAACACTGATCTTACAAATAACGCGAATCGGAATTAGTGGGTTTCCCAAACTCAGGAATAGCTGTAAAACTAACTGCTATTTCTGCGCACAGCAAAATAGGAAAACTTGCAGATGGTGGAAATTGGAATGCAATTTATGACAAATTGAGAGAAAATCTTGAAACAATGGAATTTTTCACAAACATCGCACTTGGCCAGGGCATTTATTAAAAATGTGCCAGTCAGTAACCCATTTCCATGAACCAGCCACACAAAATCAGAAAGCTCTCTACATAAAACGGAATCCATTCTCCACTCACAATGATAACACTGCAATCAAAGGTTCATTCAAGTCCTTTAGTGAAGGAAACCGGCTATCCTTACCTGGTCTAGTCTATATGTGACTCCAGACCCACAACAACGTGGTTTAATCGTAAGGACTAGATAATGACTGCTAGCCCAACCAAAGACCCCCACATGCCATGAATAAATCTCAAATAAAGTATCTTAATTCATGTGTAGTTCTCCCACCCATACAAGGAGTTGTAAGGCTGAATTTCAGGCCATAGATCTTCAGAACAAGAGCAGGCCATTCAGAGTCGTGAACTCTTTCTGTCTTTCAACTCACGGCTGTTGGGTACCTCAACTTTATTTACTCTTAGCCACACCTCGCAATAATCTCACCTACCCTGTCAATCTCAGTCAATACCCAGTCTTCACACCCCTTCTGGGGAGGAGAGTACCAGATTTATACGGATTTCAACTTTTGCCAGAAGATGCCCCAAGTTCATTGCTCAACAGTTTATTCCAATTTCAAATTAGACAAGAACTAGGCAAACTATTGCCTGTTTCAAATGTTGTGGCATTGGACATGGTGAAAATATATGGGAAGATTATTTCTGCTACCCTGTAATAACATATTTGCCTAAGGCTGACCCAAATATTTGTGAATGGACATTTACTAATTCAAACAGCAATCAGCATTAAATATCTTGTTTTTTATAGTATGCTTTTAGGCAGGTTAATATTTATTTTGTAATAGGTGATAAATACACAATTAGAGGCTTTTACTGAGCTGGCAGTAAAAGGAAACATCTTTGAATTAATGAATAGCGACACTAACATTCACTCAGTTTCCCTTACACGTCTTGTCTCAGGAACTCAGTCAGGTATAAAATCTCCATGTTAGGATAAAGTGTAAGGATTAGATTAGATTACATTACAGTATGGAAACAGGCCCTTCGGCCCAACAAGTCCACACCGACCCGCCGAAGCGCAACCCACCCATACCCCTACATTTATCCCTTACCTAACACTACGGGCAATTTAGTATGGCCAATTCACCTGACCTGCACATCTTTGGACTGTGGGAGGAAACCAGAGCACCCGGAGGAAACCCACGCAGACACGGGGAGAACGTGCAAACTCCACACAGTCAGTCGCCTGAGGCGGGAATTGAACCCGGGTCTCTGGTGCTGTGAGGCAGCAGTGCTAACCACTGTGCCACCGTGCCGCCCACAAATAAAGCCCATTAACTACATCCCTTCTTCAGAAAAGCCACACTGACCCATCCTGAATCCTTGCCCCAAAATCAGGTCTAATACCTCTCAAATCTATTTATAGCCTTCGCAATGGACTTTGTTAGTGACTTATTTCAACAATCCATTTGTTGCTGTCTAAGTGCCAAAAGTAAACGCAGTCTGCCAAACTTTCCAACTACAGCACAAGTGGCTGACATTAAAGTTCAGGTTAAGCCAGACTGCACTTTACCTCACTGCGTCCTTCACTGTTGGCAACTTGTTATGTTTCTATTTGTCATTCCATTCTTATGTTGCTGCATGGATAATGCCTGAAGAACTCCATGTCTTATTTTCGTACAATTTGAATTCTCTTTTTTAGGGCAACACTCACTCTCTTGCTTAGGTTGGCTCAGTGGTTAGTACTGCTGCCTCACAGCTCAGGGACCCAGGTTCAATTCCATTCACAGGTGACTGTCTGTGTGGAGTTTGCACATGCTCCGTGTCTGCGTGGGTTTCCTCTCACAGTCCAAAGATGTGCAGGTTAGGTGGATTGGCCATGCTAAATTGTCCATAATGGGCTGACTATGGGAAATGCAGGGTCTGGGTAGGATATCTTTGGAGGGTTGGTGCACACTTGATGGGCCAAATGGCCTCTTTCTGCTCTGAAGGGATTCTATTCTATTGCTCATTAGTCCTCCTATAGTAGTTTTTTCTTCCACACAGGTTACCTGCATGATCTCACAGATGCACATTTAAAAGTTTCTCACCTTTCCAAGTGCTCCAAGCTTCACATCTACAATTTGTTACGGACCAGATCATTTCAAGATTCATGTTTCTTAGAATGCTGACTTAATTTTGCAAATATAATGTTGGCTTATCCATACACTTCACTGAAGCAGAAGCAGGCCATCTGACTGATCTAATAAATCCTCAACACCACTCTGCTGCCTTTTCCCTGTAACCCTCAACTCACTTATTGATTAAAATCAGTCGATCCCAATCTTGAATACACTTAATGATCCAGACTTGACAGCCCTTTGTGGTAAAGAATTCCACTGCTTCACAACCCTCAGAGGACAAATTTCTCCTCTTTGCTATCTTAAATTGATGAGATACTACTTTCAGATTCCTTGATTTTCCCACATCGACTGTCAAGCACCGCCTGTATTGCACATTTCATTAAGATAGTGTCTCATTTTTCTAAACCCCAATGAGCATAGTCTCAAGCTACTCAATCGCTTCTCATAAGAAACTCTTTCCATTATAGAATCATAGTGGGCTAAAGCACAGAAAAGGATCCTTTGGCCTATCAAGTCCATGCCAGTCAAAAACAACCAGCTAACTATTTGAACCCCATTTTCTAGCACATGACCTTGTATGCCTTGGCATCACAAGTGCACATCGAAATATTCCTCAAATTTTGAGGGTTTCTGCCTGTATCCCCCCCTGGCAGTGAGCTCCAGATCCCACACCACCCTCTGAATGAAACAAAATTTCCTCCCACCTCCTCTAAACCTCCTACCTGACCATAAATCCATGCTTTCTGGTTATTGCTCCATCCAGCAAGGGGAAAAGTTCCTTCCTGGCAATGCCCCTCAATTTAAGACGTCTCAGTCATGCTCTGTCAGTTTCCTCTGCTCCAAGGAAAACCCACCCAGTCTGTCTCATCTCTCTTCATGGTTGAAACTCTCCAGCCCAGGCAACATCCTGGTAAATCATACCCTTCCCATGGTGCGCATTTCAGAACTGCACATGGTACTCTAACTGTGGCCTAACTAATGTTTGATACAGATCCAGAATAACCTTAATTAACCTCCAAACTTTGACTAATAAAGACAAGTATCCCATACACCGTCTTTACCACTTTACCTACCTGACATGTAACCTTAAGGCTGGACATTCACATCAAGGTTCCTCTGATCGTCAGTGGTGCTTCGCAGGCTCCTCTTGTTCCTCATGTATTCCCAGGTCTTGGTTGTCCTCCCCAAATGCATCACCTCACACTTTTATCTGGATTGAATTCCATTTGCCACTGATCAGCCCATTAGACCAATCCACCTACAGCTTCCTGTAATCTAAGAATATTCTCTTCACTATTTAGCACCCAATTTTCATATCATCCATAATCTTACTGATCAACCTCCTACATTCAAATCTAAATCATACTGCAAACAGCAAGGGCCCCAGCAGATCACTGCAGAATTCCACTGGACACAAGCTTCCAATCACAAAAAAAAATCTCTTGACCATCACGTTCTGCTTCCTGCCATTCAGCCATTTCTGAATCCATGTGCTCTTACCTTTGCTTCCATGTGAGAGCTTATCAAAACCTTTGCTAAAGCCCAATTGCTTGCGTCAAAGGCATTACCCCCATCTACACACCATGTCAATTAAGTTGGTCAAACATGAACACCTCCCCCCCTTAACAAAACCATTGTCTTTCAACCTGAACTTTTATGCTAGCATCCCTCTCCAATTCAATAATATCCAGTTCTTTTATTTTTCCTGTCAAAGTGCAGAACCTCACATTTCCCCACATTACGTTCCATCTGCAAAGGTTTTGCCCACATTCTTATAGTGTCTATATCCCTCTATAGACTCTTTGGATGAAACCCATTAGTCCAGGGAACTTCTGTCCTTAGCCCCATTTGTTCTTCTCATTTTATCTTTATGATAGTGATTGACTTTATATCCTACCTGTGGGAGCAGGGTAAGCCATTTTGCCTACAGACCATTTTGCCTACAGAAGCCAGTATTGTACCATTGACAGCTCACATTAGCTATACCCAGGAACTGACTGTGAATGAGACATTACCTAATCAGAGGAAACATATCTAAATGACCCGCTAATGGGATGCTTTCCCTTACAATAACACAGCACCTCCAGAAGCCCAAAGGCGCTCTCTGTCTCTATGGGAGCCCTATCCAACACAATGCCTCCGCAGACAAACTGTCACCAAGCTGCTCAACATCGATGACCTCAGCCCTATAGGCCATTATGAACAGGATGCTACTGATTACTTTATCAAATAATCTTCTGAGATTAGTTAATCTCCTGTTGCCGTTGTTTAGTTGATTGATACTGTTTAAACATAGTTTAATAGTATTGAAAGAGGGCTAACAATCAGCTATACAAACCCTACACATACACAGGATCTGTTCAGGTGAGGAGGAATGTGATGGACATTTGAAAGTGCTCAAGGATGCCCTCATAAGAACCGGGTATGATGCTCAACTCAACTGCCAGTTCCAATGTGCCACAGCGAGAAACCATAATGACCTCCTCAGGAAACAGACACAGGCTACAACAGACAGGATACCCTTGGTTGCCCAGTACTTCCCTGGGAGCCAAACAACTACGCCATGTTCTTCGCAGCCTGCAACACGTTATCGATGAGGATGAGCACCTCACCAAGACCGTCCCCATGCCTCCACTTCTCACCTTCAAAACAACCACCAAGACATAGATGATAGGAACAGGGCTAGGCTGCTCAGCCTTCTCCATCATTCAGTATGACCATGGCTGATCATCCTATTTAGCCCCCTGCTCCCACTTTCTCCCCATACTCTTTGATCCCTTTATTCCAAACAACCATATCAAATGCTGTCTAGAAAATATTCAATGTTTTGGCCATAAACACTTTATGAGAGAATTCCACAGCTCACCACACCCCAAGTGAAGACATTTATCATCTCAGTCCTATATGGTCTCCTCCATTATTTCTGGCTTGTAACTCCCAATCATTGGGAACATTTTTTCTGCATTTACCTTGTCTAGTTATAGGCTTCTATGGGATCGCTCCACCTCCCTCATTTTTCTGAAGTCCAGTGAATATAGTTTTCTAAATAGCTGAATTGATTGACCTGTTTGAACTCGCTTCCACTTATAGGCATTGGGCATAATGGAATTGCCTTTTTTTGGCATCACGTTAGGATGTCTTTGCTTACATCTGAATATAAACCCATATATCTACCACTTTCTTTTATGACTTTATTGTCATTTTTGCAAATATTCATGATAGCACTATTGGTATAATGACTTACGCCTTTACTTATTCCTGGGATATCAATACCACTGACCATTTATTGCCCAGAGAATAGTTAAGTGTCCACCACATTACTGTATGGTCTGGAGTCATTTGCAGGTCAGTCCAGATAAGAACAGCCGTTTTCTTCCCTCAAGGACATTAATGAATCAGATGGCATTTTTCCAACAATTGACAACGGATTCACGGTTTAATTCCAGATTTACTTTATTGAACTCAATTCTGAAAACTGCCTTGGCAGAAGTGAAATCCGGGTGACCAGAACATTACCTTCTGGCTTAATAGTCTAGTGACAATACTCAGCCATCACCCCCAACCCAAATTGTTGATGGCTCTCCCTTCTACATTTATACCATCCAATCCATCAATTTGTTCAAGAATGCTTTCACTGTAGATGGAGAATCAAAATGAACAAGAGATCACAGCCTTGTCCACACACTTCTAATTCACTTTCCAATCACTGAGTTCCTTCTCATATCTGATACCATCAAATACAATTGAAGAATCAAAGATCTTTCTTATTAAAACCATTACTCGCTAGCTTCAGCTGACCTTATTTTTAAATTCATCTCCTTCAGTATTTTGGCCATAGAGAACTAAGTTCTCAGGTTATAAGTTTGTTCGCTGAGCTGCAAGATTTGCTCTCAGACAGTTCATCACCATGCTAGGTAACATCATCAGTGAGCCTCTGGTGAATCGCTGGTGTTCTGCCCGCTTTCTATTTATGTGTCTTGGTCTGTTGTGGTGGGTGATCTCACTTCCGGTTCTTTTTCTGAGAGGGTGGTAAAAGGGGTGCAGATCAATATGTTTGTGAATGGAGTTCCGGTTTGAATGCCAGGCCTCTAGGAATTCCCGTGTGTGTCTTTGTTTAGCCTGTACCAGGATGGATGCATTGTTCCAGTTGAACTGGTGTCCGTCTTCGTCTGTGTATAGGTACAAGTGATGGTTGGTCATGTATCCTGGTGGCTAGTTTCCTGCCCATTTGTCCAAAGTAATGTTTGTTGCAGTCCTTGCAGGGTATTTTGTATATCTATTGTTATTCTCTTCTTCCTTTGGTGAACTTTATACCAATAAGGATGTTGTTTGTGTCTGTGTGGTTTTCTTCTAATTTGTTGCGTTTTATGACAAAGGTGTAATCCGCATAGCGGACCCAAAGCTTGGGCTGGATCATGGGAAGGACCGTTTGTTCTAACACCTGCATAACTGCTTCTGCTAAAAATCCTGATATTGGTAATCCCATCAGAGCCCCGTTGATTTGTTTGTTGGTCTTCACATTGAAGATTGAAGTGGGTTGAGAGTCACAGGTCTACTAGCTTGAGGATGCTGTCCTTGCTGATGGAGTTGGTGTTGTCAGGTGTTTGTTTCATCTCGCAGTGAGGCTAAGATGATGTTTATTGATGTGAATAGGGCTGTCACGTTGAAGGAAACCATGACCTCGTCACCCTTTATCTTGGTATCTTTGATGATGTTAAGGAATTCCTGGGTGGAGTGGATGGAGTGGCTTGAGTCTTCTATGAGGTGTTTCAGTTTGCGTTGCAGTTCCTTTACTAGTCTGTATGTCAGTGTACTGGGAAGTGAGACTATAAGTCTGAGGGCCCCCCCCCCTTGTTTATGTACCTTTCATAATCCATAAAAATAAGGTGAGTTGGATTCTTCAGGGTTCATTCTTTAAGAGGTCTACCTTGTTAATTTCACCTGTCTTGTGGAGTTTCCTCAGGGTTTGCTGTAATATGGATTTCTTACTGTGCAGTCAGGTCCATCGACACCTGTTGGTAGGTGTTGGTATCGGCAAATAGCGTATGGTAAATGGGGTCCAAACTGATCCACCACTCAGAAAAAGAACGGACGTGATATCACCCACCACAACGATCAAGACAGATATATAGCAAGCAGGACAGAACACCAGAGCTTCAACAGAGGCTCAGTGATGATGTTACCAAGCATGGTGATGAACCATCTGAGAACAAATTTTCTGGCTCAGTGAGCAAAATACAACCTGATACACAACCTGAGCTACAAATCATCTCCAAAATCACAACAACGTTCTGATGTACATGGTTTACATTTTTCATTATCTTGAAGCTTAGGTCAGACTGTAAGCTTCCCGCCTTACAATGGAAACAAACTCAACTTAATCTTTCCTAATAAAGGTAAATCACTGCTGCTCAGATTATCTTTCTGAAGGACCTCTATAACATTTGGAGGACAATATTCTACAGGTATGGCCTATCCAACTTTATGCAATCAGCACTTAGTGCGAATATCCCACAGAAACTGACTTAACTAAAGCTTAAACTGTGTGAGAAGCCTTCATAGTTACCAGACTCAAAATGTCTCTGCTGGACAGTATCTTTGAAAAGGTCAATTTGTTGTAAGGAGTTCAATAAAAGTGTCAAAAAAGTTACAGACCACAAACATACATATTTTTAAAATATTTTATTGCTTTAACCCAGAGGGCTATCAATAAAAAATTACATCCCCAGTTTTAGATTAGATTAGATTACTTAGTGTGGAAACAGTCCTTCGGCCCAACAAGTCCACATTGACCCACCGAAGCACAACCCACCCAGACCCATTCCTCTACATTTACCCCTTCACCTAACACTACGGGCAATTTAGCATGGCCAATTCACCTAACCTGCACATCTTTGGATTGTGGGAGGAAACCGGAGCACCCGGAGGAAACCCACGCAGACACGGGGAGAACATGCAAACTCCACACAGACAATCGCCTGAGGCAGGAATTGAACCTGGGTCTCTGGCGCTGTGAGGCAGCAGTGCTAACCACTGAGCCACCGTGCTGCCCACAAAGTTTGTTAAAGCATGATTTACCATTGCAACCTACCAAACTCAAAATATGTATTGCATAAACAGCCTCAAAAAGAGCACTGTCCTGCAGTCCTTATTCCTTGCACACATGCCAAATAATCAATAATGCTTTTCAAAATGCATTTCAAGTCATACTATATCTTTTTTCTTTTGTCCAGGACTAAACATGTACTTTATTACTATAGGTACACAATTTCACAGTTATGTCTATTATATCTCCCCAGATGGGGGCAGTCTTTATAGAGGTTTTGTACATTCCTGGCAGACATTACAGTGTAACCAATACACCAGAGAATTAGTTAAGACTGATTTAACAGGTTATTGGCAAATGTTTCAGCTCTGGCAGTAAGCAAACCTATCGTTTAAAAAGTGTGACCGAAACATCATAGTTCTCTTATTGCTGTTTAACTGTCTATTTGAAAAGATTCATTACCTGACAGACCCCAACAAAGTTTCCAATGAACAACAATCAATTATACCTAGGGACTGATTAAATTAAGTTGTAAAAGATATCCAGTAAAACTTGTGTTTCAACACAGGTGATATCAATAGGAAATTCTCAATTCTATTTTATTTCTGCTGAAATCACAGGAACCTTAGACAAAGTATTAAAAGCACTTAGATTGGACAAAATTATCATTTGTGAGACAGAAAAAGTTAGAATGCTAACCACTAATGCCACATTACCGCCATTAGGATACTTGTAAATAGCAGACTTCTCCGCACTGGGAATCAAGAATGTTCTGTTTCAATTATAATTGCAGTTAAAAATGGAATTAACCAGATTACTTTTCAAGTAGAAAATGATTTAATGTATACAGAAGTAAATCAACCAATGTGGTGGACTGATGCTGTGCCATTGCGGGTGGGCATTGGGTCGCAAGCTAGTTGTGGACCGAGAGGCTGGAAGGAGTTAGCTCGCTTCCTTTATCTATCATTGTAACAGGAGGAGGATGTTCTTCCCTCTCAGGCATATTCTACCATTCAATTAATTATGGTTGCTCTGTACCTCAACTCCATTTACCAAATTAGTTGATGTCCTTCATTATCAATCCCAGCCTTGAAGTGTTTTACATCCTTAAAATAATTCACTGTGGTTAAAGACTGGAACTGACAATGTTGGTGGGAGCACTGCAATTGATCATTAGTAGAAATTATACTTGGAACAGCAAATGGAGAAATGCAGCAATATCTTTGGGACTTACTTTGTAAAGTGAAATAATTTCAAAAAGTGCACTTTCGATTTTAAAATCGTAACTCTTCAAGATTTTAAAACAAAAACCAAGCACAAACAAGATGCATGTATAATCATAAAACTCAACAAGGTATTATGGAATTATATCAACTGGTTAAACCAGTTTCTGGGTAACCTGGACGGCAGATCAAATCTTTTAGTGCAAATGTCAAAATAAAAAAGGAACATATATAATCACAATTTGAAACTTTTTTTTTGTAAATGAAGACATTGAACTTATTTTTGCCACTCTTCTTTCAGAACCAATACAAAGTTAACACTCTCCAAAAACGGCCACCTCATCCCACCTCTCAGATATACACATACCACCTCAAACTGAAGATGGATACAGAAACAGTTTCAAATGTACATTAAACATCAAAACTATTACCTATCAGATATAAAGGTAAATCCCCCCCTCCCCAATAAATAAATAAGTTACTAAAATTTAATTATCAGCACATTTTTTAAAAATTATTTTGACAATTGACATGGGCTGCATTGTTTTGTGAGATAATGATTTTCCTTGCAAGTACCAAATACTGAGCTTCTACCACAAGTACACTTTTTTTGGTAAACTGATTAAATTAAATGCAACATTTCATGTCATATCAGGGCTCTTGTAGCAAGTGCCATGAAAATACAGAAATCTGTGATCACAGTCCTGCTGTCGGGAAACCACATTAAGCAGAACCCAAGTACTTAGCCATCACGCACACCCCCTGCCGCCCCCAACTTTACCAAGTGTACAACACTTGGCTGGGTTCTCCACTCAGATCGATGGTATTGGAGATCACGTGATCTGGGTGGGAGTGGAGAGGTAGTAGGGATAGAATCAGAAAACATAAAAGAGGAGACATCATTTAACAGGAGACAAATTTCATCTGCGAAGACAGTGATTTCTCACTCAAGGTGGGCAGAAAATGCAATGTCGACAAAACATGGTGTCTGCACTCACCTTGCTATTTCCATAACAAAACAGCACAAAATACATCTGCCCTCTGTTGTAATGAGCAAATAGAGTAATTCAGACAATCAAGCTTCAGCACATTATGTTATAACTAAATAAGTGAGCTGTTGGAAACTGTGTTCAGTTAGTGTGTGAGTGAAACTCTATAAATTCAACTGATTAATCTGTAATGCAATAATCTGATCACTCCTGCTCAGTATTTGGACTTCCAAGATCAAAAACAAAATATTGCAAACATAGAACAATGGCATAAAGCTACAAATACCAGAAATGCCCCAATATAAAATCGTGCTGTTCCAAACCTGAAAGCATAGCTTTCAACAAGGCATTTTGCTGTGTGTGACTAACCACTCTCCCACTGATAAACTGTTAATCATTCTCCACCTTCCTTGCTTTCAGAACAGAATCCATTGCATTTTGCCCCATTATTGTGTCAGTGCCATAAACCAAGAACACAGTGAGCCATCGTACTCTCCTGACAGGACTGATTAGTTTTCCGTGTTGTAATGGACAAACTATTCCACAGATTGGTGTTGTCAGTGCTCCAATATTTATAACATGAATCAAACGGTCTTAGCATGATCTAGCCAAACTCAAGCAAAAGGCCTTGCAAAACCCAGAGCTTGACCAGCATCTGTGAATAAATGCCTTCTTTGGAATTTTTGAGTTACAGATGCTTTATATCCTCTAACGTTGGTCCCTGACACATGAAATAGTGAAACATGCAACAGCCCACGGTAATGCAGAAGGAGAATCACAGTTTTTTTTTAAAAAGTGAGACAAGAAGTAATTTCCTGCAAGGAAAATATTTTCTTGCATTAAAAACGTAGCAGTGGCAATAAAACTGCAGGTCCTTAAACTGGAGAACGAGCTTGCCTTGGAATATCCTGCAGGCCATATACAGCTTTTATAAAGGCACTTAATAGTTTGGTAACTTTTTCAATCAGTAAATGTCTGTCACCAAAACATAGTATTTTAGTACTCGTGTGCTAAAAAGGCCAATGGCTGGAATGCATTTTAAAAATAAACAATTTTCGTTTTATAGATTTCGCCTTTGGATTATATAAAGCTGTCGGTTACTGAGAGGGCTAACTGGTTCGGTTCTGCAGCCTCCTGGTAGTAGTATGGATGAAATAGTCTTTCCTGGCTGCAGATTTGCATGGCATAATATGTGTGGAGTAATAGATGAGGGAAACGGAAGGTAAAATAACAAACAAATTCATCTGGGACTGAACCCAAAGTTTCTTGCACTTCCTCTGGCAGTTCCCTATAGTGGTGTTTCTGAAAATAAAACATGCAAGATATGTAAACGTTAGATGTACAGTCAGACACTCTTATTACCTAAGATCATCATTGTTTTGTACAGAAGCCCCCTAGCTCTGCAAACTAGCAACACATCCATGTCTCCTCATTACACACACTGGTGGAAGTGATAGTGCAGTGATAATGCCGCTGGACAGCAAATAAGAACCCTTGGTTCGAATCCCACCAGAGTGAAATGTGAATTCAATAAAAATCCGGAATTAAATGGCAGCCTAGTGATGACCATAAAGAAGCCATCTGGATTGTTACAAAACCCCATCTGGTTCACTAATGCCCTTTAGAGAAGGAAAGTTGCCTCCAGATCCACAGCAGACTATTTATAGCTTTTTTTGCAATAAACATTGGCCTAGCCAGTGATGCCCACATCCCATGAACAAATTAAAAATAACTCAAGACATCCAACAGAGCAATAAAATGAAATTTGATACGTGCGCACACTAATAGGACTCAGGCAATTTAAAAAAGGCACTTTGCAATCAGAGAAATGAATAAAACCTTAGGCAGTTTGTCAGTCCTCACAAAGAAGCAATTCCATGTTTCATAAAACTGAAAATAAAACTGATCGGAATCTGTGATTATCGAATGAATAGCCAGGAGAGGCTGGGGCGTGGGTTTAATTTCTCAATTAATCTGTCAGTGACAGACTGACTGCCAGAGGGAGACCAGGCACTTCACTGGAAGAGAAAGGCACCATCATGCCCCAAACTCGAAGACCAGATACTAGAAGCGGGGAGAGAATGAAGTGAGGCTGGGCGAACACTCACAAAACATCTATAAATCTCACTTACAAAACTGATCAACGAACCAATAAATCCATTAACCGGTAGTGGCATATTTTACTCCAAGGTTCATGGTGCTCCAGATTCCTCATTGCTGGGTTGTCAATCTGCCCTGTAACCAGACTGCCATCAGAAGGTGAACAAGCCGAGTTCAGGATGACCAATTCAGTCATCTTCTATAGTTCAGGAGTGGAGGAGCCTCAGCCCTTGACCTTGTCCAACAGGTACGAGATTCTTGCTCCCTGTTCGGATGAGGAAAAGGGCTCTGGACAGGATGAGCCAACTGACCAAGGCACCATGGTGCAGAAGGCCATTCAAGAGGGGGGGAGCTAATAGACAAGTAGTGGTTATAGGGGATTCTATAATTAGGGGGACAGATAGTATCCTTTGCAAGCCGGATCGGGAGTCTCGCATGGTGTGTTGCCTGCCCGGTGCCAGGGTGCGAGACATCTCCGACCGGCTTGAAAGGATATTGGAGCGGGAGGGGGAGGATCCAGTTGTTGTGGTCCACGTTGGTACCAACAACATAGGCAAGACTAGGGTGGAGGACCTGTTTGGGCATTACGAAGCACTAGGCAGGAAATTGAAGCACAGGTCCTCAAGGGTCATAATCTCCGGATTACTGCCCGAGCCACGTGCCAATTGGCATAGGGACAAGAAAATTAGGCAAGTAAACATGTGGCTAAGGGGTTGGTGTGGGAAAGAGGGATTCCACTTCATGGGGCATTGGCATCAGTTTTGGAACAGGGGGGATCTGTACCATTGGGACGGTCTCCACCTGAACCGATCAGGTACCAATGTTCTAGCGAAGAGGATAAATAGGGTGGTCAGTAGGACTTTAAACTTCTGAGTTGGGGGGAAGGGAAAGTGAAAGCGACAGGGAGTATGGAGGTAAATGGCAAGATAAGCAGCAGGATAGCATGTTTCCAGGCGGATTTAAAATTGAGGCAGACTGAGAATGCAGTAAAAAGCAAGGATAACTTAGGACATATGACTTCCAACATCTCTAATGATAAGGAAGTTAGCATTAAGGCACTTTACCTGAATGCTCGTAGCATTCATAACAAAGCCGATGAACTAATGGCACAGATAATAGTGAATGATTATGATGTAGTAGGCATCACAGAGACTTGGTTACAGGGGGGTCAGGACTGGCAGTTAAACCTCCATGGTTTTTCAACTTATCGAAAAGACAGAGAGGTGGGCAGAGGGGGTGGGGTTGCCTTGTTAGTTAAGAACAAAATTAAATCTATGGTATTGAATGACATAGCGTCGGATGATGTGGAGTCTGTGTGGGTGGAATTGAGGAACCACAAAGGCAAAAAAAACATAATTGGAGTTGTGTATAGACCTCGTAACAGTGGATAGGACGCAACATGTACTGGGAAATAGAGAAGGCATGTCAGAAAGGCAAGGTTACATTGATCATGGGAAACTTCAATATGCAGGTGGACTGGGTAAATAATGTTGCTAGTGGATCTAAAGAAAGGGAATTCATGGAATGCTTACAGGATGGCTTTTTGGAACAGCTTGTCATGGAGCCCACAAGAGAGCAGGCTATTCTGGACCTAGTGCTTTGCAATGAACCAGACTCTATAAAAGATCTTAAAGTAAGGGAACCCTTAGGAAGTAGCGACCATAATATGGTAGAGTTCAGTCTGGAGTTTGAAAGGGAGAAGGCAAAATCGGATGTAATGGTGTTACAGTTGAATAAAGGTAATTATGAGGGCATGAGAGAGGAACTGACTAAAATAGACTGGAAGCAGAGGCTAACCGGGAAGACAGTAGAGCAAAAATGGCAGGAGTTTGTAGGTATAATTGAGGACACTGTACAGAGGTTCAAGAAAAGAAAGATTAACCGGGGAGGGACTAGATAACCTTGGCTGACAAAGGAAGTCAGGAAATGTATTAAAGAAAAAGAGAGATCCTATAAAGTGGCTAAGAACAGTGGGAAATCAGAAGATTGGGAAGGATACAAAAGCAAACAGAGGATAACAAAGAGTGTAATAAGAAATGAGAGGATCAAATATGAAGGTAGGCTAGCCAGTAATATTAGAAATAATAGTAAAAGTTTCTTTCAGTACATAAGAAACAAACGACAGGCAAAAGTAGACATTGGGCCACTTCAAACTGATGCAGGAAGCCTTGTGATGGGAGATAAGGAAATAGCAGGAGAACTTAACAAGTACTTTGCGTCAGTTTTCACAGTGGAAGACATGAGTAATATCCCAAAAATTAAAGGGTGTCACGGGGCTGAGTTGAGTATGGTTGCCATTACGAAAGAGATAGTGCTAGAAAAGTTAAAAAGTCTTAAAATTGATAAATCTCCTGGCCCCGATGGGATACACCCTAGAGTTCTGAGAGAGGTGGCTGAGGAAATAGCAGAGGCATTGGTTGAGATCTTTCAAGAGTCACTGGAGTCAGGAAAGGTCCCGGATGATTGGAAGATGGCTGTTGTAACCCCCTTGTTCAAGAAAGGATCAAGGCAAAAGATGGAAAATTATAGGCCAATCAGCTTAACCTCGGTTGTTAGTAAAATTCTAGAATCCATCATTAAGGATGAGGTTTCTAAATTCTTGGAAGAGCAGAGTCTGATTAGAACAAGTCAACATGGATTTAGTAAAGGGAGGTCATGCCTGACAAACCTGTTGGAATTTTTTGAAGAGGTAACAAGTAGGTTAGACCAGGGAAACCCAGTGGATGTGGTCTATCTAGACTTTCAAAAGGCCTTTGATAAGGTGCCACAAGGGAGGCTGCTGAGCAAGGTGAGGGCCCATGGTGTTCGAGGTGAGCTGCTGGAATGGATTGAGGATTCTGGATGAAATCCGAGAGAATGGCAGAGGCATGGTGAGACTGTAGGGAGGGAGGCTGCTTGAACTGCAGAGATTAAAGACTTCCACTTGGATTTTCCAGAAAATGAATCAGGCCTGAAGGACTGACCAGGAAGGCCACACCCACGACAGAAAAATCCAAGCACCTCAAGTGACCAAGCAGCTGCTATCTCTAAGTCAGAGCTCCATGCCAGCTGTTATTGTTAGCCACTAGTTTGGGAAGCTCTGTTCTGGGTCATTCACCAGAAGAATGCAGAGTAGTCCCATTTAGGGACATGGTTTTGTTTACTCAATAGCACTGACAAGGGGTAGTTTATAGTATCGCACATTTGCAGTTTGCAACAGAGACAAATTTCTCTTTGGGTTCTCGTGAACTTTCCTGACAGTATAACAACAGCCTGAACCTCAGCATGTCCATGGTTACTCTTTAACTCATATCCTTTTCACATCAAGACTACCCACTGCCACCAGCTCACGCAGCCATCTAGTGATGAAACACTTCCAATGACATCCCTTCCTGACTACAACAATCCAGTGCTCTCTGGCCAACATTCCATCTCCCATCCACAAGCTTTCGCTCATCCAGAATTCTCATGCCCGCATTCTACCTCACATCAAGTCCTGTAACTCATCTCCAAGTTGGCGGACCTCCATTCCGCTGTCCCCCACTACTCTACAGTGCCTCAAATGTGAAATTCACAAACTTGATTATAACATTCTGCATGCTCTCATCCTTGGTTATCTCTGTAACCACCTTCAGCCCTGCAACCTTCCATGGACTTTGTGCTTCCTCATTCCAGCCTTTTAAATCTGTGTCCTCCTGCTCTTTTTCAAGTGGGAACAGCTTCTCCCTATCAAATCCATTCAGTAATATGCAAGATGTCAATAACTTGCATTTAAATGGTGCCTGGGAATTCCAGAACCTAGGACTTAGGCGTGGTGCCAAGGTGGCGGAGTGAATGGAAACTGAAGATGTGAAAAAGAAACAAGGGTGTTGTGTGAAAATAAACTTTTTTCACACAGCGAGTAGCTTATAGAATTACAGGATTGCTTGAGTGCAGGAGGCCATCCAATCCATGGTGCTTACACTGGTTCAATGACGTGGAGCCAATCTCCTGCCCTTTCCATGTATCCCTGCACACAATTTTCATCCCTGTATGACTTGGAAATGGGTGGAGATAGGTTCATTAGAAACATTCAGGGTGGCACTGGATGGTTATTTGGATAGATACAGTGTATAAGCACATTGGGAAAAAGCAGAGGGTATGCTCTCGGTAACGAGGCATCTTTTAAAGTGCTGGTGCCAACAAAATAGGCCAAATCGCCTCCCTCTGTACCATACCATATTCAGTAATACAGCTATGTCACAGCCTGTAGTTGGAGCATGTCATTTACTAATTCAAGAATTAGTTCATTTGCTTTTAGAGGTTTCTTCTATCAAGGTTCTCTCTGCCCTTCTCCACGTGTCCAAACAAAATGGTGTCTTGTGGAGATGGCAGGTCAACTGCAACACATCCCTGAGCAATGAACAGGCTAGGTTACCATTGACTGCCATTACATTTACAGGTAATAACACTTCACCTGACTGACAGAGACCCAAATAATGCACATATGTAATATTTACAAGAATTATTAGCAATTTTACAAGGGATCAGAATGATAGATCTTGAAAAAATTGGTATAATTACCTTATTCCGCATTGCTCGCAGGAGATCTCGCACTGAGCTCCCTTTATAAGATCGAAATTTTCTAAGATCTGCAAAAAAAAGTTACTTTGTGAAAAAGCACTTGCTTCATGCAATTCTTCCCAGCTTCCTAGCCATAGACTAGTGAACCTTATACAGTTTTAGATTAAATTAGTTTACTAACAGTGTGGAAACAGGCCCTTCGGCCCAACAAGTCCACATTGACCTGCCGAAACTCAACCCACCCAGACCCATTCCCCTACATTTACCCCTTCATCCAACACCTAACCTATACATTTTTGGAATAAAGATCATAAGGCAAATGGAAACTGAAACTTGAGCTTGTGCTGTCAGATCATGTTTGACAGATTCCAAGACAAGGATCAGAATGATCAGATGCAGATGATATACACAACAGCCATGTTCCAAAATGACTGGGATACTCGATTCAAGGCCAATTTTCAAATGGAAATCAAACGAAAACATTAATCTAGCAGTATTTTGGGAGATATGAAGGAAGAACAGAGAAGTCTGTCAATTGGGACTGGTGCTTTCAAGAACTGGAAAAGGCACAATGGGAAAACTGCTTCGTCTGTGGCACTGAATTCTATAATTCCTTTAAAAAGGCTGATAAGAAAATTACTAGGACAACAAATATCTTGCTGTGCCACTGAATAAGCTGCATCCCTGCCAAATTGCCCCTACACCAGGCTGCTGCAGGTCACAGATTCCTCCATCACAAGGTGGGGCAGATAGCTGACTGAATGAGAAAGGCAGGAGAACCTCTTCAGTCAAATCCACTGACCTCATTAAAATCCAGACTGGCTTTGCGAGTTCCACATTCGAACAGCAACCACAAAGTACAGAGACTGCAATCTCTGTGCACCCACACGCTACCCAACTAGAAATGAACAAGGTAAAGGTTGGGACAACTTTCATTTGAGAAGAATGGGATTGCACAGTGGCTCAGCGGTTAGCACTGCTGCCTCACAGCACGAGGGACTTGGGTTTGAATCCACCCTGGGGTGACTGTCTGAGTGGAGTCTGCACGCCTCCTGGTGTCTGCATGGGTTTCCTCCCACAGTCCAAAGATGTGCAGGTGAGGTGGATTGGCCATGCTAAACTACCCATCATATTCAGGGATGTGTAAGTTGGGTGGATTTCCTATGTGAAATGCAGGGTTATGGGGACAGGGTAGGATCATGGGTCTGGATGGGATGCTCTTCGGAAGTTCAGTGTGGACTTGATGGGTAGAAAAGCCTGCTTCTGCACTGCAGGGATTTTATGATTAAAAAAGCAGAAGAGAATCTGAAGGAGATGTCTGCGGATATTAACAGGAACATGAACAGAATTTCAAGACACACTGAGTGACTCACGCTGAGCAAGGAGTCAGATTTTAGGTGAAGGCTTAATTACAAAAGATTTGCACAAACATATTCTTTGCAAATCTTATTTCCTCCTTCCCTGAGCATGTAAAACAATAACTTCACATGATTCATTTTCTTTTGTAAAGATACAATAAATAACTGACAGCATTGTAAAAATTAACAATTCCCAATGACAATACCAGGCCACTGATTTTATACACCTATTGCCCATCTCACCAGCACAGGGTTAGCAGTGAGTACATTCATTCTTGAATCATGAGAGAGAATGAATCAGCATAATGTCATTCAGCCACATGAGCTGCTCACCTGTCTGCAGAGGTACAGTGATGTGCTCTTTCCAGTCACCTTGAACAACACTTCGCCCACCTCTCTCCAGTTCTCGTACTATTGGTCCATCCAGAGGCTCCTTTTCTATTCGATCACTGACATCCTGCAATGATTAACCCACAATTACAAGACCCGACATGATTCCTAAGGTCATGCTGTGTTTGTCGGTTGTAACAGAAATGGAATCTTTCCTCTCTACAGATTTCAACAACGTACCTTTTCTGCCTTTACACTCGCCATTTAAAGACTCAAAAGGTTCTCTTGTACCCTGATGATTTGGCAGCTACAATCACTTTCTGGAGAGGGAGGGAAAGAGGGAGTCTGACACACCCATAGTGCACCCTTTAGAAAGGGAATTCCCAAAGTGATTTTGAACCAGTGAGAGTGGAGGAACAGTGATACAGCTGAGAGTCAGGACGGGGTGGGGTTGGAAGGGAGCTTGCACTGTTCCCAAGCATTTGTTGCTTTTGTTTTTTGAGGAGGTAAAGGTCATAAATTTGGAAGGAGCTTGGTGAACTCATGAGTGCACTTTCTATGTGGTATACACTGCTATCACATATTTGTCAGCAGCAGAGAGAATAGAAGTTGCAAGTACTGGATGGTGTCAAGACGGCAGCCTTGTCCTGGATGGTGTCAAGATTGAGTTCAGTTGGAGATACGTCCATCCAGACAAGTGGGCAGAATTCCATCACATTCGTGACCTGCAGATAGTTGAGAGGCTATAGGGATTCAGCTGGTGAGTTACGCCATGGAATTCCCAGCCTCTAACCAACTATTACAGGCACACTATTTACATTGCTGATCCACTTCAGCTTCTGCTAGCACCCAGGATTTCGATAATGGCAATGGCATCGGACATTGAAGGGAAATGGTTAGATTTTCTCTTGTAGATGGCCATTACCAGATCTTGTGGCATGAATGCTGCTTGCCACTTATCTCCCCAGGCTGGGGTGTGGTCCAGGCCTTGCTGTATATGGAGGCATGAACTGCTTCAGTATGAGGAATCATAAATGATGCCGAATATTGCACAAACAATGGTCAACATCCTGATTTCTGATCTGACAATGGAGGAAGATCATAAATGAAGCAGCTAAAAATGGTTTGGCATAGGATACTGGCCTGAAGAAGTTCTTCAGAGATGTCCAGGAGCCGAGATGATTATCCTCCAACAACCATAACCATCTTCCTAGATATATATGACACTGCCTAGTGGAGAGTTTTCCTAAATGATTTCCATTGACTCCAGTTTTGCTAGTGCTCTTTAATGGCACACCCAGTCAAATGTGGCCTTGATGTCAAAGGCACTCTCAGCTCACCTCGAGTTCAGCTTTTTTGACTATATTTGGACCAGAGTTGCAATGGGGTCAGGAACCTAGTAACCCTGGTAGAACCCAAACTGAGTTTCAGTGGACTCACTGCTAAGTCAATGCTATTTGAAAGCACTTGTCAACAATCACTTCCATCATTACAAATACATAAAGGACAAAAGGGTAACTAGGGAGAGAAAAGGGCCTCTCAAAGATCAGCAAGACAGCCTTTGTGTGGAGCTGCAGGAGATGGGGGAAGATACTAAACAAGTATTTTGCATCAGTGTTTACTGTGGAAAAGGACATGGAAGGTATAGAATGTAGGGAAGTAGTTGGTGACATCTTGAAAAATGTCCACATTACAGAGGAGCAAGTGCTGATGCCCTGAAACACCAATGTGGATAAATTCCAGGACCTGATGATGTTCCCTTGAACTCTGTGGGAAGCTAGGGAAGTGATTGCTGGGCACCTTGCTGAGATATCTGTATCATCGATATTCACAGGTGAGGTGCCAGAAGACTGGAGGTTGGCTAACATGGTGCCACTGTTTAAGAAAGGTGGTAAGGACAAGCCAGGGAACTATAGACCAGTGAGCCTGATGTCAGTGGTGGGCAAGTTGTTGGAGGGAATCCAGAGGGACAGGATGTACATGTCTTTCAAATGGCAAGAACTGATTAGGGATAGTCAACATGGCTTTGTGCGTGGGAAATCATGTCTCACAAACTTGATTGAGTTTTTTGAAGAAGTAACAAAGAGGATTGATGAGGGCAGAGCGGTAGACATGATCTATACGGACTTCAGCAAGGTGTTCGACAAGGTTCCCCATGGGAGACTGGTTAGGAAGGTTAGATCTCATGGAATACAGGGAGAATGAGCCATTTGGATACAGAACAGTCTCAAAGGTAGAAGACAGAGGGTGGTGGTGGAGGGTTGTTTTTCCGACTGGAGATTTGTGACCAGTAGAGTGTCACAAGGATCAATGCTGGGTCCACTACTTTTCGTCATTTATATAAATGATTTGCATGTGAGGTATAGTTAGTAAGTTTGCAGATGACACCAAAATTGGAGGTGCAGTGGACAACGAAGAAGGTTACCTCAGATTACAACAGGATCTGGACCAGATGGGCCAATGGGCTGAGAAATGGCAGGTGGAGTTTAATTCAGATAAATGCAAGGTGCTGCATCTTGGGAAAGCAAATCTTAGCAGGACTTATACACTTAATGGTAAGGTCCTACAGAGTGTTGCTGAACAAAGAGCCTTGGAGCGCAGGTGCATAGCTCTTTGAAAGTGGAGTCGCAGGTAGATAGGATAGTGAAGAAGGCGTTTGATATGCTTTCCTTATTGGTCAGAGTATTGAGTACAGGAGTTGGGAGGTCATGTTGCAGCTGTACAGGATGTTGGTTAAGCCACTGTTGGAACATTGCGTGCAATTCTGGTCTCCTTCCTATCAGAAGGATGTTGTGAAACTTGAAAAGGTTCAGAAAAGATTTACAAGGATGTTGCCAGGGTTGGAGGATTTGAGCTTTAGGGAGAGGCTGAATAGGGTAGGGCTGTTTTTTCTGGAGCGTCACAGGCTGAGGGGAGACCTTATAGAAGTTTATAAAATTCTGAGGGGCATGGATCGGATAAATAGACAAAGTCTTTTCCCTGGAGTGGGAAAGTCCAGAACTAGAGGGAATAGGTTTAGGGTGAGATGGGAAAGATATAAAAGGGACCTCTAAGAGGCAACATTTTCACGCAGAGAGTGGTACATGTATGGAATGAGCTGCCAGAGGAAATGGTGGAGGCTGGTGCAATTACAACATTTAAAAGGCGTTTGGATGGGTATATGAATAAGAAGACTTTGGAGGGATATGGGCCAAGAGTTGGCAGGTGGAACTAGATTGGGTTGGGATATCTGGTCGGCATGGACAACTTGGATCGAAGGGTCTGTTTCCGTACTGTACGTCTCTATGACTCCATGTTCCTGATGATTGAAAGCAGGCTAACGGGGCAGTAATTGGCTGGATTGGATTTAGTTTTTTTTCCTTTTGTCAATGGGACATATCTGGATAATTTTTTTCACTGCCACATAGGTGTTAATATTACGGCTGAGCTGCCGCAGGAGTGCAGCAAGTTCTGAAGGATAAACCATTGGTACTATTTGGCAAGTTGTTCAGGTTCTGTAAAATCATCACAGTCCCAGTGAACCATCGGCTGCTCTCTCGTTAGAGAGAAATGACTGGTAGTGGTTTAACGCGAGGGTCACCATACCTCATAGCAAGGAAAGAGGTTAAGAAGTCGAGTCAGTCATGGTAATCTCAGCCACTGCAGGAATCAAACCCATGCTGCTGGCAGCACAAACTAGCCAATCTTTGCAGTATCCACCGTATTCAGCAATTTCTCAATATAACACGGAGTAATCAAAATGGCTAAAGACTGGCACCTATGATGCTGGTGGCTTTAGGAGGAGATAACAGATGGTTCATCCACTCAACTCTGTTGTAGGATTACTTAGCTCAGTACTGAGTACTATAGAAAGGTTTTCCTGTCTCTGCAGTGTTAAGTGATCTCAGCTAGAGACAGTGGAAGCTCTCTGACTGGACTTCCTACACTCAACGTCAGGGAAGGAGGTGAAATAATAATTGGCTGATACTTCAGCTCATTAAACTGATGACAACACCCAAACTCTGGGTAAGAGCAGGTTTAAACAAAGCTCTCTAATCTCTAAGTTTGAAATAAATTTGATCATGACTGGAGGAAGTAGAGGAGCACAATCTGAGCTCCGGAAAGGAGATGGCAAGAAAAGAAAATGAAAATGTAAAAGAGAAAATTAAAAACCACCAATCTACAGATGCACAAGCAGACTGAACAGCCTTTGGATTCACACTTACAACAGTTAATACATAATCCCTTTAAAATAAAGATTCTTCCCTAACCAATAAGCTGCTCATGATGCAGCAAAGGAGCGAATTGCCAAAAACATCTACCCCTCTCAGACAGACAGGCAGGAATAAAAGTTTGAAAATGTAGGGAAGGCACTCCATAAAGGTACTTATCCCTTGCAAGTAATGTCTTCTAAATACTCTTTTCTCTTTGAAATCAACAGTATTAAGCATCTAGCAAAGAAAATTTGAAGACAACAGTGGAAGGAATGTGCTCATGCAAAGGAAAATAAACAAACCTGGAAAAACTGAAGCTGTTTCTCAAGACTCCAAAAGAAAGGATTTTTCAGCACACACTTTGCAGACGGACGTTTCTGTGGGTCCATGTTTATCATTTCCTTAATTAAGTCGTGAGCAATAATATCCGCTAGAAAGAGACAGAAATACACAACGAATGACAAGCTCATCAAGCAACAGTCAAACGTATCTGGCACGAGATTGCTGAAGGAAGGGATTGATCTGAATGCACAATTGAAGAAATAGAATCAGACCTTTCAGGTGTGCAGTAGGTGCAAATAACAACTAATAATGTTAAATTCGAAACTGAGATCTGCGATGCAATAAAAAGGTTAGTAATCCCTGGTTAAAATTTTCCCACTTTATACTGATGCAATGGAAATGCATTAGTCCAAGAATGTATGCTTAGGGTGATAGTTATTTAAGTGAAAAAAATGGCTGTTACTCTTTCAAAAGAACTTTTGTTGCTGACTAATGCCTGTTGTCTTGTGTAATTTTAAGCAGACCTGTCTAGAAAATTAATGCAATTCTTCCTTTAGTTTTAACAGAGGGGTGACAATTAAGCACAGTGACGCACTCTAATTCTGCTTCTGAGTAAGTCCAAATACTGACTGCATCAACCAGAATATAGAAAGTAACATTATCACATGATAAATCTCCACTGCCCTTGGCAGGAGGCGCGCGCGTGTGTGTGCGTATGTATACGTATATGTATGGGGGGGGGGGTGGTCAGGGGCTTTTTAAAAATCTTTTTAAAACTCACCATGTACATCACACTTTAAATGTTGAAGGTTACTGACACCCAATAAAATATTGGCTTGTCGCTGCAGAGCCTTTCCAAATGGGTGATTGCCTTCTGAAATCACGTAGTAGAACAAACAACCAGCAGAGAAAATATCCACTGCACATGTCTGAGGACAAACAAATAAATAATTGCTTTAAAGAATGAAACAGATTCAAATACTCTGTAACAACATGCTTGAAAAATTCAAAATCTTTCTCTGTTCAATTTCAGTAACCAGATAATCTTGTTCAATGCTGAAAACGGTTTGCTAATTAATATTATCATCAGTTTCTGCATTTCTCTCATTCGATATGGCTGAGCTACCCGCTATCTTGGAGGCAGCCGTTTTAAATGAGCTGAGCGGAGCTGAAATACCTTGATTAAAAAAAATAAAAACAGCAACTGCTGAAAATCTGAAATAAGAAAATGCTAGAAATATACAGCAAACAGACAATATCTGGAGAAAGGAACAACGTATTAATTGTTCAGTTTTAAATTTTATAAATTAAAACAGTTACATTTATGTCTTTACACAGTGCAGGAACTCAGGGAGAATCTGCAGTGCTTAATTAAGTCATCCTGAATTTTCAGATACACTGTATGTTGAGTGCATTGGGTTGTAGAATTGCTGACCAATGTCCAGCAATAAAATTTGATTTCCAGAGAGGGACAGAGACAGAATATTCTGGGGACATGGATTCAAAACCCACAAAGGCAGATGGTGAAATTCAATTAAATGAAAATCTGGAATTAAAAGCCTGCCTAATAGTCTAACCATTATCAATTGTCAGAAAAACCTTTTCAGGTTCACTGACTTCATCGAGTCATCCTTACTTGGTCTGACGAGGAGTGACTGGAGATCGAAAGTGATGTACTGGACTCTTAACTACTCTCTGGGCAATTAGGGATTCGCAATAACGAGCCAGCAAAGTGAACATCCCATTAATAAAGAAAAACACACAATCTCACTACCAAGCTCTAACATCAGTAATCAATTAGCCATGAACAAATTCATGATAAATATCTTACTAGCACTCAAATACAACAACCAGAACAAGTTCGCCAACAGATTGCTTGGATTCTAACTTTTAAAAAAATCTCAATCCTTTTGAGGAAAAGCGGCAGGGTTGATACCCTGAACAAGATAAAGTGGGGATTGAATCCTTTTTGCCTCTGAACCAACCCTGTGCTTTCTGCTTGTAAAAGTGAACAATGAGAATTGCATAAACTGTATAATGAGTAGCTCAAATGGGGGATATAGCCATCTTACCTTATTGATTACTGGGGATGTTCAAAAAATCTTAGTATAACAAAACAATTTAAACGGTCTGATGATGACGACAATAATTTTCCATAGGAGACACCAATTCAGACCACTCATGTTCCTGTACTCCAAATTATTCTTTCCAATTCTCTCTAGACTCTGGGAATTGGAAGCTATCAGAGTAACTACAACTGGCAGTGTCAGCCCCAATCGCTAACTCACCGGATTTGCCTTGCAATCTTCATTTAGCACTTCTGGTGCAATCCAACCTTCTGTGCCAGGCACTCCAGATCTGCGGCTGAAGCTGTGTCTGCCCACTGCTAGCTTCTTGCAAAGACCAAAGTCAGAGATCATGGCTTTCACTCTCCCATGGGCGTTAGGCATTGAGATTAAGATGTTGTGTGGTTTCAGGTCTCTGTGAACTAATCAGACTTTTGGACTTTAGAATCAAGTGACAACACAATGCTAAATAGTAGACATGATAAAGGTTCAGTGAAGTATTCAAGCCACACTTTTTTTTTCCAAAAGAACATTGTAGAATCAAGTTGTACATGGATATAGCAATGTAGTTTACAGGTCAAATAATTTAAAGAACACAACAAACTCACTCTAGTAGTTTGAGAATTTAAAATCCTGAAATGTAAAGAAAATGAGCATTTGCAAAAAAATTACTATGAAGTAATCAGACTGTTGTGAAAACTTAATTAGCTAATGAGTAACCAGTTGGGAAAGGAAGATACCACCTTTGCCTGGTCTGGCAGACGTGCAGGTCAATAAAGTTGTGTTGGACTCTCAGCTGCACTATGAAGTCAGCCGTATCAAACTCTGCCTATGTGTCAAATGTCAGCCTAGCCAGTAATACTCACATGAATAAAATTTTTAAATGCCACTTGATACCAGCACAATTATACCAATCTGCAGTGACTTGTGTCAGAAAGAATAATGAATAGACCACATAGGAGATCCCATGCTAAAAGGTGAGGGGCTGATAGTTGCTTTTTGCAGACTTTGTACCACACAATACCAACTGCTGAATACAGTTACATCACTTGTCACAGTGGCATGTGAACTTCTGACATTTGCCTGGACTGCTGGCTCAAGAATAATTAGACAACTGCACCCACTTAGAGTTAACATTTTATAATGCTTGACACTGAATCTGTTGCCTGCTAACTTGTAGGAATGTTAGGCAAGCACATCTGAATCAACAGTCCAATAGTTCCATTACTGCAAGGCAAACGTTTTTGTTCCAATAGTGGACAAAAGCATTAATGCACAACAGGGTTGAAATTCTTACACCAGAAAGACTCCATGTTTGATTCTTCATCTGTTCTCATTTCAGATTGAGTAGACAAGTTGGAATACTCAGAAGGTTCTTTCTACTGACTATGAGTAGTTCCTAAACATCTTTTATGTGACACAGAACTGCAGCTCAGCTAAAATATTGTGCACAATTTTTACAACAGTTTTATAATTTAGAGATCAAAGCATAGAACGTGCAGAGTAAAACTTACAAGGATAAGAATACTGAACTTCCAACATAAGGAAAATGACTGAGGGTTAACCTCCTAGAGGTCTGTAAAATAATGAAAGGGTTTGGTCAGGTAGAAACCAAGAAAATGTTTTGCTTGTAGAGGAAATACAGAACTATGAGCCATAATCAGGATGGTATCCAATAAGTATAACAGCGAGGCCTTTGGGACCATACGGACTTCTTGAGTTAGACTTCTACAGCACAGTCCAACTGAAACTACAAGACTGAGGAGGCTGCATGTGAGTATACCACAAAGGCTGAATAAAACAGCAACATATTGATTGTACACTGCTGTGCGTGTCAAGGACATTTTAAATTGCTGAAGGGAGTTGCTACTTACCAATATTCAGTGAGTGCAGATACGCCAGGCCAGATGTGGTTTGTTGAAGCAGAGGAATAGGCTCCAGACCATGGCGGTCAAAGTCCTTTTGCTCAACATACTAAAAAAAGAGCAAAGAGTCATTTCTGAAAACATTAGAAGCAAAAAGTCACATAAACCAAAACATTTAAAGAAAATCTTGGACTTGTGGAATTTTTTTTTAATCACCAATGAAACTTCAGTGGGTCCAATAAACTAGATTGTAATGTCATTCCTGCCTCTCTAATCCTTTGGTGGTTCTCTCCTTGTTTGCTGATGTCATTCACCTTGCTCACATTGCGGCTTTTCACAGCATTTTGTTTTAGCTCCTCATTTAACTGTAAAATTGCTATTCATCCTCATTGAAGACAGACAGACAAGTGACTGTGGTAGGCAGCCCTAAAGGACTGAATCTTTCACTTGATGCCTCCTGAGTTGTGAAAGAACGTACGTGTGGAACTGACTCTGCAGTTCCAACCAGTAGTCTTTCAAACTCAGTCCCAATAAATTTTGTCCACAGCCAGTAACAGTAACAAGTATCAAGGCATTTGCAGAGATCTAGGAGAAAGTGAGGACTGCAGATGCTGGAGATCAGACCTGAAAAATGTGTTGCTGGGAAAGCGCAGCAGGTCAGGCAGCATCCAAGGAGCAGGAGAATCGACGTTTCAGGCATAAGCCCTTCTTCAGGAATGAGGAGGGTGTGCCAAGCAGGCTAAGATAAAAGGTAGGGAGGAGGGACTTGGGGGAGGGGCACTGGGAATGCAATAGGTGGAAGGAGGTTAAGGTGAGGGTGATAGGCCGGAGAGGTCGGGAAGAAGACTGCAGGTCAAGAAGGCGGTGCTGAGTCCGAGGGTTGGGACTGAGACAAGGTTGGGGGGGGGGGGGGGGAATGAGGAAGCTGGAGAAATCTGCATTCATCCCTTGTGGTTGGAGGGTTCCTCAGCGGAAGATGAGGCGCTCTTCCTCCAGGCATCGTGTTGCTATGGTCTGGCGATGGGGAAGGCCAAAGATCTGCATGTCCTTGGCGGAGTGGGAGGGGGAGTTAAAATGTTCAGCCACAGGGCGGTTGAGTTGGTTGGTGCGGATGTCCCAGAGGTGTTT